>NC_134540.1:81178738-81803738 GCF_050624435.1 Tenrec ecaudatus | reverse complement strand
TTTTCAAATAACAGATTAGAAAAAAATCCACCCTGCAAGCTGCAATATTTTCAACAACTTACTCTTCACAGCCTCCGTGACCTTTCCTTGTTATGTACAGACCATATCCATTAATCATCTTTCTTCATAAGGTTGACTTCATTAGGTATTAACACCGGTATAGATTCATAGCTGTTAGTCATAATTAGTTGCTTAAAAGGTAGTGTGTGTGTGGTGGGGGGTGGAGTGATCAGTGCCTCATTAGCACCTCTTTGTTTCTTCAGATGCTACCAAGTTATTCAGACAGCAAAAACAACATCAGTCATGCTCTGGAGAAACTGACCCCTATTAATAAATTAGATTTTAAAATGCACTTCATCCTTCGGAGCTTATTGTTAAACTCCAGATTGGGACAATGTCTTTTTCCTACATATAAAAGCAATGATATATGGGGAAATGCATTGTATCCTTAATTCCAGGGGACACACGTTTATCATATGCCTGTTTTGCGCCAACCACGGTGCTTGATTTAAGCAGAAGAAAAGAATATCTTCGCTGTGACTGTCTGCAAAGACAGAAATGCATCGTTCACCCACAGAGAGATGTTCAAATCGAAGGAGTAGTTAGGGACCAATATGAGGTTTGCACTGGATGTATCATTGTGAGCCTGACAGCTTGGCAGTCTGGGCAGGGGAAGAGGACAAGCAGGCAGGGAGGCCAGCCTTCTCACCTTGATCTGCAGCCTACTTTATCACCTTGGACTGTGTCCTTAATCTTTCTGAGTCTTTTGTTTCATTTGTAAAATGCAGGAAGTGAGGAAATCATCTAGCACAATGTCTGGCAATAAATTGCTGTAGCCAGAGAACACCGTAGGGCTGAGGTTTATTAGGAAATGTGAGATGTGCTCCTCAGGGGGACTGATGAAAACGTAATTGGTGGTAATAGCCATTCAGCACTTGGGGTTTGAGTTCTACTTTCGACTGTTTCTTCCTTCAAATCTGGGTGTTACATTCATTATCAGGGCCCCTGACCATGAGTCACATTGATGACAAAGGGCAGGTCCTCGGACTTGGTTCTACTGAGCGTCCAGTAAATTCATACATGAAAAAGCCATTAGCAGACTACTTGGTACACATTAGGAGTCCTGGTGCTTACACTTAGGGCTGTTAACCGCATGGTCAGCAGTTCGAAACTACAAGCCACTCTGAGGGAGAAAGACGGGACTTTGGACCAAAACTGATACAGCCTCCGAAACAGGTTCAGTTCTACTCCATCCTATAGGGTCACGATGAGTCAGCATTGACTCAAATACAGAGTGTTTGAGTTTAGCACACAATACACACTCAGGAAATGTTAGCTATTATCTTTGATATTCTTCTTATAGTGATTCTTCTTCATCTAATTATCTTGTTCAAAATAGGCATGCAATATATAATAAAAGATGTTACGGTTGCCTTCAAGTATTTGAAAAAATTTAGCTACAGAGGAATTGCCAAAAGGTTTGGTGTTGTTTTTTAACATGTAAAAGGACAGATCTAGCCTTTTAACCAAGGAAGCTTCATTTGATAGGAGGAAACTATCCTCTTTCTCACACTCTCCCTGTCTGACTAAACCTGTCTAATTATTAAATAAGACTGCTTTGAAACTAAAGAACTCCTTTACATTAGAACAATTGCAAACACCCTAAGGATTTAGGTCTAGATGATGTCTGAGATCCCTGCCACCCTGCAAATGAGAAACAAGATCCCTGCAAATGAGAAACAAGAAATAAACATGCTAATAAATGATATGGATCTGTGATTAGACTGAACCTTAGGACACAGGAAAATTGGTGTGGGCAATTTTGGTAGTTACATAGCCTGGTATCAGTTTGGGATTGAGAGGATTAAGAGTGAAGGGGTGGAGTCTAGTCTGTGAACTGGGTCATAGCCAATGAGGCCTCTGTGTGGGCATGGCCTTCTCCTGAGAATTCTGGGACCTCCTGGATTTCCTTTGGAGGTAGGAGAGATTCTTTCTCTGCTTACTTCCTGTGAGACATCCCCAAGGAGAAACCACATGGACCTACCCAGATGCAGCCCTGGGAACTGGAAGAGCCACATGGAGAGCCCTGCCAGAGCTGCAATGCTTACAACGCCACTGCATCCAGAAGACTTCCAACCCACTGGTCTGTGATTGTCCTGCATTCGGTGTCATTGCATGCGCTTCATGAGTCTGAAGATAACTTTACAGATTGGTATCAGACAAGGGCTAATATTAGATTTATGGACTTGATCTGGACTGGGTTGGGATGCTTTCTTAATGTACAATGATCCTTTATATAAACTCTCACTTATACACATATGAGTTTCTATGGATTTCTTTCTCATCTACCCAACACAGCAATAAACAATGAAAGTAATGAGTGTGATCTTTAAGCCATTGAAAATCTGGTTAGATACTCAGTTATCATGCAATTGCTAAGTCTACTTGGGTTCCTCTGGCCCTCAGCTTACTCATATACAAAATGTAGGTAATAAAAATAATTCTTAGTTTTTTCAATAGTTTTATTAACATAATTCACATAACATACAAATCAATAGTTCAATCAAAATGAGGAGTTGTATAATCAGTTTTAGAAGGTTTTCTTAATTTTTGTACTCTTTCTTAGTAGCTCCCCATTTTCCCCCAACCCCCAAGGAACCATTAATCCAGTTACTGTCTCTATAGATTTACCTACCCTGAATTTCATATGAGAGGATACTGTCCCCCCCCATACACACACACAAGCATGGAAAAATTTTTCAAAGCTCTGCATTAAAAAAAATTTTTTTTACAAAACAACCTTATCACCTTCAAAGTACTCTCCATTACACTTAGTAAATTTGTCAAATCTGCAATTCCGTTCTTAGAGCCATTTGTTCAAACTCATCTGTTTGGATGGCTGACAGCACGACCCGCATCTTTTTCTTCACCTCTTCTACATCATCAAATTGCTGTCCTGTCCAGTTCCTCTTCATTCACGGAAACAAAAAGAAGTTGCAAGGAGTGAGTTCAGGTGAGTAAGGTGCTTGAGGCATGAGAGACATGTTAGTTTTTGCCCAGAACTGGCTAAGATTGCTGCATGAGCAAGTGTATTGTTGTGGTGACAAAAGCAGTCCCCCATCTGGTACAAATCAGGCCTCTTTTTGTCACACATTGTCACACAATCTTTTCAGAAACTCTAAATAGAAAGTTTGATTTACTGTCTGACCTTGTGGAACGAACTCCAAATTCAGTATTCCCCTCACCATCAAGAAAAATAAATAAATGAGCAGCATCTTGAGCTTTGATTTCACTTGATGATCATTTTTTTGGTGAGATTATGATTGTATCTTCCACGGGCTTGATTGATTTAGGCTTTTGGGAAGTAAGAATAACACTATGTCTCATCACCAGTAGTGACCTTGAGGAAAGTCTGGGAGGTCTCGGAGCTGTTCTTTCAAAGCCTGGCATGTTGCCACTTGATGCTCTTTTTCCTAGTCAGTCAGAATCCGAGGCACAACTTTTGAGGCAATCCTTCTCATTCCCAAATCTTCCATTCAAATTGCTGAACCAAGCTCCAAGATAGTCCAGAGAACTTCCCTGTCTCCTCAATGGTCTTGCCTTGGTCTTCAAGCACAAGTGAACGAATTTTGTCAACATTTTTGTCTGTTCAGGAAGTTGATAGACAGGATGTTTGTCATCAATCGATATTTCACCTTTAAAAAAAAAAAACCCAACGCATACACTTGAGTTTTTCCAATATGACTGTCCTTGTAAGCTGTGTTCAACATCACAACAGTTTCTGCAGCATTTTTCCTGATCAGAAAGCAAAATTTCACAGCTTCACACTGTTCTATTAAATCAGCCATCACAAAAAAATGAGGTTCAAGGAAAACTTTTACAAAAACCTTCATGTGACCAGAGAGAACCTTCCCAGGTGATGCCACTGGGAGCAGGAACTCAGAGCGAGTTGCCTGATGCTCACCTAGGGGTGAAAAGTGCATACTATGAAAGTTCCACTCAGGGGAGCTGTTTTCCTTTTGGGGGGGGAGGTGTCCCCTCATATTTAGAAAAACATTAAAAACACATACAAATAGAAAAACATAGAACAACAAAGTAAAACTGGTAAAAGAAACCTCCATCAAAAAGAGAGCAAAAAATATTTTAAAATGCCAGAACAAATTTGAATGGATCATAAGGGAGAGAAAATGATAGGGTGTTAAATTGCATCTGCTACAATCCACTTTCCAATGCATTCTGCATAATAACAGGGTTCTTCACACCCTGGTCTCTGGTCAGAGGGGATTCACCAGGGGCTTAATCCACAGGTATTTCCTTCACTTTATTATTTTTTTAAACGGAAACAGCTTTAAAATTGGTCAAAAAGGGAGATCAAATGAGGATATTACAGTTTGACCTAACTACAGCTGCAAAACTCAATGCTCTCTGTCTCATAGCAGGGCTTGTTACCTCCCTCACCTGTGATTGGAGGTGATTCACCGGAGTCTTAATCCATGTAGCTCTTACTTTGAGGCAAGAACGTAGAAAACACTTAGAAGAGCCAATAGTCAGCAATATCATTATGATATTTGAGCAGGGAGAAAGGAAATAATAATAACTGAACGCCAATTTGTTTCCTAAACCTAAACTAAAACCATTGCAATTGAATCAATCATCCCATGGCAACCCATGTGTTTCAGAGTAGTCCTGCACTCCACAGGATTCTCATTGGCTGTCTGCAAGCTTACGGATTGGCCCGGCCTATCTTCAATGGTACCACTAAATGGATTCAAACCACCAGTCTTTCAGTTGGTGCTGAGTTCAAATTATTTGCCCCATTCAAAGACCTTAAGTAGGCATTTAGCAAGTCCTTTGAGGGAATCATCTGACTGAAGCTGCAATGCTAATTATCTAAAAGAGGGGAAAGGTTAGGGTCAGATTCTTAAAGGAAAAATATGCCTTACAATCAATTCTGACTCAGGAAACCCTCCATGTGTGACACAGCAGAACCGTGCTCCCAAAGGGTTTCAATGTCTGCTTTTTCAGAAACACACCATCAGGCCTTTCTTTCAAAGTGCCTCTGGGCAGTCTTGAACTTCCAACCTTTTGGTTAGTAGCTAATCATATTAATGAGTTGTACCACCCAAGGAGAGAAGAGAGATTGATTTTTTTTGTTATAGAATAATTCTAATTAGGAAGTAGCAAGGTAAAAAGCATGTTGCTTGAGAAATTCTCGCAGTTAGAAGTTTGCAAATGCAGTTATTTTATGTGAGCTCAGCTGATCTTTACAACCATCAGCAAAGCAGCTGATCCTGTCCTCAAATTTTAGGAGAGAAATGGAGGCTCAGAGAAAGGAAAGGCTATGATCTTGAATAAAAGCTATTTATGTGACCTAGCTGTGTCTTCTGATATTCTAAATGCTTAGCACATCACATCCTCAAACAAAACAAATGTACTTCCCTAGAGCCAATTTGGACTTGCAGAAACATCATAGTTTTTGATACTGTAAATCTTTATGGAAGGAGAAAGCCTCCTCTTTCTCCTGTGGAGCAACCCAGGGTTTCAGACTGCTGACCTTGTGGTTATCAGTCTAACGCATAACCACTGCCAGCAGGGGCTCCGACATCAAAGCCTCACTCACCCACTCACTCACTTCTGTCCAGTCACCTCCTATGCATAAAGACCCTGGATGACAGGTTAGAGTGGTCCCTGTGAGCTTCCAAAACTATCTATCACTTGTAGTGGAGTAGAAAAAATCCCTTCCTTGCCAAGAAGAGTAGCAGGTGTTTTCAAACTGCCAACTTTGGGGTTAGCAACCCAACATGTAACCACTACAGGACCATGGCTCCACATCACATCCTAGAATACAAAAAATGATTAAGAAACGAGCTCCACCTTCCCAACATGATCACTGAAGTTCAAATGGGTATATAAGCAAATGTGATGAAGAATGCTAATGGTGTCCAGCTATTAGGAGATATAGTGTCTGGGTCTTAAAGGCTTAAAGTTAAACAAGCAGCCAACTAGCAGGGAAGAAACAAAGCCAACAAGGAAGAAACACACCAGCCTGTGTGATCACAAAGTGCAATGGGATCAGGTATCAGGCATCAGAGCACCAAAAACAATCATGGATGTAAACAAGGGGTGCTGGAGTGGAGACTCAAAGTGCATCAGTAAACAATTGGACAACCCCTCACAAAAGGATCACAAGAAATGGCTGAGCCAGCCAGAGTGCAGCATAACACTAATGAAACACACAGCATTCCTCTAGTTCAATAATTATCTCCTGCTCCCCCCCCCACACCTCCACCATCATGACCCCAGTTCTACCTTACAAATCTAGCTAGATCAGCGCATGTACACTGGTACAGATAAGAGCTCTCAACACACAAATCTAGGACAGATAAACCCCTCAGGAACAATAAGGGACTAGCGACACCATGAGGGTACGGGGAAGGTGAGGGGAGAAGGGGGAGAAAGGGGAATCACAGTGAAGGATATATACTCCCCAACCCAGGAGGGTCGAACAACAGAAATGTGGTTTGAAGGGAGCCAGCAGAAAGTGTAAGATATGAAAATAATAATTTATAAGTATGAAAGATACATGAGGGTGGGAGGGTGCGGGAGGGAGGGAAAAAGAGGAGCTGATATCAAGAGCTTAAGTAGAAAGAAAATGCTTTGAAAATGAGGATGGCAACATATGTGCACATGTGCAAATGCGCTTGATTCAATTGATGAATAGATTGTTATAAGAGCTGTAAGAGCGTGGGATAAAATGATTTCTTTTTTTTAAACGTTTTATTAGGGGTTCAATCAACTCTTATCACAATCCATACATACATCAATTGTGGAAAGCATCCTTGTACATTCATTGCCCTCATCATTTTTAAAGCATTTGCTCTCCACTTAAACCCTTGATATCAGGTCCTCTTTCCCACCCCTTCTCCGCTCCCCCTTCCCTCATGAGCCCTTGATAATTTATAAAGTATTGTTTTGTCACTTCCTGCCCTGTCCGACGTCTCCCTTCACCCCCTTTTCTGTTGTCCATCCCCCAGGGAGGAGGTCACATGCAGATCCCTGTGTTCATTCCCTCTTTCCAACCCACTCTCCCTCTACCCTCCCAGTATCACCACTCACACCCCTGGTCCTGAAAGTACCATCCACCATGGATTCCTCGTGCCACCAGCTCCCGTCTGCACCAGTGTACATCCTCTGGTCTAGCCAGACTTGCAAGGTAGAATTCAGATCATGATAGTTGGGGGTGAGGGGAGGGAGGAAGCATTTAGGAACTAGAGGAAAGCTGTGTTCTTGATCAGTGCTACATCACACCCTGACTGGCTCATCTCCTCCCTGAGACCCCTCTGCAGGCAGATCTTCAGTGGTCAACAAATGGGCTTTGGGTCTCCCCACTGCACTTCTCCCTTCATTCACAATGGTAAGATTTTTTTATTCTGATGATGCCTGATACTTGATCCCTTCAACACCTCGTGATCACACAGGCTGGTGTGCTTCTTCCTTGTGGGCTTTGTTGCTTCTGAGCTAGATGGCCGCTTGTTTATCTTCATGCCTTTAAGGCCCCAGACGCTATCTCTTTTGATAGCCAGGCACAATCTGCTTTCTTCACCACATTTGCTTATGCACCTGGTTTGTCTTCAGCGGTTGTTTCAGGAGGGTGAGCATCATAGAATTCCCAATTTAATAGAAGAAAATATTCTTGCATTGAAGGAGTACTTGAGTGGAGGTCCAATGTCCTTCTGCCACCTTAATACGAAACCTATAAATATAGGCACATAGATCTATTTCCCTGTCCTCATATATATATATATTTGCATGTGTACATGTCTTTGTCTAGACCTCTATAAATGTCCTTTGCCTCCCAGCTCTTTCCTCTATTTTCCTTGACTTTCCTCCTGTCCCACTATCAGGCTCCATCCCCACCTGGATTTCAGTAATACCTCTTCATTACATTATCCTTGATCACACCCACCTTACCACCAATTTGGATCACTGTTCCCTTGTCCCTGCGTTTGTTAACACCACTTCCTTACACCACCCCCTCCCCCTATCCCATTTCCCCCCAGAACTGCTGGTCGCTTTGTTTTCCCTCAAGATTGCTCATCAGACTATCTTATGTAGACAGACTTTCAGAGATAACCACATACAGCTCTACTGCTAGACATGGAAAAAAGGAAAGAAATGGAGCTCAATATTCCAGAAGCCAAAGCAAGCTCCTTTCCAGTGAATTAATTCCAACATATGGGAACTCTAGAGGACAAGGTAGAAAAGTCATTGTGAGTGTCCGTGACTCTAACACATTAGGGGAGTATCTTTATCTCATGGAGGTGACTTTGACCTGCTGACTTTGCAATTAGTAGCCCAACACTAAACCACTAACCAGGAAGGCCTCTATAAAGATTCCAGAGATGTTATAATTCAGTCAAAACATTTATATTACATTGAAGTAAATAGACATGATAGTGTTAATTCTCCTATTAATATTAGCTCCATATTTTTGACATTATTTGACAAACAAGGTAAATGTAATTCTTCCCTTCCTCAACTCTGCATGTGTGAAATTGACAGAAAGTCGTTAAAGGGCCTTTGTTCATTCATTTGGATCATTGCCAAATATTTCCCAGCCAAATCTTCCAAAAGTTACCTTGTAAACTCAAGTTTTATTATGATGAGCTAATAACACACATAGAGTGCCTGGGATTGCAAAGCAGTTAAGCTGCTCAGCTGCTAATCTAAGGTTGGGGGTTCCACTCCACCCAGACATGCCCCCGAAGAAAGGCTTTGGGATGCACTTTAGAAAAAGAGAGTCACTGCAAACCTATGAGGCACCCTTCGAGCATGGCCCGCACAGGGTTGGCAAGAGTCCGGAATGATCTGTAGGGCCTGCTATTCTTTTAATGGTGGAAATAGTTTCATTTTGTAACTCTAAGAGAGGGCACAGGTACAAACGATGCCAATAATTGATAACACTCATTGATTGCTTACTAGGAAGTAGGTACTGTTCTAATTTCAGTTTTCATTGATACACAATTTAGAACTTGTAACAACTTGATGAGAATCGTTATTATCCACATCTCACAAGAGGGACACAAAAGCCCAGAATGGCTAAGAAATTCACCCAAGGCCATACAGTATCTACCTGGCGAATATAAGGGCAAACCTGGAAATAGTGTTTGTATTCTCATTGTGCACTGTGGTCCCTCAAGTGGAGTTAGGACTTTGGATAGAACCAAAAATGGAGGAGGGGGGCCAGGATGTGCGGTGTTAAGGCAAAAATTCAGAGAAAGAATAGGCCAAGAAGAATGGTTGTTGGGCCAATCCTCAAAGACTTTGTGAAATGAATGGCCGAAAGAGCAGCATTTACACATGATCTCTGTGAGATCGAGTCTCCACACAGCCTCCTGTAGGTTCCTGGTGACTATACAGCATGAAAGTATGCTCACCTGTGGGAAGAACAGCCACCTCCTAGGACAGGTGTAGGCACGGTCTGAAGGCAGAGCTCCCCAACAAGAAGCGGTGACAGAGTGGGTAAGGACAACACCAGTTGCAATACTTTGCGGAAGCATCTTCGAATCTTGCTGGATGAAATTGTTACCCAGAGGTAGTTCAAGATTTCGAGTCTATCCACTCCTCTGTTCCTGTCCTGCTTACAACAAAACTTCAGGTGAGGTTTTAAATTCAGGACAGAGGTAGAAAAAAGGGTTGAATGGAAAGAATTAATTTGTTGAAAGGATTACTTTGGAAAAGAACTGAGAAGTTAAGTCTCAAAGGCCTGATAGCAAGTATAGCTGGACCTTTAAATCTGCTAAAGGCAGACGTCTCATCATTGGCTGGCTTCCCAGCAGGTCTTCTGCTATTGGCTAGGTCTCTGTCGTGTACCTCATCTTTCTCTGTATGTGGATTCCCACATCCACCTGCACCCCAGTAATCGAGCCTTCATGCGGTACCCTTGTCTCCAGACGCCAAACCCAAGGGCCTATTCAGTCATTGTGGAGGGTAGTGTGATTATCCTGTCTTTCTCCGCCCTGCCTTTGAACTCTCTCTGGTCTTTTCTCTTGCTGAGAAAATGCGCCCTATCTGCCCTCCACCTTCCTTGGTGCTGCACCACCTCTCCTTCGGGTTACAGTCCCTGCCAGATTCCTACAATCACAGTCCTTCCTCCCTGTGCCCCACTGTCCAGCTCACAGCTCACCACAGGGATGTAGTGCACATCTGTGGACGTTTCATGTGGGCCGAAGGCATTTGTTCAGCAGCACCCACAGGCTATTTTTTGGGTACTTCTAATTCCTCAGGTATTCGGAGGGTAAGAGGAGACATTACACAATAACTGCCAGGATGGTGGGAGAAAGGCAAAACAATAGTTATGTTAGATTCCTTGGGTGGGAAATACCTCGGTTCTTGGCTTCACATGAGAAAGAAATTCACACCGAAGCCTGGTTTGTGATCCAAGTGGGTTTGTATAAAGGATAGAAGAAGTTGCAGGCTTTACAGTGAACTGAACACAGGCACCCTCGTGGAACTGCACACCCACACGTGGTCGGGAGGGAGGGAGAGAGAGAGAGACCGATTCAAGGCCGAGCTAAAAGTCAAGAACCAGCTAGAAAAGAGCACACTGGTCACCAGGTTCTGGCTTTTTGGGGCCTTCCCTGGGGACATGATTGACGGTGCGGGTTGTCTTCACTGGCTGAATTAAACCCACCTGGCCTAGTTCAGGCCCACCCAGGTGTACCACCGCCCCACCTGGCTCAGAGCCTGAATTAGCGCATGCCCTCTAGACACCCCTGGTCCCTGTTGTGCTATCTAACAGTGTAATCAGTGCAATCAGTAATATCATATCATCACAGAGAACATGTATTCACTGTTCATAAGCCTTTCTGATTTTTTGTTCTAGAGATCTGAGGGAGCCCAGCTCTTCATCACTCTTCAGTTCAATGTCAAAGGTTGACCAACCAAGCCCCAATACTGACGAGTTGAATTCAATTCGTGGAAACCCTGTGGGACAAAGAAGAGCAGCCCGGGAAGGTTTTTGAGACTATACCCTGTGCAGTAGACTGCCACATCCTTCCTCTGCCATGCCTGAACCACACATCCTTTCTCTGGATCCAGCAGCTTAGCCCCTGTGCCTGCGCCAGTCTCCTGACTGACAAACACAAGTCCACGTGTCATGAGGTTAGAAGAAGCTGACGAAGCGTTTGTTTTACAAATTAATGTAGAAAATAAAAGAAATTGTTCTCTGCAAAGGCTGTTCTTGAGGTAAAGAAATTACCTTTAGAAACACAGGCATCGTTTGTGGAACTTGACAGGAAAGCCAATTTCTATTTGAGAAGACAAAGATCTCGTAAAATAACATCCCATGACATGCATTACTTGATCTTTGACAGACCTGGGTAAATTAGAAAGTTCTTAGCACTTAGAAATAAGTGACCAAATCTCTATTGTTTTGGGGCCTTGTTCTAGTTGTTTTTGAAAGAATGAGAATAATCGGGTCCAAAAAAGATTTTAAGAAATGAAAAGTGACATAACCCTTTAGAAGATCACAGATTAGCTGGAGAAAGATTGAGCTACCCTGGCAAGAAGCCAGACCTATCCCAGACTAATCTGCCGTTTCCCACATCCCTGTTAATCTCCCCTCAGTTCTAATCAGGGAGATCAGACAAAAAGAAATCAATGTGGTGATGTATAAATAAACCCAACTCCACTCGTCCCTGGGCCCAGAAGTCACACACAAGGCTGTAGCTGCGAGACAATGCAACAGCTGTGTGTCTCTGGGAGCCAACTGTTCTTGCTTTCCCTGGGGAGAACAACATGGGAGCAGAGCCCTGTGCTGGCAAACTGAAAAGTTCAAGCTGAAGGACACAGAAAGGGCGAACAATGGCAGCGGCACATGCACGTAAGAGGATCGGTAGCTGTTTGTGAAGGAACTGGAGTGATAAACCCAGTCCGCCTCAAATATGCCTCCAATGGACTGGCCACCAAACCAAACCCAAACTCACTCCCGCTGAGCCACGGCCGACTCACAGTGGAATCTTCCCTTCATGTCAGTGTGAAAGATATTGCATGCTAAGTTTTCCAGCTTCAATATATACACTGTTGGCTACCATCAGCCTTTTAGCATATGCTAGAGAGGCCACGTGTCTTCATGCTTTGAACAGCCCAGGATTTTGTTGTACATTTTTAAAAGGAGTGATGCGTGCTTTCCGTCTTAATAATAATAATATACTTTATAATGTTACCCTATGTTTTATTCACCTAAAATCAATCTGATAGAACAAATACAATACTTATAAAGAACACTGAACACCTGAAGCCTGAAAAAAGGAGGTTCCCCAGGCAGAGACGAAACCAGGTGACTCATGGGGATCCCATTCATTTCAAAATAGAATGACCCTCCGCAGGGTTTCCAACAGTTGTGATATTTCAGATGTAATTGTCAGCCATTTTCTCCAAGGCACCTCTGAACTCAAACCTCCCATCTCTCAGTGATCAGATAGATAAACATGATAACCATGTATACTACCCAGAAATTCACGCTTAGACAATAGACCCCAACAAAAGGATTCAAATAAAAAAAGAAGTAGTTGAAAACTAACTCTTTGGTCATCTGGCCTTTTCTTTTCAATGAAGTAGGATGGGACAAAGCCAAATTTAAGGGCATGTGAATGCATTGCTAGGACAAAACACTACGATAAAACATCTTTAGGGCTGCATTATATTCTGACTGAGTTCTTTAAATCTTAAAATTCTGATGTTCTCTTTAAATTTTTATTCAAAAGACATTAAAATCTTACCTGAAAAATATGTACTTGTGTTTCATTGACTGTGTGGATCATAGCAGGCTCTGGGTAGCATGTCAAAGAACAGGAATTCCACAACACTTCATTGTTCTCATAAGGAACCTACACATAGGTCAACACACTGCCTTTAAGTCGATGCTGAATGCCAGCAACCTCCTGTGGGCTTCAAAGACTGTAACTGGTGCTGCTGGTGATTTAGAATTGGGTCACAGCCCAAAACATAGCCACCACACTCACAGGTTTCCACGCACACACTGTCATTTAAATAGAACTAGTGGGCAGTGCCTGGTGTGTGGCAGGGTTGTCTCCTTTCACCATAAGTATTCACTTTATGTGGTGGTGAGCAAATAATGCAAGAAGCTAGACCATCAGAGGGAGAGTGCAGATCAGGGTTGGAGGAAGGCTCATTAACACCTTGTGATATTCAGAAGGGACAACCTTCCTTGCTGAAAGCAAAGAGACCTTGAAGTAATTTCAGATGAAGACCAATGACTACCGGCTTCTGTATGGATTATATCCTAAAGTAAATAAAAATTCTCACAACCGGACCAATAAACAGCATGATGATAAATGAATGGAAAAACAATAAAAAAATCATTGAAGTGGTCAAATATTTCATTTTCATTGGATCTCACAATTATTGACCATGGAAGCAACAGTCAAAAAATTGAAATGTATTACATGGGCAAATCTGCCATGAAAGGTCTCTGGAAAGTGATACAGAGCATTAGTGTCCCGTTTAAGATGGAGACGTTCCTGACCCAAGCCATGATACTTTCAGTTGACTCATGTGCATGCAACACTGGACAATGGATATAGAAGATGGAAGAAGACTTGATACCTTTGAATTACAGTGTTCACAAGGAATATTGAATAAACCATGAATGACCAGAAGGCCAAACAAGTCTGTCTCAGAAGTACAGCTCGAATGCTCCTTAGAAGCAAGGATGGGGGCACTCTATCTCACAAACTGGGGACGTTATCAGAGAGATCAGTGCTGAAGACAGATATCATGCTTGGTCATTGATAAAGAGGAAGACTCTCACTGAGGAGGATTAACACAGTGGCAGCAAGAGGCTCACACAGAAGAAGGAATGTGAGGCTAGCAGAAATGAGCAGTAGTTTGGTCTGTCAGTATAAGTGGGAACTATCCCTCCTCCCATCCCACCCAGTACCTAACAACATCATCAAATCATAAGCCAAATATAAGAAAGTTTTCCTTGAAATTTTTTGACAGTTTTAGAGAAGTTCTTGAGATAATGGGAGAAATGACAATCTAAGGCATCACAAAACTAGAATTAGGATTTACATGAATTGTTAATGTGGCTTTTTGGGGGAGGTGGAAACATTGCTTATGTGCCCAGGTGTGGGAGAGGAAGTAGGTAAAATGTGCATCATGAAGTGATAGATGTGCTGTATGCATCTTAATATAACTGGATCTTAAACAAATCACGCTGAGGGGAAAATCAGATTAATTAGTTTAACATCAAATTGCCATCCACATCAATTTAAGGTGAATACACAAAATACACTTATACATGGCTTGTAATAATACAAGGAAAGTGAGGACCATCACAGCATCACAGTAAATATATTAGGTGATGTTGCTGTGGTGGGTGGGATGTGGGCTATGAGAATGAAAATATTGTAATATATAAACAAATATAACATAACCCAGAGACTTAGGTTAATTGACTAGTAAGCCTACAATACTGGTGGCCCCAGACTTTCCATAAAGGATAGCTTTGGGGCAGGTGAAGGTGAGACTGAAGACTTACAAGGACACCATGTTTATATAGCAACAGCAAAATACTTTTATGTAGACTGTCGGTTTTTAAGGATTCCTGGTCGCCTGGGGATTTGCGGGTTGAGCTGCCTGCCACAGAGTCAGCAGTTTGAAACCACCAGCTTCTCCATGGGCAAAAGATGAGGCTTCCTGCGCCCATAAATATCAATAGCCTCAGAAACCCACTAGGGCAGTTCTGCTCTGGCCTACAGGGTTGCTAGGAATGACAGTGCACTCAATGTCATTGGTTGCTTGTCTGTTTGTTCGGTAGCACTATGGAATAGACATCGGGTGCTAACCACATAGTCACCAATGCAAACAAACCATTCCTTCTCCAGGAGCACGGTGATGTTGCCTGCTCCCATAGCGATGGATAATCTTAGGAACCCTGTATTATAAGGTTACTATGAGTTAGAATCTACTTATTGACAGCGGATTTTATCTGGGCGTGGTCAGTTCATTCAGGATAGCTTGCTGGAGGATGGTGGCTGAGATAAAAAGGCTAAGCCCTCCAGACCACCCATGGACTCTTCTAGACAGAATTAAAATATCAATCTAGCTCACTCCAGAGTCAGTGGATCTTCGAAGGAAGAGAGCTGCTGAGAGAAGAGAAAGGACGAGCAGTCTCCTACCTTTATGCAAACCCCCCTCGACAGCTGTTATCCTTACTTTCTCTTACGTAAACCAATAGAAGACACCTGCAGGTCAGATTCGTTACCATCATTTGAGGGCAGGGTCAGATGGGGTTACTACAGTCGGTGTCAGAAGTTTGCAATATACGAAGTTCGCATGCACAGCACTCCCGAAAACAGAAACGGTGTCCAGTCTCCTGATTCTTGGGACCATACATCTTCAGATTTCTATTCCTTTTACCCACCAACCTTCGACTTTCATACTCAAGGTCACGGTTTTGATTAATGACTCAAAGATTAAAATGAAAGTTGCAGGCAAAAGAAAGAGGAAGCAGCGGGCGGCGCTGGAAGGCAGGCGTCCCCCGCGAGCACAGCAGCCTGTCAGGATGGATAATACACTCGCCTGATGAAGATCAATGATGCGAATCTCACGGCCATTAGTATTCGCTGGCAGTTCATCTTGAATGTGGAGATAGATGGCACTGGCTATTTATTTCAGAAAAGTTACACAGCTTGACACATTCTCTGTTGCTCTTTTCCTCCAGAGGATCTCTAAGGCCACAATTGGGAGAAATTACTATGTGAAAGGGGAGCAGTAGAAAAACCTGTTTCCTTCATCCTATGTCCCCTCCCTTTGCTTTTCTGTCATTTATCTTACTTGTGTGTTCTGTAAACAGAAGGGTTAATTTTCTTACAAAACTCTTTGGTCGGTGAATGTTTACAGCCAAGACTGTGGAGTCAGTCTTAGGAGAGTGAAACTGGACGAAGAAATGCGCTGAACATTTGTCACTTGTGCTGTCCAGTCGAGTCTGACTCATAATGGCCCCCGGTTACAATAGAAGTCCTCTAGCGGGTTCTCTTGGCTCTAATCTTTACAGGAGGAGACTGATGGATCTTTCTCCCATGGAGCTACTGGGTAGGTGCAAACTGCCAACTCGTCAGTGAGCACCCAAACACGTAATCATTCATGATCCAAAATACTGCACATCCAATCAATACAAACTCATCACAGGCCTATTTCAGGTTTCCTAGACTATTAGTCTTTACTGGAGCAGCACAGTTCATGGCCTTGAACCACCAAACTCAAAGTTTGCAGTCCAACACTTACCCAACAGAGCCACTGGGGCTGATAGATGGGTAGGTAGGTAGGTAGGTAGGTAGGTAGGTAGGTAGGTAGGTAGGTAGGTAGGTAGGTAGATAGATAGATAGATAGATAGATAGATAGATAGATAGATAGAATAATTAAAACTATATAAATTGACTTGACTTAATTTTAAGTCCCAAGTGGCAATAACAGGCAGAGTACAACTAATAGATTGCTTTTTGATTGAATTATATTAGTTTAGGTCAACCAAAAAGCAACCAATTACTAGCCATAAGCTTTCTGTTATTACCAGTTTGAACTTAAAATTTCGTCAAACTAGTTTTCATAGATAGATGTAATCATTTGGGGTAAAGATTGGGTTTTCTTTAAATTGTTCATATTGTCATTCTCACACATTTCACCGTTAATATTGCCCCACTGAATTCAAAATTATGTCGATCCAGTTGAACTTTTTCACTGATTTGATGACTGTGCTCAGATAATAGAGTCTTGTCAACAAGGAAAACAAGAAGAAACATTAGGGTTAGCAGGCAATAAAGGGAAGAGTAGAGATTTGAACAAAAGAAGAACTGTGCCAAAGGCCGCAGAGAGTAAGAGGAGGATTGAGACTGAAGGCGA
This sequence comes from Tenrec ecaudatus, assembly GCF_050624435.1. Classification (NCBI taxonomy): domain Eukaryota; kingdom Metazoa; phylum Chordata; class Mammalia; order Afrosoricida; family Tenrecidae; genus Tenrec; species Tenrec ecaudatus. The sequence continues at coordinate 81,786,809 of NC_134540.1, read as the reverse complement.
GACGACAGAGACGCAGGCCTGCTACACCATCTGTGGGGCTCAGTGAAAAGTAACAAGGCAGGTCCCTTTATTGAAAACATAATAAGAATTTCTGATAAGAGCGCAATAAACCATCTCCTGTATCCCTCTAAAAATGGGTCTTGCACTACTTACTGCACAGACCATGCAACCTGGAAGGCTGCTCTGTAGAGAGGGAAAAGGCATCATGGAACTGCCAACATCCCTCCCCCCCCTGCCATTCCTTGGCAAGACTACTATCAGTCCTCAAACTACTGAAGTGCAATGTACCTCCCCAGTAGGGCCATCTTATTTGGGCATTACAGACCAGAGCATGTGTTTTCTTAGAAATCCGTATTGCTTTCCTGTCTGAAAATCAGTTTAGCACTCAGTGTCCAGTACCCCTCTGGGACAACCTTTCTATTGATTTTTAGCCCCTTCTGTGTGTACTTCATGTCCTAGAATCTGGAAGAACACCCAAAGTCAGATGTTGATCACTTCTCTGTTATGACTTCCCAAGTTCTCTTTCCCACCCTTTCCTTAAATTGGTGCGCAAAAGGGGGTGGCCCTGCTACTTTCACCCCAGAGAGCTTTTCAGTCTCCAACTATCTGCCCTTAAAAGACGAGTATGTGCTACCACTGTATGTTACAAACATAAACACTTTTCACTTTGTATCACAGCTAGAAAAGACTGTCTTATTATTTAGCTCTTTTCAATTTCTAGAGCAATCTTTTGAGGAAAAGAGTGTATTCCTATTCCAGTTTTGATCATTTAGAGCAAGTAGAATTGGTTCGGCAGTCATGAATGCACTATAAATGCTTCTAAGGGTGATCAGGTTCCCTTTGGCCTCTCCAAACATCTTTCATTCCCTACTACGTTCCCTAGTTTTTATGTTTAGCTTGAACTTTATCTTCCATTTACAATTCCATCTTCCCAAAGGGGCCTGGATTTTCCCACGATCCCTAACACATTTTTCTGGAACAAAATGTACAAGTGTAACATTGAAGTAACAAAAGAAAGTAAAATGTGGTAGTTATATAATCTGTTGTCAATTTGAGAGTTAAGAGTGAAGGGGTGGAGTTTAGCCTATCTATCAGGTCTCAGCTTGATGACCTCATTTGGAGGCACTAAGGAGATACATTGCTCAAAGGGAGCAAGACAGATTCACTCCCTGTGAAACATGCTTGCTGACATGACACATGGAGCTACACTAGAGCCCTCGAACTGAAGTAGCCATGTGGAGACCCACATGGATGCCTCTACTGGCCCTGGATCCACAAGACTTTCCACCCACTGACCTGCGATCTTCCTGGATTCAGTGTCATTGCTGGTGTTGTGTGAGTCTGAAGAGGAATTTATAGATTGGTATCAGACATATGGGCTAATATTAGACTTATGGACTCGATCTGGACTGTGATGGGGGATGTTTTCTCAATATTCAATTGCTTTCGTATATAAAGCTCTTTCTTATACACATATGAGTGTCCATGAATTTATTTCTCTAGCCAACCCAGGCTAACACAAAAAAATAACTTCTATTTATAATCTCATCATTAAAAAAAAATCAAGATTTGTGTTTGTTCCATGATATATGGTAAAAGGTTGATTAAGGATCTCTGATGGTACAATTATTAAGCAGGTGACTTAGAGTTCCCAGTGGGGAAAGAGCCAGTAATACACTTCTATAGAGATTACAGCCCAGGAAATCTTATAGGGTAGTGCTAGACTGTCCTAGAGGGTTGCTGTGAGTTGGAACAAACGCAATGACGTTTGAGCACAACATTCATACAATTTTAAAATAAAATTTTATGTAAAATAAATGCCCATACATATTGAGGACTATGTTCTCTTTCTTTCTTTCTTTCTTTCTTTCTTTCTTTCTTTCTTTCTTTCTTTCTTTCAAGAGCAGAGCACAATGAAAAGATATCGAAATGCCTAGGATGTTAGGTTATTGTCAGGTATTTGGAGACTTAAATGTCATTTGAAAACCTGGTTTAATTCTCCTGGACAAGCAAGGTTAAATAAAAGGAAGACATTCTTGGCATTAATGATAGGCAATTTTGAACAACAGACTTAAAGAAAGAGTTGTTGTGCCCCTGCCTTGAGATGAACTCTTATAATCCTTATTATTTTAATATTTAAAGTGGATTCAATGCTAGAAAATAAGGTACAAATTCCCAATCACAGTAATTTTGCCATCAAAAAGGAAAAACACCTCATTGCCATTGAGTCAATTCCTACCCAGAGAGCTAGTATGCGCCCCAAAGTACCAGCGCTCGCCACAGTGAGATCACGATGGGCTTCCTGAGCCGCAGGATGTATTTTAAGGGCGCATGTTCTTTCAAAGTCAGGGTCAAAGGAATAGGTTTAAATAAGCTCCCTAACCACCCTGATATTCTTGTTCCTTGTTCGAGATACCATTAAACTGAGGCAATCACAAATAATGGGGCTCATCTGAGACAGAAGGCTTAGGAGGCTCAAAAATGGACATTGATTCCTATAATAGGTAGAATTAATTGCTTTATGGTTTTTACCTATAAAAATAGCAGTAGAACATTCCTCAAAAGGAGAATCTGTCTTAGGCAAGAGAAGCAATTTTAAACTTTGAAGATTAAAAATTCTCCTTAAAGCATAACATATTTATATTGTCATTTGAAATGCATACATATGTTACTGGGGAAGCATGAAAATGTGTCCATGCAAAAATATTGCTGGCTTCCGTGCTACTGAAATTCACTAGTGTGTTCATGATTGGTTCAGAAATACCTGCCATAAACTGCTGGCGGACATGCCCATTACCCCATTTCAAGAATGGTGCCGACCATAAATATTGAGTGCTAGACCCTAATGTTGAATAGCTTGAGGGGGAGCTGCCAAGCCCCCCACCCCCCCGTGTTTCTTAGCAAGTCCGTGCCCGAGTTTTAGCATGTACTAGTGAATGTAACTATTTCTCACTAGTTTATTGGTTTCGAGAAAATTAAGAGGTGGTTGCCTTCTGTGCATTCAGACAGAACAGACATAGCGACTTAGTTCATAAGGATTGGCTAAAAACATATGAAGGCTTTTTCGTAATTACATAAAATCAGGTCACAGCGCAGGGAATGGAAAATCACTCTCTTCCCAAACTCTTCCGACAAACACCGCTGCTTCACCAAGCTCATTTTCGATCTTCCTTTCTTACAATTGTTGCCTCTGAGAACTGGAGTCCTCCATGGTCCTAGCACAGAGGCCAGGCATTGTGCCTCCGGGTCTCTGCGGACCACACCGGTCCTCCCCCAAGGTCCCCTTCTCATTCACCTGACGCGCTGTCACAAAGGCTGCTTTCTGCACATGGCGCCTTTCGCATTCTGATGATGTCAGTTGGAAATAAATTCTCCTTAGGACTTCTTTTCCTCTTTCTAAACGTGCAAAAATATGTACTTTATAAAATTAATATGTGACTGGACCCAATGGGGTGAAATTAGAGGTATTCCCAGATATCCAACTTTTCCAAAATGCTATACCACTGTATTATCCTTCATATCAACTCCCTCTTCATAGAACTTACAAAGTAGTAATAAAATGGCTCACGTTGTTGTGGATGCTGGTTGGGCCTTAATCTGAAGTTCAGATCTCCACCTTGAGGATCCTCTTCATCCACAAGGCTGTGGAAGTTGGTGAAATCAGATGTGGTGAGAGATCCCAACCCAAGTCCTCAGGCAAGCCAGATGCAAGTTCAGGAGCCAGAGGCAAAGTATCCAGAGGTCAAAGCAGGTCTCCTTGCTTTGTTTCCAGCACCATCGGGAAGGGAAGACCACCAACAGAATGGCTCTGAGGGAGGGGTGGTTTTGCTTTCTGCTGACTATGCCCTTAGGAAACAAAGTGAGACAGAGACTCAAAATATATCCCATCTTAACCAGGTGTTTTCTAAGGTATAGACTTACTACAACAACAAAAATTATCCCATTTACTAGATTAAGTTAGGTGATCTCTTTGAATGAAAGTCTACTCAATGGAAGTGAAGGTGTGTGTGTGTGTGTGTGTGTGTGTGTGTGTGTGTGTGTGTGTGTGTGTGTTTAGTAACCTTGTCCCCTGGAATAATAGAGATATCCCTCAAAAATTGGAAGATAACCACAGAAGACTGGAACATTTACAATACAGTACAAAGGGAAGTAAGACTAGAAGGGATATTGAGTAATTAACTAATCTCAAATGCAATGTTTGCCTAGTGTTTGAAAAAATTGAAAGCTATAGAGTTAATCAAAAGTTTTAAAAGGAAGAGAGGAAAAAATTAGAAAAAGGTAAAGAAGAATAGATGAACACGGGAAAAGGAAATAGAAAATAAAAATATAATAAAATCATAATAGAATATTTTAGTAGATTTTCTCTTTTTTGGCTCATATTGAAAAAGAGCTAATTTGGTAAGTATTTTTTTTCTATACCACCCCCTACAAATGCTACCCACATGCCATAGCAAATTAAGAACCCTTTCAAAGGATCACTTTCTGTAACTTAATGTTGAATGGCCACATAATATTTCTGTAATAAAACAACATCACGGTTCACATACTCATTTCCTCCTTTTTGGAGCACATTGAGCATGTCCAATTTCTTCTTTTCACATTACTTTGCCTAGGTTCTCTTAGGTAATATGAAGCAGCATAGAATTTGAAATTTGAGATGAGAAGATTTGAGTTCAATTTATGGATCTGCCACAGAACATCTATATGACTTTTGTGAAACCAATTACCTCTCTCGGCCTGAGTTTCTTTATCTGGGAAATGAGAAAAGTAATTAATATTGTCTCTGGATGCATTTGATCACATCTGTGAGTCTCAGCTTCCTATTATTATAGTTTCCCTGCAGAAACCAAAATGTTAGTCAACCAATAACTGCTGAGTAGCTGTGATGTGCTCTCTCAGTCTCATAGCATTGTGAGGAAAACAAGGATAATAAAATTTGCATATTATCAAAGCAAAAATTATTTATGAGTTTGTCGTTTATATCCCCTGGGAGACTATCACCTCCTAGTCCCATATTTCATTCTCCATTATATCCTCACCTGGTAGGTGTTCAGTAAATACTCATTGGAAAAGTCAACAGAGCGAATCCCTTGTTAAAAAAACACAGGACCAACAGAAGGAGTCGTTTTTCAGCTAAAAATAAACAAAAAGAGAGTGCAGAGTGAGTATCGCATACCATAATCTGTGCAACACAAAAAAAGAAGATTCATTGTTGCTTAAAACTCAAAGCCAAAATGATTGTCCTTGACTTCATTCCCATTCATATCGGTCTATAGGGTAGAGTCAGTCTGTCCCACAGAGCTGTCAAGGCCATCCATCTTTACAGAAGCAACTGGTAGGTTCCAACAGTCAACCTTGAGGTTAGCAACTGGGAGCTTTAACCACTTAACCACCAGGGCTCCTGTTTGCCACTTTTTGTAGTTTGGCACTGTCAATCAGTTCCCCCTTCCAGTGACCCTGTAGACTGCTGCTCATGCCTACACCATCCCATCATTGTTAGGTTGAAGCCCATTATTGCAACCACCCTTACTCTTTCTTCTTTTGTTTTACTTTATAGTTTCAGGGGTTTATCTGTATACTGTACAAACATGAAGTCCTGGTGGTGCTGTAAATTAGGCATGAGGTTGCTAAACCCAAGGTCAATGGTTCAAACCCACCAGTTTGTCAATGGTTCAAATGGTTCCATTTGAATGTCAATGGTTTGTCAATGGTTTGAATGTCAACTGTTTGTCAATGGTTCAAACCCAACAGTTTGTCAATGGTTCAAATCCCACTCTGAGGGATGAAGGTAAAACTCTCTGCTTCCATGAAGATTTCCACTCTCAGACCTTATAGAGGGTGGCTAGTGGTTAAAGTGAACTCATTGGTAGTGAATGTGAGTGAGTTGTTTGTTTGAGTTATGCATATATTGTGTTTATAAAGAGAAAATTTAAAGTCCCATGGGAACCCAAGCTACTCAGGACCCCCTGCAGGAGCTGTCCAAAACATGGAGCCACAAATGTAAGAATCTCCTTAAAATGGAGAGACAGGAACTGACAGTAGCAGCTGATAAAACTTCATGGAGCTTCAAAAATACAGAGCAAAATTCATATGTGATTTCTCATCATTAAAATTCAAAGGATGTCTAAGGCTTGTATGAGGACACTGATAAGTGTTATAGAACACCAAATGCAAAGCAACTCCAGGCTCTCTCTGAGATTATTTGGTCCTATAGGCAGGTCACAGGGAGGGGGCCACTATGGAGGGGTGGTTGTTACACTCCTGAGTCATCCTTGAAGCCAAATGCATTCATCTCCTAGTTAATAGCAGCTATAATAATTATTGCCAGTTGGGGGATGATATTAAAATTATTTAGAGACAAAAATCACACCTCCATTTGTGATTTCTCAACTGCAAAAGCAAAAAATAAAAAGAAACTATTGCACATATAAATTATAAACTGACAAATCAATCCTATTTTGACTAAATAGAAATGACTTTAATTTGATAAAATGATCCACTCTTGTTTCGGTAGTTATCCAGTCTTTGAAGAGCCAACTCCCAAGAGAGCTCTAAACTACACTTAATTCAATACTTTCTTTAGAGTCCAGCCTGGAAACCCTTGAATTAAGGTGGCAATCGAAGAATATTTTTTTTTGTTTGGTTGTTTGCTTTTCTGATGTTACCTTCAAGTTGCTAACCAAGTCTTACCACATCTAGCATTTCATCCCTAATGGTTGCACATGTACGCATGTGAGGCTAAACCATCTTAAAAATTGATAATTTATTAGCAATAAATTAGATAGTCAATGAGTGCCTCTTTCATCATTTATTCTGCTTGTGATTTATGATAGGATGTTTAGAAGATTGGCGAGAGGGTGCAGTCACAATAATTATGAAACCTTTATAAACTTCAGTGTTTGGGATCCAACTCTGCTAGATTCCCTGACAAATACAGAGCACAGCACAGTCCCACACAATGAAGACTCATCCTGTGCAGATTTCAAACATCCTAAGGGAAACTTATGAGATGAAAACGCTATTTAAAATTAAGTGAACTAGAAGCTAATGCAATGTTAGATAAGCTTTGTAATTTTTTGCATGTTTTTCAAATACACTGGATTTTTTTTCAGGAATGCAATAAAATATAAATTGAAGAAAATGTTTAGTTTTCTTCTCTTCAAAGCTACCCAAAAGATCTTGACTACTTTGGTAAGACATATCACCCCAAGAAACAAGCTTATAATCTGTATTTGCAACTATCTTAATCATTTAATTATACATACAAATGTCAGATTCACGACCTTATGCCTTTTAATACTATTGTACCTATGCACTTGCATACTGAAGTATACATCAATGCATCATAATTTAATTTCATTCCATTTCCCCAATGTATTATAATTAGGGGGATTTATTGATTTTTTAATTACAAAAATAAATTTACCATGGTATCTACAATCTTTATATTAGCATAGCAAAAATACTATTAAATATACAGGCATCTCCAGTTTTTGAAACTAATAATCAGTTTTTGAAAATCACACATTCTTTGCCAAAACCCTCATCAGGAACATTCATTATCATAAAAGAGAAAAATATAATGTGTTATAAACTCTCTAACAACTTCATAAGGCAAGATGAAAATATAGAAAAAACAACCTAAATAAATATTATATTTGGACAAACCAACTTAAAACATTGTTCCCCAATCAAAAAATAATTAATATTGTTGTTTTAAAAAATAGTAACATGTATAGTTTGCCAGCTAAAATATAAACATAAAGGACTATCTTTATGGTACAGCAAGGCAAATGGCAGACGAAAACAAATAAATGTTTTAAATGGCAGATAAAAATTTACAATAAAAAACAATTTCATGTAATGAGCAACTATTTAGCAAATGAGGTAGAGACTTTAAATATGTACAAGGTCAAGAGGCAGGGAGAGGTGACCTGAATAGCTTTACCAATGGTACAGAAGCTAATAAGGTAGATGTTTAGGGTATTGAATGGGTAGCATCAGTCAAATGAACCGAATCAATAGTATACTAGAAGTCTTAGCCAAAATAATAAGAAAAATAATCAAAATACCCATGGATGAACTATGAGTATTAATTGGTAAATATACCAAACTTCTTATGTATCAGGTCAGCCATCAAAAGTCATATATATTTCTCTCTGCTGTAGAAATAAAAATGAATTATTTTATAATATAGTGTACTTCTACATATAAAGAACAAGCAATGATGAAGTTATTTCAATAAAGCCATTTCTAAATTTTTCCATTCATAATACCATGAAGAAACATCAAATACCTTGGGATAAATATAAGATACCATGCCACAAAAAACTTTCCAAAAGAACATTTTTACAAAAAGAGAAATTCTATGTAACTGGAAAACCTTCATTGTTTTAAAATTGAAAAATCCAATGTGATGAAATGTTCATTCTCCCTAAAAGATGGCTTGCATTGTAATCAAGAATACGTGAAAGGATACAATTCCAATGTACACATGCCCTGATTCTAAATAATTCAATATCCACCCCCTTGCTCTGTCTAAACACCTGATCCTTCAGCTTGGTACAGGTCGCACAAAAGCGCAATGAAGTGTTCTAGAATTCTAATTCTTCTCAACATTACACACATTTCTTATATTCACTTAATTGAATGTCTTTGAACATTCAGTAAACGATGAGTAACATCTTTCTTCACCATGCATATTCAATCTGCATGCATATTCAATCTGTATGCCGAGCATGTAATCCGAGAAGCTGGACAATATGACGAAGAATGATGCTTTAGCAGGATTGGAGGAAGGCCTACTAACACTCATGACATGCAGATGACACACCCCTGACCAAGAGTGCAAAGGACTCAAAGCACTTACTGGTGAACATCAAAGACCATTTTTTGTATGTATTGCAATTCAATGTAAAGAAACCCAAATCTCTCAAACAGGACTGATAGACGACTACGGACATGACAAGAAGGAAAGATGGACATTTTATGTGGAACCACCACCAGTGCTCATAGAAGTTAAAAAGAAAAAAAATCTATAAAACTAGTACTCAAAAAAAAATCAAACTTTGCATTGCCTTGGGCAAATCTGCTGCACAAGACTTCTTTAAAATGTTGAAGACCAAGGAAATAACTTTGAAGACTAAGACTACGGTGTAGCTCACACAAGCCTCTCATGCATGTGAAATTTGGACAGTTGCTAAGGAAGACTGCAGGCTAATGGAAGCATTTGAATTCTGGTCTTGGAGATTAACACTAAAAACCCAGTGGACTGCCGGAGAACAAGTAAATCTGTCTTTGAAGACGTACAACCAGAATGCTCCTTTGAAGTGAGGATGGCAAGATTCCTCTCACATGCTTTGGACATATTTCCCGGGCAGATCAATCCCCAGAACAGGACTTCCTGCTTGGTCACGCGGAGGGTTGCTGAGAAAAGAAGACCATCATAGAGATGGATTGCTACCATGGTTACAACAATGGGCTCAGATGTAACTAACAGGGACTGTGAGGATGACGCCGGACCGGGCAGTATTTCTTACTGTGCGGAAGGTCACAATGATTCTGAATTGACTCAATGGCACATGATAACAACGATTTTGAAAGTGCTATCCAGGTAGACCAGTTCCTAGAAAAAGGCACATGCGTGGTAAAATGGAGGATCAATGATAAAAGGAAGACTGTGAAATGAAATGATACAGTGACTGCAGCCATGTAAAACACGGCAAAATTTGCAATGGTACAAGACAGGGCATGGTTACGTTCTGCTGGAGCAGATTCAGTGGCATATCCCATTAAGAACGACATGACCTTCCTAACTGCTTGTAATTTATTGGTAAAGATAATTTTAAGATGGTTACAACAGTACATCAATAGGAAGCAGCCAGACTTTTACATCCAGTTCATAAGGGATGTGGCATGAAGGCTATCATGCTCACATCACGTGGCTAGTGACAGAAGGCAGAGAGTAATTAGTGATAGTGTTTACTAAAGTCTATATTCTCTTGGGTCACCTTTCTGCAGGATGAGCACATTTCCCCCAGGCTGTTGGCCAGGTAGTTGTCCTAAAGTTTTTGGAACACCCCGGTCAGTGCTTCCAGCACTTCATCAGTTAGTTGAAACATTTCAATCGGTAATTTGTCAATACCTGGAGCCTTGTTTGTCATTGATGCCGTCAGTGCAGTTTAGACCTTTCCCTTTAATAAAATTAGTTCTTGATCATATGCTTCCTCTTTAAATGATTGATCATCAATTCTTTTTGATACAGTGACTCTCTGTGTTCCTTGTATCCTTTTTTTAATGCTTCCTGCTTCTTCAATATTGTACTTGTAGAACTCCTTAACATTGTAACGTGAGGCTTGAATTTTTGCTTCATTTCTTTTACCCCGAGAACTATTGGAAGCATTCTTTCCTTTTGGTTTCTTACTCCAGTCTTTGCTCATTTCATTATAACACTTGACTTTATTTTGTTAAGAGGCCCTTTGAAGTGTTCTGTTCAACTCTTCTACGTCACCATTTCTTCTACAGAGCGAGGTTCAGAGTCTCTTCTGATATCCACCTTGCTCCTTTTTCCCCTGCCCTTTTTACCCACTTTTGCTTTCTCCATAGGTGATGTTCTTGTCACGGCATGTTTCCTCCAGTCTTCCATGATGAGTTTCCATTGTATTAAAGCTCTTCTCGGATGGTCTTTACATAGGTGAAATGTACCCAGTCCTGTATTTTGGTACTTAGGGTCATGTTCTAATTTTCTTCAGCTTCCATGTGAATTTACATCGACAACTTATGATCTGTTCTACAGTAGCCCCTGACTTGTTTTGGTTGATAATTCTGAGCTTCTCTATTGTCTTTCTACAGACGAAATCAGTTCGCTTCCTGTGTATTCCATAAACGAAGTTCAGATGTGTAGTCACTATCTATGTTATTGAAATAACATATTTTCAATAGATATATCAAATATTTTGCAAAATTCTACCATTTGCTCTCCAGCTTCATTTCTGTCAAGTCCCTATTTTCTAACTATTGATCCTTACTCTTTGATGCCAATTTTCATATTTTAATTATCACTAATTATCAATGCCTCTTGATTGTCTTTCTTCAATCTTAGATTGAAGAGGTTGGTAGAATTCTTCATCACTGATTTTAGTAGTTGATCTGTAACTTGAATAATTATCTTGATTATCCCATCACAGACAGCTTTGATCTGGAAACATTCAAAAGAACATTGGTGGTGACAGCAACATCATTCCTCTTCAATTTACCACTCCCAGCATAGCAAACTATATGATTGTCCTATTAAAATGATAAATACTGGTCCATTTTAGCTCACTAGTTCCTAAGACACATATTGTTCTCTTATTTTACTTTTGACAAGTTCCAGTTGTCTTAAATTCATACTCTATGCATTTCATGTTCCACTTGTTAATGGATGTTTGCAGCAGTCTCTTCCATTTATGAGTCATGCACCATTAGCAATGAAGGGCCTGAAAAGTTTATCTCTATTCACATCATTAAGGTCGGCCCCACTTTTAGGAGAAAGTTCTTGCCCAATCAAATTTTAAGTGATTTTTAAGCTAAGAGGCTTATCCTCAGATACTGCATCAGAAGATGTTCTGCTATTAAGAAGGCTTTCAGTGGCTAATCCTAGTTTGTCTTAATCTGCAAACTATGCTGAAATCCACCTACCCTGGAGATCCTGCTGCTATTTCAAATACTGATGAGACACGCAAGTCGGGGTAGTAATACAAACTGACAGATGAGGGGTGACTCACTATAAAATTAGAGAAATCAAGGTAGTGTAGAATTAGGGCACAGATAGACAATTTGACAGATTGCATAAAAGAGTTTACAGATAGACACTTACACAAATGGCCACTGGATTTCTGACAAAGATTTGAATATAGTGCAGTGGGGGAAATAATAGTGTTTTAAATCAATAATACTAAATATGTTACATGTTTACTTAAGAAAAATTGAATTTTGACACCTGTTACATAGTCCACATATGGGTACCTAAACATGAACTATAAACATAATAAAACTACCAGAAAATTATGTAGATTAATGTCCTTATGATCTTGGGGCAGGTAAGCAATTTTGTTTCTTAGTAGAATAAAAAGCTAAGGTGAGCAAAAAGAAAAATTTTGATAAATTTCATGTAAAATTATGAACATTTTAATTAAAAACATTAAGACTATAGATATATATGTCAGAGAAGGAATGAAGTATTAGGTTTACATGTGAATAGGTATATGTCTCTAAATGCTCATAATAATTTCTGTGAATTAGGACATTTTATGACTAGGATATTGTATGAACACCTGTGTCCACAGGCCTTGCGACTCGCTCTCACACAGACCCAGAGTCTGCCCAATACAGAGTCTGTGAAACCAGCTACAAGAACAACCAGCTGACCTGTAAGGACTCGCCTAGAGATAGGACCGAAGCGCCTGTAGGGCCGCAGGGGGACTAATCCAAGGCTGGGGCATCCAGGCACATACCTTTCCACCCACAGTTTATTGGACCACCGCATGTAAAGCACAAGAATGAGAACCACAGAGTTTGGAATTTTTATCTGGGGCTCCATCGTGAGAGACTAGGTGGCTTCTGGGTTGTTTGAAGCAACTGGACAAAAGTGGAGCATCAACCTCGAGAAGAAAGTCTCAAGTTCTGGCACTCAGACACCTGGGTTCCCAGCCCATGGACACTTGTGTAGTCAGACATTTCTTAAAGGACCTGTAAGGAACATCTAACATAAGACTATTCATGAGAGTCTTTTAACATATTTTTGGGGGGATATGCTTCACATATCATTCAATTTAATCATTCAATTTTATTAATAAGATTTGTGCTACCATCACCACAATTTCAGAACATTTTCTTGTACGCATTGTCATTAACTCCCCATTTTCACCTCCTCAGTCATGCCCTAGAGGATTATCAACCCAGGATTATCAACCCAGACTGTCTCTATAGCGCTATCTATCCTGGCCTTCATATATCGGAAACCATATGAAATACTAACAGGAAGCAAACAAACAAACAAAAGAAAACCCAGCAACAATGACTACACAATCACAGAAAAACTTCATTCAATAAAAAGCATATAAAATCTTAAAAACATAACTTTCAGATGGGTCAAATGATAGGGTATTGCATTTGCCGTAATCTACTTCCCAACGCTCTTGATCTGATACTACGGCTATTTCACATCTCTCCACTATGACCAGAGGGGACTCGCTGGAGGCTTCATCATGTGGGGCACTGCAAGTGCATTTTGGATTTCCACTGTCCCCCATAGTCCTCTGACACCTAGATTTTCACCATATAAACTCTGATACCATTCTCTTTAGGATTTGAATTTTCTTATTACAGACCTTGACTCACACGGGCTGGTGGGCTTCTTTCATAAGGACTTGGTTGGGCTACTTGTTCTAAGATAGTAATGGAGACCCCAATAATTAGCAGAATTATGTAACAACTGCGTGTGCATGTACGTGTGAGTATGTGTGTGTGCACCGTGTATAAGTTTCTAGAAGGAGATCTATAGCTTTCATTTGGTTCTCAGATGAATGCTCAACTTTTAAAAGGCTAATAAAAATAAACTCTGGACAACTTGGTAACATTTGGATGCAAAAATTATCGAGAGAGTGGGAAGTGGCAAAGTAGGCTTGGATAATTTGATGAATGGAATGGTAAAATAGCTTTGGGACTTTTACCTGCACCTTGAGTCACTTTGAAGTCAAATAACAGCTGCTGGAGCTGTACACATTTTCAGGCAATTTGAATTTATTGTGAGCTTGACACCTGTGAATGATTTACATATGTTGGCTCCTTCAGTCATTGCTGAGCGAATGCCAGAAGGCAGTGACCCGGGCCTGGGCTTGGAGTCCCCTGCTAGTTCTCCCTCCACATTATTGTTCGGCCCCAAACAAGCCTTAATCCGTTTCCTAGCACAAGACGGGAAGAATCAGGAAACCATATCGCCAGATCTGTCTGCTTTTCCAGGACAAATTTCATCCAAGTGCAAGAGAGGTAGGAATAGGTGGGTATTAAATGTTCGATGGAGCTAGATGCCAAGGAGTCAGAGTTGAATCCAGCACTTGCGTCCTGACCTCATGGAATATATATTCTGAAGAGAGATAAGACATTTATTGAGCAGGGTTTTTTAATGAACAACTAGCTCCCCTATGTCAGGCATGTGAATGAACAAGAAATAAACAAGCCTGTTGCTCGTGGAAAATGAATACAGAGGAGAGTGCTAAGACCCAGACGCAGATCTTCGCTGCACCTGAAAACTACCACATCTCCAGCGACTGACCATTCCCCGTGCTCTGTGTCAGGGGCTTCATATGCCCGGTCTAATTTAATCCTCAGAATAGCTCTGTGCGACAGTAACCACCTCCATGTCACAGACGATGATACACCTGCTTACCGTGATTATGAGCCACAGCTAAGAATGCAAATTCATGAGGTAAAAGAAGATCTCACCCATCAGGAATTTGGCTCAGCAGCTCATTCACCAGTTCACACGTTATTGAGTTTCTTAGAGGACTGAAATCAGAAATCTGTGGATTAGAATGGGATCAACACAGTCTACATCTTTATAGAAAATGGCTGTTCCTTATGCTACAGTATTGATTGTTCCTCTGTTGAAGATAGCGAGAGGAGCAGGAGAGAGAAAACAAACGAACATACAAACAAACAAACAAAACAGAGCTGCATAAGATTCTTCTAAGCTTTCTCACCCTAACGTGGCATATGTTTTGAGTCAGCATGTGTAGTTAGCGGTTTAGCAGAGACAGGATACCACCTATACATATCAAGTTTAAAAGTTTTAATGACATTGACCGCTGAAACAATTGACCACACTGGTTGTTAGGAGGTTGCTGTGCTAATTATCAACAGCCACCTGCGTTGACTGTGTGGGCTCACCCGACTCTGACCTCTCATTAAGCATTATGAGAATTTATAGAACGCAATTCAACCTCTGTAATTTTAGGAAGCTTAATAGTATCTCCAGTGCGCATTATAAAACTATTTTCAGCTGTTAAATGGTATAATAATAATTAACTCTTCTAAATAAGATGAAAGTTTTCATTTTTAAGTGGAGCTATAGAGAATGGGTTAATAGGGCATGACAGAGGTAAGGAACTGGTATTAATCAGATGCATCTCCCTTTAACCAAAATGTCTGAAATAAGAGAACATAGAGAAGTGTCCTGGATAGAGAAAAAATGGGAAATGGACTGTATAGTGGCATATTAGTTACACATCAGACTGCTGACAAAAGATCAGTGGTTCGAAACCACTAACTCCCCCATGGTAGAAAGAAGAGGTTCACAACCCCTGTAAGTATTTAGTTCAGAATCCCACACAGACAGCTCCACCCTGTCCTGTGGGATCACTGTGAGTGGGAAAGGGCTCAATGGCATGGAGCTTTGAGTATCAGTCCTTTGGTTTCCATTGTTCATTGCTTACATATAGAACAGCGAATAACTTGTTTTATATTGACTTCGTATATTCAGTAAGCTTACTTATTAAATCCAGGGTTTGGTTTTTGTTTGCATGAGTTTTGTTTTTGTTATAGGTTTTCTTATATAGGTAATCTATTAATTGATATATTTTTGGTTCTTCATTTCCTGTGTGCATCCTTTTCCGTTTTCTTCTATTTTGCATTTCCAGTATTTCCAGTGTGCTGCTGAATGGAAGATGTGAAAGAGGACATGCCTTGTTCTCAATTTTAAGGGAAGGGTGTTCATTCGAATTGTTAAGTATGAGGCTAGCCTTTCACATATATTTACATGTTAAGGACATTCACATGTGTTTCTAGGTTTTTTTAAGTTTTTGTCATTCACAAGTGTTGAATTTTATCAAATACTTTTTCTTCATCCATTGAAATAATTGTTCAAGACGAACTTTTTGTCTTAAGTTTATTAACTTAGCAATGATTGTCAGGATGGCACAGCACCAGGAAGCACAGGGTCACGATGAGTGGGAATCAAGTTGATGGTGCTTACCAACAGCAACAAATTCACATGAACATTATTTTGAATGATCAATGACTATTAAACCATTTTTAAAATTTCTAGAATAATCCCACTTGGTTGGTTTTGGGGGGTATTTTTGCAAACCACATCTGCTGGCAGTTAATTTCCTCTTTCTGAGTGAAAAAATATTTTAATCTCCTTCCCATTTGGAGGATCTATTTTCTTTCTGCTGACAAAGCATTCTAGATTAATATTTCCCACCCCTTTCACTATCCCTTTAAGGGGTCACCCCATTTGCGCTTTGATATTCTAGTTAGCAGTTTTCCATAATTCTTATTGATAAGGATTTGGGGACTTTTTCTGTAACATTGTTCCATGTCTTTCCTTGTTTTTGTTTTATGCAGTTAGAATATAATATGTCTAAGGGTTTTTTTCTTGCTTACCTGATATATATATGTATGTGTATATATATTAATATTTATACATATATTATAGAATTTACTAGTTTTGTGGATTCATATTTCACATAAATTTTGACAATTCTCAGAAATTACGATTAAAATATTTCTAAATGGTTTCATTATTGTGTTTCAGTATTGAAATTATGTACATATTACACTTGCTTTTTGAAAACAGATTTTGGTACTTCATACACATATCATACAATTCTGTAGTCCATTCATATCAAGAAGAGTCATACAATCTTTACCACATCAATCTTCAAACATTTTTTTCTTCCTTGTACTCATTGCATATTACACTTTCATATACCATCCGCAGTTCTTGAATGTTCTACTCTGTTGGTTTTTATTTTTCATTTTGTTTTTGGAGGGGATTTCTGGGGCTATATTCATCACCTTTCTGTGTGTGAAGCTTCAACTAATGTCTCTTCTAGTTCACTGATCTTTTTCTTCGGCTCTTCTGAGTCTTCTAGGACCATTTAAAGGGACTTCTCCTTTCTGTTACCGTAAGTTCCTCACACTGTCCAACTTGTACCCCAGCATTTCCATTTTATTATTTGTGTATAGTTTCCACAAGATGAGGTTTCTCTTCCTGTAAAGAGTTACCATCTCAGAAACTCACAGGGGACCGTTCTACCCTGTCTTCTAGGGCCTTTAGGATTCTGCATCAACTCGATGACAGTGTGTGAGTGAGCTAATTAGTGAGTGAGTTTTGAGTAGAGTTGCCCTATACAAAACTTATGGTGAAGTGCTATGCTGTAAGCCAAGATAGCACGAAGCTGAATCTAATTGATGGTAACTAATGATGGCAGTAGTCAGAAAATCAGACATGCTCAACTTAAATATAAATAAAAAGTCACATTTTTAATGCCTAAAGTCATTTAATATTCCAAATCATATCCACATACTCTATACAATCTAACAGCATACTTATGAGGCTGAAAGGTTTTGATAATAACTTTTAAAGATACTTATTTAATAATAATATTTTAGTTTGGGTTCCTCTCAGTTTCACTCCAATGTTTGTTTAATTTGTATTTATAAACATGTTGAAGTCAAGTGGAGACCCAATTTAATTCTTAATATGTTGTTTTGGATGCCTTTGAGTTGTCATATTCTGTTGACAAAATGACACTGTTATCATCTGCATGTGCCTTTGAACTTACAAATTTATTTTTGACAAATATAAAAATATCAAAAATAGTGGAGATAATTCACAATTCAAAAACATTTCATATAGTGACAACTAATCTCTAGGTTATTTAATCAATTGATTCAATGAACACCATATGATATCAAAGTAGTATATTATTTCAATAGTAATGGGCTAATGAGAAAAGGACAGGGTTTTATAATGAAACAGACAACCCCCCCTAGCCAAATGGCATACATATATACTTTAAAAATGAAATTGTGCAGCTAATTCAATAGAAAAAATATGGTGGGAAAATTGAGCCCTCCCACAATGTACAGAATTAATCCTGGTGATATTCTGGGTTAGGCATTGGGCTGCTAATTGCAAGAGCAGTGGTTTAAACCCATCCACCACTCCTCAAGAGAAAGATAAGGCTGCCTACTCCACAAAGCTTACAGCCTCAGAACACCCAAAGAGGCAGTTGTACGCTGAGCTACAGGATGAGTGTACATCAGAACTGACTCAATGACAGAGGAATAGGTACAGATCTGGTGAGCTGCCCAGGCCCCCTAGATTCCTTCAAATCCCTATCGATATTTCTGTGTACATCTCTCTTATTTGTCAAGTGCTGTTGTAATCGAAATATTACAAATGGGTAACAATAATGAATAAAATAATTTTTTCACAGTTTAAGAAATCATAAATCCAAAATCAAGGCACAGGATCTAAGGAAAGGCTCTTTTCTGTCCACTCTGGTGGAAAGGTCTTGACTTCACTTTCTCTAATGCTCTTCTTGGTTCTTTGCAGATTCCCTTATGGTGCCGCTATTTGCTTCCTTTGTGCCTGCTTGTCTCTATATCAAACATCTTTTTTATATCTCAACAGTATTCCTTGAAAGCACAGTGGCCTCGTTAACATGATAAGAAAACCCCTGTTCACATGTAGGTCATATGTTGTCCGTCCAGAAAAGTGGGTGAAGGGAGACATTGGACAGGGCAAGATATGACAAAATAATAACTTATAAATTATCAAGGGTTCATAAGGGAGGGGGGAGCTGGGAGGGAGGGGAAAAAATGAGGAGCTGATGCCAGGGGCTTAAGTGGAGAGCAAATGTTTTGAAAATGATGAGGGCATTGAATGTACAAATGTGCTTTACACAATTGATGTATGTATGTATTGTGATAAGAGTTGTACGAGCCCCTAATTAAACAATTAAAAAAAACCTGTTCAGGGAAAGGCAGAGGGTGTCAAGAAACCCAGGGACAAGGGAACAAGTGATCTAAAATGGATGGTGAGGAGGGTGTAGAATGTTTGATGGGGTCTGATCTAGGAAAACCTAGCAGAGAGGAATTACTGAAACTCGAATGAAAGCCGAACATGATGGTGGAACAAGAGGAAAGTAAGAGGAAATAGAGGAAAGAACAAGGAGGCAAAGGGCATTTATAGAGGTCTAAACACAGGCATGTACATATGTAAATAAATATATGTATAGACAATGATTTGGAAATAGATCTATGTACATATATTTGTGTGTTAAATGTTTTTCTTTATCAAGCATTGTTTATTTGGCATATATTGTGATTTTAAAATTTATAAGTACATGTTTTCAATTTATATACTCTGTATTACATGCAATACAAACTTTGTGGTGTGAGAGCTCATAATGCCTCCTCTCTCATTCCTTTTCAGAGGTGGAGACACATGATGATAGAAGATGAATCTATTATCTGTGTCTTGTGTGGGAACATTTATTAGGTTGTTTTTTGTTTTTCTGCTTGGTAAGCCATTTCCACATTTCTGTGATATTTTTAAACTGTGGGCACGAAGTTGTTCATACTGTGTGTCCAGAAAACATGGAATCATGTCTTCTCTCTGGCTTCCGATCTGGCAGATCCTGGTCCTCCAATTTTGTCATGATAAAGAAAAATGGATATTTATCATTTTCCCTCATATTCTCATAGTCAGTTTCCATTTAATTGACTTACTTAATGTGTTCCTTCTATTTCAATTATTTGCGTTTTTATATTTATGTGTTAAGTATTTAGGTAGGAGATGGACATTTGGCCTCTACTCAGCGCAAGAAAACTTTATTCTAATAACCTGGATTCTGTGATGCTCACTTTCCCTAATACAATCACTGAAGGCAAAACGGGTGCATAAGCAAATGTGGTGAAGAATGCGTATGGTGCCCGGCTATCAAAGGATATATTGTTGGGGGTCTTAAAGGTTTGAAGATAATCAAGTGGCCATCTGACTGAGAAGCAAAAAAACCCCACATGGACAACAAAGCACACCAGCCTGTGTGATCATGAGGTGTTGATGGGATCGGGTATCAGGTACCAAAGACCCCAAATAAGAAAATCATATCAATGTGAATGAGAGGGAGGGCAAAGTGGAGACCCAAAGCTCAGCTATAGATAATTGGGCATCCCCTTTTCATAAGTGTAGCAGGGAGGAGACAAGACACTCAGGGTTCAGTATAGCACCAATGAAACATACAACTTTCCTCTAGTTCTTTAATGCTTCCTACCCCCACTATCATGACCCCAATTCTCCCTGACAAATCTGGCTAGACCAGAGCATGTACACGGGTACAGATAAGAGTTTGAAACACAGGGAATCCAGGATGGATAAACCCCTCAGGACCAATAATGAGAGCAGTGATAGCAGGAGAAGGGGAAGCGGGGGGGATGTGAAAGGAGAAACTGATCACAATGATGGGCATATAACACCCTCCCAGGAGGATGGACAACAGAAAAGTGAGTGAAGGGAGACAGCAGTCGGTCAGTGTAAGACTGATACTAAACGCTCAAGTGGAAAGAAAATGTTTTGAAAATGATGATGAAGGTAACATATGTACAATGTGCTTGACGCATGGGTGGATGCATGGATTGTGATAAGAGCTACAAGAGCCCCCAATAAAATGACTTAAGAACAAAAAAGACAGAAAAACCCTGCTCCTACCTGGGATTACATCCATAGTTTATAGATAGGAGCGAGAATTTCCACACTAATATTTTAGGGGCATTGTTGAATCCCAAGCACCTCCTCTGTCATTTTTCTGTTCTTTCTTTTAAGAGTGGATGCAAGGAACTCTATTAGGAGAGCTGCTTTGGGGCTCTATAGGCACTTTGCTCAGACTTCCAAGAAGCCAAGGGGGCCTGGGGCCGTATAGCCCCTAGGATGCCTGTAGGCAAGGAGTAAGTTTTCCTTGAATCTAAAAAACTAGCTCCCTGCACATTTTGATATTTATCTTAAGACTTCAAAGCTCCAGAGCTCCTTATGGGATCAAGCTGAGGTAAGAACTTTGCTTGAAATCTCACCTTTGTTTGGCTTTTACTCTTTATCCAACCTGTTCTCATATTCCCTTGCGGGCTTCCCTTGGTAACATTCCCTAAATGAATCACTTTCTTAAGAATTGTAACTTCAAAGCCCACTTCTAGGGAGTCCAAACTGAGAAACAATGGATGATTGGAATGATTTCCCTTTCAAAGTAGAAGATTTTTACAAGCCTATTTAGTAAGGTCAGTATTAGAAAGAGAAAAAAAGAGAAATGATAATAATCATAATTCAAGTGAATGGTCTGTCATTTTCACAGATAAAAATAAACTAAAATCCAGTCTGAAAGACCTCAAAGAGGCGATTATGTTCTCTATTTAAAGCCAGCATCATCAATTTTTGTCTCCTCAAAGAATTTCAAAATAAATCAAAGCTGTTCATCATAACCATATTGACTTTATATTGTATTTTTTTCATGCTAAATCTATTTTTGTTTACAATATCTGATATGAACATTATAAGTATGTGGGATATATATGCATCTTGGCATATGCACATTGTTATTGTTGTTAAGTGACATCCAATCCATTGCAACTCATAGCAATCCTGTATACAATAGAACTAAGTACTGCCCAGTCCTCGGCCATCTTCACAGTTGTTCTTCTGTTTGAATGTAATGTTGCAGCCACTATGTCTATCCATGTTGTCCACGGCCCTCCACTTTATTGTTGGCCCCCTACTTTAACCAAGTAGGATGTCCTTCTCCAGGGACTGTTCATTCCTGTCTGCATATGCAAAGTACACAATATGAAGTCTTTCCATCCTTGCCTCTAAGGAACATTCTGGCTGTACTGGTTCCAAGACAGAATTGTTTGTTCTTTGGGCAGTCCATGGTACTTTCAAACTTCTTTTCAAAAAGCAAAGTTCAAATATATTTATTTTTCTTCTGCCTTCCTTATTCAGTATCCAATTTCTGCAACCATATGAAGCAGTTGAAAATCCCATAACTTGGGTCAGATGTACCTTCATCCTCAAGGAAACATCCTTGTTTTTTAGCACTTTAAAGAGGTCTTGTGCAGCAGGCTTACCTAATACATCGTTTGATCTGTTGACTGCTGCTTCCATGAGCATCGATTGTGGAAACATGAAAGATGAAATCTTTGACAACTTCAATCCTTTCTCCATTTATGATGATGTTACCTATTGGTCCAGTTGTGAGAATTTGGGGTTTCTTTATATTGAATTAAAAGCCATACTTGAGGCTGCAATCCTTGATGTTTATCATCAAGTACTTCAGGCCATCCTCACTTTCAGCAAAGAAAGTTGTGTCATCTGGATATTTCAGGTTGTTAAGAAGCCTTGCTCAATTCCTGATACCATGTTCTTGCACATATAATCCAACTTCTCTGATTATTTGCTCAACCCACCTATGTAATAAGTATAGAGAGGATACCACCCTGATGCACACCTGTCACGATTTTAACCCATGCATCATTGTACTTTTGAACAACTGCTTCTTGACCCATGTACAGGTTCCACATGAACACAATATCGCTTTCTGGAAGACTAATTCTTGCCAAGCTTATACATAGTTTGGAATGTTATACAAAGCCACAGTCAAATAGCTTTGCATATTAAATACGAGTAAACATAATTCTGATATACTCTGTTTTCAGCAAAGATGCATCGGGTGTCAGCACTGCTATCCCTTGTTCAACATTCTCTCCTGAATCTGGCATACAATTGCTGGTGCATATATAAGAGACCACCAAAAATGTAGAAAAATGAAACTAAATGTTATTGGAATTTTTTCTTAGATGTTTTGAATCCCCCCCATGTCTATATTTAAGAAACACTAATTGAAAAACAAGCTAACTTAAATAGTAAGGAGTCTGAAACATTTTCTGTGAAGATTCAGATAGTAACTATTTTAAACCTTGTGGGCAATTGTAGTAGTTGCATAATCTGTTGTTAATTTGAGACATATGAGTGAAGGGGTGGAGTTTAGTATGTCAGTCAGGTCCCAACTTGACCTCACTTGAATGTGCTAGGAGATAAATAGCTCACAGGAGGCATGACAGATGCTCACTCCCTGGGAGACAATGCAGCTGACAAGACACATGTAGCTAGGCTAGTGCCCTGAGCTAGAGGAGCCAAGTGGAGACCCCTGCCAGTGCTGTGCTGCTTACAACACCACTGGATCCACAGGACTTTGCACCCACTGGCCTGTGATATTCCTGCATTTGGCATAATTGCATGTGTCTTGTGAGTTTGAAGAGGGCTTTATTGATTGGTATCAGATGTATGGGCTAATATCGGACTTTTGGACTTGATCTGGACTGGGCTGGGATGTTTTCTTCATGTACAATTACTCTTTATATAAAGCTCTTTCTTAGACGTATAGGAGTCTACTTGGATTTGTTTCTCTAGTCTACCAAGATTAATACAGCTATTTTGTTTTTATTGTCACCACCCATGCCAGTCATTGTAACATGAAAACAGGCAGAATAATATATAAATGAATAAACATGGCAATTGCAATAAAATTATATATATATAAGTATGCAATGAATGAGATTTGGCCCACACAGAGTACTTTGTCAACACTTCCTTCAAAAGTAAGCCATTACTGACGTTTGGAAACTATTCTATAGCAATATGGCATATGTAGCCAATAAAAACAACTTCTTCCTTCCTTCCTTTTTTTTTAACCTAAACTCTAAATCCACCTCTCAGTCTAATCTGGTAAATATTATTTTTTAGTTGATAATAAAATGAACTGTTCTCTTTAGTAAGAGACCAATTCTTCAGGTTATGAAGGGAACAATTTTGAACTAGCCTTAGATTGGGCTCTACCTCCTTTCATATTAATCTGTAGCATTAAAATAGTAGAGTGCTTTGTTGTGGCTGTGGATGGTTTTATGTCATAATTGAAAATGACATGGACATATACTTAGATAGAGATGATTTGTAATCTGTGTTTAACTTCACCTGCTCTGCACACAGCCTAAGAAGCCCTGGCTGTGTAGTAGGTTAAGTTTTGAGTTACTAACAACAGGTTAACTGTTCAAACCCACCAATCTCTTTGGGAGAAAAAGATGAGGCTTTCTGCTCCGGTGAAGATTTAAACCTAAGAAACCAATAGGGGCAGTTCTACTCTGTCCGATAGGGTTGCCATTAGTGAGATTGACTCACTGATGGTGGGTTGTTGTTTGTTTGTATGGATGTATAGCCCATCCCTGGGTGGTTCAAACGATTAATGCACTCAGCTGTAACCAATATGTTAGAGCAGTGGTTCTCAACTTGTGGGTTGCGACCCCTTTGGAAGTCAAACAACCCTTTCACAGGGGTTGCCGATTCATAAAAGTAGCAAAATTATACTTATGAAGTAGTAACAAAAATAATTTTATGGTTTGGGGTCACCACAACATGAGAAACTATATTAAAGAGTCACGACATTAGGAAGGTGGAAAACCACTGTGTTAGAGAATTTAATCCATGCTAAGGTACCTCAGACAAAAGGTTTGACGATCTGTTCTTGAAAAGTCAGCCAATGAAAACCTTATGGATCAAAGTCTATGCTAACATGCAAGTTCATCTTGAGTCAGGATTGATTTGACAACATACACTTATGATTATAGATAGACAGATGATCGATAGATGATCGATAGATAGATGATAGATAGATAGATAGATAGATAGATAGATAGATAGATAGATAGATAGATAGATACAGTAAGAAGGACTATAACAGCTAAATAGTCCACACAGCAGTACAGAGGGCTCAGTTCTACTCACTTGTGTGAGTTGAAACAGTCAATATACTGGAATTACTTCAACTCACGTGGACTGCTGGGTCCAAGGTCAAGGAACTAAACAGAAGAGTCTTCCCTCAGGTAAGCCAAGCAGAGTATGCCAGCAGGCAGCAGACAGCAGGGTAGGTCAGGAGCAATCAGTAGCTCAGGAGCTTAGTGAAGTTGTCCCTTAGTGAAGTGAATAGGATCTTGAACTCAAGCACAGCGACAGGATCCACCAGCCTAAAACTCAAGCAATGTATGCACTATCAGCATGGCGAAGCAACTCTCAAGGCAAAGGAACCTCAAGCTCTAGCAGCACAACCCATGGGTTGGTTTTCCCACAGGTAGTGTAGCACATAAATTCAGGCAGAGAACTAGATTAAGCAGCAGCACACTGGTCCGATCACCAGGGAGCAAGCGAGATATGGGGTGCTGGCAGTCTTCAGTTATCTCAGTCGTCCTTCAATCAAGTTGCAACCTTATCAAGCTCTGCCCTCATGTTCCTATTAGCCTAGTTGGCACAATAAACCTATCACAGTCCACAATCGGTACCATAATGTGTTAGTGCAGGTTGACTAGAGAAACAAATTCAGGGGCATTTGTGCTTATGAAAAAGAGAACTGTATATTAAAGAGTAATTGTACATTAAGAAAACTCCCCAGTCCTGTCCATAGAAAGTCCATAAATCCAATATTAGCCCACGTGTCAGATACCAGTCTA
The DNA here is from genome assembly GCF_050624435.1 of Tenrec ecaudatus. Classification (NCBI taxonomy): domain Eukaryota; kingdom Metazoa; phylum Chordata; class Mammalia; order Afrosoricida; family Tenrecidae; genus Tenrec; species Tenrec ecaudatus. The sequence goes on along the minus strand of NC_134540.1, from coordinate 81,761,435 downwards.
TACATTCATCTTCAGAATCACATAACACATGTAATAATGTCAAATGCAGGAATATCACAGGCCAGGGGGTAGAAAGTCTTGTGAATCCAATGGCAGTGGGAGTTATCTTAATGCTGGTGTGGTTCTCCATGTAGCTTCTCCAGCTCTAGACTCTGGCTGCCAGAAGGATAGTTCTATGTGGCTACTTCACAGGAATGTGAAGTAGAGAAAGAGTGTGGTCTTCCTCCCAGGAGAAGGAGAAGAAGTTTCCAGAATCCTGCTGGTGGGTATTCCCTTGTGACTTGATTGACAGGCTAGACTCCACCTCTACACTGTATTTATCAAGTTGACATGAAATCATGTAACTATCACAGTACTAGAGATAGAAAACTGACTTAATGGGCACTTTTTAACTAAGAGGCTACAGGTATTTGATACCAAAAGCTAAAACTAAAAAATTGGGTAGACCTAGAGGAAGAAGTCTCCATTTGAACTTGATCCAAATATGAATGAGCACATTTTGCTGAACTGCAGCCATAATTGAAGAGACCATAGCATCCCTGAGACATGGAAGAATCCACCTCACTTCTGACAGCTTTCCCATTTACCAAGAGCCCAGCTACTCTGCCTTAACTAATCTCTGAGTCTCTTAGCTGCATACCCTTAAAAAATAAGCTGCCTCTTTATACTTAAGCTACTTCCAGAAAATTGCTGTTCTTTGCACCCAAAGATCCTGAATAGACAATACTAAACTAATAGAAATATATTTTGTGAAGGATGCATGGATTTTTGCAACTATATGGACATTTTATGGCTGTTGAGGGAAATTAGGTACCACTTACCGTGGTCATTATCAAGGATTGGTCTTTGATGTCCTCAGCTAACCTGGGTACTTGGGGGAAATTGTATGAGAAAACACTGAAAGACCAACCATCCAGAAGATGCTAACATTCCCTCTACAAAATCCCCAGCAAACAATCACCCAGCTGCCCAGTGAATTTCCCCAGGGGCACAAGGAAGCAAATGTGCTGAAAGTGGCACTGTGCCTGTGTTCTCCCTAGGAAGCAATATCTTCCATCTCAATGGAAAGATCTGATCAAGTGGAAGAGACCCAGACAGCCTTTCACTCGAGGTGACAGATCGACATCTCTATGGTGGCTCACTTTTGTCACTTGCATGCAAACTGCAGTACAGCATATGTCAGGTAGCTTGAAACTCCCAAATAGACAAATCAACGGACTCAGCTCCAGTGTTCCTTTTGACAATTGCATAGGGTTTAGATAGGGTGGTGTCACCACAGTCATAAAAAAAATTCCCTCCAAAAAAAAAAGAGGAACTGATGCAAAGGGCTTAAGTGGAAAGCAAATGCTTTGAGAATGATTAGGGCAAAGAATGTGTGGATGTGCTTTATACAATTGATGTATGTATATGTATGGATTGTGATAAGAGTTACATGAGCCCCTAATAAAATGTAAATTAAAAAAATTCCCTCCAGATGAAGTGGGCTTGGCACCTTGTCCATATTGCTGCCAGGCTAGAGGGATATTTAGCAACCCTTAAAAAGGTGTATCCCACCAGACTTAGGCAAGATTTGTCACCACTGCTCCGACAGCAGCCATGGCAGGAAGAGTAAATCACCACTAACAGAATGCTGTGCATATGAGGAAATAGTGATCATCCACCACTGCAGGAGGAGAGCGGGGAAGGCAGGAGACTCAGAGCAAGCAGCAATATGCAATTAACCCAGGTGTTTCCTTTTCATTGGAAATTCAACGGTATACATGCTATCAGCCAATCCATAAGACTAGTGTTTTTCTTGTTGTGAGGTACTGTTGACTCTGGCTCATAGCGAACTCGTGGCTAACACAACACACTCTCTCTCCATCCTGAGCCGTCTGCCTCATGGCTGCCGTGTTTGAAGACATTGTCTTGGCTATGGTGTCAGTCCATCTTGTGGAAGGTTTCCCTCATTTTCATGGATCCGCTGCCAACCCTTGAGCCCCTTCTATAAGGAACTGTCCAAGGAAGCATTCTCATTTCTAAGGAAGATTCGGATTGTGTTTCTTTTAATGGTACGCAAACAGTGTACCTGACCACCACCGCCGCCACCTCACCCACCCCCAACACACACTGTCTTTGTAGTTAGGACAGATCGAAAGACACAAATGACCGAGACACGTGTTTGCAGACCATCGGATTCTTTGTGGTAGCCCTGGCAAAGGAAGCCCAGAGCTATTGCTCCTGGGCCTGCTAAAAAACACGTCCTTTTGGTGGATCTGTGCTCTCTTAGGCAGACAACTTGATGGTGGCGATTGATTAACTACTAAAATGAAGGCAGAGGCAACCCTGGTACAGACTTGCCTTCTAATGAGGCAGCAGTTACGTTTTTGGAGGCTTTTCCATTAAGTCACAAATACTTCCTGCTACTTGCACTTCACAGATAATTACACTCAAGAAAGAAAAATATCCAAGGATTTGCAAGTGAAAATGGCCTTTTCTTTTATCTTCTCCTTCCTAGAAGGGAGCCCAGTTCCTGACCAGTTGCTGTGAAGATCAGATCCTCCTTCCAGTGCCTGGTCGGGAGCCCCTTTGGAGCTTCCTCCACTCAGATGGATACTACCTGGCTTCTGCCACTGAATTGCCCTCTTCCTACTATTCCACCTTGCTTTCTAAGACAAATAAGATGTACCAAGCTGGGGAAATTCATACTGTATTGTCTTTACATTATTAGTCATTACTCATTAGTTTTATGCTATAAATTTTAAAGAGAGAGAAAAAAACACTACCTCATGAATAATAAACAGTATGTATATACATGTATTTATTTCATCAACCAAGATGGTTATTTTTTTTCCAAACCCATTTTATTGGGAGCTAGTACAAATATCCTATCATTCCATAGTTCAATCACATCAAGCAGTATCGTATACCTTCTATTAAAATCAGTTTCAAAACACCTTCTTCCTACTTGAACTCCTTGATACTAGCTCCTTTTCACCCCCTCTATCTCTGACCCCCACTCCCCTCCAGAAACCCTTATTCTACTTGTCTCTAGAGGCTCATCAATCCTGGGTTTCATATACTGGAAAACAGAAAAAATATGTAACAAAAATTCAAGAGGGCTGTGGTAGTTACATAATCAGGTGTCAACTTGTGGAGGGGTGGAGTCTAGCCTGTCAATCAGATCACAGTTTGATGACCTCTTTTGGACTTCCACAGAGATAAATAGCTCACTGGGAGCCAGAAACACACAGACTCTCTGCTTGGTATTCCTGTTGACAAGACACACAGAAGCTACACGAGAGCCCTGGAACTGGAAGGGCCAAGTGGAGACCCATGCCAGCATTGAGATGCTTCCACTGCCACTGGATCCACAAGACTTCCCATCCACTGGCCTTTGATCTTCCTGCATTTGGCATCATTGCAGGTGCTTCGTGAGTCTGAAGAGGAATTTATAGATTGATATGGAATATATGGGCTAATATTGGCTTTATGGACTTGATCTGGACTGGGCTGCAATGTCTTCTCAATATTCAATTGCTCTTGTATATAAAGTCCTTTCTTACACACATATGAATTTGTTTCTCTGGTCAACCCAGCCGAACACAAGAGTTACCACAAATGACAAAATACATCAGAGATAAACCTCAATATGGGAAAAACAATTACACACACACACACACAGAATATGTTGACAACCTGATCCGGCCCTGCCATTGCTGTTAAGTACCATCAAGTAGCTTCAGACTCATAGGAATCCCGGGAACAACAGAATGAAATGTTACCCTGTGCCATCTTCACAATGACTCCTATGGGTGAGATATATCAAGGCATCTTATTAAGGGTTTTCCTCATGTCTGCTGAACTCTACTTTACCAAGGATGATGTTTTTCCCTGAGAAATTATGCCTTCTGAGGATTTATTTGAAACCCCCGAGATGAAGTTTCTCCACCAGTGCAAGGCAGAAATAACTCACTGCCGTGGAGTGAAGACTGACTCACAGTTACTCTATAGAAAGGTGGAATTTTCCCTGTGACTTTCCAAGACCATAACATTTTATGGGGACACAAAGCCTCATCTTTCTCCTGTGGAGCAGCTGATGGCTTAGAACAATGCCACCCAGGCCAAAAGGATGCCTGCTGTTGACATCAGACTCACAGGCTTGATGCACCCATTAAAGGCATTGCAGAGTGGAAAAGAAATGCTGGTCTCCTAATAGTGACCCTGGGAAGGTAGGCTTCATAGCCATGTGTCCTACATGCATCTCCTGAGATTTATCTCCTCACCAGAGAAATAATTACAGCTCTCTCACAAATCAGGATCTGAAAAGAGTTAAATATTCAAGAATGCAGCATGTGTAGGGCATTCGGGACAGAAAGGACATTCGTGAATAAACTGCTCTTTTAAAAATCATAAAAATGATCTGGTCTTTAAATTATAAATGGAGGATTTATATGTCACCAGAAGGTCAATCCACTTTAAAATACAAATCCACCATTACTTTTATGTCGCTCATGGAAGAGTTATTCTCACTCTCAAATGAAGAAATATGGAGAGATCCTTTGCCTGTGCCCCAGGACAAATGCAGACAATCATCTCAGCTCATCACTCAGATACTTGAAGGTCTCTGAATATGTGGTATGACTCAAGGAAACCGTTGAATGTCTTCTTTCCTCGAGATCTTTCCATCTGTTTAGACTCCGTTCAGTGAGTTGTAATTCCTACCCATCTTAACTTCTTGTTATTGGTAGCACTGAATTTATTTAAGAGCAATAGTATTTTTAATTATTTGTAATAGAGTAGATTCTGAGCCTGTGTATGCTGCCTAATATGCTACGTATGGTGTTTCAGTATGTGATTTATGGACGCATATTGCTAGATCTTTTTTCAGAGATAACTTTGGGTAGACTTGAACCTTTAACCTCTGCACATTTAACTGGCTGAATTATAAAATGACTCCTGTAATGCAATTAGCAGCTGCATTTTTATTGAGTGCCTACTCTTTGTTTGATGTCTAACAGATTCTTCCCCCAAAAAAAATTTTCTCATGGCCTCAAAGATAGGTCATTTCTTGTTATATAGAAGTCTTGGGAAACCAAGAGGCTGGGATATTAAATAAATGGTTCCAAATCACAAATCTAGGGAATGAGAGAGTATGTGACACCAAGTCCTTGCTTTGTGCTCTCACCATTCGGTGTTTAGAACCCCAGAGAAGACACTCAGGCAAAATTATTTATTAAGAAGCTATGTCATTTATAATGGGGGTCACTAATTTCACTTCAGAAACATGCATTTGATGTTATTGGTTCTTCAAAAGGAATTTTTTTTCCACCTACATTGGGGGAGTTTTAAGTGCAGGGTTCTGTAGGATTGTTGTTGTACAGTATATTGAACTAAGAAATCATCCCAATAATGAATTTAATACATTCAACACTAATGGCTGAAGACCAGATCAGTTGTGGGTTGAGATCAAGGATGGCATAAATGGAAAATTCAAAAGATCATTAAAAAGACATGAAAAGAAAAGACCAAATGGATTTTAGAAGAGACTGAAAATTGCTCTTCATCGTAGAGAAGCTCAAGTGAATCGGTGGGACTTTTGGCAAGATGGGGGCCTAGGCAGACATGCAGCCTAGACAAAGACATGCGGGACTAAGTGAAACAGATACAGATAATCCTAGTACCCTGGGTTTCAAAGAAAAAAATATGAAGAAATGTACTGAATATTAACTAGGGGAAGAAGCTTACCAAACATTTTGAAAGCAGAGATCGAAGAAACAGGTGAATTATCTGCTGGCCTGACATAGCATAACCATTAAAAAATTTTCAAGCAGCGTTTGGTTAAGATAGTGACTTGCCGGACAGTTCCACTTATTCCAAAACAGTGTGATACTCTCCATACTCCCCACACCCTCGCAGTGACCAGAAGTGTGGCCAATTGGGCCTCCCCCGCCTCTTATCCACCCAGCTACCAGGGATGCTCTCCCCCTGTAGAGCTCTTGCTATACTAGAGGCTAAAGGCGTCCCCTAGTAGCCCAGGTGCTGGCTGACCCACCCCATCTCCTGGTGGTACATGAACTCAGCCTTGTCGGACCAACAGGATGTGCAGGGCCTGATGGGAGACCTTTCCTTGGCCACCCCTGAGCAGGTAAGAACTCCTTCAGTAGCCAGTTACCTTACCCTCACCGGCCTTCTGGAAACAAAAAGCTCCTTCTGGGAATAAGTGCCCTGATCTCAGTCACCCTCTAAGCTGGCATGAAGCAACTCCAGATCAGGTGCCCTGACCGTGGACACCATCTGGCTCACAGAAACTCTCTCTAGGACTGAGCACCCTACATGATCCATCCCTCTGCCTCCCTCAGCCTCACACCCCTGTATGCTTCATTGTTGACAGGAAGTACCAACCCGCAATGTGTGCCATATTCACCACAATGATGTCTTCTTGGGGTCCTGCCCGACCTTGTAGTTTGATTATATCTTTTCCTTTTATTTTTCGTCTTTGTTTTATTTCCTTTCTGTCTGTTTTCTTTTTTCCTTCTGTTTCTGTTTTCTTCTTTTTTATCTCCATTCATTTTCTTTCAGTTGTTGTTGTCATTGTTGTTATAGTTTTTCTTTACTATTTTCTTTACTCTTTCTCTGTGGTAGTGAAATGGGTTACATTTTGGGCTGCTAACCAAAGGTTAGCATTTTGAAACCACCAGCCCCTATATTGGAGAAAAACTGGGCTTTCTACTCCAATAAAGACTTAAAGTCTCAGAAATATGTAGGGGCATTCCTGTTCAGTCCTGTAGGACCGCTAAAAGTCAGAATTGACTTGATGGCAGTGAGTGAGTAAGTTCGTTTTATTTAAGGAGATGGAGAAATACTATGTGGGTCAAGTCAAACTTCCATTGGCTCCCAAGGTTGATTGCCACAAGGCAGGGAGCAGGCATTCCTCCACATTCCCTCTTTCTTAACCTATTTTGACACCAGCTTTCCCACCACAGCACCCTACTTTCCGTACATTGCACTTCTCTGTTGGATTTGATCATTTCATTGCAATGGCCACACAGAACTCCCATACAATGCTCACCATGATGGGGGTTACCAGGGAAGTTAATGGGATACAGATGTATTGAGGAGCAGTCGGGACACAGTGTTCAGTCAGCACTCTCTATGCGTATGGCTCTCACAGCACTGTCGACTTTCCAACTAGGCTTGACAATCTTTCACTGGCCATACAGAATTCAAAGACAAAGTTCAGGATTCATGAAGTTTATCAAGGAAGTTAGCGTGTTAAAATTTAGATGACAAATGGTCAGACAGGTCATTTCTTTTCTGCTGGGCCACAGGCAGCCCTCTCTCTCACCCTTATTCCCTTGCCCTAGCCTCTTTCTTCTTGGACAATGTTGCAAAGGACACTTGGGCTGCTAACAAATGCTCGAAAGGCATGCCACTCCAGGTCAAGCCTCAACCCAGAGACACACCGTTCCAGTCACACGGGTAGCAAATCCAGCTCCCCTAATGAAGTGTCCAGAGTCACCCACTCCACAGGTAACCTCCTGCCCCAAATGACTCCGCTGCACATGCTCTGTGGGCTGAGATGTCCAGAGTTCTAGACGTAAGTCCTGGTTCACTGCTGTACATCCTGGTTCACTGCTGCTCCTCTGATACACCTCTGTTGTCAAAGCTTTTTCCTAAACAAGGAGGTTGAATACATAGGGATATTGAGGGTCAAAGGACACACACCCTTCCTGATTCTTCTCTCTTGGTGGTGCTGAAATCCACCACCTGCTGTTGAAATAGATGTTTTATATGCAGCAGATGTCAATCACAAATAATTTTGTCAATAATCACTCATAGAAGAATTATAATTCGATATCTATTTCCTAATATTCTTACCCAGACCCATCAGAAAAAAATAGAGGTCGTTTGGTGGACTTTAGTGGTAATGGTTGTGGGGGTGAGATGTCCTCAAGTCAGTTCTGACTCATCAAGACCCTATATCCAGCAGAACAAAACACCAACTGGTCCAGTAACATCTTCACCAATGTTCTTACATTGGAGTCCATTATTGTAGTCTGTGTGTCAATCCATCTTGTCAAGGGCTTTCCTAAATTTTGCTACCCCTCTATTTTGTCTAGCATGATGTCCTTTCCCAGTCTCTCCTGATAATGTGTCCCAAGTAAGATAAGGAGTCACTACTCTTGCTTTTAAGGAACTTAAAAGGAGGCTGTGCAATAAGACCAGCTCCATGGCAGTGGGTTTGCTTTGGGAAAGTTTGTTCTTTTATAATGTTTCTTTCTACATTTTACCCTTTCCTTGTTTTTCTTTTCTTTCTATCTAGTTATTAAATATTCTTCTTGCTGCTCTTTGCTTGGCGTGCCCCAATTAGTTTCATATATTCATATTAATTTTACTTTATAAACTTCTAACTTTACTGTTGTTTGCCATTCTTTATCTCTCTCTCTCTCTCTCTTATTTTTCCTTATCTCACTTGGACCACCCATATCCTTACCTGATGCAGGCCCCCGTAATGGGTGAGGGTTACTGCCTGGTTTTGTACTGCTTAATCTGTGATAAGCAATGGCTAGTACCAATAGAATGTGCCCTCAGCTGCGCTACGGGAACAACAAGCAGAGGACTATTCGCGCGCACGCTCGCATTCTCCACAACAAAACGAGCGCTTAGTGCCTGACAACACACCAGCATGCAGTCATCAATATAGAGCAACAGCACCCCCGTGCCTCAGGATTCCAGAAAATCTTCCTGAAGAAGATATGATATGCCTTAACTAATTGACAGGGGATTTGAAAGAATTCCATTTAAATGGTTTCATTGGTTTGAGAGAAAGGTTTATAACTACAGAGAAAAAAAATATTTGACCAAAAATCAGTAAAACACTACCAGAAGAAGTTGACAAAATAAATAAAAAGCTGGAAACCATACAAAACCTACAAATAAAAATTCAGGAAAGAATGGTAAAATTTCAGACAGAGAAAAATGGAAAAACAACAAGACAAAGACCTCAATACAAAGTGTAACAGTCTTCAGAGGTTATCAAGGTGGAACAGGAAGAAAGCAAAGGAGGGAAAATAAAGCAATGACGTCTAGCTGGGTTTTAGGCAAACTGTGGTGCTTGAGCAGTATGTGGCTCCTTTGGTACCTGTGGCTCTGAAGGAAAATCGAAAAATTTAAAGAATAGTATTCAGACAAAGGTAAACTCATTTATTTGTAAATATATATTTATGGCTCTCAAATAATTTTTTAATTGTTGTGAGGGACAACAGATGGGTGCATAAGCAAATATGGTGAAGAAATCTGATAGTGCCCAGGTATCAAAAGATTTAGCATCTGGGGTCTTAAAGACTTTAAGGTAAACAAGCAGCCATCTAGCTGAGAAGCAACAAAGCCCACATGGAAGCACACCAGCCTGTGTGACCACAAGGTGTCAAAGGGATGGGGTATCAGACATCAAAGAACAAAAAAATCATATCATTGTGAATGAGGAGGAGTACAGATTGGGGGCCTAAACCCATCTGTAGGCAATTTGACATTCCCTTCCAGAAGGGTGGCGGGAGGAGACAAGCCAGTCAGGGTACAGTATAGCAACGATGAAGCATACAACTTCCCTCTAGTTCTTAATTGCTTTCTCCCCCCACACTATCATGATCCCAATTCTACCTTACAAATCCAGCTAGACCACAGCATGCCACTGGTACAGGTGGAAATACAGAGAATCCAGGACAGATGATTCCTTCAGGACCAGTGGTGACAGTGGCGATACCAGGTGGGTGGAGGGAAGGTGGGGTAGAAAGGGGGAACCGATTACAAGGATCTACATATAACCTCCTCCCTGGAGGACAGACAACAGAAATTGTTGGAAGAAAACTTCCCTTATATCATGAAAGACAGGAAGATATGCATTCAAGTACCTAAACCAATCCCCAAAGGATATATTCTCAAAGAACATTGCCATGGCATATTAAAATCAAACTTTCCAAACCCAAAGACAAGGAAAGAATTCTGAGATCTGGAAAAACACAAAATGCTTGCAGAGAAGAACTAATAAGACTAAGCACTGATTTCTCCACAGAAATTATGTAGCCAAGAATAAAATTAGGTAATATATATGTAAATATAAATGAAATATATATTGCCAACCAACTAGCTACCCAGCAAAATGGATCCATTAAATATGATAATGAACAAAATCAGAGCATTCTCAGATTAACAGTAATTAAAAGAATTTGTTAAAAGAAAAGACAAATCTTAGAAGAATGATTCAAGAGAAATTTTTTGTACAGAGGACCAATCATGGAAGACAAAGCCTGAGATTAACATACATGACAATGCAACCCAGAAGTCATCCCAGGTATAGAAGTACTTAGAGTAGTATAAACCTAAAAGACTAAAAATAGGGAGCCCGAGACATCACTTTGTCAACACAGACATTCAGTTATAAAGTTTTCAAATGTATAGGAAGTCAAATAGGTTTCAAAACAGAAGACTATTTTAAGCATAGATAGAAATTAATGAATCACAGGGTGACCTGGTGATGATTGGATTGGATTAGATAATATGTAATTTATATGCCAATAAAACTGTTTTTAAAAACTTGTAAAAAATGGGTGAAACTCTCACCACAATACAAGAGATGATAATCATAAAGATTTGTTGTTGTTGTGGTTCTTAGGGGTCCTCAAGTCATCTCGGACCCATAGCAAACCTATGCACAACAGAAGAAAACACTGCATGGTCCTGCACCATCCTTGCCCATACCATGTGGCCACTGTGTCAATCCATCTTGTCCAAGAATTTCTTCTTTTTCATCACTTTACCAAACAGGGAATAGTCTCTCCTAACAAAATGTCCAAGTATGTAAGACAAAGTCTGCCATCCTTGTCTCTAAGGAGCACTCCAACCTTACTTCTTCCAAAACAGATCTCTTTGTCCTTTGAGAAATACATGGTGTTTTCAATATTCTTCTCCAGCACCACCATTTAAATGTACCTATTCTTTCACAATATTTCTTAGTCAATGTTTAATTTTACACATATTTATGATGCAATTCAGAATAACATGGCGTGATCAGGTGCACCGGAGTCCTCAAAGTAATACCATTGATCATCAATACTCTAAAGAGGTCTTGTGCAGCAGATTTATCTAATGCAACACATCTTTTGTTCTCTTGAATGCTACTTCCAAGAGCATTGATTGTGGATCTAGGTTAAAAAAAGTCCTTGACAGCTTTAACCTTTTCTCCATTTATCATGATGATACCTGTTGGTCCAGTTGTGATGATTTTGTTCTTCCTTATATAGAGTTGTAATCCATACTGAAGGATGAAATCCCTGATCTTCATCAGCAAGTGCATCAATTCCTCCTCACTTTCAGCAAGCAAGGCTGTGTCAGGTTGTTAATAGGCCTTCCTGCAGTCCTGGTACCACACTCTTCATCATAAAACCCAGCTTCTCTGATGATTTGCTCGGCAGATAGATTGAATGTGTGTGATGAGAGCATACAAACTTGAAACACACTTTTCCTGATTCTAAGCCGTGCAGGAGTCCCTTGTTCTGTGTGCACAGCTGCCTCTTGCTCCGTGTACAAGTTCCAAATGAGCACAGAGAAGTGCTCCGGAATGCCCATTCTTCTCAAGGTCATTAACAGTTTATTGTAGTCCGCACAACCGTTGTTGGATGATCTCAAGTAAAATTTTACTTGTGTGCAAGATCAATGATACTGTTTTATAGTTTGATCATTCTGTTGAGTCACCTTTCTTTGAAATGGGCACAAATACGGATGTCTCTCAGTCCGTTGGCTAAGTAGCTGTCTTTCAAATTTCCCGGCATAGATGACTGTGCGCTTGAAGTGCTTCTTCAGCTTTCTGAAACATTGCATTGGATATCATGGCAATTCCTGGAGCCATGGATTTAACAAATGCATTGAACAGAGCTTTAACTTCCTCCTTTAACACCACTGGTTCTTGCTCATATGCTATCTTCTGAAATGGTGAACTGCCACATAGTACTTTCTGGCACAGTGACTCTGTGTTCTTTACATCTTCTCTCTCTCTCTCATTCTCTTTTACTTATATTTTCTCTTTTATTATTTATTCATTATTAATTGGGAGTTAATACATATATCATATAATTCCATATTTCAATCATGTCAAACAGAATTGTACAATTACTAACATTCATCTTCTCTTGATGTTTCGTGAAACATTCAATCTTTTGCCTATGGAATATTTCAATAGTGCAATTTGGGGCTTGCATTTTTTCTTGAGTCCTTTCAGTCTCAGATATGCTGAGAATATTCCTTTTTAGCTTTCTCATTCTAGTTCTTGGAGCATTTTGCTATAGTACTTGGCTTTTTCTCCTTGAGCTACCCTTTGAAATTTTCCCCACAGGTCCTCAATGTCATCCTTTCTTCCATTTGCTTTCGCTACTCCAATGACTAATAGTACGTTTCAGAGTCTCTTCTGACGTCCACTTTGAACTTTCTATCTTCCTTATCTTTTGAATGACTTTTTGCTTTCTTTATGAATGATGGTCTTGGTATCTTTCCACAGCTCGTCAGGTCTTCTGCCCTTAGTGTCCAATGTGTCAAAACTGTTCTTGAGATGACCTTGAAGTTCATGTGGGTTAGGCTCAAGGCTATATTCTAGCGCTGGTGGACTTGTTTTCGTGTTCTTCAGCTTTATCTTGAATTTACATACAAGGAACTGAAGTTCTGTTCTACATCTCTCACTGATCTGGTTTTAGCTGCTCATATTCAGCTTCTCCTGCATCTCTTCCCACTGATGTAGTCAGTTTTATTTCTGTTTATTCCATCTGAGGAAGTGTATAGTTGCCTTTTGTGTTGTTGAAAAAAGGCATTTGCTATGAAAGTCATTGGTTTTGCAGAATTCTATCATGCTATCTCCAGCTTTATTTCTATCACCAAGTCATTTTTTCCAACTACTGTGCCTTCCTCCTTGTTTCCAACTTTTGCATTCCAATCACCAATAACTATCAAGGCATATTGATTGCATGTTTGATCAATTTCTGACTGAAATCATTGGTAGAATTCATCAATTTCTCCATCACTAACTTTTGTGGTTGATGAATAAAGATGAATAATTGGTGTGTTCATTGGATTTCCTTGAAGGCAGTTAGATATAATCTGATCACAGAGAGCATTGTACTTTGTGATGGATTTACCAAGATCCGTATTGATTGCGTTATTACTGCCACAGTAAATCAGATAACTTTCTGATTTAAAATGGCCAACACCAGTCCATTTCAGCTCATTAAGACTTAGAATATCGAACTGCATGTGTTCTCTTTCATTTTTGGCCACTTACAATTCTCCTAAATTCATATGTCACCAATTCCAAGTACCAATCATTAGAATATGTTTGCAGCTGTTTCTCTTTACCTTGAGCTGTGCACCCTCAGCAAACGAAGACAGTGGGGGCTCGACTCACCCAGGCTTTCCCGGACTCATGTCAACAGGGTCAATACCCTCCAAGAAGGCATCTCCTCTTCAGTCCCATTCCAGTGCCCTCAGACTGGAGGGCCCATCTGTCAGCAGTATCTCTGCCAATGTTCAGTTTCCTTTGTTTAGGTTTTCAGTATTTGAAAATGCTTTGAAGCTATGCTAAATACTTTCAGTAGCTTTTTCCTCCCAAATAGGGAGCAAAGTTCGTCTTCATTTCTTTTAGTCTGGAAGCTCCACTGAAACCTATTGACTTTGGGTGATTCTGGCATATTTGAAATACCAGTGACATAGCATCCAGCCTTATAGCCACACCACAACAGCCACAGTGTGAGGAACTTAGACACATGGTGGCTGTTCAAGGCTTAATAAAAGACGTGAATTTTTTTGTTCCAGTTTAAGGCTTAATAAAAGAGTCTTAATAAACATTTTTAAAGTTGCAGATCATTTTCCCTAAAACAATGACAAATTATGTACACTGTGGCCCACGGCGATCTTTATCCTTAGATGACAAAACCAAGAGATGTGCTTGAACAAAAAAGACAAGCCTCTCATCCTGTGACTGGTCAGCTAAGGAAAATCTGAAGAAGTAAACTTGGAATTCCAAGCTTTAAAATTTTGAAGACTGTGAAAAGCATTGAGATAAAAATGCTATCATGTTTATCCCACCCCTTGCTCTGACTCTACTAGGTTTAATTCTGTCTTAGAAACAAATCCAGTACTCTGTTAGGAGTAATGCAAAAATGGTTTTATGGAGGAACAGACAATATAAAGTGAACAACCTGTAGTGAAAGTACAATATGCTTTGAAGGCCAAGTAGAGTTCGGCTCTTCTATACAGGTCAGTCAACTTAGTCCTATGATGGCACAGATTTCTAAACTAACTTATTCTTGCACATATTTGTTAATGATCAGCTAAAGTATTTTCCATCTAAGAAAAGCCTGAGTTACAGTTTTCTTCCTGATCAGACAGTCCCTGGACATTGCCTATTTCTAGGAACAAGCTTTATATCACCCCCACTCCCATGGTTTTCTCAGAAGTGGTATGGATAACGCTTTACAGGAAGCTTGTCCCCCCAAAGCTTCTGTGTTCTAAGGCTACTTTTGTGACTGTTTCCTATAAGCAACCCTCCGTATAGTGTTCTGTATTTGCCAGGATGATTTCATTTCCTTTGGTGATAAATGCCGAAACTGAGTGGCAAATCAAAACAACAGCATGCCCCCAGAAGAAAAAAAAATAAAACAGAATCTCATATGGATGGATTTCTGAGTAAAAAGGTGGTAGGAGCAGATGATGAGCTCAACAATTAGGAGGTGGTCAGGAAAACCGTCATGTTGAGGGATGGCTGGTGAGTTACTAGGAAGAGGACCAAAGGGGACTCTGCTTCAAGGCAGAATAAGAAGAGCTCATTCCAGATTAGTATTAATTAGCACAGGGAATCTTTTAATAGTCATTGCTGAGAACTTTGTGGGATCTGTTTAAACTGAGTCCTTTGGGCGTTACTAACCCTGGAACTGAACAACTTGGATCACCCTCCTATAGAGGGTGTGCCTGAAGGAAGAGGATTAGCTATGAAGTCCGAGGAGAAGTTAACAAATAGGAATGGGAGCTGATAGAGGAAGGAACCAAAGAGATACTAGGCATGATCAGAACGGGCCATGGGCCATGTACAACCAATACACGAAGGGACAATATGAAAGTGAGTTGCAAGAAGATGGCAATATTCATTTCATAGGGCTGTCCTGGCTACAGCTGAGTGGTTAAGGAAAACAGAAATCTATTAGTTCACGTTCTGAAGGACAATAGTTCAATCTCAGACTCTTAGCAAAGTCAAGTTCTCTCTGAAGTCCGGAGAGAGACATTCTTCTGCCTCTCAGTTTCTACTGCCCCGCAAGTTCCTAGGAGTACAGAGCCATTCCATATGGCCATCCATTCTTTGTCCCTCCCTGTCTTTTCTCTTCTACAAGGATTTGAATTTGATGGGATTAGGGCCCAGCATAATCTAAAATTAGTATAACTGAAACATCATTCAGGCCCCGATATTCAAACCAGGGCTCAGAACTTCAACTTTTCCTTTAGGGGATACAATAAATCTTTAACAATGGCCATCAGAAGTGACAGTGCCCGAGATTGCCAGGCTGGGAATTCCTTAGAAAAAAAAGTCAGGCTTTGTGTGTCAGAAACAATGTAATTAAAAAAAAGAGAGAGAGCTGAAGTTTCTTGAAAAGGCTTTTCACCTACAGTGTGTGCTTTTGTAATAATGCACAGATGTGGTAGACACCGCTAACACAACGCACAGGGATCCTTGCCTCTTCATAATCTGCATTCCAGTAATCTCTTCACCTTGAATGTGGACTGAACCCCGTGACTCACTTCTGAAGGACAGAGGATGAGACAAGTGATGCAATAGCACTGCTGGGGTCAGGTTACAAAACAAATAGGACTTCCATCTTGGGTGTCCTGTCCTTCTCCCAGCCTTCCAGGGAAGGTATGATCTGTCCCAGAGAGCTCATTTGGTAAATAACGGATACTTTCAGCAAACAAAGCTACGATGATCTAAAGGCTGCCGCAACCACATGAGTGAGCTTGGAAACCAATCCTTCCCCAGGTTAAGTTTTTCCAATGACTGCAGTCCTAGCTGACACCTCAATCGTGGTCTTGTGAAAGGTATCACAGCTATCCCTGGATTTCTGACCTCCAGAAAGTATGATATAACACAGGTTTATTATATTAATCTGTTGAATGGAGGAGTCATGATTATGCAGCAGGAGATAAGTAAGATAGACAAAACCGCAGCATTCACCTTTTACAAAGAATGGATCTGGATAGGTGAGGAATGATAGTTTAAAAGGAAGAAAGAAATGCGGTTGAGTTTTTCTGAGTACAGGATTTAGTCTGTAATTCAAGGCTGGTTGAGTTTACTAACTAGATAGGAAAGAAGCCTCCATGTGACTGTGATCTTAAGCTTTGTGTTTGGTGTTTGATCATAAAACAGTTACTGCCATCGCCAGATCCTTAGAGAATTCTATAAACCCCACCCCTGGTTCTTCAAAGGGGTTATTTTGAGCTTTATTCTAACAGTAAAAAAGAATGTTAGAAACAAGCAAATAAATAAATAAGGGTTACAGCAGGCAGAAAATAGAATGTATCCTAATTCTCTACTCTGAAAAAAGAATACACTTATCGAGAGTCATCCACCTTCATGACGTTCCTGCCCCAAATGGAAACTTTCTTCTTTGTGACACTTGCAAATTTCTGTTTATTGGAAAAATAAATAAATAAAGGGAAATTGCCCTATGTGTATATGAGTAGAACTCTTTCCCATGGGATTTTAATCTCTTTTTTTGCTCCTCTGAAGACAAACATAGAGCTTTCTTCTGACCTAACTCTGGGTACTTCCAGCCTTTCATTTAGCAGCCAAGCATGTTAGACATGGCCAGCCCCAGGGCGACCCTTCATCGGAAGAGACTCGCCATATCTTTTGGGAGACTTACCTGGTGAATCAAGAACTTATCTTAAAGTTGCCATTGTTTGGAGAGAAAACAGGGATGGCTATATATTATGGAGGTGCCCAGGTGGAGTGGTAGGTTTCAGAGTAGGCTACTAACTGCAAGGTCAGCAGTTCAAAATACCCAGACACTCGGAGCAAGATGAGGCTGCCAGGACTTTTTGTGAGATTTTTCTCTATTGGTCAGAATGCAAAATGGATTGGAATTGGCCTGACAACCTCAAGGTGCATGGTTCAAGTGCATCAACAATGCCACAGGAGAAATATACAAGAAAAATGAGGCTATCTGTTTTTGCCAAGATGATAGCCTTGGAAACCCTATGGGGCAGTCTGCTTTGTCCTCTAAAGTCAATGCGTGGAAATATACTCCACAATAGGTCATTTGTGAAGGTCAAACACAGGGAGAGAGAAACAATATGAGAATTCATATGCTGGAAACAGAAAACACAGCATACAAACCCTTCAGGTACTTGAGTGGCCTGCAAAAAGCAATCAGCTCCCTGGAAATGTCAGCCCTTTTGTCAGATTTCTCTCTATCAGCCAGCATACAAAGATTTGCTTAGTCAAGTAAATCAATGCCCTTTACCTCAGCATCAGTCAGCCTGAGAAACAGTGCAACTGACTCTAAAAGAAAGCCAACAACAATCAACTTCTGACGTGATTTCTATTTATTTTTTCTCTTCCCCCCTCCTTTTGATTAACCACATTTTGAATTTTAAAACGAGCTTCATGAATCATTCTGTGGCTGTTTAATATTAATAGTAATGGAATTGATTCTATTGAAATGGGTTCATTATCATGCCAGCTGCCAGATTTGTTTCTCCAAACAGGGTTCTGGAAATAGACCCTTCTAAATACCTTCTTCCATGAGGACTGAAGATTAAAGAGGAAAATACACAAATATTGCCCAAGTTCGCATTAAGGTCAGCATGAAGTGACAAATTCAAATATACAATGTAGAAATGTTCACAGCAATTTTCCTATAGAATCTTTCTGCCGGGAAATAGTTTCCAAAATTGTTTTGTGGTAGTATTTATCACATGCCTTAAAATTTTTTTGAACTTATATATAAACCATAGCTCTTCAAAAGTCTCCTTTCCAGTCTCTCAGTCTCTAAAACACACACACACACACACACACACACACACACACACACACACACAAATAACGTCATTGAGTTAATTCCTACTCTTTGTGTGATTTGCTTCTGCTTCCTTTCTTTTGCTGTTCACACTCTGCTTTGCAATTGCTCCTGCTTTATCCAGAAAGTCTACATTCCTTTAAGAGAGGAATGTGTCTATATTTGAGCACTTAACCTAATATCTGGAGCAAAGGGATCTTTGCAAACACACGTGTGCAGTTCTAGAGATGATCCACCAAGTTCCTAGGCAGTTGTTCTCCATACAAGCCACAGCCTGCCAATGAAAACCAAAATGGGCTATGGTAGGTAGTTTCACTATTACATTGTTATTTTTAGGTGATGTTGAGTTGATTCTGACTCTTAATGACCCTTTACTCACCAGAACCAAGCATTTTACATTCTCAGAACCATTGATATGCTTGACCCACGGTGTAGTCACTGTGTCAGTGTGGGGTCTTCCTCGTTTCTTTTCTGACCCTCTACTAAACATGATGTTCTTTTGTAGAGACTGATATCTCTAAATAGATCAACAAGTCTCCTTTCCGAATGGCCCTCAGGGTACACGAAAACTGTCTGCCTTCCAGTTAGCCACTGTTTTCAGCACCCCGGAACTCAGATTTTCAAATTAACCAACAGTAAAGAACTTTCTCCTTCTTTAGACTTTATAGGATTTACTGCTTACGTACATGCACGTCTTCTTCAAGGAGAACAGTGTCCTCAGAGAACTTCGCTTTGTAATTCAAGGAACACTTAGCACAGCGCTGGACATATAAGAAGTTCTTAATAATTATATTTTTCATAAATGAGTGATGTCCAGCAAAGGAATGAGAAAGAGTAGCTGACAAGAAACTTACAGGCCTTGACAAATTAGGTTTAAACGTAATTCTATGTTCTTACAGAGGTTCTCGCCTCTAAGCAATCAATTTTTGGCAAGCTACAGACTAATTTTGTGTGTGTTTGCATGTATGCATGTTAACAGTTAAGACATATAAGAACAACTAAATACTTAGAGGTACTCTTTATCTTTTGTTCCAATCTGGATTTCATATATTGATCTGGCTTCATTTGACACAGCCCCATATCCATTTCCACTATCAGTTGTCTTTTCAAAAGAATGGAGAAAGTGTCTGTTCTTTGCCGGAGAAACATTTGCCTGGCTTAGCCTGACTTGGGTTTCGACACACTATGCAACAGGGATAATGCCAGATGGCAGCTGGGATGAGAACCCTTGATTTCAAAGTGCAAGTGTGAGGGAAAAGTTAAATTTCCACTATAAAAACCAGTCGAACAGAACCCAGCAGCTGGCCTGGCCATAGGCAAGTGATACAACGGGCCAGGTTGGTATCCGTCCACCTCCTTGGGGAATGAAACAAAACCTGGTTGTCACAGCTGCCCTGATTCTCACCAGGCCAATGCCATTCCTGTTTCTCTTGTTATCAAGGAAGAACATCTCGTGTTAAGAAAAGGAAGACACAGCACCTTTGTGTGGGGTCTTTCCTCAGCACTGAAAGGTAGTCGAGGGACGTGCCAAAGCCCGACCGTCTGCCCTGGCCCCTTCTAGAGATCTAGTCCTTTTCTGCTACTTTGCCTACTTTGGAGTTTTCTTTCCTCAAATTTCTTTCCATTCCTTTTGTCTCCTCTTGTTTATTTTCTCTCCCTATTTTTCTTTTAATAACAATGAAGAAAGGGGGCGGAGAAGGAAATGTAGGTAAAAGCTAAGGAACAGAAAAGAAGGGGAGGGGAGGAGAAGGGGCAGGAGGAGAAGGGGCGGGGAGGAGAGGAACTGCAGGTAGACTAGAGGGAAGACAAGCAATGAGAGGAGGGGAGGGAGGGGAGGAGAAGGGAAGAGTGGATAAAAGTAAAACCAGGAAGGGAGTTTGTGGAAAATCTTTGGAATGGTGCTACATTTTCTTTATACGGTAAATTATGTAACACTATTTTCATTGTTAGATTTTTAGACCGTGTTCTCAATAGTTTTTTCGGAAGACTAAAGTGATTGCTAATATGCCTTCCTATAATCCTGATGCCGGATTCTTCCTCAAATGATCCACCTTCACAAATAATTCACTCGGCATTCATTCAATCTTTGTTGCTGCCTGCATTGCAACTCAAGGCTTGAGGTAGTTAGTTTATTGTGCCAACCTGGCCAATAAACATATGTGGGATTAATTGAAGGGTGGAGAGATAAATGGCTCCGCGAGCCTTGCCTCTCTTGTCTCTTGTCCTTGATCATGGGACCAGTGTGCGGCTGCCTTGCTTGTTCTGTGCCTCAGTTTGCAAGCTATACTACCCGTGGGACACCTAACCTGTGGACTGTGTCACTGTAATTTGAGGCTCCTTCAAGACCTGCTTCACCACATCATTGGAATTTACATCTCTTGAGCTGAGGACTGTTGGACCCTGTCATCTGGCTGACTGTTGGTGACCTGCCTTGCTGTTTGCTGACTGTGCCCGGATGGCCTGAATTGCTCTGCAGAGCCTCAAGACTTGAAGGACTGCCAGTGTCTCACAACTATCTTATGGGAGTGAGTTGCACTGAGCCATTTGTACTGCTTTAAAATTTAATTAACTGTTTGCTTATTATGTTATCTGTTTATCTGTATAACTATATATAAAAGTGTTAGCATTCTGGTTTTGTTTCTCTAGGGAACCCTGTCTAACACAAGGCTAGACTATTTCCTTCCGGTCCTTCAGCGTGAGACATGCTGAGGATGTTCTTCCCTTTGGCTTTTCTAGCGTTATGTCTTCTCACGTAGCATGGCAATGCTTTGTCTTCTTGAGCGCCCTTTGAAGTTTTCTGTTCAGCTCTTCTATTTCATCTTTTACTTTGGCTACTCTAAATTAAAGAGGTTCAGGGTCTCTTCTGCTCTCCACTTTGATCTTATCTTTCTGTCATGTCTTTTTAATGACTTTTTGCTTTCTTCATGATTGATGTTCTTAAAGTCATTCCACAATTTTGTCAGTCATTAGTGTACAATGTGTCAAATCTGTCCTTGAGCTGGTCCCTAATTTAGATGGTATACATTTAATGTGACCTCAAGGATTTTCACAGAAGCAGCAGTCGAGATCAAGTGACACAATTTACTGAGTCAAGCTCTTCACAGGACGACTTTACAGTGTTGACAAGCAAGGATGTTACATTGAGGACTAAAGTGAGCCTCAACCAAGCCATGGTATTTCGATTGCCTCAGATGCATGTGAAAGTTGGATGTTGAATAAGGAAGACCAGTGGAGAATCAATAGCTTTGAATCATAGTGCTGGGGAAGAATATTGAAAGTACTATGAACTGCCAGAAGAATCAGCAAGTCTGTTTTGAAAGAATTGCAGTCAGAATGCTCCTTAGGGGCAAACCTTCCTCCTCTGGACATGTTGTCAAGAGAAACTGCTTTCTAGGGAAGGACCACCTATTAGTGGAAGAGGGGGGAAGTGAAAAAGAGGAAGGCCAACTGAGATAAATGAACAGAGTGGCTGCAACAATGGGCTCACAATAAGAACAACTGTGAGATGGCTGATGACTGGCCAGTGTTTGGTTCTGTTGGTCGTAGGGTCACTCTGAGTTAGAATCCACCTGACAGCACCTAACAACAACACTCAAGGTTTGTATTTTGGCTTTGTGGCCTTTTACAATTTTGATTCAGCTTATTTTGTATATCATGTTTCCACAGTTGGTCCCTGGCCTAGTTTTGATTGATGATATGAAACTTCTCTATTGTCCTTTTCAAGAAGCCCTAGTGCCACTGTTGGGTAAGCATTAGACTGAGAACCTAAAAGTCAGTTATTCAAACCTAGCAGTCTCTCCTTAGGAGAAAGATGAGGGCCGGCTCACAGCATTGCCTAAGAAAAATTACAAGTAATTAATACAAAGTCTTATAGTGCATGCATTCAGAGAGAGATAAATGAGGAGCTATGGGGTGAACATAACAAACTGTTTTATAATTATCCAAGACAAGTCCACTACAAACAATTCCTCATTCAGCTTCTGCCAAAGAAAGAGAGGTGAATGCAGACACTGATTGGATTGATATTGACTAGATAAAAGGAGTGGGACATAAAGAGACAAGAGAACCAGAATGTGGGCATCAGAAGTAAAACTGAGGAGGAGACTACAGGCCTAGGATCAATGATTTGGAAGCCGTTGGTCATGAGATCAAATAGTGGCAAGAGTGAAGAGCTGACAGAGCAGAAAGCAGGCAGCAGCGAGGTGGCCAATGCAGATGATATGACACCAACTGCAGAGCAGAGAGATGGCGTGGGCACTAGCAGTACACTAGAGGGTGTAGGGGCATGGTGCAGATTGCACTAGATGGTGTCCAAGGAGGTGACATCAAATGACTATTAAATTTTGCTACAGTGTTTAGGCAGAAATGTATTTTTATTTCTCAAATAAAATCTCTGTACTTATATAATAATAACAACAATAATTTTGTATTCCCAGCTTACATACATCAATATTACCACAAAGCTAAAATTGTATGCTACTTGTGGTAGGTACATACTTTCATGTCAATTTGAAGATATGTAAAGTGTAGGGGTGGAATTCAACTTGTCAATCAGGTCAAGTGCCTCCTTGTGGGCATGGCCTTCTCATAAGAAGGATCCTGGAAACTTTCCCACCAAACCTGCCCACCTCTGCCTTTACCTTCCTTCTGGTTGACCCTGGATTGAGGTCAGAGTCACAGCTATTGGAACCTCACAGCTTTGCACCCACCACCTTTGATCTTCTGCATCATTATGTGTGCTGTGTGTGCCTGAAGATGGACTATTACTGGACTTGTGCACTTAAGTTGCACTGGACAGGGAGGTTTTCACAATATATAATGAGTTATTGATATAAAGCTCTCATATATATATATAACTGGAATTGTTTCTCTAAGTCAACTGGCCTAACACACTAATTTACATTTCGAACCTTGCAATATATTCCAGATGGCGCGCTCGCCATTACCAATTACAATAAGACTTGCAGTCGCATGTGTAGATCTGCATGCTCTATAAGTTGTTGTTTTTGTTGCTTCCATCCAGTAGTTTTACCGTGGCTGATTTTGTCAACTTTTCCTGGTACTTGAGCTATAATATTGTGTTTAAGTAGTCAATAACATTTTTTATAATAAAATAGTAATTATAGGAAAAGAAGGAGAAAAATATTCTAAAGACTTCCACTCAGTTACTAACAAGGTTGTAATGCAAGGTAGAAAGATTTTTACGTAACTATTTTGTTAAGACTCTTTATAATCTAAGGACTACTATATTGAGGCATTTATGACTAGAGTTATCACATGTTATTCCATGTTTAAAATGATAAGAAACATTACTAAGGATTCTTGGGGTCTGGTACAGGAGGAGGTGTGTGAGGACTAGTGGCATCCTCAGTTATTTATTCGTTTTCTTTTAAACAAAATTAACTTATTCTTTTATAGGTCATTGGTTTTCTCTTTTGGTGTCATCGCTGTGTTCTCATTCATCACCTATCTTGCTATACCTTATTTTTTGGTGCATATTATTAGCTCTACAGATCTATCTAGATAAGATAGGCTGTATGAACAGTCTGAAGGAGAAAACAATGGGACTGATGGTTCCAGGGGCACATGGGAAAAGGAGAAGTGGGGGTAAGGAGGTGGTGATGACTAATCCAGGGACGGGGAGCAACAAGTGGTCAAAATTAATGGCAAGGAGGGTGAGAAGTCTGCTAGGGATTCAGCAAGGACAATGTAACAAAGAGAAATCACTGAAACTCAAATGAAGGCTGAGCATGATAGTGGGACAAGAGGAAAGTAAAAGGAAATAGAAGAAAGAACTAGGAGACAAAGGGTATTTATAGATGTCTTAATACAGGAATGCACATATGTAAATATATTTAGATAGGATGTGGGGAAATAGATTCACATACATATAGGTATAGTATTAAGGCAGCAGATGGACATCAAACCTCCATTCAAGTACTTAGTGCAAGAACATGTTGTTCTATTAAATTGGCATTCCAAGATGCACACCTTCCAGACATGATCACTGAAGACAAATGTGTGCATGAGCAAATGTGGTGGAGAAAGCTGATGGTGCCTGGCTATCAAAAGATATAGCATTTGGGGTCCTAAAGGCTTGAAGATAAACAAGTGGCTATCTAACTGAGAAGCAACAAAACCCACATAAAAGAAGCACACCAGCCTGTGTGACCAAAAGGTTTCAAAGGAATCTGGTATCAGGCATCAAAGAACAAAAAATCATATCATTATAAATGAGGGTGTGTGCAGAGTGGAGACCCAAAGCCCATCCATAGGCAACTGGACACCCCCTTACTGAAGGGTTGTGGGGAGGAGATGAGCCACTTGGTGCAAGGTAACGATGAAACATATAACTTCCCTATAGTTCTTAAATACTTCCTTCCCCAATAATCATGATTCCACTTATATCTTAAAAATCTGGCTAGACCAGAGGATGTACACTTGTACAGATAGGAACTGGAAACACAGGGAATTCAGGACAGATGACTCCTTCAAGACCAGTGGTGAGAGTGGGCATCCCTGGAGAGAGGAGGGAAGGTAGCGTAGAAGTGGGGAACCAATTACAAGGATCTACATATGGTCTCCTCCCTGGGCGATGGACAACAGAAGGGTGGGTGAAGGGAGACTTCGGACAGTGTAAGATATGACAAAATAATAATAATTTTTGAATTATGGAGGGCTCATGAGATAGGGGCTTGTGAGGAGGGAGTGGCAACATTGAGGAGCTGATATTAAGGGCTCAAGTAGAAAGCAAATTTTTGAGAATCATGATGGTAACAAATGTACTAGTGTGCTTGACAAATGGATGTGTGTATAGATTGTGATAAGAATTGTATGAGCCCAGAATAAAATGATTTTAAAAAAGAAATGAAAAAAGTGTATGTATGTTCTATAAATATCCTTCAATGAAATTATGCAAAATATTTTGCCAATATATATGAATTTTTGATAGCTCAGGAGAAAGTAGAAATATTGGACAGTTCTATGAGTACTAAAAATTAAATTTACAATTGAAAAATGTCCATAAAGAATCCCATAGTACTAATTGGCTTACTTCCAAGCCTGGTGGCACAGTGGTAAAAGTGTTAGGTTGTTAATCAAAAGGTTGGAGGTTAGAACACACGAGTCATTCTGTGGAACAAAGATATGATACTTCGCTTGCATAAAGATTTCCAAACATGGGAACCACTGGTGCAGTTCTCAGTCCAATAGGTGGCGCTGAATCAGAATCAACGACACAATAGTGGACTTTGGCACTGGTTTAACCCAATGGATTATATAAATGTTAAAAAGCAAGCAAACACCCAAACCCCAATATTCTCATAAGTTTTTCATGTTGTTCTTGTTGGGTGTCATCAAGTCAGTTGGTGCTTTAGATGGCCGACCTTGTGGTTCGCAGTATGCTATGCTAGAGTCCTTTCCATGATAAGTTTATGTTTACATATATGTCTCCACAGTGTTTCTACAGAAAGACTCAGAGAATAAGCAGTTTGTGATCCTATTAGTTTTGCAGGACTATGTATGCCAATGACTCTTATTGTATGACTTTCCCTCTTTACCCGAGGAGGAAGAAACCCCAATGACGATCACTTCTCGCACGGAGATTTACAGGAAAGGTGACTTCAGAAGGCACATGCACACAAACCCAGTCGTCTCTAACTTCAGATCTTTTTTAACTTCACCTATTCGTTAGATGCCCAAAACACTGTGAAAAGAGTTCCTTCTTGTTGGCTACTCAGATGTTGGTTTTCAGGCCACCTCCCTTTAATAAAGAGCCCTGGTGGTGTAGTAGTTACTTGCTGGGCTGCAATCCACACGGTTGGCAGTAAAATCCACCAACAGCTCCGCAGGAGAAACACTGGGCTTTTTACTCCGGTTAACAGTTATAGTCTCAGAAACCTATAGGGGTCGCTATGAGTCAACATTGACTCAATGGCTGTGAGTTTGGTTTGAGATTTTCCCTTTAGCAAAGAGTCCTTGTGGCATTGTGGGCTAAGCATTTGGCTAGTAAACACCCAGTCAGTGCTTCAAAGGCACCAGCCCCTGTGAAGGGGAAAGATGAAGCTGCCTTTTTCTTTAAATATTTAAAATCTCAGAAATGTTTACTCTGTCCTATAAATGGTCACTATGAGTCAGAGTTGACTAGGTGGCAGTGGGTTTTTGTGTTTTCTCATTTTCCTGGATTCCTTGGGTGGAGTACATGATTAAGCACTTGACTAGCTGAAAGGTTGGTGGTTCAAAAGCACCCAGAGGTTCCTTGGGAAGAGGCCTGGAAACTACATTGGAAAAGTCACAGCCATTGAGAACCTATGGAATCACCTGGAGTCATCATAAGGGGCCATTAGTTTTGGTTTTTAAAGAATTCTCTCATTCAACATTTGATGTAGGATGCAAACATTTCAGGTAGGATACAATCTCTTAACATTTGGACCTGTACTGCCTTCTAAGCACCCATCTGAAATTTGACTGTATGTACTTTATGAGAGACCAATTTCATTGATGAACATTTAATCCTATTTATAGATTTAGTTTAAGTGCCTCATGTCCACACATTGCTGGGCACCGTAGAGATACAGAACAGTACAATAGAGGGACTTTCTGCTCCAGAATCATAAAAAGGGTACATGCATATCACCCTTAAACCATAAGGACTATGTACTGGGGAATGAAGAAGGGAGAGAGGAGGTGTTTTATGAGTGCTCAAAGGGAGAAAGTCCCTCCAGCTCTGGTTCTGAGGGAAGGTTTAATAGTGGAAAATATACTTGACCAGAGTTTGCGATCGAGAGGTCTTAGTTGGGCAAAGAAAAGCAAAGGCCGAACTTCCAGGACCGTTGTTTTGTGGGTGCCATCCATCGAGTTGGTTGTGACTCGGACAGTGACCCTCTGTACAACAGAAGGACACCCTACCTGGCCTGGTGCCATCTTCATAATTGTGCTTTTCTTTAAGGCCTTGTTGCAGCCACTGTGTCGATCCATCTCATCAAGGCCCTTCCTCTTCTCCTCTGTCCCTCTGCTCCACCATGCATGATGTCCGTCTCCAGGGACTGGTCTCTCCTTGATGCCAAGGAGCATTTTGGTGATACTTTTTCAAAGACAGATTAGGAACACTAGGCGATGTAGAATCCTTTTATAAAATTAATGATCATCAAATGCCTTTATCCAATATAGTTAGATGTTCTTTCCCTTTCCATCTGAGTTAGCCTAGAGCACTTCCAGCAGGGTTTGATGTACACATAGATAACAGACAGCAAGATAATATTATTCATTTCGTGCTCTTCCACCACCCTCATATATGGCCTCTCTGCTTTTGATTTCTAGAGTATTTGACTAGATTGATAGCAAAGGGATTCTAATTAATTTAAATAAGATTACCATAATGTTACAGCTGGATTTTATGTACTTCGCTGTATTAGTCTGGGTTGACTAGAGAAACAAATCCACAGAGACATTCCTATGTGTATAGGAAAGAGCTCTATATAAAGAGCAATTATACACTAAGAAAATATCCCAGCCCAGTCCAGAGCAAGTCCATAAGTCCAACATTAGCCCATATGTCTGAGACCAATCTATTAAGTCCTCTTCAGACTCACAGAACACATGCATTGCAGAAAGATCACAGGCCAGAGGGTGGAAAGTCATAGATCCAGTGGCGTTGTGAATATCTTAGCACTGACAGGGGTCTCTACGTGACTTCTCCAGTTCTGAGGCTCAGGCTGCCATCCGCCTGTCTCCATGTGGCTTGTCAACTGTAATGTCTCCCAGGGAGTGAGCAGAGAGATAGAGAATGTCTTCCGCCTCCAAGGAGGAATACCAGAGTTCCCAGCACCCTCAAGAGAAAGCCATGCCCACATAGAGGCCTCATTGGCTATGACCTGACTAACAGGTTAGACTCCATCGCTTCCCTCTTAATCCTCTCAAATTGACAGACTATTATTTAACTACATTTGCAAATGAAGCTTACATGCAGGCTTACAACTCTCTACTGCAAAGCCAGATGAAGTGAGGCTTCTCTTCAAGAGCTCTGAGTGCACCCTGAGTTTTGATTAGTCCTAGCATGCCTGTTGTCTTCATCATCTCCCCAGCACTTGGGCCATAACTTGGCTCCTGGTAAGAACTCAGGATCAGTTACTGTGCCAAGAACTGGCTTATGTACTTGACCTACCTTATCACCCACAGTTCCCATGTTAAAGTCCACAGTAGGAGTGAAAATAGCCTTTTGTTTAGTCTCAGGAAACTGCACTATCTCTTGTGAGTTCCCTGAAAAGTCAAAACCTATTTGATAAAGTTTTTTTTTTAATTAAGCCTTCCTCATATGACCTAGTTTTAATGCAATGTCTCATCATCTTTCAGGACCTTGTGCCAGTTTAAAACAAACAAGCCAGTTAAAAAACCCAAAATCCTCACCATCAATTCATCTTTTCATGACTCATGTTGATCTTATCAGCAGGTTTCTAAGACTCAAGGTTTTTTTAAAATCATTTTACTGGGGGCTCATACAACTCTTATCACAATGCATACATCCATCCATTGTGTCAAGCACATTTGTACATTTGTTGCCATCATAATTTTCTTTTAAAAAGTCATTTTATTGGGGGCTCGTACAATTCTTATCACAAGTCATACATCCATCCATCGTGCCAAGAACATATGCACATTTGCTGCCATCATCATTCCCAAAACACTTGCCTTATTTTAAGTGAAGTACAAAACCTTATATTTCTCCAGTTGAGCGACTGGTGGTTTCAAACCACTGACCTTGTGGTTCACAGCCCAACTCAGGTCACTAGCCATCAGGGCTCCTAGTACCGATATAGTCAACTATATCAAAATCCTCATTTAGCGTTCTCCTTTCTATGCCACTCTGCCAAGAGGAAAGGCAGTTCTTCCATTGCCATTAGAACTTCCTACTTTGGCCATTGCTCACAGGCAGTGGTATCACTAAGGAGGGGATAAAAGTTCCAAAGGTGCCAAAGTTCTTAGGTTTGTCCCAATTCCCTCATTAATGGTCCTAATTGTTTGGAGTTTTATCTCAAAGTATGTGATACACCTTGAGTTTATTCTTGTGCGTAGAATGAGGTAAGGGTCTTGCTTCATTTTTCTGCAGGTAGATATCCATTTTTGTAGCACTATTTATTGAAGAGGGCAACTGCTTCCCATTTAATATATTGTGGCTCTTATTAAAGATCAGTTGCCTGTATGCTGATGTTCTTATTTCTGAATCTTCAGCTCTTTTCCATGGGTCTGAATATCTGTTGTTATACCAGTACCACACTGTTTTGATTACTGTGGCCATAAAATACGTGCTTCAGTCAGGTGGAGCTAGCCCTACCACTTTGTCCTTCTTCTCGAGGAGTTCTCTGCTAATTCTGGGCTTCTTCCTTCTCCATATGAAGTTGGTAATCAGTTTTTCCATGTCTTTGAAGAAGGATGGTGGTATTCATATCAGGATAGCCTAGAACTTATATAGTGCCTTGGGAAGAACTGACATCGTTACTGATTGAGTTTGTCAATCCATGAGCATGGGATATTCGTCCATTTTTTTAGGTCACTCTTGATTTCTTGTAGTAGTGTTTTATAATTTTCCTAATACAAATCTTTCATTTTCTTAGACCGGTATATCCCTAGGTATTTCCATTTGTGCTTGGCTATTGTAAAGGGTACTGCCTTTTTAATCGTATCTTCAGTGTTCTTGTTTGATGTGTAGAGCAGTCCGATAGACTTCTTTTTGTTGATTTTGTATCCTGCCACTCTGCCATATTCCTCTATTACTTCCAACACTCCACTTGTAGAGTTTAGGGGATCTTCGGTGTATAGAATCATATTGTCTGCAAATGATGATAATTTTGCCTCTTCCTTTCCCAGATGAATACCTTTAATATCTTTTCTTTGTCTTATGTTGTTAACTAGGACCTCCAGTACAATGTTAAACAGGAGTAGGGACAATGGACATCCTTGTCTGTATACCCCTTTTTCAGTGGAATTGTTTTCATCTTTTCTCCATTAACGACTACATTGCCTGTTGGTGTTTCATATATAGCTTGTATAATATTGAGGAATTTTCCTTCTATTCCTATCTTTTTGAGTGTCTTAAACAGGAATATGTGTTGGATGTTGTTGAATGCTTTTTCTGCATCTATCAATATTATCATGTGGTTCTTCTCATTTTTCCTGCCAATGTGGCAAATAATGCTGATGGTCTTTTGTATATTGAACCATCCCTGCATTCCCTGGTATGAATCCCATTTGGTCATGGTGAATTATTTTTTATGTGCTTTTGTATTCTATTAGCCAGTATTTTGTTAAGGATTTTTGCATGAATGGTCATTAACAATATGGTTCTGTGGTTCTCAATTCGTGAGGGATCTTTGCCAGTTTTAGGTATCAGAGTTATACTAGCTTCCTAGAAAGGGCTTGGGAGTTTTCCATCTTTTTCTATGTTCTGGAAGAGTTTGTGTAGGATTAGTTTCAGTTCTTCCCTTAATGCTTGGTCGAATTATCCTGTGAAGCCATCTGGCCTGGGGGATTTTTTTGTTGGTAATCCCTTAATAACCCTGTCTATTTCTCCCATTGCTATGGGTCTGTTGAGGTTCTTGGCATTCATCTGGAATAATCTAGGGAGGGATTGTGTTTCCAAATATTTGTCCATGTCTTCC
Organism: Tenrec ecaudatus; assembly: GCF_050624435.1. Lineage (NCBI taxonomy): Eukaryota > Metazoa > Chordata > Mammalia > Afrosoricida > Tenrecidae > Tenrec > Tenrec ecaudatus. Next base: position 81,730,693 of record NC_134540.1, on the reverse strand, counting down.
AAATTGTTGAATTCGTTAGAGTATATACCTTCATAGTACTGTGTAATTATCCTTTTGATTTCATTAGAGTCCATTGTAATGTCCACTGTTTCATCCCTCATCCTTGCAAATGTTGTTTGTACCTTCATTTCTTTGGTTAGGTTTGCATGCAGTCTATCAATTCTAATAATTCGTTCAAAGAACCAACTTTTAGTGGCATTAATCGTTTCCATAGTTTTTCCTTCTCCTGTATCTCAGCTCTGATTCTTATTTTATGTATCTTCTTGCTATTCGTAGGGTTGTTGTGTTGACTCTGCTCTAAATGGTGTAAGGTTTGTGCCAGCATATCATCCGTGAGTCTCTCTTCTTTTTCCATGTGTGCATTTATTGCTATCAGCCCTCCTCTGATAAATGCCTTGGTGTATCCCAAAGGTTTTGGTACATCGTATTTTTGTTTTCATTGGTTTCTAGATACTTCCTGATTTCATCTCTGATCTGGGTCAATATCCACTCCTTTTGCAATAGAGAATTATTCATAAACTAATTATTTGCTCATATTTTCTTCACTGTCATTCTGCTAATTCCCAGCCTTATGGCACAGTGATGAGAGAGAGAGAGATCTCTGTATAATCTCTATATGCTTGAATTTATCCTCTAGGTCACTGGTGCGATTCTTTGCCTCCTCAAGTCTGTTGCAAAGTCTGTCAATTTGCCAGTGGATTTTTTTTTATTTCATCCCTTAGGTCTTGTATTTCTCTTTGGTGCCTTGCCTTTATCTCCTCTATCATTGCATCTTTTTCCTGCATTGTTTCTCTCATATCCTTTATGACTCCAAGTAGCATTCTGAAAATTTCTTTTTGTGGAAGGTCAATATCTGCTTCTTCTATGCATATCGTTAGGTTCATGACTTCTTCCGGCATTGTCTTCTGTTTCTCCATATTTTTGGTTGAAGCTGTTAGAACTGTTTGCTGTTTATGTGTGGTTTTAGAGGAGCCTGAAAAAAGCTTCCATAGTTGAAGTGCACTGGTTCTCTCTTGGGGGACTCGTATGAGTGCTTCTACAAATTACCTGCTGGTAGCTGTACTAAGAGGTCATGATATTGCTATCTCTTCCTGTGATTTCACTCTTACCCTAGCCATGCAGGATTCTGCTATTTGAATGTGAGTTGGGTAGCCCTCTCATGTGACTCTGGTTGGGTTGTTGTGGGCCCATGAGGGTGTCGCTTCACTAGATGAGTTCTAAGTAGGCCTCCCGGTGCTTGGAGCACCTCAGGTGGTCTGTGGTGTTTCCCTCTGCAACTAGTGTGCCAAAGGGGGGGTGGGGGGCATGTGGGTATACCCTCCTTGGTGTAGAGCTCTGTAGCTGGCAGGGGAATTACCATAGACAGAGAAATTTCTTTGGAGGTTGGGTGGATGTTTCCATAGTAGTGTGTATTTCCACCAGTGGAGGGCAGTTGTTTCCTCCAGTCACTTGTAGGGTCTCGGGGTTTAGGCTGGTGATCCCCCCGCTGTTGAAGGGGAGAACCCTCTGCTGCTTGGTTTATGGAAGAGTACTCACATGATTTCCCCAGCTGTGTGCAAAGCCAAAAAATGTAGGTGGGAGCTCCCCCAGTTGGGCCTTCAGAGTGGAGGGGAGTGTCCTGAAGGCCGCTAGTGGCTTGTGAAAGGAAAGAGAGTGCACGGAGAAGAAAAATGGAGAAAAAAGAAAACAAAGACTGGAGCAACAATGCCAAGCAAACCAACACCCACTCACACACACAACTCAATTGCACAGAATAAACAAGTGAAAACAGGAAAATAAAATAAGCAACAAGAAAGGAGAACTGAATCTACTGAGACTGTGGCATAACAGAGAGAAGAGCTAGAAGAAGAGGAGACAAGAAGAAAAGCAAAAGAATACAAAGAGAGGGGGAAAAGTGAAAAATGAAAGCAAAGAGAGAAACTTTTAAATATAGATAAAGAGATAACTGAACCCCATGCAATGCTCTGTGTAACACTGTCTCACGCTGTTCGCAGCACTGTCTCAGGGTCCAGGCTGTAGCTTTCTCCACTGGGTGGGCAGAATTGCCCTAGGCAAAGGGTAGGGGTCTGGGAACCAACAGTAGCATGTGGAGAAAAGAGAGGGAGAGGAGAGAATCATACAAGCAGAGAGAGAAAATAAGAGAATAAATAAAGAGAGAAAGAGAAAAGAGTTGAAAAAACACAGCTGTGTTCATGAAGATTGGCTGTGATGGTAAAGAGGGAAGAAAGAGAGAAGGAGGAAATAAAGAGATAGCCTCTCCCTGATTGCTTGAATGTGGGGCCAGAGGAGTTTAAACCCTGCCCCAAAATGACAGGTTGGTGTGCCCTTTTAATGCAAGGAGCCAGTGGTGGAATTTCCCTAGTTAGCGAGATCATCTTAGAGGTCTGACGGAGGTTTCCTCAGCAGTGCTGTAGATGGTTGTCACAGCTGCCTCGTGTGGTGTACAGCATTCCCACGGAGGGCAGGCTGGAGTTCCCCTTCTATTATTTGGGTTGATTTGCCCTAAGCGGAGGGTAGTGACATGGAAGCCAGTAGTGGCATATGATAGGAAAGTAAAGAGGATAAAGAGGAAAAATGAAGAAAGAAAGAAAGAAAGAAAGAAAGAAAGAAAGAAAGAAAGAAAGAAAGAAAGAAAGAAAGAAGAGAAAAACACAAACCTGAGATCTTTGAGACTGACTGGTGGGAAAGATAGAAGGGTGAGCGAATAAAAAAGGAAGAAATAGAGTGATAAGTAAGGAGATAACTGAGACTTGATCACCTGTCCGTGGGGCTGGAGGAGTTCCAACTCTTCCTCAAGAGTTGTGGGGTGGTGTACCTGCTTGATGTCGAGCTCCACAGATGGAGAGTGGGATTACTCTCAAAGCCAAGATCACACCAGCAGCGAGGTGTCAGTTCCCACTGCAGTACTGAGCCAATATATACACTTTTTATAATGATTTCACATTTGTGCTATATTTTGTGTTCAATTTTCTTATATTCTTATTTGTAATCTCATAAGGGTTATTTCATAAGAGCTTGTTGATATTATTTACTTTATATTTTATTAAAATCCATTCTCATATTTATCACATTTTATGTACTGTGGATTTAATGTTTTTTGTTGTCTTGTCTTTTCTTCTTTTTGAAGTGGATATATACATTGATATTTCAGCCTGTGTTTTAAAAATATTTTTAATTAAAGCGACAAAATTGCTTCCATTAGGTGCTGTCCCTGCACTCAACAGCTTTGATTTTTTAAAAAAGCCTTAAAATTTGTTTATGATCCCATGGAAAATTACCTCAGTTATTCCTCTTTTATAGGATTTGAATTCTAATTTTTGTCACCTATTTTATTAGTGTGCTGAAACACTGCTAAACACCCATGGCTTTCACAACAGATAATCATATTGAATGGATAGATTACAAGAATAAAGCAAAATTCTGTTTTGTTCCTCTTCTAAATCTTGGCACTGCACCACCTTGGTTGGTTTCTGATACTTGCAAATATATCTTTTGGATATTTTGGTATGGAGAAATTATGAAGTAAAAGAGCTGAACAGAAATCTTCAAAGAATGACTGTGAAAGACTAATTAAAGGATTATAAATGAAGTGTAAAAAGACCTGGTATAGACAATCAAAATGGAAGAACACACTCAATATTCTCAATCTGAAATAACTATAGTAAGCCTCTCATGCAATATTGAAGAAGGATTTGAGAAATATCGCACCAGCCATTCCAGGGTACTAAAAGCATAAAATACCAGGAAGATGTTCACCTCGCATATTTCATTGACAAATGCAAAGGCATCCGATTGTGTGCCCTATAATAATGCATAACATTGTGGAGAATGGCAATTACAGAGCACTTCATTGTGCTTTCGTTCACATAGATCAAAGGAATAGCATATGGCTTAGCATCAGTAAGTGTGCTTCACGGTTTTTCCTTTCATCATAGTATATACTTTCTATGCTTAACAAATAATGAGAAGCTGTTCTATATGAAGAAAAGTAAAGCATCAGAACTGACTGAAGATTCATTAATAACCTGTAACTTCCTACATATTTTGGACACGTTACCAGTGGGACCATTCAGTCCCTGGAGGGGACCAGCAAAAAGAGGAAGATCTTCAACAAAATAGATCAACACAATGACTATAATAGGGTTAACATGACAATAATTGTAATGATAACCAAAGGCCAATCAGTGCTTTCTTCTGTCTTGTCACAGTGATTCAAATGTTACTTGACAGGACATTAAAAAATAAATTGTTTTTTAAATTATTTCCTATCTTGGAAGTTTGGTAAAAGTTTTTTCTAGTTCAAAATTACTAAAAGCCAAAAGCTACATTCACATTTGATTGAATGATGAATGATATCTAGAGTTTGCACTTAAAGTATTTGATGTGCTTTTTCCAAACAGTAGTATTTTAAAGTAAAATGAATGAGTGCACACACATGTGTGTGCCCTATTATATTAAAATACAGAAAATGATCAAAAGACATGAAACTTGTCAGACAATATAAAGCTTGGCTTTTGTTCTTGAATAAGTTTCTTAACAACTCTGAACTTCATCTGTAAATACTACCTTCTTCACACTGGTTCAGAGGATTATAAATCCTTTGCAAATAACAATAATTACTTGAATTTAGAAGCAAATGGAAAACTGTGAGGTTCTCAAGCCCATATTAAATATTAAATTACTATTATTATTCATCTGAATATATAAAATCATGAACATGTCATTTTTGAAGCTCAAGATAATTCAATATTTTTAGTCTATCTTTGGAATATGCTGTTTTCAGATTTAGGTCCCTGTTAAATGCAACCCTTCCAACACTAATGTGAGTTTCCTATTAGGGGACATAGAAAAAAATTAATTATTAGTTATTCATAATATAATATGTCTAACTATCTATTCCCAACCAAAGTTATCAAAAAATAAATAGTACAGAGCTATATTTGACCTACTAAAATTTCAAACTTAAATTATTCACTGATTTTAGGGGATTACAAGTTTGTATCTACATAATTCATTCTGCTATCAAGTAGGCTCTAAATTCACAAACTGATGTAAAAATCATGATCATTTTAAAAAGCAGTGGGGAGCAGGGAGGGAGGGGGGAAATGAGGAGCAGATGCCAAGGGCTCAAGTAGAAAGCAGGTGTTTTGAGAATGATGATGGCAACATATGTACAAATGTGCTGGACACAATTTATGTATGTATGGATTGTGATAAGAGCTGTATGAGCCTCTAATAAAATGATTACAAAATAGATAAATAAAAAGTAGACTAACAGTGAGGAAATTATTCTAAAATCAGATTATGGGTAGCAATGAAATACTATCATATCTTAAACATTATAAAATGAACTCTAGGTGATTCATAGACATCTAAATAAATTTCACTAGACAATTATCTTTTCTTATTGCTTTAACACCAGTTGTAAAACACAATAGTTTAATTAAGCTGCAAGTTACTTCCACCATGTAAGACATATATGCACACATATACACACACACATATACACACGTGTGTGTGTGTATTAGAGGAGCAGCAAAAGAGAGAAAGGTCCTCGATGAAATGGAAGGACACAGTGGTTGAACCAATGGGCTGAAGCATAAGAACAATTGTGAGGATGGGGCAGGACAGGGCCATGTTTCATCCTGCTGTATAGAGGGTTACTGTGAGTCTGAACCGACTCAATGGCATTAACAAAACACACACACACACACTGTATGTGTACAACCTTTGCAAGCTGGACCATGACAGGATGAAAAAAAATCTTGTTTTTCCAGGTCTCACAAGTTCTCCATCTTTGACAGGCTGCCATCTTACTCGTTTTCTATCATTCTCCATTAGTGGGAAAGATTTTGTTGTTGTTCCAACAGGTTTGCATCTTCCTTAGGTTCCATGTTTCTCGGAATGTACTGCATTTATTTATAAGTATTTGGCATCGGTGTGCATTTGAATGTGTATGATGTATTTTACCTTTGTTTAATATTTTGCCTGTCATTTCCCCCTCAACTTGAGGAAAGGATACACTTCAAAAGACATTTTAACTGTTAAAGCCACACATGAATATATGCGTTAGACATTTAAAGCTACTATATCGTAGTTTCAATTTTCATCTCAAGCATCCTTCAAACCAAATGATTGCCTTAAACCAAGTGATTAGTTCAAACCAAAGGATTATTTCAGCATTCTTGAATTTAGGGTCTTAGGTTTGGTTTTCTGTGGCCTTGGAATGCCTTGTTAGCTAATTTATTCCGTTCTGTTTATGAAATATTTGGTATTTTTTCTTGTAGTTGTTTCATTTTTCTTGTTTTGTGTTTTTTCCACAACTAATAAGACATGGAAAGTTATTGATAGAAACTCTGTCACTTCTTGTCCCCACGCACGTTGGCAGCATAGTGAACCACATATTAGCTTGCTCACCGCCAGCTCAGCAGTATGAACATCTCTGAAGTCTTTGGGAGCAAGACGAGGCTTTGACTGCTATACAGATTCACCCCAAAACACTGAACTTACAAACTTTCATTTTTTAAATTTTACTTTAATTAATTTTCTTTGTTTTTTTAAAATCATTTTATTGGAGGCTCCTGCAGCTCTTACAACATCAATTGTATCAAGCATATTTATACATAGATTCCCATCATCATTTTCAAAACCTTTACTTTCTATTTGAGCTCTTGGTATCAGCTGAACCTACAAATTCTAATTCTACATTCCTTATCTTAGACATGCACTTAATCTGAATAAAATCTAAAATATATGCCTAGATTTCACAATCCCTGTTGCAAAAGATATTGTAATGCTTTTAATAAGGTGTCCAAATATAACTGTACGGCAAAGTAGTATTTGGAATGCAAACTCTCTTATTATTTGATTTCATAAAAATTATTCTTTTTACTGGGTTTTGGTTTTTGTAATGGTGAGTTTTTGTTCTGATATCTTTAGTGTTTGATAGATATTTCCTACTGTAAGGCTCTGAGGCTACTGAGATGTGAAATCATCGCAAGGAATTGTTATTGTTTGCTGGCCTGATGTTGAAGCCCAATCCATGACTACACAGGGAAACAAAATGCTGTCCTGTCCTGTGTCATTCCCATGATCGCTTATGGACCAGAACACTGTGATTTAAAGGGTTTCATTTGCTGACTTTGGGGAAGCAGGCCACCAGGACTTTCTTCCTAGTCTATCAATCTGAAATCTCTCACGTAAATTGCTCAGCATAAAGAATACCTTCTAGCTGTTCCTGATTTCAGCTAATTTTAGTCCCCTCATTTTCTCAAGACCATCTTCAAAGCTAAGTGGAATTCTGTGGTATTCCCACTCTATGCCTTTAAAAGTGGAGCTTCTACTACCTTTCAGAAAAGATATTCTACCCAACTAGAGGGAGTGTGAATAACTACAATTCTGGAAAGCAAATTGGTAATTTTTATTAAAGCTCTACAATGCAGGGATCATAATACCCATATGAACACCGTGTCGATATTTTGCTCAAAATCATCAGTCAGTAGTGTTTATAATATAGGCAAAGAGATACAGCTGCCAAAGTGTGCATCACACTTTAATGACAATCAAAAATTAACAAGAAGGGGGGAAAAGCTTGAAAGGAATGTTTATATTAAAATTACAAACTTTGTAGGCCAGTTAAGGTCCTTTAAATGGATCTTTGGAGACAATGCTTGCCGTGACACCTCACTATTTAATGGTTTGTTTAGATTGCCATCTTCATTAAGGGACTTTAATTCATTAAAAGGGTGGTTTCCCCCCTTTACAAATAGCCTTGGGACAAAATTGTAAACTGAGGCAATTTATCCTTGCCAGGATAAGCAAACAATTACATACGGTATGGCGGAGAAACACTAATTAAACCTAATTGAGGAAAATTAACACAAAGTTCAAATTGTCAGTATTTTAAAAGTGAATTTTCTGCTATGAGCTACATAGAAATCTTCAGCTAACTCCTAATAATATGCACTGCCAAGTGACAGTCCTTCAGGGTCTGTTTGATAAATGAGTAAGATTACATTCTACTTAGCACCGTAATTGTTGGTGTTCAGGTTCCCTTCTCAGGCTCTGGCACTCCTGAGTTTTTCTTGGGGAGATTTGCTGCCCTGCTTTCAAGCTGCAGATCTCTCACCAGGCAAATTCCTCCACATGGCATTGAAGATGGTCCACACTTTGCTCGCTGTTTCCATTCCAGCCTCACATCTTTTATTTTTAAATCATTTTATTGGGGGCTTTCATAATTCTTACCACAATCCATACATACATCCATTGTGTCAAACACATTTGTACATTTGTTGCCATCATCATTCTCAAAACATTTTCTTTCTATTTGAGCCCTTAATATCAGCTCCTTATTTTCCCCCTCCTTGCTCAGTCCCCTCTCCCTTATGAACACTTGATAATTTATAAATTAGTATTTTGTCATATCTTACACTGTCTGACATCTCCCTTCACCCACTTTTTTGTTGTCCATACCCCAAGGAGGAGGTTATATGTAGATCCTTGTAATTGGTTCCTCCTTTCTACCACGTCTTTCCCTTACCCTCTCTCCAGGTATCGTCATCATCTTTCCTGGATTCCCTGTGTTTCCAGTTCCTATCTGTACCAGTGTACATCCTCTGGTCTAGCCAGATTTGTAAGGTAGAATTGGGATCATAACAGTGAGGGGAGGAAACATTTAAGAACTAGAGGAAAGTTATATGTTTCATATTGATAACCTGAACCCTGACTGACTCGTCTCCTCCCCACAACCCTTCTGTAAGGGGATGTCCAGTTATCTACAGATGGGTTTTGGATCTCCACTCTGCACTCACCCTCATTTACATTGATATGATTATTTGTTCTTTGATGCCTGATACCTGATCCCTTCGACACATCGTAGTAACACAGGCTGGTGTGCTTCTTCCATGTGGGTTTTATTGCTTCTTAGCTAGATGGCCGCTTGTTTATCTTCAAGCCTTTAAGACCCCAGACGCTATATCTATTGATAACCCAGCACCATCAGCTTTCTTCACCACATTTGCTTATGTACACATTTGTCTTCAGTGATCATATCTGGAAAGTGGGCACCCAATTCTCCTCATATACCTCACAACCCACCCTTATTTGTCCCGGAGCTTCCCTGCTGAGCGTTTATGGCCTCTCTTGTTTCTATTAGTAATGGAAACCTTTTATGCAACACTGTTCCCAGAATATTTTAAATTTTTAGTTTTATGTAATGTACAGGCCCAGCATAACAAATAGGGGTAAATTGCCTATTTGACAAGAGAGAAAAGAGACAGGAAATTTAACAACTTCGCAAAGGTCACATAGTAAATAACAAGGCCAGCATACACCAGTTCTGTCTTGCTCCGAATCCCTGCCTCACCCTGTGAGCCCTTCTCCCAGCACCCGGAGCCCAGCTGCTCCACGGTGGCTTATTCTATGAGTCTCCTTTACCAGGCTGTTGTGTTAAGTTGTTCAATGAAACACTAATCCAGATGTGGGTATAAACGTACTTTGTAGATGTAATTAACATTTACAATCAGCTGATTCTAAGAGGAGATTAGTCTTAACATTACAGGTGGTTCTCCAATCAGCGGAAGGCCTTAAGAGCGTTCAAGGGACTCTTAAGGCAAGAAGACGAGGCGGAATTCTGCTTCAGGATTACATCATAGAAATCCTGCTTGAGTTTCAGGCTACCAGTCTGCCCTGTAGATTTCAGGCTCAAGACTGCAACATCTCAACTTTTCCTCAGTTTTCAGCTTGATGGGCTGCCTTACAGGTTTTGAATTTGTCAGTCCCTATAACCATGAGAACCAAGTCCTTAAGTCTCTCTCACTGAGTAGATATATAGAGATCAAGATACATAGAGGTATGCAGTTGACTTCTCTGGAGAATGCTCACTGGTACATAATCAGTTCTAGTACGGTGAGTGCTGGGAGAGCCAGAATTCCACAGGGCTGCTTTGTATTTCTAGTTCTCTTAAATCGACTGCCCTGACAGGGTGCCACCTGGCCACTTTTCTGTCATTCTATATTACTGAAAAATATTTGCATTCTCATTCAGTGGCAGGTTTCCAATTTGACACAGGTTTTACCTTCCCCAAGCCTTATTGCCACTTCTCTTTCCATAAGTCTTTTCCAAACGTTTTCAGGCGAAGTGAGCTGCCCACTCTTTCTCAGCTATCTTGAAAGACATTTTGCTTGAGTGTAATCTGAATCATGTCTGAATGAAACTAAGGTGGGTGATGACCACTTTCCATAAGAATAAAGCTCATCTGATTATTTGCACTTTGATTGAAATCGGGAATCTAGAAGCCACTGGTAAAACACCTGCTTTGGTCCTTACGTGTGGGCTTCTGAAAATAAAATGGAAAGTTCACTCTTGGTTTAAAATTAAAGACAAATGGGTGTATAAGCAAACATGGTGAAGAAAGCTGATGGTGCCCAGCTATCAAAAGTTATAGCATCTGGGGTCTTAAAGGCTTGAAGGTAAACAAGAGGCCACCTAGCTCAGAAGCAACAGAGCCCACATGGAAGAAACACACCAGCCTGTGTGATAATGAGGTGTCGAAAGGATCAGGTATAAGGCATCAAAAAACAAAAAAATCAAATCGTTGTGAATGAGGGGGCGTGGAGTGCAGATTGGGGACCCAAGAGACCCATCTGTAGGCAACTGGACATCCCCTTATAGAAGGGTTGTGGAGAGGAGATGAGCCAGTCATGGTGCAGTGTGACAATAATGAAGCATACAATTTTCCTCTAGTTCCTAAATGCTTCCTCCCCCACCCCACCCATCATGATCCCAATTCTACCTTACAAATCTGGCTAGACCAGAGGATGTACACTGGTACAGATAGGAACTGAAAACACTGGGAATCCAGGACAGATGATCCCTTCAGGAATAGTGGTGAGAGTGACAATACTGGGAGGGTGGAGGGAAGGTGGGGTAGAAAGGGGGAGCTGATTACAATGATCTACATATAACTCCCTCCTGAGGGATGGACAGCAGAAAAGTGGATGAATGGAGATGTCAGACAGTGTAAGATATGACAAAATAATAATTTGTAAATTATCAAGGATTCATGAGGGAAGGGGGAGCTGGGATGGAGGGGAAAAATAAATGAGCTGATACCAAGGGCTCAAGCAGAAAGCAAATGTTTTGAGACTGATGATGGCAACAAATGTGCAAATATGCTTGACACAGTGGATCTATGTATGGATTGTGATAAGAGTTGTATGAGCTCCCATACAATTATTTTTTAAATTAATGTATCTTAGCTGCTTTTTATTATTTAAAAGAGGTATTTATACCATACAAAATGTGGTTTACCTAATATATGAGCAAACTTCAAAAAGTTTATGAAAAAATATCAGTATGTTTTAATTCCATTTTTCCACAAACTTCTCATAAATCAGAAACTATGAATTATATCTTCTGGGTTTTGTGGTAAACATTTTAGTTTCCCTTCAGCAAGAAAGTAATGGAATGCCTAAATATAGCAATAATAACATGGCTTTTTGTGACTCCAATTCTGTTCTCTGTAAATATTAATACATTTAATAAGTGCACCTCTGCTGATGGCTAAATCAAATTTGAGCACTCTCTCTCATGCAATGGAATAAACAGGGAGTCATCTACCTTGCTCTTCACTAGAAGATTCACTTTCTGATTGGGGGCAGTCCTTCTAACAGCTAGCTCTTTGTCAGGGACACAGATTCCATGATATTTACCTCATAAAACACTAAACAACTGCCATGGCTGCTGTCATAGATCATGGGTTTTACTTCCAGTAGTTTTACACCCAATTTTTGAGAACTATAATAGAAATAAATTTGAAATCCCTGTACCCCAAACTATGGACATTTCAAGAACAAGTCTGGATTCTTATTTCCTTTTAGATGTCCACTTGCTGACACATAGCAAGAACCAAACAATTATTCAAAGTCAGCGAATGAATGTATGAATGAATGAAATCATTGGAAAGTGAAGAAGTTCACATCTCTGGGTAGGTTAGGCCATCTGCCTCTACTGCCCATCTGTTCATTCAATTACAGCATAACTCTCCTCATCTATTTTACTTCCTGGAAAACTTGAATAAGTGAGGTTGGGATTATATCAAAATACACATGACATTCTTACCATAACATCTGAAGGCTCATCTGCTCAAAAGGTTACCCCCTAGAAACTTTACCAACAAAAGATCATTTAATTTAATAAAGCATTTTTTAAATATGCTTGTCCCTCAAAGAAATATTACACTTATCAAAATTTTAAATGAATGCTGAACCAGGGACCATTAGGAACTCAAAAACTATGCCAAAAAAATTCACAGTTGGACAGGGATCTAGGAGAAATGTTTTAGTATGAGCTGCCACCCACAGACCCAGACACATAGCAACCCCACGCGGAATGGAATAAAAGTGTACCCAGTCCTGCACCATATCAGTGAGCAGTTGCTGATTAGAGTGCTAGATCCATAATTTTCACTGTCTGAGTTTCTTTAAAACACACCAGACTCTCCATGTCTTTCTTCCTAGTCCAAGTCCATCTTGGTCTGGAATGTGCACTGAACCCTGCTCTGCTTGCAGCAAATCCCCATTGATATGTGAATGGGTAGAATGTGTCTAAAGGACTTACGGTTGCATGAAGGTGACTGCGTGGAAGAAAGTGTCCCTGGCTGTGTAAACTGCCAAGTGCTTGGCTTCTAATCCAAAAGTTGGAGTTTTGAGTCTGCTCAGAAACACTCCAAAAGGAAGGCCTACCTGTCTGCTTCCAAAAGGCCAGCCGCTGAAAACCCTGTGGACAGAGTTCCTATTAGACCTGCAGGAACTTTGTCAGGAGTCGGACTGAGATCAACTGCAAATGATTGTACAGTGGAGGAACAGACACTGAAGGCTGGAAGCAGGAGTCGGACCACAGAGGAAATGTAACAAAACCACAAGGAAACTGCATCAAGCACCAGCAGCTGTGGCCAACGTTAGTGAATAAGGCACAGATGGAGCCCACCCTCCCTCACTAACGGTGACAGTTTATCCAGTTCATCTTTTATTATCCCATCCAGTGCTTGCCCCTCCCAGACTGGAGGAACCAGAGGGAAAGGGAGGAAAGGAGCAGGGGGATAATTTACGTGTGTAGGTGCTTTCTCTACTCCTTTTCTCTTGCTGCTCATCTGCACAGCAGCAGAGTCACTGAAAGCATTAACGATGATGGGGCGCTTACCCCAGAGCTCTAAGGCCTGTGCCAATGAAACCAATTGAAGTAAGATATGTGTGTGCTTTATCTTAATGAATGTCTTAGTTCTCATGCGACTCCATTACATATCCATGCACATTTCAGTTAAAAATGTTTCCACTTGCCTAACATCAAATAAAATGATCACATGAAAAACATGCACAACATACAGAATTTCTGGTGTCTCTTCTTGTTGTAATGCCTGAGGGTTACGCAGAGTTTGGTGTAAAAACTGTATCGTTGCCTTCACTTTTGATATTTGAGTTCCACTTAGAGGAAACATACATCTTTCATATCAGGAAGGAATGATACACTTGAAAATTTTATCTCCCCTTTAATTTGAATATCTCTTCTCCAACCTTGTCCCCATGATTAAAGACGGGATCTTGTCTTGGTGAGAGCGGGCCCGTGCACTCTCCAGCACCTCTGAGGTCAGCGACATTGGGCAGCTTCCTCTCACTCCATTCTCCATTGGGGTCGCTCTGTCAAGTGAATATCTAAGGAAGATGCATGCTATTGTTGCTGTTGCTAGGTGTTGTTCAGTCCACCCCGACTCAGGATAAACACGCAGAATGGAAAGAAATGCTGCCCAGACTGTGCCAACGCGATGATCAATTCCAGATGGGGCTGTTGGGATGCATGGAGTTTTTGTTGGTGAATTTGCAAAAGTAGATCACTTTTCTTCCTCACTCACTGCTAGCAACTCAATTCTGACTCACGGCAGCCCCATAACATAGGGTAGAATTGGCCGTATGGGCTTTCTGAGACTATAGCTCTTTAGTAGGAAGTAGCCTTGACTTGCTCCCACAGCAGTTGGTGGCTGCACACCGCGGACTTTGCAGTTAGCAGTCCAAAGTATAACCGCAACACCACCAGGCTCCTGCGTCCCCAGGGTTTCTTGCCTTTCTTCCAAATTCATCTTTGTCCGGAAGTGCCACTGAACGCAGCGCAGCACCATAGCAGCACATACACTCCCACTGAGGGACAGGGGTGGGTGCATGTGAACTGCGTCGGCTGGGACGATAGATAATAGTAGTAATTCTGCTCTTTAAAATATGATATTAGTACAAACGCCTGTACCTTTATGGAAAAAACAAAGCTGGAATACTGAAATCACCATTCCACCTGCAAAAGCCTTTTTAAACTTTCATTAAATCAAATATAAAAGTAATAAATATGCATACAAATAAAAATATTTGTATTTTTTATTATTCACTTTACAAGGTTTGCGGCAATATTCGATGGGGCCTCCACAACTAATGCTCATTTGAAACTTTAGGACTCGCTTTTCCTTCTTTTACAAAGTCATGATTATAAGGTTTTGTGATTGTTAAGAATGCAAATTGCTTACACACTGAGAGGCATTCCTGGAGGCTCACTGCATTAATCATTGGACTACTATCTGCAAGGAAGGTAGTTCAAGCCCACTAGTTGCTCCATGGGAGAACCATGAGGTTGTATGCTCCATAAAGGTTTGCACTCTGAGAAACCCCAAGAGAGAGCTCCACTCTGCCCCACAGGGTCAGTGTGATTGGGAACGCACTTCATGGCAGTGGAGTGGTGCTGGGGTGCTCAATTGAGATTTTCAGTCACATTATTTTATTTTAAACTCTGAGCTACTGTGGATGTCTGCCCCCAAGGCATGAAATGTATGTCCCCCAGGGGTACAATGGGTTAACCAACCCCAAAGCCTGGCTGCACAACTTGACCACGCAGTGTCTCAGGAAAAAAAAGATCAGGTCATCTACTTCCCAAACTCAGACATTCAAACATCATAGAGCACGGTCTACTCCAACACACAGGAGGTTTCAATGTCTTGCAATCAACTCCAAGGCAGCCGGTAAGGCATCAAATCAACTTCTGTCTGCTTTATCCCATACCTTTGTCCAGCTACACAAACCAAGAAGGTCCTGTTAGCCTACAAGATTTTTTTTAAAAACACACTAATCCACAGTGTTCTTTCAATATATTAACTGAACTTTCTAGTAAAACAGTTAGATATTAAAATAAATTTAAGAAAGTCATGAGGAGGTTAATTTTCTCTACTGCAGATTTTTCGCAAAAACTTTAATATATAATGTGACACTCTAAAATGGGGTTGTCATATGTGATGTTCCTAAACCTTATTTTTAAGACTAAATCTCAATGAATTTCCACAGGTTCTCCATTTAAAATTATATTTTTAATAACAACAGAGATGTAACTCTTTTTCTTAACCTTCTTATGAAGGTAGCTCTTGTACCTTGCCAAGAACTGCCAATCTACAGGTTATTGTTTCTCCCTGAGTTTGGTCCCTCCTAGAAAATTAGTCTGCTCGTGGACTTCTGAGCAAGGTGTGCTCATAGAGATAGGCAGCATAATAAACAGACTGAAACAAGAATTAATCACTGGAAGAAGATCATAAGGGTGACCACCTTCATGCTTTTTCTTAGTTATTTTCTCTTCCCCCAGTCCCATTATAAATAAGCCTTGATCTATTATTGTTCATACAGTGTATCAATTGTTCAGTCCAATCAAGCAATGCAGGATAGCAAATATTACATTTAACTCATGATACAAGGAAAGGAATACAAATCACTCTGACTTGAGCCCTTCTCTCCTCCTGGGACTTACTGTTAAATGAAGATATGGACTAAAAAAAAAATCGGACTAACTCTCCATTGTCCCTTTTAGCTCTGTGATGTGCTATACCAATAATTTTAAGAAAAACAAAATTCTAAGCATAAATTGAAAGCCCAAATAGTTGATTAAAGGATGAATGAGGAGTCTTACAATGAAGAGTCAGGTGTGACGTGTGGATTGTGACATAAAAAATGGACACGTCTTACAATGAAGAGCCCGGTGTGACATGTGAATTGTGATGTCAAGTGGCTGGAGCTGCAAAAAGGTCTGTGAGAAAGAAACACTCTTGTAGAACTTTAGCACATTTGCCATTTACGGCGTGTCTCCCAGGACAGGCCTTGCTCAGTATTTCTCAGGAAAGAGGTATGATTTTGTAGTCAAATAGATCTAGATCCAAATCATACATGTACAAATCATCAGTGATAATGTACTTCACTGAACATCTTTAAAAGTACAGACTCTTGTATTTTTCTCAAATGTTTTTGTGAGGCTGAACTGCATATCACATATGATAGTATCTAGCATACTTCCTGGCATATATTATGTGCTAAGTATATGTTAGTTTTCAACGATAGATTGAAAAGAAATCGCTACAAAATCATAGAAAACTTTACTAAACAAAAAGTTCAAAATGCGAACTTACTGTTTCTCATCTACGCTCCATCTAGCCTTATCTGCTTCTGATGCGCTGTTTCCATCTCACTAGCCCCTCCCCTAAGACACCTGCACCCTTAATTTTACTCACAGCAACAGAACAGGGTTGGCAATCTCCAGAGACACAGATGGTGTTTCTTTTAAGTGTTCTTTGAATTTTAGAACAAAGGAAAGTCCGATTTTATCAGACTTTAGTTCATATCAGAGCTATAAGATGAATGCAGTAAACTTTTCCAACAAAATTCTCACAGGACAGCCCTTGTTACTGCCAAAAGGTGCATGATCACAATAGGGAAAATAATTATTTTTTATTGGCACAAGTTTCCTGAGCTTTTTCTCAGCAATAAAGTTTTCAGTTCTCTTAAATCCTCTGCATAAAAAAAATCTACAAAAATTCCCTGTGTCCTGGCCTCTCTGCCTTGAATTTAACTGATCTAGTAGATCCAAAAGACTGGACCTGTTTTTGAAGGGACCTTAAAGAAACCGAGTCCTTGTCTATGGCTATCCACTGATGGCAAAGATATGTTTAATCATTTTTTCTTGGAATAAACCTATGCATGCATAAGCTGTAACTCTAGTAACAATACTCTTGGACTCATATTTCTTTATAACACCTTTAAAATCTGTAACATACGTAAGGACTGCTAAAAAATAAGTAACGAGAGGATAAATTTTTCCTCAAGTAAAACAGACTAAGAATACTTAGAAAACCATGAAACACTTGAGAATTTTTTTTTAAAGAGAGCTTATAGTTGTATAAAGCTGTAAAACACGTAGGGTAGAATTTCAGGGAGAAAGGGTAAGAGTAACAACAATCAATTGAGGAGGGAATAGCAGTTAGTGTAGCCTTTTGTAGAACTAACAGGTAGCCATCAGCCAGCAAATGCTTGGTACATTACCGAAGGTCAAAGGTAACAGTCAAGATAGCAGAGCTAATTTTTTTGCACAATGACATCTCCTGCTGATTTATTTCATAAAACTCGTGGATTACTTTCAGGTAGCAGGCTCATAATCTTTTCGAATGTGATCGATTATACACAAATGGAGGTATGGGCATGAATGGATGAGTGCCCTAAGCTTAATACAAATAAAACCAATGCTCTGTTCTTCTGCTGCTGGCCCTAGAGGGGGATATGGGATACAAGCACGCTTATGCGCTGACTTAGACCATTCAGCAAGCATACTACTAAAGACTTGCTGCATTCACATTGTCTGTTTTTAATCCACATCTTGTACAAACAAACCTGAGAAGAGTCTCAAGATGTCAGCAGGAAGTAGATCCAGATTTTTTAAAGTCAAGTAATATTTGTGGAATGTTTGTGGTTCCCCCTCCTGTTTGTCCTCTGGAACACCCTAGGACACAAAACAGAATTTGACTAATTATCCATTGTGGGAAGGATTTTTCCCACTCGTGGACTTTCCCAAGGTCCACTAAAAACCAGCAGTCAGATGTATTACCAGTAAGTACCATATTGCCACGTTTCTCTACATAAGCAATGTTTTTTTAACAGGAGGGCTTGTCAGTTATTTAAAACCCAAATAAACCCAAACCCACTGGCATTGAGTTAATTTCAAGCTATAGCTAACCGATAGCTCTGAGTGGAACTACTCCATAGAGGTTCCCAGGTAATGAATTCTATGGGAGTACATTGCTCTACCTCTCTCCCATAGGGCAGCTCTTAGGTTTGAACCACCAGCCTTTTGGTTAGCACCCAGCTTAACCTTCTGTATCACCATGGTTCCTTAAAATTTACCTAGATGTATATTTTAAGAATATATAACCATGGACTCATAAGATGATATAGAGGCAAACTCCTATAGAGTGTGATTTCAACAGTGCACAAAGGTCCACTTCCTTTCTCAACTTTATAGTTTGAAGAGACATGAAACTACACTTTCCTGTGTTAATCTCTGTGGCTGAGAGTATTATTCTCTTTACAATTGTAGCTGTTCCTGGGGAAGTCATCCATCATTTGTACCTCTGTGTGAATTATCAGTGAGCAATAAATGGTAGAGAAGAGGAGAGTCAGAGGACCATTAGATATTCACTGCAAACAGCAGAGAAGTGGGTGCAAATAAATAGGTTAGAAATCAAAAACAGAACTCTTAGGGTTCCACAGTGTTTCAAGATTTAACTCTGTTCACAATTATATTCAGTTCAATTCAACTTGCAAGAAAATTTGGTGAACTCTGTACTTGATGTCAAGTTCAATAAAACCTCTAAGATATATGAAACCTCTAATACTGACTTATGAATTAGAACCGTGAACAAAATAGCAACAGAAAAGGGACCAAGTCTATATCCCATAACACAAAATTATGATCGATGGCAATTTATCTCACTAAATGATTCTAAGTACAAGGCCTTTCGAGGCCTGTTATGCAGAAGAAAGAAATAAGGTAAGAAGAGGGAGAAGTGCATTGCTGCTTTTGGAAGTACAGTAAGCAAAATCCTAGAAGGGAAAATGTTCAGTAAATATGACACAAGATGATGTGCCAGTCTAAATACTTTTTAACAAGTAAATCAATAAACAAATTGTGATATATGCATAGAATGAATTTAAAAAGCGAGGAAATTATATAATCAATAATGTGGCATTATGCTGAGTAAAAGGCTCAAGCCAAACCCACTGCCATCAAGTTGATTCCATACCATAGTAACCCTCAAGAAATTACTTACTAAATGATTCCATTGACATGGCCTTCTCAAAACACAAAAACTACACAGAAGTCGAGCGTGTCAGTGGTTGCAGTAACTGAGAGGAAAGGAGGAACGGTTTACTACTACAAAGTGTCATCACAAGAGGATTTGCTAGGGTGATGGAAACCTAGTGATGTTTACATGAATCTGCATGTGGCCAAACTCATAGAACTGTATAACCAAGATGATCCATTTTCCAGTATATATTTAAAAATAAAATAAAAGCTTCACAAATGGATGGAAGGACAAAAGAGAAGTCAATAAGTATAGGAATGGGTGACTCCACTTAAATTTAAATATAGTCTAGGGTCAGATTATGATGCAATTTGAATGGCAATGTAATAGACTGGCAAAGAAAAATACTATGCACTCAAGGCATTATCTCAGTGGCCGTGCCACGAGTGCCTCAGAGCAGAGCAAAGGCTAATTCTTTTGCCAAAGTGCATCTAATTATTAAGAAGTAGAATCAGAATTCTAACCACAGGCTGGCTCTCTCTACATCCAGTGATCTTTCCAAAAAAAACATATAAAACCCAGGGCAGTAATGCCTCTATTATGTACTGGTTGAACATAGAGAGTATCAAAATGGATTGGCATGTATTATTTGTTGCTTTGGGGTTGTTTGATTTTCTTTTCTTTTTAATTTTTTGGTAAATCATTTTCTTGGAGGCTTATACAACTCTTATCACAATCCATACATACACACATTGTGTCAAGCACATTTGTACATTTGTTGCCATCATCATTCTCAAAACATTTGCTTTCTACTTGAGCCTTTGGTATCAGCTCCTCATTTGTTCCCCTCCTTCCGCCCCTCCCCCTCTGTCATGAACCCTTGATAATTCATAAATTATGATTATTTTGTCACATCTTACACTGTCCAATGACTCCCTTCACCCATTTTTCTGTTGTCCATCTCCCAGGTAGGAGATTATGTGTAGATCCTTGTAATCGGTTCCCCCTTTCTCCCCTACCCTCCCTTCACTCTCTCAGTATCACCACTCTCACCACTGGTCCTGAAAGGATAATATGTCCTGGATTCCCTGTATTTCCAGTTCCTATTGTACCAGTGTACATCCTCTGGTCTTAACAAACCCAGGTGTTAACAAACCCAGGGACAAGGGAACAACAAGTGATCCAAATCAGTGGTGAGGGTGGTTTAGGGGGCCTGGTAGGGCATGATCAAGGTAATGTAACCGAGAGAAATTACTGAAACCCAAATGAAGGCTGAGCATGATAGTGGGACAAGAGGAAAGTAAAAGGATATAGAGAAAAGAACTTTGAGGCAAAGGGCATTTATAGAGGTCTAAATAAAGGCATGTACATATGTAAATATATTTATATATGAGGATGGGGAAATAGATCTATGTGCATACATTTATAGGTTTAGTATTAAGGTAGCAGATGGACATTGGGCCTCCACTCAAGTACTCCCTCAATGCAAGAATACTTTGTTTTATTAAACTGGCATTCTGTGATGTTCACCTTCCCAACATGATCGCTGAAGACAAAGTGGGTACATAAGCAAATGTGGTGAAGAAAGCTGATGGTGCCCGGATATCAAAAGATATAACTTCTAGGGTCTTAAAGACTTGAAGGTAAACAAGTGGCCTTCTAGCTCAGGGGCTGTTTAATTTTCATGGTCACGTAAGAATAAAAGCCAGATTTAGAATAAAAATGAAATAACTGGGAGGCAAAGGATATTTATAGACATTATAAAGGCATGTACATATGAAAACATATTTATATGTAATGATAGGAAATTAGATCTATGTATATATATATTTATAGGCTAAGTATTAAGGGAGAAGACAGACATTGGAACTCTATTCAAGTACTCCCTCAATGAAAGAACACTTGTTCTAATGACCCATCATTCTGTGATACCCACCTTCCCTGAAAGGAACACTAAAGAAAAAATGGGTTCATACGGAAAGGTAGTGAAGAAAGTTGATGGTGCCCAGCAATCAAAAGATATATCATCTAGGGTCTGAAAGGCTTGAAGATAAACAAGCAGCCATCTAGCTCGGAAGCAAAAAAGCCCACATGGAAGAAGCACACCAGCCTGTGTGATCATGAGGTGTTGATGGGATCAGGTTTCAGGCATCAAAGACTCAGAACAAAAAAGCCATGCCAACGTGAATGAGAAGGAGGGTAGAGTGGAAACTCAAAGCCTATCCATAGACAATTGGACATCCTCTCACAGAAGTGTTACAAGGAAGAGACAAGCCAGTCAGGGTGCAGTATAGCACCAAGGAAACATAAAACCTTCCTCTAGTTCTTTAATGCTTCCTACCTCCACAGTATCATAACCTAAACTCTACCTTGAAAATCCAGCTAGACATGAGCATGTAGACTGGTACAGATAAGAGCTCTCAACACAGAGGAGAAGGTGATGGGGAGGAAGTGGGGAGAAAGAGGGAACCGATCACAATGATCTACATATAACAGACAACAGAAAAGTGGGTGAAGGAATGCTTACCTGGCAGGGGAGATACCATGATCAGGAAGGTGGTTTTCCCAGGGCGAGGTTCATCCATTGCACTGTGGGTGTGCTGACCCCTGTGATTTCCCCAAATGTGGGAAACTCGACTGCAGAATTCTTGGTAGTGGGGGACTGCGTTTTCATTCTCCCCTGATAAAAAAACTAACTAAATAAATAAAAAAGAAAAGTGGGTGAAGAGAGACAGCGGTCAGTTGAAGATGTGAAAAAAAAAGTAATAACTTCTAAATTATCAAGGGTTCATGAGGGAAGGAGGGAGAGTGGGCGAGGGGGATAATGAGCTGGTACCAAGGGATCAAGTAGAAAGAAAATGGTTTGAAAATGATGATGGCCACATATGTACAAATGTGCTTGACACAGGGATGTATGTATGGATTGTGATAAGAGCTTTAAGAACCCCCAATAAATTTTAAAAATTATTTCTGCTTAAATAATTATAAACACACGAGGGAGATTCAAAAAGTTCAAGGAAAAACTAAAGTAAGAGATAATAGAAATTTTCCAAAAGCCCTTTTGAATCCGCCTCATACATACTTAGAAATACATTTTCAAAAGCAATATTGAAGTCATGCTATGTTGCCACATGATAGTTGAATTCGTCTATGTACAATTTATGTGAAAGAATATCAGTGTAACCAGAAAATTGAGACAATGTTTCCATATTGGAAGAATTAGGGAATCAAAGCTATTCCAGTTTAACAGCGGAGAAAGACGATCAAAGTGGAATAGAAAAGCCCCTTCAATTTTCCATTTTGTGCCAAATAGATATGCCAACATTGGTTACACGTGATCCAGAAATAAACATTTCCTCAATGATGCAGAAATGTGTCCAAGACTAAAGTGCGTTTATAACAATCTTTGAAGCATTCGGTTTGACTTTAGTTAAAATAATTTATAACAAAGAAAACCTCCTAATTTAGTCACAGAGTTTTTCTGAAATAAGAAACATGAAAATCCTTGAAAGAGCTAAGAGGTAGCTAGCTCTCTCCCGTACAGCAATTCAAGCTTTCTGTTCATTACTGTACAAGTCTATATTTTCATATCTGGGCATATAATTTCATGGGCCTTAATTTCAAAATAGCATATGACAGGTGACCCTGGTAACTGCCTAAAGGAAGACACTGCTCCGGAAACTCATGCTGAACCTGTCACTTCCAGAGCCTCCAGCTCTGAATATCAAGTAAGCATCCTATGACCAGAGAAACAGTTCAAGTTCAATGAACCAGAATATATATACCTGAAATCTAGTAAACATCTTCTGAATTTCCCCTTGTTTCATAATGTTGTTTTAAAACGTATCTCATAAAATTAGAATGGAATTTTCATACTATTGTAAAATGAATTTCTTTTCTCCTCTTCATATATTTCCAATACATTGCTCCATACATATCTAAGGCATAGTTTGAGCATAGTAATACACAAAATTACAGGAGAAGCATTTAAACATTACCCTTCTACCTATCATCATGAATATAAAATTCTTTCTTGAATAAAAGCACTTACTTTAATGACAGTCTTATTTACTTACTGTAGTTCATAAATATCCTATTCCCCCACTTATCTTTTACTTGGTCATAATGCAGTGGCTTACATGTTGCTGGAGTTGTGGATGTGACACCACAGAATTTCAGATGCCAGAAGGGTCACGATGATGGACAATGCTCAGCAAGCTTCCGGAGTAAGAACAGACTAGAAAGAAGGAATGGCCAGTTCACTTCTGAGGAATTAGCCACTGAAAACCTTATGAGCAGCCGCAGTACATTGTCTAACACAGCACTAGATGAATCCCTCAGGCTTGCAGGCACGCAATATAAAATTAGGGAAGAATTGTCTCCGCAAAGTAGAGTTGACTTTAAAGATGCCAATGGTGGAAACTTTAAAAACCTTTTCTACTGATGGGATGCGGTTCAAACTGAGAGGAAACAGCTTGGTATCCATTAATAATCAGGACATGGAAATAGGAATGCAGAACAATTGGAAGGTGTCAAAAATGAAAAGGAATGCAAAAGATCCATTAATAGGCATTAGTGAACTAAAATGGACTCATATTGGCCATTTTGAATCATAGGGAGTCATATGGTTTACTATGCTGGGAATGAAAGAGGCAAGGAGGGCATCACATTCCTTGACAAAAAGGCTATTTTAAGATCTATCTTGAAGTGCAATGCTGTCTTTGATAAGAAAACATTTACACATAAGGGAATCCTGTCCTTATAACTCTTATCCAATTTTATGTACCAACAACTAAAGTGCGTGGTGAAGAAATTGAAGAATTCTACCAAGATCTTCAATATGAAAGTAATGAAACAAACCATGAAGATTCATTGATACTTACTGGTGATTGGAATGCAAAAGTGGGAAACAAAAAAGAAGAAAAAGCAGTTAGAAAATACGGTCTTGGTGACATAAAAGAAACTGGAGATTACATGATGGATTTATGCAAGATCAACAAGCTCTTCATACCTTCTTTAACAACGCAAAGTCAGCTACAGATGTGGAATTTTCAGACGGAATACATAGAAATTAAATTGAATTCATTTGTGGTAAGATATAATGGAAAAGCTCAATATCAGCAACTAAACACAGCCAGGGGCCAACCGTGGAAAAGAACATCAATGGTGCATATGTAAATTTAGATTGAAGCTGGAGAAAATTAAAAGAAGTTCATGAGCGACAAAAACTACCTTAAGTATATCCAATCTGAATTTTGAGAAGACTAATTACAGAAGCCACGATGAGCTGTGGGAGCTCATCAGGATCAACATTCATGAAGAAAACAAAAGATCATTAAAAATAGAAACGATCAAAGTGTTTGTCAGTAGAGACTTTGAAACTTGTTCTGAATCACAGAATAGCTGAGGCAAATGTAAGAAACGATGAAGTCAAAGAGCTGAATACAAAATTTCAAAGGGCAGTCCAAAAAGACAACTAAAATATTATAAGGAAATGTGCAAAGACCTAGAGTTAGGGGGCAAAAATCACTCAGTGTATCTGAAGCTGAAAGAAAAATTCCAGTCTTGGTTGCAATATTGAAAGATTCCGTGGGCAAAAAATATTGAATGATTCAGGAAGCATCCGAAGGAGTTGGAAAGCCTACACAGAGTTCTGTTCCAAAAAGAACTGGTGACAGTCAATCATGTCAAGAGGTAGAATATGATCAAGAACTAAGGGTACGGAGGGAGGAATTCCAAGCTACACTAAAGCCTTACCCATAAGCAAGGTTCTAAGAGTTGACAGAATGCCACTGAAAATGTTTCAACAAATATGAAATACTGGAAGCATTTGTGGATGTCAACAAATTTGGAAGACAGCTAACTGGCCAGCTGGTTGGATGAGGTCTATATTTGTACCCATTAAAAGAAAGGCAACCCAACAGAATGAGGAAATTATAAAACAATATCATTAATATCACATGCACATATAACTCTGCTGAAAATAATCCCATGATAGTTGCAGCAGCCTGTTGACTTGGATCTGCCAGAGATTCAGGCCAAATTCAGAAGAGAATGTGGAACAAGGGATATCACTGTTAATGTCAAATGAAACTTAGCTGAAAGCAGAGAATACCAGAAAGATATTTGATTATATTTTATTGTCTATGCAAAGGCATTAAACTGTGTAGACCATAAGCAGTCTTGAGAAGAATGGGAATTCTAGAATTCTCAGTTGTACTCATGAGGAACTTGTCATGGATCCAGAAGCAGTTGTGCAAAGAGAACAAGGGCAACTGCATGGCTTAAAATCAAGAAAGTTGTGTGTCAATATTGTCTCTTCTAATCATACTTACTCAATCTGTACACTTAGCACATAATCAGAATCGTTTTATTATATGAAGAAGAATGTGGCACCAGGATTGGAGGAAGGCTTATTAACAACATGCGGTATGCAAATGATGCAATCTTGCTTACTGAATGTGAGGAGGACTTGAAACACATGCTGATGAAGATCAAGGAGTGCTGCCTTCAGTGTGGAGTATAACTCAAGGTAGAAAAAAAAAAATTCTCACAAGTGGACCAATAGGATAAATGGAGAAAAAAAAATGAAGTTGTCAAGGATATTTTCTTGCTTGGACACACGATCCAGAGATGAAACAAAGCATTGCATTGGGTAAATCTGCTGCACACAACCTCCTTAAGGTGTTGAAAAGCAAATACTTTACTTTGAAGACTAGGGTGTGCATGACCCAGGCCCTGGTATTTCCAATCACTTCATATGCATTTGAAAGTGTGGCATGGAATGAGGAAAACCAGAGAAGAATCGATACATTTACATCATGTTGCTGGCAAAGAATACTGAAAGTATCATGCCCTGCCTAAAGAGTATATATATATATATATAAATAATCTTGGAAGTGCAGCCAGAATGCTCCTCAGAAGCAAAGAACAAGGAGATTTTGTCTCATGTACTCTGACCATGGTATCAGCAGAGACCAGTCCCTGGAAAAAGACATCATGCTTGGTAAAGTGGAGAGAGAGTGAACAAGAGAAAGGTCCTCTGCTAGAGGGACTGACCCAGTGGCTGCAACAATGGCTCAAACGTGGAAATGTTTGTGAGTATATGCAGGAGCAGGCAGTTGTATTCTGTTGTACATAGGGACACTTTGGGTTGGAACTGACTTGAAAGCACCTAAAAAGAGTGACATATTGAAGTGTGTGTTAGTCTGGGAACATTAGAGAGAAAAAATCCACAGAAAGTCATATGTACAAGAGAGAGTTTTACATAAAGGGTAAGTGCACATCAAGAAAACAACCCAATCCAGTGCTGCCCAAGCCCACCAGTCCAACATTAAACCACATTTCTGACACCAATCCACAAAGTCCTCCTCCATCTCACAAAACGCATGCAGTGATGCTGACTGCAGGAGGAAAGATGAATCAGTGAACATGTAAACATATCAGCGCTGGCAGGGGTCTCCACACGGCTGCTCCAGCACCCAGGGCTGCATCAGGGTAGGTCCATGCAGCTTCGCCTCAGGAATGTCTTGCAG
The DNA here is from genome assembly GCF_050624435.1 of Tenrec ecaudatus. Taxonomy (NCBI): domain Eukaryota; kingdom Metazoa; phylum Chordata; class Mammalia; order Afrosoricida; family Tenrecidae; genus Tenrec; species Tenrec ecaudatus. The sequence continues at coordinate 81,704,014 of NC_134540.1, read as the reverse complement.
GAAGTGAGCCTTGCCAGCTGAAGCAGGGAACTGGCTAAGGCAGCTGCACCCTGGTCCGACCATCACAAAACAAGAGACCTGAGAATTAGAAAGGTGAGGCTCACCGAGCCATTTATCCCTCTGCCCTTCAGTTAACGCCACATGTGTTTATCAGCCAGGTTGGCACAATAAATTAACCACCTCAAAGTGCAATGCTGTATATGATCATGGGAACACAGCATAATTTAAAATCAGAAGAAGTATACAAGCGGTGCATTCGTCTTTAGTCAATCTGGGTGCGGAGGAAGTTCACTGAAAGACTTGACTGCATGAAGAAGAAGAGGCGTCAGGGTTGTAAGGCGGCATATCAATCATCTGCTATATGTAGATGACACAACCTTGCTTGCCTAAAGCAGAGCACTTAAACCACTTACGATAAAGATCCTTCAGCATAGATTAAACCTCAATATCGTGAAAACAAAACTTCTCACTACTGGACAAATAAAAAACCTCAAAAGACTAAAGTTGTCAAGAATTTCCCTTTCCTTGGATCCACGATCAATGCTCTTGGAAAGAGCAAAGGAACCACATGGCATTCTGCACTGGGAGAGCATGCTGCGCATGGCTTCTTGAAATTGTTAAAGAGAAAAAATGCCACTTTGAACACTAAGGCAGGTCTGACCCAACTCAGAGTATCTTCAATCATCCCAGATGCATATGAAAGCAAGACAGTGGGTAAGAAAGAAGAGAGGAGTTGGTGTGTTTGAATTCTGGCACCGGGGAAGAATACTTGGAGTGCATGAACCGTTGGAAGAAACAAATCTCTGAGAAAGCTCGCTAGAATCCTCTTTAGAAAGGCGTGACAGATCTTACCTGAAGTAGGACATACTTGGTAAAGTGAAGGCTCAATCAAGCAAAGAATATCCTCAATAAGATGGATCAATACAGGGGAGGCACCATGGTCTCAAGCATCACAATAATCATGAGGTTGAGTAAGCCTGTTGTCCATAAATTGCTCTGCGTCGGAGCTGGCTTAATGGCACCTAATAACTATTTTTTTACATTTTTTGTTTGATTGTTATTTTTTTTTTCTAAACATTTTATTAGGGGCTCATACAACACTTATCACAATCCATACATAGACATACATCAATTGTATAAAGCACATCTGTACATATTTTGCCCTAATCATTTTCTTTTTTTTTTTTTCTTCTTTTACATTTTATTAGGGACTCCAACAACTCTTACCACAATCCATACATATACATACATCAATTGTACAAAGCACACCCATACACTCCCTGTCCCAATCACTCTCAAGGCATTTGCTCTTCACCTAAGCCCCTTGCATCAGGTCCTCCTTTTTTTCCCCCCCTCCCTCCCTTTTCCCCCCTCCCTCATATGCCCTTGGTAATTTATACCTCGTTATTTTGTCATATCTTGCCCTATTCGGGGTCTCCCTTCCCCCCTTCTCTGCTGTCCCTCTCCCAGGGAAGAGGTCACATGTGGCTCCTTGTAATCAGTTTCCCCTTTCCAACCCACTCACCCTCCACTCTCCCAGCATCGTCCCTCACTCCCTTGGTCCTGGAGGTATCATCCACCCTGGATTCCCTGTATCTCCAACCCTCCTATGTACCAGTGTACAGCCTCTGTCCTATCCAGCCCTGCAAGGTAGAATTCGGATCATGGTAGTTGGGGGGAGGAAGCATCCAGGATCTGGGGGAAAGCTGTGTTCTTCATCGATACTACCTCACACCCTAATTAACCCATCTCCTCTCCTAAGCCCCTCTATGAGGGGATCTCCATTGGCTGACACTTGGGCCTTGGGTCTCCACTCTGCACTTCCCCCTTCATTTAATATAATATATATATACACATACATATATACATATACACATAAATACACATACATACACACACTTATATCTTTTTTTTTTTTTTTGCATGATGCCTTATATCTGGTCCCTTGGGCACCTCGTGATCGCACTGGCCGGTGTGCTTCTTCCATGTGGGCTTATTTGTTTCTGAGCGAGATGGCCGCTTGTTCACCTTCAAGCCTTTAAGACCCCAGACACTATCTCTTTTGATAGCCGGGCACCATCAGCTTTCTTCACCACATTTGCTTATGCACCCATTTGTCTTCAGCGATCCTATGTTTGATTGTTATTTAACATATTTTATCTCTGTTACATTTATGTTTGTATTCCCATGGACTTTTACAGTAACAGAATTTTCAGAAGGTTTTTTTTGATATTTTGATTCGTGGTATATTGGTATCTTGAAATCAAAGAATAAATATATGACCCCTCTTTTTGTTTTAGGACCCACCTATGCCAAGTATTTTTAAATCAATTTATTCATTTGATCTTAACATATCTATAGATAGATATCGTTGTTCCCATGTTAGAGATGAAACAGATAAAGTTTCATGAATAATTGAATGCTTATGTACCTGAACAATCGCCATGAACCCAGATTTGAATGAGAATCCTAACACCTAAGTTCTATCTCAGTGACATAAAAGATGGGCAGAAATTTTGCCACATTTCCTAAATGTGTTAGCTTTATTACCTAACAAGTTTTCACAGACGCATTCATTCTTTCATTAATTCCACAAATATTTATTGACCTCTTACTGTGTTTAAGACAGTGTTTTATAAAGCAGGGAACTCCAGAGAGGAACAAAACAAGTGTCCCTGGCTTCATGGAGTCTGCATGCTAAGGTTGAGAGATAGAACATTGCCTCACAAATAACTAAACGATATGGTATTTGAGAGAAAAAAATACAAACCAAAACCTCATTGACAAAAATATGTGAGATGCCAGGCAAAAGAACCAATGTGAGTTGAAATGAGGAAGAAGCTTGGATTGTTTTCAATTAGCTAGCCAGATAGCTCACTATGATTGTGACCTTTGACTAAGGAACACACAGAAGTAAAGCATACACAAAAGCCAAATATGTATAGCAATAGACTAAGCGTACTGAGAGGTCAGAAATATGTAACATTATTAATTCAATACTTATACCTAAGCAGACTAATGGTCAAAGTTTAAGATGACGTATAGCCTCCCAATTGTCAGAATAAAAATAATTCATTGGGTAAGGACCACATGGCAAGTATTTTGTATCTCATTCAGACCTTACACCAACCCTATGAAGAAAGATACCTTACTGCCTCTATCTTTATACTGGAGTTAATCATTTGAGCATGCTTACCCAACTTCCCAGACTCTATAGCTCCAGCTTACAATATTGGTCCACATATCCTTTGAGATAGTGAGAGAACAAATGCCTTCCTTAGACCTGATAGAGAATATTCTAGTCTCTGCACTCATGCTGAAAATCTCCCAAACTGAAAGTCTTAAAATTGGGAGCTAATTCTGAACACACAGTCAGCATGCAAAGAATTCAATTTCTCAGCATGTGCTTCTTTGGAGGGGAGGACAGAGAAGAAGCCAGTTTGCAGCAGGAAAGCCCCACAGCGTATTATAGACATGAGGGACCTGAGAGCAAGGCATTATGGAGACAAAGGGATGCAATTGGTTGTTGTTGTTGTTGTTGTTCTTAGATGCAATGGAGTCTATTCTGACTCAGAGCGACCCTGGGCCCCATAGAAGGAAACACTGCCTAGTCCTGCGCCTTCTTCACAATCGCTGTTGGGTTCAAGTCCATAGACTGACATAATTGTGAATTCCCCCAGGCAATGTAAGCAGCAGGGTGATGACTTCAGCCCTTGCCAGTTCATTTCTTATTTACACTACTTCAGGAAATGTTGCCTAAACTTACAGCCAAGGCAAAACAGATGCAATCCGATAAGGCAACACTGGCAAATTGTTCATGAATTCATTTTAGCAACTAATTCACCTGGGCATTTTACAATTTCAATCCTCTTTTACAGAAAGTAGAAGAAATGGGAAAGGGAATGAAAAACTAGAGTGAAATGAAAGAGGAAAAGAGAATGACAAAAGATCAAAAGAATTCTTTTCCATTACCATTTTCCACTTTCAAGTTAACTTTGCCCAAAACCATGGGAGAAAAATGGCTTTTTCTTATCTCAGATCTGCTGAGATATGTTTATTTCTTTGAATGCCATGTCTTATATCTTTTCTAAAAAATATTACTTTTTATCAAAGATCTAGTCAGGGCAGCTCCCTTGACTTGCTCTTGCTTTTATTCTTTGGATAATAGCTCAGAAAACCTGCCACCCTGTTTGCCCAAATCCATTGGTATTCACTCAAAAGTGAAGCATTTCTGGGATATGACTTGAAAGAGAACAACCTACTCAGCTTAAGTTACCACCATCATTATATCTTGCAAACAGCGATGGAAATCTCCAAAGTTTTATTTAGACATTTTTCTTGATTTTGGAAACCTGTTTTTAAAAAAGAGAAAATGTTATGACTTTAAAAACGCACATGAGAAATTGTTGTTTGCCCTTGAAAAGGTTGCAAATTCATGCTCTAGCTTGAAGAGCAAATCATGGTGTGAGTAGATTCACATTACAATCCACGTGTGCTGAAGAGGCTCTCAATTCAGAGTCAATGGGATAGATTCTGAGGCCAAATTGGGCACTGACAGAGTCAGATAAACAAGAGGAGAATGTTCTTTGCCAGATCTTTGTGTAAACAGACACTTGGATTGTTTTCATTGAGTAAGGTCCCAACCCACTTATTCCTGTCCCAATAACCGCATCTGGTAATACAAGCTGGAGTGAGTGGCCCGGCTTTTTGCATGTTTCATTATTTTAATCCCAATTGTATTGAAGTATAACATTTATACAGAGACACGCACAAAACATGAGCACACACATCTGTGCAACCAGCACCTATCAAGAACTAACTGTGTACCTTTTGCACTCATAATTTTGTATGTAAAATTATAAATTCTTAAATGAGCTTATGGAAGTAGCAGTATTTAGAAGGGTAGGGTGAAGGTGGGGAGAGGAGGGGAGGAAGGGGAAACTGATTGCAATGATTCACAAATAACCACACACACCCATGTCCAGAGGAAGAACAACAGAAACTATGGGGGAAGGGTGACAGCAATCGGTGTAAGATATGAAAATAATATTAATTTATAATTTATCGAAGGGTTACAAGACTGGGATTGGGGAGCAAAAAAAGAGGAGCTGATACCAAGGGCTCAATAGAAAGTACAAGTCTAGAAAATAATGATGGCAACATATGTACACATATGCTTGATACAATTGATGTGTGCAGTGTTTAAGAGCTGTTCGAGCCCACAATAAAACGAACGTTTAATAAAATAAATAAATGCATAAATAAATAGCACCCCCCAAAATGAGTTCATGAGTTATTTAAAACCTACTTCTGACCAAGGTCAGTCTGCCAAAAGAGAACTCTGAGAGAAAAAAATCACAAGGAAGTAGAAAGTTTGTCTGACCCTGTAAGTCGATAAGTAGTGTTCCAGGAGACAGTGCCTTGCCCACCATCTCCTTACCGTTAGTGTCAAATCCTTTCTGGCTCATGGGGACTCCGTGGGCCAGAGCAGCGCCATGGTCTGTCGAGTGTGCGTTGGTTGACTTTCTGGAAGTAGATCCCTAGATTTTTCTTCTGAGGAGCGTCAGGGTGAACTAGCACCTCCATCTTACTCCGCGGAAAGCAGCCACCAGTGAATCTTCTCAAGCAGGCACCAGCGAGGGCTCTGCTGGTTTGTCATAACGCTCCTCAAGTAAACTTAATTTGCAAAGAACATCTCTCCGCAACTAGCAAAGAAGCACCACTTTCATGCCACCGACTGTCTTCGTTGCTATCACTGCAGTTCCCCACGTGGGCGACTTTCCTAAAGAGAAACTCACAAATCTACAGTGTCGGAGCCTAAAAGGCCAAATTCAAGGTGCTGGCTTTAGGGTAAAACTTCCTTTCTCTGTTGTCTGTAGAAGATCATTTTCTCTTTTTGCTTGTTTTCTTTCAACACTTAAAAAACTATTTGGGGGCTTTTGTTTTATTTTTATTGTGAATTCAGTGAACGTTTATAGAGCAAATCCGTTTTCTTTTCAGCAAGTTGTATATATTTTGCTTGGTCTCATTGATATGCTTCCTCCCAATGTAATATCACTTATCCCACTAGCACACTGTTTTTAGGCTCCATTCATCCTTCAGAATGCCTTTCTGCATTCTGAAATTTGTCATTTGGTAAATGTCACTTTTTAAAAATTTCAGATGGTTGATACTGTAAGGGATAACACCTCTTGGTTTTTTCCAACCTATTTATTTATTTATTTTAATAATTTTTTTTTTGAGGCTCATATAGCTCTTACCACAATTCATACATCCATCCATTGTGTCAGGCACATTTGTGTATTTGCTGCCATCATCATTTTCAAAACATCCACCCATTAAGCTAGTTATTTCCATGTATCTTTAATTGTTTTCACTGGGGGAGAGACCACCAGCAGAACCTTTGATGGCTGTTCACACAGTTTTAACACCGAAGGCGCTACTCACAAAAATAGAATGCAGAATAGTATCTTTGTGGACAGTGGCATGCCAATTGACCTTGATGTCCCTTCCACTATGGTCCTGAGATAGTTAGTTTATTGTGCCAGCCTGGCCAATAAACACAAGTGGGATTAATTGAAGGGTGGAGAGATAAATGACTCAGTGAGCCTCGCCTTTCTTGTCTTTCGTTCTTGGATCAATGGACCAGTGTGTGGCTGCCTTGCTTGTTGTGTGCCCCAATTTACAGGCTATACCTGTGGGATGCCTAGCCTATGAACTGTGTTGCTGTAAGTTGAGGTCCCTTTATGACGATTGGAATGTACATCTCTGGAGCTGGGGACTATTGGTGACCTGCCTTGCTGTTTGTTGCCTCTGCTGAGATAGCCTAACTCTCTCTACAGAAGACTAACTGGTGGCCCTCGAGATTTAAAGGACTGCCAGTGTCTCACAACTCTCTCACAGGAGTGAATTGCCCTGAGCCATTTGTACTGCTTTATAATTTAACTTCATTTCTTGTATTATATATCTATCTGTATATAACTTAACAGGCTCATTTCTTGTGTTATCTATCTATCTATCATCTATCTATCTTTATAAAATATATATAAAATTGCTAGCAATCTTGTTTTGTCTCTCTAGAGAACCCTGTCTAACACATTTTCATACCAGGAGTGGGGTATTGATTAGCACAACACCTAGTGGGCCTCTTTTTTGTCATTGAGGGCGCTAAATGCAATAGCTTTAGTAGGAACATCTCGACATGCCCCACACCATTGGACCCCTAGAAATTTTACTGAGGTGGAGGGTGCCTGGATCTTCATTGGGTTAATTTCCCAACCTCTGGTATGCAAATATTGTACCAATGAATCTAGAGTCTTTTCAATCAGCGTAATGTCATCAATATAATGGACCAGTATAACATTTTGTGGAATAGACAGGTGATCAAGCTCCTTTCAGACAAAATTATGGCACAGGGCAGAAGAGTTGATGTACTCCTGGGGGTGAGTTGTGAAAGTATATTGTTGCCCCTGCAAGGTGAAGACAAACTGTTTCTGGTGGTCCTTTGAGACTAGTATTGAGAAGAAGACATTAGCAAGATCAATAGATGCATACCAAGTACCAGGAAAAGTATTAATTTACTCAAGCAATGAAATCACATCTGGAACGGCAGCTGCAATTGGAGTCACCACCTGGTTAAGTTTATGATAATCCACTGTCATTCTCCAGGATCCATCTGTCTTCTTTACAGGCCAAATAGGTGAGTAAAATGGGGATGTAGTAGGAATCAACACCCCTGCATCTTTTAAGTCTTTGATAGTGGCAGGGATGGAGGTTATGCATGGGCACAGAAACATGGACTCCCACTCACCAAGGATGACTTGATCACTGCCACTGCTGAGTGCCCCATTTGCCAGCAGAAAAAAACCAACATTAATTCCAAGATATGGGACCATTCATTGGGAAGATCAGCCAGCCACTTGGGGGCAGGTTGATTACATAGGACCACTTCCATCATGGAGGGGACAGCATTTTGTTTACTGGAATAGACACCTACTCTGGATATGGATTTGCCTTTCCTGCACGCAATGCTACAGAATGCCTCATCCACCGGCATGGCATCCCACACAACATTGCTTCAGATCAAGGAACTCACTTCACAGCAAATGCAGTGCGGCAATGGGCCCATTCCCATGGAACCACTGGTTGTTTATCATGTCCCTCATCACCCTGAAGCTGCTGGCTCGATAGAATGGTAGAATGATCTCCTAAAGACACAATTATTACGGTGCCAACTAGGTGGCAACAACTTGCGGGGCTGGGGATATGTTCTCCAGGAAGCTGTATACGCTCTAAACCAGCAGCCAATATATGGTCCTGTGTGTCCAATAACCAGAATTCATGGGTCCGGGAACAAAGGGGTAGAACGATTATTCCTAGTGACCCACTTGCAGCATTTTTATTTCCTGTCCCTGCAACCCTGTGCTCCTCAGGCCTGGAGGTCCTGGTCCCTAAGGAACAAACTCTCTCACTTGGAAACACAGCACTGATTCCACTGAACTGGCAGCTGAGAATGCCCCCTGGCCACTTTGGGCTTCTCATGCCTTTGGATCAACAGGTCAGGAAGGGTGTCACTATACTAAGTGGTGTGATTGATCCTGATTACCAAGGAGAAATAGGACTGGTGTTACATAATGGAGGTAAAGAAGAATATGTCTGGAATCCAGGAGATCCCATAGGCAGACTCTTAGTGCTGCCATGCCCTGTTATTAAAGTAAATGGTAAGTTACAGCAACCCAATCCTGACAGGACTTATAATGATCCAGACCCCTCAGGAATGAAAGTCTGGGTCACCCCACCAAGCAAAAAACCACAGCCATCTGAGGTGCTTGCTGAGGGCAAAGGTAATACAGAATGGGTAGTAGTAGAAGGTAGTTCTACATATCAATTAAGACCATGTGATCAATTGCAAAAGCAAAGTTTGTAATTGTCAATGTATTTTTTATGTGCTTATTGCATATCTTTCCTTTGTTCAGGTATGATATATCAGATACAATTGGACTCACAACTCTCTCACAGGAGTGAGTTGCACTGAGCCATTTATAATGCTTTATAATTTAACTGCTCATTTCTTGTATTATCTTTCTATCTATCTGTATATAATTTAACAGTTCATATCTTGTGTTATATATCTATCTTTATAAATTTATATATAATTACTAGCAATTTGGTTTTGTCTCTCTAGAGGACCCTGTCTAACACAGGTCCCATCCATGCCTCCAGGTCCAGTGACTCGTTCCCTCTCGATATTTGGTTATGACTAAAAAGGCAACATGTCTTTGCTTCCATCTGCTCTAGTCTAAACATGTATATGTCTATAGCACGTACAATTACCTTTATAGTATCTACCAGAACGATCTGTAATGAGTTTAGTGGTTTTCACCTATGCATACCTGCTCATTTTGCCTGTTTTTTTTCCACTTCTAGTCCCTGTTATTTTTGAGAATGCACAATTGTGTGTGTAATGGTACTTTTTTTGCTAACTCTAACCTCAGAGAGGTGTTGTTGCTTTGGAGTACTGGTATGAATCTTCCTCTTCTATAGGATGAGTGTGGCGATCACCATCTTATTATATGTGGCCTTACCATTCATTCAAATCTTTCTCCTCGTCCATCCCTTCCCTGTAGCTGTATCCCCTCTGCCCAGGCATGTAACCCTTTCCTTGACTTTTATAATACTGAACTCATAAAATATTTGTCCTTTTGTGATTGACTTGTCATTCACTCTAATATCCTTCAGGTTATAATCTTTGTCAAGTTTAGCTTCAGCTCATGAATGATCTTCATGCGATTTGGCATCTCTCTTTCCCCATTTTTGGTGACCCTATTCTCCTACCCCATCTAGGTGGTGACCCTAACTTTAAAGCTTAGGCAGGTTCCATTCTTCTGCTCCTTGAGTATGGCAGCCACTTCCTCAAATTTGAGCCCCACATCACTGGCACACCTTAACATCAGCCCTCGCCCTCCAGGACCAAGGCGGTAAAGCTCTGACAGATCAGAAGCTAGGAATCTGTGTCCCCACCTTTAAAACAATGCAGACCCTGTTTCCTGTATTCCTCCTACACTTCTGCTTGTCTCTACACAGTGATTAGCTTTTATCTGACTCCCATAGTTACATAGTTGGCCAAGCACAGGAGCACTCCAGACAAGATATACAAGCTCAGACCTAAGGAGTACTTGAAGGCACAAGTGGCCACGAATGAGGACGTGGTCCAAAATCCCAGTCTCAACTCCTGTCATATGACCCCCACTCTCCCACTGGGCACACATCACCTCAGGGGGAGTTCTTATGAGCAGATGGCTAAAACAGAGATGACTTGCCCCTGGCTTGCAGCTGGTCCTGCATGTTATGCAGGCACCACAGAAGTAAACAGCAGCCCTTTTCTGAGTTCAGTGAAGGTCAACCCACCCGTAGGAAGAACATCGATCACTATACCTGGTTTGGTTATTTTGCTTTGAAGCAGGGATGGTCAGATGTGAAATTATACACTGATTTCTAGACTGTGGACAGTGATTTGGCTGGATGGTCAGAAAATGAGAAGGGATATGGTTGGAGAAAGGAGGCAGGAGACCATTATTGTCCAATGGACTGATGGGGGCAGGCACGGAGGTTGTGTGTGGGATTAACATCAGGGGCTTTCACCAAGGCAACTTGGCAAAAACCACCACTAGGTAACTAACTGCTTCTAAACACTTACTATCTGTTCCTTGCATTTGGGACTTGCCAGTCTCCATAACTGTGTGAGTAATTTTCTTAAAATAAATCTTTACATATGATGGTAAGCCAAAATGATTGCTATACAACTGTGGGAACTTGATTAAACAAAAGTAAAATATGAAGCTATGGTTTCTGAAAATATCCTCCACCTGGCTTGGTACACTCTACGTATAGAGTCTCCAACCTTTCAAAACCTCCAAACGCATGACTCTCAAGTCAAGTCTGACTCAGACGTACCCTGCTGCAGGACAAGGGAGGATGACTCCTGTGGATGTCTGAGCAGGTAGCTCTTTCTGGGAGTAGAAAGCCTTGTCTTTCTGCAGTGAAGTGTCTGATGGCTTTGAACTGCTCACCTTGCTACTAGCAACCCAACATGTAACCACTACACCATGCCAAGCCTCTAGCACTTCCCTCCAAAAAAGCCTATGCTCTTCCATTTAAAATGGCAGTTTGAGTATCCTTCAGGAACTGAAATTCAAGATCAGGGCTGTAGGGTAGATTGGAATAGGTTTCCTAATAAAATTCTCAGAGGACAGTCCTGGCTACCTAGGTACGATGTCATGAAAAGAAAAAAAAAAAAAAAACCACAACACACATTCCTGGCCTTTATCTCACCAGTGCCATTTGACGTAAAACTTCTTCACAATAAGCCCCGTGATCATCCTTCGTTTGGGGGGAAAATCTATCAAAATGGCCTTTCACTGTCCCCCAAACAGCCATAATCTTCTGAATTGACCTCTCTACCTTGAATTTAATGTGCTCAGAAGATTCTCTCAGAAGTCACTATTTGGATTGGACCTTTTTATTTTGAAGCTACCCTAAAAAATCTATAGCAAGTGCATTACTGAGAGGACTTTCCTTTAGCCCACCATAACTCACAGAGACACGTTCAAACCCATTTTTTTTTTCTGGAATGAGCTTATGTGTATAGTAACTGGGACTCTAGTAGCAATCCTTCTTGACAGACACGTATGCCTGTGCTTCACTGCTTCTTTGCTCTCTAGAGCCCATACTAATACCCCATTAGAGAAATTCAGTTTAATGGGTTGTTAACCATAATCAATGGAGAAATAAAATAGGTAAGGGGAGACTGCAATTATATATGCAATCTGCTCATTAATTAAGACTAATTATAATCTAGATAAGCAATTCTGCCTCGGAGTTAGAGTAAAATCTATAAAGATGTTAAGTGTAGGTCAAAAAAATCAAAAGTATCACAAAATACTACACAATTAATTTTGGAATAAACAAATTTAGTTGAAATGTCACAGAAACCACCCCAGTTAGATTTACCAAGATGTTCTTTATCATCATGCAAACTAACATCACCTGCATTTCTTTTCTTTATTATATGTTTTACAATACTTCTAAAGAGCTAACTTAAGAACTACCAAAAGAAAACCAGGCAAACCTCCAAGCAGGGAGCCTATTGAGTGACATTAAATGCCCAGAAATACCATGGACAAATGAAAATGCTTTCCTAATTTTCACCTGAAAAAAAATCACCATTTTTTATGACAGAAGTCCATAGGGAAGAACCAGATTCCATGCATTGCATTTTGTGATGTCTCTAAGGAAGAATGCAGGAGTGAGGCAATAAACAGTTATTGATTTCCTATGAAAGAACAAATTGCAAACCAGCCATAAGAGGGGAAAAAAGAAGGAGAAAGCAGCAGGGGAGTTTTCAGTATGGCTACATCCCCATACGTTTCTTTCAGAAGCTATGACAGCATGAGCGTGCGCACAAAATGCATTTCAATCTGAAGAAGACTCTCAAAGAAATAGAATTCCATGTGCTCCGAGCCTATCATGAACTCTGACCAGTGTAGTGATTCATAGACAAGCACAAGAATCCGTTTTCCTGGTGTCAACTCCAGTTTATGCCACAGGCCACTGAGGGACCTTTCACTTACTTGCTTAGTTTCCTCCACTCTAAAATAGGGATCGTAAAGCATTTGCCTCCAGCATTGTGAGGATTAAGTGGGATGCTATATGTAAAGTGTCCCTACATACAACCAAACAAAATACTGCCTGGACCTGCACCATCCTCACAATTGTTTGTTTGTTGGCTTGAACCCATTGTTGCAGCTACTGAGTCAATCCATCATGTAGAGGGCCTTCCTCGTTTCCCCTGCCCCTCTACTTTATCTAACATGGTGTCTTTCTCCCCAGGGACTGGTCTCTCCAGACAACATGACCAAAGTACATGAGATAAGGTTTTGCCATTCTTACTTCTCGGGGACATAGTGGAAGTATTTCTCCCAAGACAGATTTGTTTATTCTTTTAAATAAATTTTTTTAACATTTTATTAGGGACTCATACGACTCTTATCATAATCCATACATATATATACATCAATTATATAAAGCACATCTGTACATTCTTTGCCCTAATCATTTTCAAAACATGTGCTGTCCACTTAAGCCCTTTGCATCAAGTCCTCTTTTTCCCCTCCCTCCCCACTCCCCCCTTCCCTCATGAGCCCATGATAATTTGTAAATTATTATTTTGTCATATCTTGCCCTCTCCGGCATCTCCCTTTACCACTTTTTCTGTTGTCCATTCCCCAGGGAGGAGGTCACATGTAGATCCTTGTAATCGGTTCCCTCTTTCCAACCCACTCACCCTCTACCCTCCCAGTATCGCCTCTCACACCCTTGGTCCTGAAGGGATCATCCGCCCTGGAGTCCCTGTGCCTCCAGCTCCTATCTGCCCCAGTGTACAACCTCTGCTCTATCCAGACTTGCAAGGTAGAATTTAGATCATGGTAGTGGGGAGGAGGGTGGGGGAAGTATTTAGGAACTGGAGGAAAGCTCTATTCTCCATTGGTGCTACATCGCACCCTGACTGACTCCTCTCCTCCTCTACACCCCTCTGGGAGGGGATCTCCAGTGGCCACCAAATGGGCTTTGGGTCTCCACTCTGCACTTCCCCCTTCATTCACTATGGTAAGATTTTTTTTTTTTGGATGATGCCTTATACCTGATCCCTTTGACACCTTGTGATCGCACAGGCTGGTGTGCTTCTTCCATGTGTGCTTTGTTGCTTCTGAGCTAGATGTCCGCTTGTTCACCTTTAAGCCTTTAAGACCCCAGACACTATCTCTTTTGATAGCCGGGCACCATCAGCTTTCTTCTCCACATTTACTTATGCATCCGTTTGTCCTCAGTGATTGTATCATGGAGGTGTGAACCCAGTGATATGATTTTTAGTTATTTGATGCCCGATAACTGATCCCTTTGGAACCGCGTGATCACACAGGCTGGTGTGTTTTTCCATGTGGGCTTTGTTGCTTCTGAGCTAGATGACCACTTGTTTATCTTCAAGCCTTTATAAGACCCCAGACGCTGCATGTTAAAGTATGACATTGAATAAGGAAGACCAAAGGAGAATCAATGCTTTTGCCTTATGGTGTTGGAGAAGAATATTGAAAGTACCAAGGACTCCCAAAAGAATAAACAAATCTTTTGATAGCTGGGCATTTTAGAGGTCTAGACAAAGACATGTACATGCAAATATATATGAGGGTGGGGAAATAGATCTATGTGCCTATATTTATAGGTTTAGTATTAAGGTGGTGGAAGGACCTTGGGCCTCTACTCAAGCACTCCCTCAATGCATGAATACTTCCTTCTATTAAATTGGCATTCTCTGATGCTCACCCTCCCGACACAACCGCTGAAGCCAAAGCGGGTGAACAAGCAAATGTGGTGAAGAAAGCTGATGGTGCCCGGCTATCAAAAGATTTGTTCATTCTTTTGGGAGTCCTTGGTATTTTCAATATCCTTCTCCAACACCATAAGGCAAAACCATTGATTCTCCTTTGGTCTTCCTAATTCAGTGTCATACTTTCATATGCATGCAAGGTGATTGAAAATAACATGGCTTGGGTCAGGCACACCTTAGTCCTCAAAGTAGCATCCTTGTTTTTTAACATTTAGTAAGTGCCAAACAAAATAAATCTGTTTTATTAGTATTATTTCTATTATTACTGACAACGTTCACCTATGCTACAAAATAGAATTTGAACTCTCTCATCCTTAGCAAGAACTGGTAAGTTTGGGAAATATTAGAATGCATGTAAAATTAATGACTCTCAGCGTAAAGGCAAAAATATAGTGAAGTGGCAGAAAATCAAATCATGATTAAAATTTTAAACATCTCAAGGCTGATAGAGGGAAAAGGTATAAAGATCAAACAGGTCTGGACCAGAGCCCATCTCAGCCATAACTGGCTGGATAGCCTGGACCTCTCAGAACATGGGCTTTAACCACATATCTGCTGAAGCAGTGATCCAGCTGGCTGATCTTACAGTTCCCCCCACTGTGATCTTGCATTAACTGACAAGTGAGCATGAATGTGAAAGCATTAGGACACGGCCTCTTGGAAGATTCTCTTTGGGAGCCTATGCATTTATTTTAGCCAAATCAAGAGAAGGGAAAGAAACAGTATCATGAGTATGGTCCGCTCTTACTCCACTTCCTTGAGATCTGACTCTGAACCTCTAAGGGATTTGTGCAGGTTAGTGTAGCCACAGAAGACCATAACAGATTCCTTGCTGTGGCTACTTTTCTAATCCGCAGGCAAACTGGAGAAGTAGACAGGATCCAGAGGATTCACCTCAACCTGCTACTTTTTCTATATAATCTATTTTAGTATCTGTCCACAATCCACCCAATATAGAAGTTCAAAAATCAGGAAATCAAACTAAAGTCTTCCCTCCTCCATCATTGTCACCCCATGTAGTGACATGGAAACAGACATTGGAAGCTGTTTGTGAAAAGACTCACTACAGGGAGTGACCCTTTTGGAAGGCCAGTGAATTATTTAATATGGTTCTTCTAGCTAAAGTCTCTAACTCCCACCAAATGACTTTGTCCTGCATTGGACTGGTAGGAAGGTGGGAGAATATATTGATAGTATTCCCTGGAGTACAATCCTGATGAATGTAAAATGAGCCCTCTGAGAAGCAGACGCGGGAATGGAGTGCATCTTCTGACCCAAGATCTCTATACAGTAAACATCTTGGATCCATAAGACTACCAGAGGAGGAGCAGCAGATCCAGGAGCCAGAGCAGTGTGTTAGACAGGGTTCTCCAGAGAAATAAAATAAGAATGCTAATAATGTTACATATATGTAACATAAGAAATAAACAGTTAATTAAATTATAAAGCAATACAAATGGCTCAGTGCAACTCACTCCCGTGGGACGCTGGCAGTTGGCCACCAGGTAGTCCTCTGTAGATCAATTAAGGCTATCTGGCCACAGACAGCAAACAGCAAGGCAGGTCACCAACAGTCAGCCAGATGACAGGGTCCAACAGTCCCCAGCTCAAGAGATGTAAATTCCAATGGTGTGGCGAAGCAAGTCTTAAAGGAACCTCAAATGACAGTGACACCGTCCACGGGTTAGGTGTCTCACAGGTAGTGTAGCTTGAAAATTGATGCACAGAACAAGGAAGGCAGCCACAAACTGGTCCAATGATCAAAGAGCAAGAGATAAGAAAGGCAAGGCTAGCCAAGCCATTTATCTCTCTGCCTTTCAATTAATCCCACCTGTGTTTATCAGCTAGGTTGGCACAATAAACTAACTACCTCAGACAGAGTAATGGACTTCCCAACCCACCCACGGAGCAAGTTACATGCTTTTGTGCAAGAAGTGATGAATTAATTGGGGAAGTTGGACTTGCTGACTCATGGAAGCGGAGCTGAGTGCCTTTAGGCTGAGAATTACTGAAGTGGGGAGCCTCTGGACACTTGATTCAGGGACCTGGTTTACTGGCCCACATTGCTTGAGCTGAATGCCATTGGGTTGAGGCTTATAGCACAGTGGTAGTCCCCCTTGAGCATTGTTTAGCTGACCTAAAACTTTGTAACATGTCCTAGTAAACAACTACTCTGAGCATTTCTCGCTGGCATTGTAACTTGTTCACATCCTAAGAAACCCTTTTAATCATGAGTTTTGACTTTGAGTTTCTGTGTATCCATCACAATGGATATAAAAACATAGAGGTAAGTTAGAAATAGACCATTCATTAAGACTATAAACCCTGAAAGCAGCTAGTGTTAGAGAAACCATCACCAGTGAGCAAAGTCATGACTGAGGAATGGCTGATGCTAACCATCCTCACTTAAGGGATATACGGATATCAACATCCAATGCTAAGACATTTGGGGATCAGACAACATGAACTACTCCTTGTAAATCCCATTCGTGCCCTGACAGCTGTGGGTAACAGAAATAGTTCATGTCTTGGGGGCCTCTCAGGCATGTATTAAATGGTCATGTATCTTTCAACCAAATTCTTACTGAGGAGAGACAATAACTATTTCCTACTAGAGCATGAATTTTGGAGTGGAACCTTATTTAAACTATGGAAGGATGGAACTTTAATCTGACCTTAAATTCCCAACTGAGGCTATGATCCAGGAAGAAATAATGACACCATCCAGAAAAAATGTATTAGCATTTCCAAAGATGGTTTCCCACTCTAAGCTTTGCCATCTGCTTTTGAGGATAGGTGTGTTAGTCCGAGCTGACTAGAGAAACAAATCCAGAGACACTCATATATATGTAAGAGACAGCTTTATATCAAAGAGTAATTGTATATTAAGAAAATATCCCAGCCCAGCCCAGATCAACTCCATAATTCTGATATTAGCCCATATGTCTGATACCAGTCTATAAATTCTTCTTCAGACTCATGCAATAAATGCAATGATGCCAAATGTAAGAAGATCACAGGCCAGTGGATGGAAAGCCTTGTGGATGCAATGGTGATGGAAACATCTCATCCCTAGTGTGGGTTTCTACATGGCTCCTTCAGCTTCAGGGCTCTGGCTGTATCAAGTATTTCCATCTGGCTTGTCAACAGGCAGGTGTCTCAGAGTGTGTGTCCTGCCTGTAGGGAGAAAAACAGCAGTTCCCAGAATCCTCAGGAAAAGACCATGCTCAAAAAGGAAAGACTTTACCTACTTCGCTCAAGTTGAGAGAAGACTCTGTAACTGCCCCAACTGGCATTTACAGAAAGTTTTCTTCCACTTGAAGAAGACATTTGTACAGAGTTCTGTAAGCTAAAAGGAATAAAAGAAACTAAGAAAAATATTAAGTATTGGGGTGTATAAACTGGGCCAGACATAAATAATAAAGCAAGGGCTTATTGATTATTCTCAAAACCTGACATCAGAAGTGCACACTCTCTCCCACTCTTCATTGGCTTTCCTTATGTTTCAGCCAGATGTGTTTTACTAGTGTGCCTGCTAGTAAAATGCTATTAAATTGAAGTTAAAGCAGGGTGCTTCTCTTGGCAGTAGGAAATAATGAAGATGACAAACTCTCTTTCAAGACTTCCTTCACAATTTCTTTTTTTTAAAAATCATTTTATTAGGGGCTCATACAACTCTTTTTACAATCCATACATACATCATTTGTGTCCAGCACATTTGTACATATGTTGCCATCATCATTCTCAAATCACCCACTCTCCACCTGAACCCCTGGCATCAGCTCCTCATTTTCTCCTCACTCCCGCTCCCCCCTCCCCATGAACCTTTGATAATTTATAAGTAATTATTATTTTATTATATCTTACACCATCCAACGTCTTCCTAACCCAGTTCTCTGCTGTCCGTCCTCCAGGAAGAGGTTACATGTAGACCTTGTCATCTGTTTCCTGTTTCTCCCTCACCTTCCCAATATGGCCACTCTCACCACTGTTTCTGAGGGGCTCATCTGTCCTGGATTCCCCATCTTTCCAGTTCCTATTCATGCCAGTATACATCTCCCGGGCCAGTCGATTATGTAAGGTAGAATTGGGATCATGATAGGGGGGGAGGAAGCATACAAGAACTAGAGGAAAATTGTATACAGTTTCATAGTTGCTACACTAAACTCTGACTGGTTCGTCATCTCCTCACAGCCCTTCTGCAAGGAGATGTCAAATTTCCCCCAGATGGGCCATGGGTCCCCACTCTGCACTCCCCCTCATTCACAATGCTATGATTTTTTTTCTTTGATGCCTGATACCTGATCCCTTCGATGCCTTGTCATCTCACAGGCTGGTGAGCATTTTCCATGTGGGCTTTGTTGTTTCTCGGTTAGATGGCCCCTTGTTTATTTTCCAGCATATGGGACCCCAGATTCTATATATTTTGACAACTAGGCACAATCAGTTTTCTTTGCTGCACTTTCCCATGCACCCGCTTTGTCTTCAGCGTTTATGCCAGGGAAGGCTGGTGTACTTTTTCCTTGTGGGATTTGTTGTTTCTTACTTAGATGGCTGCCTGATTATCTTCAAGCCTTTAAGATCCCTGCTGCTATATTATTTGATAGGTGGGCACCATCAACTTTGTTCACAACTTTTTTTTATGCACCCACTTTGTCCTCAGTGATCTAGTCGGGACAGGCCTGTGTGCTTCTTTCATGTGGGTTTTGTTGTCTCTCAGCTAGATGGCTGCTTGTTTATCTTCAGGTCTTTAAGACTTCAGGTGCTATATCTTTTGGTAGCTGGGCACTATCAGCTTTCTTCATCACATTTGCTTGTGCACCCATTGTCTTCAGCGATCATGCCAGGCAGGTGAGCATCTCAGACTGCCGAATTGTTAGAGCAAAAGTGTTCTTGTGCTGAGGTAGTACTTGAGCAGGGGCCCACTGTTCATCTGTTTCCTTAATACTAAACCTATAAATATATATACATAGATCTATTCCCCCCTCATCGTATATAAATATATTTACATCTTTATATGTCTGTATTTAAATCTCTATGACTTATTGATTGTGTTTCCACAGGGAAAGAGAGACAAGACTTCAACCCGGAGCTCCAAGACAAGAACGCAACAAATTGACATGAAGCAGGGAACCGATAGAGAGGCCTGAGCGGCCGGCCACATTACCAACTAAGTGTATAGCACCACCCTCCCCCCAAGAAGAATTCACTTCAGAGGACAGCACTGACGCTACAGCTCAAGAAGAAGGGAAGAGGACTGCTCTGTTCAGAGCATACAGGAGCTAATGAGGGGGCATAGGGGGAAAATAGAAAAGAGTGTCGCACATCCTGGCTCACCAAATCCTGAGGATAATGTTCCTGCTCAGAAAAGCAATGCAGAGATGACCACAGGGCCGGCCACACCATGGAACACAGCATTCCTCATTGACCCATAGCACCATTGGGGACATCACTAGAGACACACAGTGGGAATTTTGCCTGCCATGAGTTCACCACGCCGTAGCCAGCCTCTGGGGACATGCAGCAAAGCAGCGGGGGAAGCAGACCAATGAAGTCCCCAGGGATAGAGGCGGTGCCAGGGCATGGCACCCCATCAGACTTGACTGGAAAGCACCTGTGAAGGAAAACAAACAGACCCTGAACTATTCATACATTTGTGTGTGTTGCTGTTGTTGTAGCTATTGTTTTACTTTCTGTTGGTCCTTCGTGGTACTCAATCTTGTGATAGTATATAGCATGTCTACCTGGAAGGGATATGTGGAATAAACAAGCCAAAAGAGAGAACAACGGGATGACAGTTCTGGGGAAAATGGGGGTAGGGTTGGCAGGGGAAAAGAAGAGGATGTTAACAAGCCCAGGGACAAGGGAATAACAAGTGATCCAAAATCAGTCTCAAGGAGGGTGTGTGAGGTCTGGCAGGGCTGGATCAAGAGAAATGTAACCAAGGGGAATTCCTAAAACCCAAATGAAAGCAGAACATGATAGTGAGACAAGAGGAAGTTACAAAGAAACAGAGGAAAGAACTAGGAGGCAAAGGGTAGGCACAGAGATTTAAATTCACACAAATTCTTTTTACCATTAGTGTTCAATTTTAAAAGAAAAATCTACTCCTCTGGTCTGCATGGCTCAGTGAGCAAGTGTTCATTAAATACACACAATACATGTTGTCTCCTTTTAGCCCCTGATAGTACCCAAGCATATAGCAAAGAGAGGTGGCAGTGAAATGTTGCTAGGTGCCATCAAGTTGACTCCAGCTCAGAGCTATCCTGTGTACAACAGAACAGAACACCTCCTGATTCTGCGCCATCCGCACACTTGTCCCTTTGTTAAAGCCCATTGTTTCAGCCATGTGTCAATTCAGCTTGTAGAGGGCCTTTCTCTTTGTCTCTGGCCCCTCCTTTGCCAAGCAGGATGTCCTTCTCCAGAGACTGGCCTCTCCTGATAACATGTCCCAGGTACTTAAGATGAAATGAAGTGTTACCATCCTTGTTTCTTAGGAGAATTCTTGCCATACTTCTTCCACGACAGATTTGTTTGTTATTTTTTTCCCCCGCATTCTATGGAACTTCCAATAGTCTTTGCCAGCACCGTAGTTCAAACAAATGCATCAGTTCTTCTTCAGTCTTCCTTACTCAATGTCCAACACATGCATATGAAGCAATTGAAAACAGGTTGGCTTGGGTTAACGAAAAAGTGTCCCTGACTTTGGATAACACAAGTCATGTGGTTTGCATCATGGCATCGACATGTGTAACCTTTATAGAGCAATCTAGGTCTTCTGAACATATCTCTGCTGGCAAGGGTTGGGAGGGTGTATCAAAATATAAATGAAGAATTTTATGATACTTAGGTTTTAGGTCAACTTGGGTGGGCCACGATTCTTCCGTTATATGACCTAACAAAATGTGGTCCACTCCAAGATGGGATGTTCATGTACAGCAACCTGGTCAGAGTCTTGATACAATTGAGGCAAGTTCCTTGAGGTTTCAACAGAGGGACAGACCAGGCTGAAGAACTTCTTCCCCCCACTATGTCAGCCCATCATATTGAGGTTCTTCCTAATTTTCACGGACCCCCCCCCCCGCCTTACCAAGAAGTTCCTTTTCCTGGGAATGGTCTCTTCGTACAACATGTCCAAAAAGACCTCACACAGGCCGATGGCTTCTAACTGCGCTGGTTCTTAAGGTCATTCCACAGCTTGTTAGGTTTGTCATCAATGTTCAATGAGTCAAATCTATTCTTGAGAGGTTTTCAAAATTCAGGTGGAATATACTCAAGTTTGTATTTTGGCTCTTGTGTACTTGATTTAATATTCCAAATTCTAATTACTTATAGATGTTTACAGCTGTTTCTTGCTATTTTGAGTCATGCTTCATCATCAAATGAAGAACCATAAAGCTTTACTGCATCCACTATGTTATGATTGACTCTACTTTAAGAAGGCAGCTCTTTCTCAGTCATATTGTGAGGGCCTTCCCACCATAGAACTTCATCTGGCAACACATCTGAAAATGCTATTCACAGGGTTTTCAGTATTTGACAATGCTCAGCTGCTAATCGTAACGTTTCCAATGGCTAATTCCTCAGACGTGGACCAGCTATTCCTTCTTCATAATCTGTTCTTAGTCTAGAAACTCTGCTGAAATCTGGTCACCTTGGGTGACTCTGCTGGTATTTGAAATACTAGTGACATATCTTCCAGTCTCATAGCAACACATAAGGCACCCCAGTGTGACAAACCGACAGACAAGTGATGGATTGTCAAGACGGATTGAAACAATGATTTCAGCGCTTGGCTCAAACATTACAACTGTGAGGATAGCACAAGGTGGGGTAGAGTTTTGTTGGGTTGTACATAGGGTTACTGTGAGTCACAACAGACTCAACAGAACCCAACAATAACAACAACTTCTCTGGTGGCTCTAATGGGAAAGCGTGGGACTGCTAACCACAAGGTTGATAGTTCAAATCAACCAGGGTCTCTAGTCGAGAAACATGAGGCTGTTTCCATAAAAATATACAGCCTCAATAACTCTATATATGGTCACTATGAGTTGGAAGCCACTCAATGGCAGTGGGTTTGTGTTAATCCAGGTTGACTAGAAAAACAAATCTAGAGACACTCATATGTGTATATAAGAAAGAGCTTTATATTAAGAGTAATTGTATATTAAGAGAACACCTCAGCCCAGTCTAAATCAAGCCCACAAGTCTGATATTAGCCTATAAATCTAATACTAGTCCACAAATCACTCTTCAGACTCACATAGCACCTGCATTGATACAAAATTCAGGAAAATCACAGGCCAGGGAGTGCAAAGTCCAATGGAAGCATCCCCTTATCTTATAGTTCTCAGCGTAGCTCCACAAGGTTTGTCAACAGGCAGGTGAAGCAGAAAGATAGTGTGGCCTGACGCCAGGGAGAAAGCAAGAAGAGGCAGTCCCAAGAACGCCATCTATCTGGGTTGCCCTCCAATCAAGCTATGGCCTAATTGACTGGCTAAACTCTATCCACATGTTCTTAAGGAGACCATGTTGACATGCAAAAAAAACCTATCATAGGCCACCCCTTTACTATGATACCTTCAAATTGACGCAGATTGTAAAGCTACCACAGTTTGTTTATTTGTTTTTTAACTGCATGTAGCAGTAGCTTTCAAACCTTTTTTCCATCCCTTTGATTCATTTCAACATTCATTAACAAACATCTGTATTATGTGCCAGATTCTAAGTTCTAGGGGTGCAATGCTTAAGGGACAAAAATAGCCCTACTGAGTTAAAGTTTGTATTTCTGGTTGGGGAAGATGAGCAATAAATAAGTAAAATAGAACCTGAATGTCAGTATGCGAGAAATCCAATAGGCAGGGGCACAGGGCTTCTGGGAGTTTTAACGCTGAACTTCCAGTATCTTAGGAAAACCCCCCTTCCTAGATAAGGAATGGCGGTTGGTCACCCCAAGGTGTCAAGAGTGGTTTCCTGAGAAGATGCTATCTAGTCAATTTCTGAACGAAGTGAGGCTGCTCAGTTGTGGACATGGGAGGAGTGCCACTCAATGTCCTGGATCAGAGATTCACAACAGAACATAAGAAACAGACAAAGGCCAGAAGGTGAGAGAGAAGGTAGAACTAGGATCATTTGTCAGTACGGCCTTTACAAGGATGTTGGCTTTGCTCTAAATTGGAGGAAAGCCATTGCATAATTTCAGACATGAGAGTAACATGGCTTCTATGGGGAGGATCATGGCAGTAAGGCTCTCAGCAAAAATCAACCACACTGCCATTGAGTTGTTGCCAACTCAGAGCGACCATATAGGGCTGGGTAGAACTGCCCTCTGAGTTTCCCAAAGTCATTGTTAAGGGAGTAGAAAGCCCTGCCTTTCTTCCTTGGAGCAGCTGGTGATTTTGAACTGTCAACCTTATGTATCACAGGCCAACTCATAACCACTACGCCAAACACTAAGGCTAAAGCCTGGGAAAGGGGAGTTTCAGAAATGCCCAATACAGATAAATAAATAGGAAAGGGACACACACACACACACACACACACACACACACACACACACTTCCTGTGCACAGGCAACTTCTGAGGAATGGAATTCTCAAAACTTCAGAAAGCACATTTAGAAGATGCTGACCAGAAGTATATCTCCATATTCTCTATATTCCTTAGATATAAACCACGTAGTAATACAGATGCCATTAGGGGGCATATTGGTAGGGAATATTGCTTTCTGGTTTATATATTACTGTGTTGCATGAATTTCCATTACAGAAAATATATATTCCATAAATAAAATGAGAAAATGTATTCACATTTGTTGAATACAAATAGTTTGAAACATGAAAATATATACAGATGGAAGTCTGTGCAACCTCATGTGTGTCTGTACACACAAAATCCAAAAATCCTTAAGGAAGTCAGGCTTCATCACTGTGGCTCCAAAAGATGGATAGCAGGACAGCCTGGAGTGCTCATCAAAGAAAGAGGAAGCAAAGAAGAATGAGGAGTGCTTGGGAATTCCCTTCCTAAGACAAAGAAGAGAAGATAGCTACAAGATTCTCCCTCTCCCCACATTAATCTTAATTCTTTCCTTAAATAAATAGAATATTGGACTGGTTCTAAGCATGGGTCTAGAGACATTTCAGGGTTCAGTCTCTAGGATGCCATTTGCTGGCTGTATGACTCAGGGCAACTTATTTAATTTATTTACTTTTTCTAGGTCTCGATTTTCACTTCTTTGAAATAGGAATAATCATATACCTCATAGAACTTCTGTGAGAATTAAAAAGGTTAATATTTGTAAAATTGCTTGCACATTTTAATTGCTAGATGAATGTTATAGAAATCACATTCTTGCACCTATGAGGGGCTTATATGCTAAAACCATTGTCATAATTTATTAGCTAAAATTTCCTTCAAAACCTGTTGTTATTGTCGTCTTTCCAACTCATAGCAACCCCATGGGCAAGAGCACAAAACACTGTCTGGTCCTGTGGCATCGTCACAATAATTGTCATAGCTGAGGCACCTGTTTTAGCTGTTGTACTAGTGTATCTCCTTAAAGGTCTCCTTTTTCACTGTCCCTGTATTTTAGCAAGGATAATGTCCTTGTCCAAGAACTGGCTCCTCCTGCAAAATATTCAACATATGAGAGATTAAGCCTCCCTGTCTTTGTTTTTATGTTGTAATCTGACTGTCCTATTTTCAACACAGATCTGTTTATTCTTCTGGCAGTCTGTGGTATATTTGATATTCTTTGATTACTATAGTTCAAAACATCATTTGTATTCAGTCTTCCTATTCAATGTTCATCTTTCACATATCAAAGAGGTCATTGAAGATGCTATGGCTTGATTCAAGGACACCTCAGTTTTCAAAGTGAACTATTTGGTTTTTAACACTTTAAAGAGATATTTTGTAGAAAATTTTAATTCCTGATTGCTGCTTCCATGGGTGCTTATTGTGAATCCATGTAAGATTAAATTATTGACAACTTCAATATTTCCTTTGCTTATGGATATGTTAAATATTAGGTGGTCTCATAAAAAGACAATGAAAACTAAGTAGCATTAGAATATTTTCTACAAAGGAATAATAAGTAGAAAGCTATAAGACCTTTCTTTATTCTGATCCAAACACCAACTTCATTCTTTAAAGATGTGTTAGTCCAGGTAGACTAGAGGAACAAATTCATAGACACTGATATGTGTATAAGGAAAAGCTTTATATGCAAGAGTAACTGAACATTGGAAAGCATCTCAACCCAGGCCGGTCCAAGCCCATAAGTCTGATATTAGCCCATATGTCTGATACCAATCTACAAGTCTGCTTCAGACTCACGAAACATATGCAGTGATGCCAAATTAAGAATGATCACAGGTTAGTGGGAGAAGCCTTTGGATCCAAGGGTGTTGTAAGCATCTCAGCATTGGCAGGGGTCTCTACGTGGCTTCTCCAGCTTCAGAGGTCTGGTTGCCTCAGGGTAGGTCCATGTGGTTTCTCCAACTCAGGGCACTAGGGTAGTTCCCTGTGTCTTGTCAGCTGGAATGTCTCCTAGGGAGTGAGCCGAGAGAGAGAGAAATATCTTCTGCCTCTAAGGAAGAAATACAGATTTCCCATAATTCTCAGGAGGTCATGCCCACACAGAGGCCTCATTGACTATGATATGATTGACAGGTTGGACTCCACCACCACACTCTTAATCCTCAAACTGACACAATTATAAAACTATCAGGATGAAATGGTATAACTAAATACCAACTTCATATGGAGAGGGAAATGGCTCAGGAATGAAAAAAAAAAACTCAAAAGAAGATAAAAAACAGGAGGCCTTATGCTACCCAACCTCAAAACCTACTGCACAACCATAGTGATGAAAACACTCAGGAACTGGTACAAAAATAAATCATAGACCAAGACACCAAGAAAGGAAACTGGAAAATAAAAACATCCATCCACAGGCAACTGATTTTCAACAAAGGGCCAAAAACATGAATGGGAGAGAGACACCCCCTGCAGCAAATGGTGCTGGGAAAATGGATCTCCATCTACAGAAGAGTGAAACAGGGCCAGGCATTCAGTCCATGCACAAAAAATGAACTCAAGAGGGATTTGAGATCAAAATGTAAACCCCAGAGCTTTCAGGATCATCTATGAGAAAACTAGACAAACTTAAGGGCCCCGTTGCAGGGCAGACACAGACTACTAAATAAAATAAAGGAAGCAATCACAGTGTAAGACAAAAAAAGATGGTTGAAACCTATTAAAAATAAGCACATATGTACATCAAAATAATTCATCCAAAGAATTAAACAAGAACCCACAGAATGGTATCTTTAGCAATGATATAATAGACAAAGGATTGGTTACTAAAATCTACAGAATTCTGCAACACCTAAATAAGAAAAAAACACAAAGAAACAATAATCCAGTTAAAGGGTGAACAAAGGGCATAAATAGACAATTCACAAGGGATGATCCTCAAATGATTCACAAATGCATGGCGAAATGCAAATCAAAACAATGAGTGTGGTAGCTACAGATCTGTTGTCAACTTGAGACTATTAAGAGGGAAGGGGTGGAGTTTAGCCTGTCAATCAGTTCACAGCTTGATGACCTCATTTGGAGGCACTGCAGAGATAAATGGCTAACTGGAGACCAAACTCACACTTACTCCATGCAAGACGTTCCTGTTGACAAGCCACCTGGAACTACACTGATGGAACCAGAGCTTTGTAGCTGGAGGGCCATGTAAGACCCACACCAGTGCTGAGATGCTTCTATCACCACTGGTTCCACAAGATTTCCCACCCACTGGCCTGTGATCTTCCTGCATCCAGTGTCATTGCATGTGTTTCGTCAGTCTGAAAAGGAATTTATAGACTGGTATTGGACATATGGGCTACTATCAAACTTATGGACTTGATCTGGACCGGGCTGGGATGTTGCCTTAATATACAATTACCCTTTATATAAAGCCCTCTCTTATACACATATGAGTGTTTATGAATTTATATAGTCAACCCAGACTAACACAATGAGATGTCACCTTACAACCACAACGATAGCTCAGTTAAAACACAAACAAACAGAACAACAAATGTTGGCAAGGTTAGAGAGGGACTACAGCTTTTATACACTGCTGGTGGGCTTGTAAATATATACAACCATTGTGGAAAGAGATGTGGCACTATCTAACACAGCTGGGAATAGAAATATCTGACCCAGCAGTAATTGTGCTGGGCCTACACCCCAACAAAATAAGGAATACAACACAAACATATGTATTCTCTCTCATGCTCATTGCAGCACTGTTCGGAATAACGAGAAACTGGAAACAGGCCAAATTCCTATGAGTAGAAAAACAGATTAAGAAACTCTGGTACATATCTTCAATGGAATACTATACATCCCTTAAAAACAACAATGAAATTGTGAAACACCTCATGATATGGATGGGCTTGGAGACCATTATTTGGAGTGAAGTAAGTCAATCACATAAGGACAACTATTGTATGATTCCACCACCATACCATAACAAAGGCAGGCCTTGGCTCTAGGAACATGAAATCATCTAATTCAGTCTCCCAAGCAACAAGCAATGAGGTATTGAACCTGCCTAGTGCCCATATGTCACCCTCTTTATTTGTACAGCTTAACCACTTCAACAGAGGAGACCGCAGCTTAGTTATCTCAGAACAACAGACAGTCCTACAAGAGGGACAAAGGAAATGTACTAGAAAGTCAAGTCAAGATGGGGAGGGGGGATAAGGAGACATGTTTGGCGTGGAAAAGATGATAATGTTTCTGTTGGTTGAGTTAACCGAGGGGAGCAACTGTCCATAAGGAAAAGCCACTTAACATTAATTACTCAGAAGCCAAGGGGAGAATATGCCCTGCACTGTGCTCCTAATTGGTCCCTTTTGACCTCGTTCTATCTAGTCCTTGGTGACCCAGGCCACATGTGCAGACTACTGGCACTTTACACTGTCCATTTGAGGTACACAACATTCTTCGTAAGTCACACCAGAAGGACTCAATGTGGAAATCCCACGAAGTGGAAAGGACTTTATCTCAAACTTACTTGCAGCATATTTAGGAACTAGCATACGCCTTCGACTTTAGACTGTAATAGCCTGCTGTGAGAAGCAGATGACTGCTCTCTGAAGCTTATGGAATTGGGGGTCACTGGACTTTTACTCAATCTGTTGCTTTAGGGGTGCCCAATGAATGCTTGCCTGGAACTACAATATATTTACTATTTTAATGCCCTCCTTTCTTTCTCATGTCATATATTAGTCCAGTAGCATGGCTCTGCCATTTTGCATGAGTGTCATTGAAAGTTTGTTTTATTATTAATTCCTATTGTTTCCATAAATATTTTTTCAGTGACTTAAGATTTTAATCTGTACAAGTCAAAAATTAATGTTTTGGGTCAAAAAAGCAGGCACATACACATATAATTTCCTTTTCTCAACAGTATTTTAAGCTCCACACCATTATCTAATTTAATGACATTATCGAGAGAATTACCTATTCCTCAGGAGTGTGAGTTGCAGTTTCCTTTGTCATAAAATGATAATAATACCTCAAAAACAGTGGTTGTCAACCTGTGGGTCACAACCCCTTTGGGGGTCGAACAACCTTTTTACAGGAGTCACTTGATACATAACAGTAGCAAAGTTACAGTTACAAAGCATCAATGAAAATAATTTTATGTTTGGGGGGGGGGGGGTTCACCACAACATGAAGAACTGTATTAAAGGGTCACAGCATTAGGAAGATTGAGAACCACTGCTCTAAAGTGAACCAGGGGTGTATTTAGACCATAGATGTGTGAATGGATTTGGGGGCTTTCAGTTTATTGTAGCCCTAATCTAAGAACAATTAGTTTTTATGACATGGCTCTACTTGATACTCGCCCCCACAGCGCGATCACTGAAAATATGGCAGGAGGAGAGAGTGGAGCACAGCCTGGCCCACCAGGCCGTGATGATGATGTTCCTGAGTAGAGCAGCCAGTCCACAGAGAGAACAACATGGCTGGCCCCACTATGAGACATGATGCCCCTCAGTGACTAAGGGCGATACAGGGGACAGCACCGGAGACACAGTGTGGGAATTGCACCTGACCTGATCCCACCACACCGAGGCAAATCACTGGGGGAGTGCAGCGGAACAGCAAGGGAATGGAGTGGCAAGGTCCCCAGGGAATGCTGAAAGTGGACTTCGGGGCCAGGGCGTGGTGCCCCAACAGACTGGACTGGAAAACGCTCCTAAGGGCCAGCAAACGATCCCTGAACTAACTACAAGCTTTTCTCTTGTGAACTGTTTTATTCTGTTCTTTGTCAGTGGTTTGTTTTTGTTGTTTTGTTGTCTGGTTGTATACTGTTGCTTTGTTTTCCTCTGTCTAGTTTTCGTGCATGTTAGTGACTCCACAGGTCTGTCTGAATAGGACAGGCTGGAGGAACTATCTGGAGGAAAAACAACGGGACCGACAGTTTGGGGGGACTTGGGGTGGGGGGTAGGGGGGGGTAAGGAAGTGGTGTTAACAAACCCAGGGACAAGGGAAAAACATGGGACCCCAAATGGTAGAGAAGTGGGAGTGGCAGGCCTGCTGGGAAATGATCAAGGGTAAGGTTGCTTAAAGAAGAGGTATACTCTAGCCCAGGTGGCGATGAAGCATGGTAGTAGGGCAGGAGGAAAGTCAAGGGAGATGGAGGAAAGAGCTAGGAGTCAAAGGGCATTCATGGAGGTCTAGACAAAGACATGTACATGCAAATATATAAAGGAGGATGGGGAAATAGATCTATGTGTCTATATTTATAGGTCAAGTATTAAGGTGGCGGAAGGACCTTGGGCCTCTACTCAAACACTCCCTCAATGCATGAATACCTTCTTTTATTAAATTGGAACTCTATGATGCTCACTCTCCCGACACAACGGCTGGAGCCAAAGTGGGTGAACAAGTAAATGTGGTGAAGAAAGCTGATGGTGCCCGGCTATCAAAAGAGATAGTGACTGGGGTCTTAAAAGCTTGACGATAAACAAGCGGCCATCTAGCTCAGAAGCAACAAAGTCCACATGGAAGAACACACCAGCCTGAGTGAGCGAGTGGTCCCAAAGGGATCAGTTACCAGGCATCAAAGAACAAAAAATCATATCATTGACTGCACACCTCCATGATAGGATCGCTGAAGACAAATGGGTGCATAAGCAAATGTGAAGAAAGCTGATGGTGCCCGGCTATCAAAAGAGATAGTGTCTGGGGTCTTAAAGGCTTGAAGGTGAACAAGCGGCCATCTAGCTCAGAAGCAAATAAGCCCACATGGAAGAAGCACACTGGCCAGTGCGATCACGAGGTGCCCAAGGGACCAGGCATAAGGCATCATGCAAAAAAAAAAAAAAAAAAAGATATAAGTGTGTGTATGTATGTGTATATATGTGTATATGTATATATGTATGTATATATATGTATATATATATCATATTAAATGAAGGGGGAAATGCAGAGTGGAGACCCAAGGCCCAAGTGTCGACCAATGGAGATCCCCTCATAAAAGGGTTTAGGAGAGGAGATGGGTTAATTAGGGTGTGAGGTAGTATCGATGAAGAACACAGCTTTCCCCCGGATCCTGGATGCTTCCTCCCCCCAACTACCATGATCCGAATTCTACCTTGCAGGGCTGGATAGGACAGAGGCTGTACACTAGTGCATATGAGGGATGGAGGTACAGGGAATCCAGGGTGGATGATACCTTCAGGACCAAGGGTGTGAGGGAAGATGCTGGGAGAGTGGAGGGTGAGTGGGTTGGAAAGGGGGAACTGATTACAAGGATCCACATGTGACCTCTTCCCTGGGAGAGGGACAGCAGAGAAGGGGGGAAGGGAGACTCCGGATAGGGCAAGATATGACAAAACAACGATGTATAAATTACCAAGGGCATATGAGGGAGGGGGGAAGGGGGAGGGAGGAGGGGAAAAAAAAGAGGACCTGATGCAAGGGGCTTAAGTGGAGAGCAAATGCCTTGAGAATGATTGGGGCAGGGAATGTATGGATGTGCTTTATACAATTGATGTATGTATATGTATGGATTGTGGTAAGAGTTGTATGAGTCCCTAATAAAATGTAAAAGAAGAAAAGAGAAAAAAATGAAAAAAAAAAAAAAAGAAAAGTTGAAGAGAGGAAAAAAAAAAAGAAAAGTGTGGTGACGAAATCACGTGGTGCCTGGCTATCAAATAAAATAGCATCTGGAGTCTTAAAGCCTTGTCTTAAAACAAGCACCCATCACAGTCAGACATCAACTAAATCAACTGGAAGGAGCACACTAACCTATATAATCCAAGTATTTTAAATAATACAATCCAAATATGAAGGAGGAAATGGTGTCAGAATCACATTTAGAACCCCTGTGTGTTATCCAGAGTTCTCTAGAGAAACAAAACCAGGACACTTATCTACATGAATAGGTTTATACAGCAAGGAAGAATAAAAAAGCTAATTAGTCCACACAGCAGTACAGAGGCCTCAGTTCAAGGCACAGTCATGGAATAGTTAATATACTGACGGTACTTCAACTCAGGTGGGCTACAGGTCCAAGGTCAAGGAAGCAGACAGTGGAGTCTTCCCTCAGACAACAGACAACAGGGTGGGGCAGCAACAATTAGTAGCATAGGAAGTAGCAAAGTGGGCTCCCATGGGGTCTTAAGCTCCAGTGATGTAGTCAAGTCCACAGGATCCACTAGCAGCTTGTGAACAGGTTTTGAAGGAACAACATGATCCACCGGTTGGCTCAGCCCACAGGTAATGCAGCACATGGTTGAGGCTAACCCAAGCAACAGCATGCTGGTGTGATCACGAGGGAGAAAGAGAGAAAGGAGTGGACCTGGGAAAGCCATTTATCTTGTAGCCCTCCTATCAAGCTTCGACCAGATTAAACTCTGCCCATATGTTTCTATGGAAGCCTAGTTGGCACAATAAACCTAACGTTCACACCCTGGTTTGCAGGCTATCAATGACATTGGAAGCCCAGAATCCGTGTGAGGGTGCTCACATGGATTAAGCCTCCAGTGAATAGTCTCTGATTAGACATCAGGAGTGTGAATACCCTTGCCATCAGAGCGAGACGCTTGTAGAGCTGATTATGGATATTATAGTTGGGTTAAAATGTAACACCTGATCATTTGATCTCCCCTTTGACCCATTTTAATGTTTCCAGTTTTAATACATTCTGCTTTCTTTTTGATTAACATTTTCTCTGTTTTGTCTTTCACTGTTCCGGGATTTGGGATTTGTTTGCTTTTTGTTGATTTTTATAAGATTTTCTGCATGCAAAATCCAGAATAATAAATCTATAGAAACAGTAACTGCATTAATAATTACCCAGGGGCATGGAGGAGCTCGGGTAATGTAGCGGTTACTCTTTGAGCTGCTAACCCCAAGGTCATTATTTGGAAACCACGAGCCACCCCAGTGGGAGCTTTCTATTCCTGTAAAGGGTTACAGTCTGGGAAACTCCAGGGGGCAATTCTACTCCATCCTATAGGGTCACTATGAGCCAACATCAACTGGACAGCAGTGATAGCTTTTGTATGTGTATGTGTGTGTGGTTTCTTTCCTTTTTTTTTTTTTTAAGAGAGGCATGGCAGGGGAAGTTGGGGGAAATTGGGAACTAAGAACAATTTAAGAACATGAATATAAGAAAGAAGAAAATGTTCTGAAAGGAATCGTGGTGATGATTGCAAACCCCCCTTTATATAATTGAATTATTAAACCGTATGATATGTGAACTATATGCCAGCAATAAAATTTGCTTTTAAAAAAGACTTCTCTTCAGTGAGTCCAAATTCTAGAAACCATGAGTCAATGTTTTCAAATTTTAAGTAAAAAGTATTTTACACTTAGAAATGTAAATATATTCAAATGATCAACAAGGTTATAAAAATAATGCAGACACCACTTTAAACATGAGAGCAATAAAAATGAATAGTGAATTTCACTTAAGAGATCATGGATTAAAACAAAAATACTGTGTTTTATGCAAATATTAGCCCTCCAATTTCCACATTTGTCAACAGTGCCTTCACTCTGCAAGGTATTTTTATATGGACTGTGAATTAGCATATTATATTTATGAAAATACCCAGGGATTTGAGTGGGAGCGATAGGCAAACATTAGTTGAGTAAAAATACGGTATTTAAGAAAGAAATCACTTGACTGATCCAAGACACATGTGAGTTAGGTGAGGTGCATCAGAATAACAGCTGTACAGTAGAAAAACAACTCAATCAGTGTAAATTAAGAATGAAACAGAAATTTGTGAAAGATCTTTTAATGAGAAAAATAGATTGCATGGAAGAGATAAAATATAGATTTCCTAGTGAGAATAAGATGGGTTAAATATTGTAAATAATAAAATCCAACTCTGAAGGAGGGAATGGCAACAGAGCTTAAATTCTGCGCACCAGGTTGGCAGAAGACTGTGGATGGCAGTGGAACACCAAAATCCATTTTCAGGGTCCCCACGTGGATTCAGCCTTTGGTGAGCCCCCTCTGACCTGTGATTAGCCTTGCTATCAGACAGAGAACACTGCAAAGCAGATGATGGCAGATGTAGTTAAGTCAAAGTGCCACACCTGACCATTTGAGCTCCCTTTTGACCCATTTGAAAGTTGTTTAGGGTTTTAATAATTTTTGCTTTCTTTTTGACTAAGGTTCTTCTGTGTTTTGCTTTGTCGTTGTTGGGATTTTTCATTTTTCAGTTTTGTTTGTTGTGATTTCTTGTATATGAAATCCAGGATAGGTGAATCTAGAGAGAGAGAACTGGATTAATAAGTAGCTAGAGGTATAGCAGGGAAGGTTGGTGGCAAATGAAACACAAAAGACAATGACTACAAGGAAGAAGAGCCTGCTCTGAAATTCGGTGTGGTGATGGTCGCACAGCTCGTCGTACTTTGGTTGAACCATTAACTTGTATGATACGTGAATTATATGCCAATAAGCTTTCAGAAAATAATAGTATATTTATTCTGATAAAAAGAAAATGTAAATGCATTAGTTAATCAGGGAAAACATAATAATTTTAATACATTGCCTAAAGATATATAAATCTAAAATGGACAACTTGTGAAACAGACTTTGAAAAATAGAGGAACTATAGAACATAGGAATAAATTTATCATCCATTTGTAACATCACACTTGAGAACAACGTATGGTTTATTCATAGGTGTCACCGAGTGACTTCTGAGATATTTTGACCTATGTCTGATAGAGCAGAGCACTGTCAGGCCCCACATCAAGCTCACAGTTGCTGTTACTTTTGCGGCCACTGTCAATGCATCCTGCCAAAGGTCTTCACTCACCCTTGACTTTACAAAGCTTGATGTCTTTCTCCAGGAAGTGATTTCTCCGCATAACATGTCCACAGAATGTGAAATGCAGTCTTGTCATCCTCATTTCCAAGCAATAGGCTGGCTGTACTTCCTTTTGCCTTTTGTTAGGTTTTTTGTTTGTTTGTTTTTTGGCAATCCACTGTACTTAGGGTACTATTTGGAAATACCATAAAAACATCCATCTTTCTACAGTGATTCTATGCTTTGTACAGCTTTCATGTGCATGTGAGGTCATTGAAAACACAACAGCTGGGGTCTGGAACACCTTAGTCCTCAAAGAAACAACTCTAAAGAGATCTTGTGCAGCAAATTGGCCCAATGCATTCAATTGATCTCTTGATCTTATGCCTGGTGCTTCCAGAGGCATTGATTGTGGTTCTAAGAAAAATAAAATTCTCTTTGTCCAGTTGAGAATTTTTGTTTCTTTACATTGAGTTGTAATCCATACTGAATGCTGTAGTCTTTGATCTTTATTAGTAAATATCTCAAATCCTCTTCATTTTCAGCAAGGAAGGTTGTGTCGTCTGCATGTGGCAGATTTTTAAAATAAATTTTCCTCCAATTTTGATGCCAAATGTTTCTTTACATAGTCTGGCTCCTTAGATTATTTGCTCAGCATTCTGATTCAATAAATATGATTAAAGGATACAGCCCTCATGTCTCCTTTCCTAATTGTAAAGCGCGCAATGTCCCATTTGGTCTATGGACTGGTTCCTCACCTACACGACGAACTGTTCTGGATTGTCCATTTTTCCCGGTGTTATCCAGTTTGTTATGATCCACATAACTGAAAGCTTTGCATGGTCAATCAAGCACAAGTAAACATCTGTCCTAGGAGATTTTCATCACAAGATTATAACAGTAGGGAGAAAACAAAGTTTTATTCAGCACATGCTTCTAAGAGAAAAGAAAGGGGAAACTGACCTACCCAGCACCAAGGGTACGCCTGAATGGAATCCAAAGCACCACACCAGATCTGTTCTTTTTATGCAGAGTTGGCAGTGGTTTGGTTCTTACAACAGATGTGATAAGTATAAATAGTAACTTCTGGAAAACCTTTGTTAAATGTTTTATGATAAAGAAAGTCAGGAAGTGTCTTCTGTTGTCCCATCAGGCTGAATTGGGGGGATGAAGGAGATGGTACCCTCCTGTTTGCTTATCTCCTATTGAAGGGGGAACTTCCTGTCCCTCCTGTACCCATGTATTCTTGGTCTACATTGTGTTCCTCCATCTATTTCCCCCTAAGTAGCCTGCTCCTCCCTACCTTCCTGAATTACCAAGGAGATTACTCAGGCTACTGTCCTTTCCTGTCTTCTTGGAATTCACTTTGGCAGTGTGGTGGTCAGAAAGTGAATGTGGGGAACTCGAGAAGGAATTTGGACTACTCTTAAAGCTGAGGACAAAACTGAGTTACCTTTTCCTTTAGGCACTACCTCACATCTTTCTGGTGTTCTCTGCTGTCAACCAAGATCCATCTGCTATTAGCAGTGATATTGTTTATGTCATGTCCTCTTCTGAATCTGGCTTGAATTTCCGGGAGCTCTTTGTGGATGTGGATCTTTCAAATGTGGATCTCCTCCATCTGATTTCCCAGATAGCTGTCTTCCAAAATTCTCGACAGACTAGTGAGTGCTTCTAGAGCTGCATCAGTTTGTGTATATAATTCAATTGGCATTCTGTCAATTCATATGGCCTTGTTTTTTACTGTTCCCTTTATGCAGCCTGAAGTTGCTTCTGTCATACCATTGGTTCTTGATAATATGGCACCTCGTGAAATGGTTATATGTTGATCAATTATTCGGGGTGCAGTACCTCTGTGTATTCCTTCAATCATCTTCTTTTTCTTTTTGCTTATTGCATCATTCAGTATTTCCCCCAATATTTCAAATCAAGACTTAAATTGCTTCTTCAGTTCGTACCATGTTAGATATGCTGGGTGTGCTTTCCCTTCGGCATTCTAACTCCGGGTCTTAGCACATGTCATTAGAAGCCTTTACTTTGTCTTCTCTTGCTGTCTTTTGAAATTTTCCGCCCAGTTCTTTGACTGTATCATTTCTCCCATTTGCTTTAGCTGCTCGACATGCAAGAGCAAGCTTCAGAATCTCTTTCGGCATCCACTGTGCTCATCTCTTTCTTTCCCGGCTTTTTAATGACATTCTTCATGTATGATGTTCATGATGTCATCCCATAACTTATCTAGTCTTCGGTCATTAGTGTTGAGTCTTAAGATACTCTCAAAACTCAGGTGGAATATGCTCAAGTTCCTATTTCTGTTCCCATGGACTTGTTTCCATTTCCTTCTGCTTAAACCTGAATTTGCATATGAGAAATTGATTATCTATTCCATAGTCCACCCCTGGCCTAGTTTGGGCTAATGATATGGAGCATCTCCATTTTCTATTCCCACAGATATTGTCAATTTGATTCCTGTGTATCATATTTGATTGGGTCCATGTATATAGTTGCCATTGATGTTGTTTTAAAATGATATTTGCAAAGGAGACATCATTGGACTAGCAAAATTCCATTGCACAATCTCTAGCATGGTGTCTCTTCTAAGACCATATTTTCCAACTACTACTCTTTCCTGTTTGTTTTCAACCTTTGCATTCCAATTACCAGTAATTATCAATGCATCTTGCTTGCATATTTGATCAATTTTAGACTGAGGAAGTTGATAGAATTCTTAATTGCTTCATAATTGGCTTTAGTGAGGGGTGCATACATTTAAATAACAATTGCATTAACTTGTTTTCCTTGTAAGCATAAAATAGTATTCTCTTGCCGCATTGAACTTCAATAAAAAGCATGAAATGTCTTTGCTTTTTTAGTTGATGAATGTGACTCCATTCATCTTAAATTTGTCGATCTCAGCAGAAGAAAGCATGTCAGTGTCTGTTTCAAACTGCAAACAGCAGCCCATTTCAGATCACTGGTGCCTAGGGTGTCCATCTTAATGTGTTCCATTTCTTTTCTTCCACCTTCCAACTTACCGAGATTCGTGCCTCATACATTTCACGTTCTGATTATTAACACATTTTTACAGCTGTGTCTTTGCATTGTGAGTCATGCCCCATCAGCAAGTGAAGGTCCTGAAAGCTCTGCTCCATCCATGTCATTAAGGTCAACTCTATTTTGAGGAGGCAGCTCTTTCCAAGTTGTATTTGGAGGGTGGGGACAACGGACGTCATCTTCCAGAATTAATTCAAACAGTATTTTACTGCTATTTAGAAGGTTGTCAGTGGATACCTTTTTCAAAGTGTACCCATTCTTCTTGCTTCTAGTCTGTTTTGAGTCTGGAAGGTCTGCTGAAACCTGTTCAGCATTGGTGACCCTGCTGCTATTTGAAATACCAATGTCATTGCTTTCAGCTTCACTACAACACATAAGCCACCGAAGTATGACAGGCCAACATCTGAACGGGGAAAAAAGTTATGGTAAAATGAAATTACATTCATTTATCTTAGAATTCAATCATAATGCTTGGTTCTAGAGTAAATATTATTTCATAATCATAATTTTCTTTTACATTTTAAAGATAAACCAAAATGTAACTTTAGTTACCAAACATAATATAAATAAGTTTTTCTGCAATTTAAAAGTAACATTAAAAAGGAGAGTTAGAGACTAAGTGATGCAGAAATAAATGAAAGAGTGATAATTTCACTAATTGAGGGAAGAGTGGAGACGATTAATTAACACATAATATTTGGGAAATTTAAATTTAATATTTAATGTAAAACTTAAATTTTAAAAATTACATTAGAATAGACTTCTTTTTGATTGATTAGTTTTATTACAATAATTATAACAAAGACACTTCAGATATATGGCTTTTAATACCATTAAGATCAAACCATGGCTTATTATTACCACTGAAGTTTAAAATGTGGTAGGTGGACCTAGACAAGGCTAAAGGAAATTTTTAAAAAATAAGAAGTAGAATAATGAGAAAAAAAGGCATAAAATTGTCATTTATTGCAATGAAAGTAAACTACTAAAAATGAGATTTCAGCAAGTTGTCAGATAAAATACCAACTTGTAAAAATCAAATCATTTTCTTAGACGACATCTAAGTCAACTGGCAAAAATAATTCACAAAGACAATGTTCTGCACCTTACTTTGTAAGTAGCAATTGGGATCTTAAAATTCTCTGACTTATCTCCTCCCTTCCTGGTGCCTGATGGCAGATGCAACAGTTAGCCTTTTCCCATCCAGAGGAAAGAAGGATGACAAAAATAAGAGACGCTATTAGTCCTCAGCCTCCACAACCCTGAGACCAAATAAACTAAGACGGTGCCTCGCTATACTCATGACAATTCCAATCGGATCACTAGAGAAAGTCCTAGGTAAAGTGGGAGGAAAACACAATGAAACTCCAAAGCAAAAAATAGGCCAGACTAACTGGTCCACTAGACCCTTGTGAAACCCCCAAGAATGAGTTCTTTAGACATCCTTCAAGGCCTCAACTGAACTCACCCAGAAGTTCAACTTTCAGACAAACAATAGATAGCCTCATTAGGTGAACAACAGGAGGGAAGAATATAGTCCTTAACAATCAATCATTCAGAAGAGTGTCATTTGCCCAACCTCCTCCCCCAAAAAACTCAGGAGGCAGGAAGGGGCAGGAAAGATGAATGGAAATGGAGAACTCGGGTAGAGTGTTATTATATAATGAGGGTCACTTTATCACAAAACAAAATGTACATAAATGGTTGAATGGAAAGCCAATTTGCTCTGTAAACCCAAACCACAATGAAAAGGTATTTTCTAATTGACAGTATAGTTTTCAAAGAGCAAAATCAAATATAAAACATAATTAAAAATAAAATTTCAAGGACTATAGCTGTAAAACTACTAGGTACCTAGGAATTAAAGTTTATAATGCCAAGGCACAAGACTGAGAGAACATTTTTAAATTCTACTAAATAGGGCTGTTATGAATTAGAATTCGTTCGATGCCAACTGATTTTATTAAGTAATATAGTAAAATCTATTTCATGTTCTTGGATGGAATGGCAAGATGTCAGTCCCAATAAAAGTGATCTACAAAGTCAATTCCAATAAAATTTCTAGCTGGAGTTTTCTAATAACTCAATAAAATCATTCCAAAATGCATATGATTCAATGGCTAATACAATTTTCAAGTAATCAAAGCAACTTTGTATATTCTTATAGTAAATATGCTACATGACCTTGCTGATAAAAAGTGCTACTGTTAGTATAAGAACATACAAATTAGACCAATGGAATAAAATGGATTAGTGGAAGATAATATATTAGCTCCTAGCAGACACATATTCCTATGTACACATGCATACATGAACATGATGAACACGTGATGAAAGTCAAAGAACTATTCAGTAGTTAATAGTGGAAATTTTGAAGAAAAGGAATACTCTACCTTTCTTCAGCATGTACCCAACCCAACCCAAAGTGGATCTCAGGAGATAAAACACCTAAATATAAAGCATACAATTATAAAATTCATGGGATAAAATATAGATAATATTTGAATTAAGAGAAAGATTTACTAAACTCCAAAGGTATGAATCATAAGGCTGTTTTTTTTTTAAGAAATGTCACTCCAAAGGAATGCATGTTAAGGTAAACTTCCTCATCTTTCATGGCAGTGACACACTATCTAAAGGTTATAAATAATTAGAAGCAGGGATGTATCTTCCTTTTCTGCTCCTCTCCCTCCATTTTCTTCACATCTCCCTCTGACCTCTCTATAACCTTCAAAGTCTGCTTAGGTGATAAAAGTACTTCTCTTGATTTTTAAAAATTATTTCTAATAGTGGTTTCATACAATACTTATCTTTTTAAAAATTGGCCACCTTTGTTGAGCATAATGTCTTCCAAATCCATCTATGTTATGAGATATTTGGAAGTTTCATAACTGTTTTTCAGAGATGCATAGTATTATATTATATAAACCAGAGTTTAATTATCCATTCCTCTAGATGTATTATCTTTGAAATTTAACTACAACCCCAAGAAATTTTAAAACAAACATAAAATTAATGACATTTTATTACTGCAAAAAGCTAAATTGAGGTTTGGGGAATACAATGGGACATATTTCTTTTCATTTAATAACTCTTAGCATTGTTTGGATTGTATTATAATGTATACTCATTACTTTTGAATTAATTTTAAAGAATGGCCAAGATCCTTATCCCTTCCTTTACTGGTGCATCAAAATTCCATCCAGCAAAGGGGAGGAAGCCAAGGTCAAACCAGCCAACCATTCTGTAAGTAATCAAAAGTCAGATCTAGAATCAAATTAAGCTTATGCATTGTGCTGCTAACTGCAAGGTCAGCAGTTTCAAACCACTGCCTGCTCCTTAGGAGAACGACTGGGCTTTCTGCTCCTGTAAAGAGTGATGGCAGTGACTTGGGTCTGGTTTTGAGAACAAGAACAGGGCCCCGTGAAGTCTCCTTGATAAATATTGTCTAAATGGATCAAAGCTTATTTAAAGCAGATGCTGGGAAATCTTGGGGCTACTCAAACAAAATGGGGGTGGAGAGACTGACTTTTGGCCAAGCTTTGTCCAAACTACCATCACCAAACATGCTAGTCCAGTCATGTAAATTTTGTTCACTTATAAATAAAGTCATTTATTAATTATAGATACTATTCCCTTTATTATAATCAATTACAACTCTTATTAAACAAAATATACCATTGTTTATATACAGTCTTTATACCAGGTCCTTAATACGTGAAGTTCTCATTTTTTTGTTTCTTTTGTTTTCTTATTTTAACTCTTGGTACTTTGCATAGGTTGTCATAAGTGACTACATAGATTTATAAAGGGCCTAGGAAGGAAGGAGGAATGGATGGAAGAAAAGAGAGGAGGGAAGAAAGAAAGGAGAAATAATAACTAGGATCCAATTAAACTGCATCTATCAGGAAACCCAAATTGATAATGGCTTTCAAAACATTTTTTTTCTTCTCACGCAACATCTAGAGTTAGTACTCCAAGATGCAGAAAACTTTGCAAACCCATCAGTCATTTAGGTTACCTCTTTATTTCTGCTCCATTATTTCCAACACATTGTACCTATCCTCAAGGTCACAAGGTATTTACAAAACCTGAGATATGACATCCTCTTCCCACACATCAAGAGGGACCTAGTGGAGAAACGCTAAGGGGGAAAAGATGCACTCCTCCCATTTCGAAGTATATGAGGCTTTCCAGAAAATCCCGTCAAACACGTTTACTTTCCTCTCCCTGCCCACTCCTTCTCCTTTTATATAATGCTATTCAAATCCTTCCCTCTGGCCAGATACACTCACGTATTCCTGCTATCATCTTGAAATTTTATCTTTAAGAAAAGTCTCTAAGTGTAGACCCAAGGGGTGTGAGTATTGATTTGAGTCTTGAAGTCTCACTGTACAATTTGTTAACCAGAAAATAGTCTTTGGAACCCAAATCTTTAAGTTGAGAATTAGACCGGCATGCTTTTATGTACACATATAGATGAAACATCTATTCTTTAGTTGTAATTTACTTTATTTAATCTTTAAAATATACCTTTTGGAAAAGATATTCTGTGGGAATTAATACCTAATGGCCTTCAGCTTTGAATCGCAGTAGTTCAGATCCAATAATGCTTTTTATAACAGATATTTTGTTAAGTTCATATCAGTATATTTAAACTATTACATAGCTTTAAAAGAATCAATATAATAACCCAAAAGAAAAAATTACTGGCTTTTAAGTTAGATTGTCATTCAAATTTATATGGCACCAGTAGGCTTACCCCAAAACAGCTATACTTTGCCTCAGAAGAAAACACAGCACAGAAAACACAGCAGTGGCAAACAAACACATACATGATGAAGATGTCATACACTCAGGCATGACTACCAATAGTCCCACTCACTGCAAAGTCTGCAGAGGAGCTTAAAAGAGTTCATGGAGAAATAAATTAAAAGGTGGTGGGATTTATCCACAAACATTTTTAGCAGCCCCTGGTGTATTTCATATTGATCCTAAGAGAGAAGTTCTGGCATGGATGCGAAGCAATCAACACAAGTAATTACTACTGGTTGGGGCTTGTCAGTTTAAATACCTTGCAAGTAGTGTGACAGTTGGAGAGGTAAGAGTCCATTATTTAATGCAGCTGACCATAAATTGTGGGTTCCAAAATAAACAATCATGACAACCAGGAACGGCACGCTCAAGAACTGTCTCACTAAGTAATCAGTCTCAAGATACCTCAGCAAGATCCTGAATGTTTCCAGTGATACTGAGTTGAAACTGAGAAAAGACAGACTAGGCATCAAAAATATTTTTAAGCCTCAATGAGGCTGAAGGAATGATTACAGTCTAGTCTTTAAGCCTTCCATAATAGTTGAAAAGTATATCAAAATATGGTCCTTTTGAGCCACTAGTTGGAAAAATTGGAGGCTCTAGCCCACCTAGCATTACCTCTAAAGAAAGGTCTGGCAATCTACTTTTGATGAATCAGCCATTGTCAACCCTAAGGCGCATAGTAGGGTCACCATGACAACTGCAACGGAAAGTATGATAGTCAGATCCTGACCCAATGATAAACTAGCTTGTGTGTTTATAATTGCAATTAATCTACCACAAGAGTTTCTGGTGTTAATATATCTGGCTTTTTTTTCTAAAAAGGTAAAAAAAATGCATTAACTTCTCTTGGTGTATATACTGTTTGATTGATTAAGCAAGGGTATTCAGCTCTGTAGTCATAACCAACAATGGATAACATTGAGAAGAACAGAAATCCTAGAACACATCACTGTTCTCAGGCAGAATCTGTACACCGATCAAGAGGCAGTCATTCAAACAGACTGAGGAGTACTGAATGAGGTAAAATTAGGGAAGGTATACATCACAGTTGCATCCTTTCACCATTTCGTCAATGTGCTGAGCAAATTATCTGTAAAGGTGGACTACATTGGGGGAGGCTTATAAGGAATCTGTGATAGGCAGAGGAAGCAACATTGCTTGCTGAAAATAAGAAAGACTTGAAACATTTGTTGATGAAAATCAAGGATGCTGGCTTCACTATAGATTACAAGTCAATCTAAAGAAAACCAGAATCCCACAACTGGGCCAGTAGGTAGCATCATGATAATTGGGGGGGAAATTGAAGTTGTCAAGGATTTTGTCTTCAAAAGACACATTGCTTTGGGTAACTCTGCTCCACAAGAGATCCTTAAAGCGTGTAAGGGAAAGGATAGTACTTTGAGGACTAAGGTGCACCTGAATCAAGCCATGGTATTTTCAATTGCCTCATATATATGCGAAAGGGCGACATTGAATAAGGACGACTGAAGAAAGATCACTATGTCATGGACTTCCAAAAGAACAAACAGACCCCCATATTGAAAAAAAAAAGTATAATCAGAAATTTCTTAAACGCAAGCATGAGATTTTTTTCTCATGTATTTAAGACATGTTATAAGAAAAGACCAAAAACAAAGCAGAAAACTCACTGTCATCAAGTCAATTCTGACTTATAGTGATCCTCTAGG
The DNA here is from genome assembly GCF_050624435.1 of Tenrec ecaudatus. Taxonomy (NCBI): domain Eukaryota; kingdom Metazoa; phylum Chordata; class Mammalia; order Afrosoricida; family Tenrecidae; genus Tenrec; species Tenrec ecaudatus. The sequence goes on along the minus strand of NC_134540.1, from coordinate 81,659,660 downwards.
GAAGGATAACCTGCCCATCTGAGTTTCCAAGACTAATTCATTACAGAGGTAGAAAGCCTCATGTTTCTCCTGCAGGGTGGCTAATATTTTTGAACTGCTGGCTTTTGGGTCAACAGCTGAACACATAACCACTAAGTCACCAGGGCTCTGGGCCAGGAGAGACCAGTCCTTGGAATGGGACTTCATGCTTGGTAAATCGGAAAGGCAGTGAAAAAGAGAAAAACCTTGCCTATAACCATGGGCTCAAATAGAAGAAATGTGAGGATGGTTGAGAACTAGGCCGTGCTTTGTTCTGTGTACATGGGTCTCTGTGAGTCATAACTAACTCAACTGCTCCGAGTAACAAAACAACAGTGCATGTAAGAAATATATTTCAAGTAATTTCAGAGAATATAAAATCATGTACACAATAAGAACAGTACTTTTAATTATAACAATCTATCTTCCAATAATCACTGCTACCAACAGTAATGAACTATAGTGCAGGACACTGTATTCCTCAAACTCATGCACTGTCACTCCAATATGTTACCCTATCTTCTCACTATCAGTTTGGTGTTAATGGCCTTTTGTCGATACATTTACACATAGAGAAGAGAGAGCAAGACAGATCTACTCAGATGAACATAATTTCATTTTACATAACTAACAAGCACATCGTATTCCACACATTACTCTTTTTCACTTAATAAGTTTTGAAGCTTTCTCAATACAGTCTCATTTTTAATTCCACAAATTTTCCAGTAGGTAGACACTTCTGCTTTCTATTGCATTCTTCTACAGGAATATTAATGAATGTAGCTGAGCATTTCTCAAGGCTATAGAAATAGGATTACTATGTCAAAAGATAAACGCATGCTGAATATTTATAAACATTGACATATTCTTACACACACACAAAAAGGCTGTTCCAAGTTCATCAGTATGAAAATATAATTGATCTCTTTTGTTCCTTGTTCTTGCCGACACTGAATGATATCTAATCTATTCTTTGGCTAACTCATTCTTTCCCTGCTCCCACCAAAAAAGGAAAAGAAGTAGAAAGAATACAGTAAAGCAATAACTAAAAACAAAAATTAAAAATTTTCCTATCTCATTTTAATTTGCATTTCTCCATTAAGGATACATTGACTGTTTTTTAGATTATTCAGATGGCATCCTTGGATCACCATGTCATAAAGCTGGAGATAAATAAAAGGATGACCAGAAAAATAAGGGAAAACAATTGGAGGATGACTAACGATCTTCTGCAACATGAATGGGCACTGGCCTAGATTAGAGAGGAATTTAGGAAGCTTATAGAAACTAATGAGAATGAGAATACAATATATCAAAACTTACAGGATATGGCAAAAGCAGTTATCAGAAGTAGCTTGATAGTATTAAATGCATATATTAAAAAGGAAGAGACTTATGACTGATAAACTATCACAAAACCTCCAGCAACCGGAACAGAGTGAACTGAAAAACTCCAATACCAAAAAAAAAAAAAAAAGAAAGAAAGAAAGAAAGAATTAAAATCAGGGCAGAGTTAAACTAGTGGAAAGACAAAAGAGTGATGTAAAAGATTAATGCAGCAAAAAGCTGGTTCTTTGAAAGAATCAACAGAATCGACAAACTGCTGGCAAACGTAAACAAGGAAAGGAAGGAGCAAACATCAATAGCCAAGATGAGGGATGAAACAGGGGATCACAAGAGACCTCAATGATATTAAAAGGATAATCACAAAGTACTATAAAAGTCTGTATTCTAATGAATTCAACAACGTGTAAGACATGGACAAATACTTTGAGAAAAAATCCCTCCCTAGATTATTCCAGATAGAGGCCAAGAACCTCAACAAACCCATAGCCAAAGAAGAAATGGATATGGTTATCAAGAAGCTACCAACAAAAAAAGCTCCTAGACCAGACAGCTTCACAGAAGAATTCTACCAAGCATTCATGAAAGAGCTGACACTGATCCTCCACAATTTATTCCAGAGCATAGAAAAGGATGGCAAAGTCTCAAACTCATTCTATGAAGTTAGTATACCTTTGATACCCAAACAGGGAAAGGATCCCTTCGGAGTAGAGAACTACAAACCAAAATCAATAATGAACACAGATGCAAAAATTCTTAACAAGATATTGGCCAATAGAATACAAAAGTATATAAAACATATCATCCCCTATGATGAGGGAGGATTATTCCCAGGGATGCAGGGATGATTTAACATCTAAAAATCCATTAAGAATATACACCAGATTGATAAGAAAAAGTGTAAGAATCACATAATATTGATAGACACAGAAAAAGCATTTGAAAACATCCAACATCCATTCCTAATTAACACACTCAAGAAGATAGGAATGGAAGGAAAAGTCCTCAAGTTAATACAAGCTATCTACAAAAAGCCAACGGCAAACATGATAGTCAATGGAGAAAACATGAAAACAATCCCACTGAAAAAGATAACCAGAGAAGGATGAACCTTTTCTCCACTTCTATTCAGTATCGTACTGGAGGTCTGTGCTAGCCTGGGTACTTTAGAGAATCAAAGCCACAGAAGCTCATGTATAAGAGAGAGTTTCCTATAAAGGGTAAGTGTACATCAAGGAAACATCCCAACCCAGTGCTGACCAAGCCCACATGCCCAATATTAACCTATATGTCCAACACCAATCCACAAAGTCCTCCTCCAGCTCACAAAACAGACGCAATGATGCTGACTGCAGGAGGAAAGCTGAGTCACTGAATATGTAAACATCTCAGTGCTGGCAGGGGTCTCCACAAGGGTGCTCCAGCACCCAGGGCTGCATAGGGGTAGGTCCATGTGGTTTCTCCTTGGGGATGTCTTGCCAGAAGTGAGCCTGCCAGCTGAAGCAGGGAACTGGCTAAGGGAGCTGCACCCTGATCCGAACATCACAAAGCAAGAGACCTGAGAACTAGAAAGGCGAGGTTCACTGAGCCATTTATCCCTCTGCCCTTCAATTAACCCCACATGTGTTTATCGGCCTGGTTGGTACAATAAACTACCTCAAGGTCCTAGCTAACAACATAAGACAATGGAAGGACATCAATGATATCCAACTGGGAGAGAAGGAAATGAAAATATCATTATTTGCAGACGACATGATTCTGTACATTGATTATCCCAAAAGCTCCACAACAACAGTACTGAGAGTGATAGAAGAATATGGAAGAGTGGCTTGATACAAGATCAACAAACAGATGTCTATTGGTTTGCTATATACATTGGATAAGACCCTGTGAAGGCAGTACCCTTCAAAATAGCCAAGAACCAATTGAAGTATCTAGGAAAATATTCAACCATAAAAACAAAAGACTTCTAAAAGGAAAACTACAAAACCCTACTACAGGAAACCAAAAGCGACCTCCACAAATGGAATAATATTCCATGTTTGTGGATTGGAAGAGTCAACATAATAAAGATGTCAATCTTACCCAAGGCACTTTATACATTTAATTGCTATCCCGATTCAAATACCAACAACCTTCTTCAAAGAACTGGAAAAACTAACCACCAATTTCATATGGAGAGGGAAGAAGCTCAGACTTAGCACAGAACTCCACAAGAAGGACAAAATCAGAGGGCTCACTTTACCTGACTTTAACATCTACTACACAGCCACAGTCATCAAAACAGCATGGTTACTGGCATAATTACAGATACTCAGATCAATGGAAAAGAGCAGAAAACTCAGAAAGAAAACCATCACCATATAGACAACTGATCTTCAACAAGGGCCCCCAAATCATCAAATGGGAGGTGGATGCCCTCGTTAACAAGCGGTCCTGTAAAGAATGGATATCCACATGTAGAAAAATGAAACAGGATGTTTACCTCACCCCACACACAAGAACAAAGTCAAGGTGAATCACAGACATAGAAGTAAAACCCTAAACTACCCGGACCATTAACAAAGGAATAGGTATAAACCTAAGAACCTGGGCCCAGGGAATACAATGGCTGCCATAGGGAAGGGTACACACACAGGTGATCCTGAAACTGACAAGTGGGCTCACTAAGGATAAAACACCCATGTGCATCAAAAGACTTCACCAAGAGGGCAAAAAGGCAACCCATAGACTGGGAGAGGATTTTAGCAATAACACAACAGACAAAGAGCTTATTACTAAAATCTGTAATACTCTCCTGGCCTACAAAGAGAGGAAAACAGTTAATCCCCTGAGGAAGTAGGCAAAACTACTGAAAAGAAATTTCACTAAGGAGGAAACCCATATGGTCAATAAACATATGAGAAAAATGCTCCTGATCATTAGTCATCGGAGAAATTCAAATTAAAACAACCAGGAGATACCATCTAACACCTTTGAGATGAACCCAAATCAGAAAATCAGAGAGCAACAAATGTTGGAGGGGATGTGGTGAGACAAGAACTCTCCTCCATTGCTGGTGGTCGTGTGCATATGTACAGCCTCTGTGGAAAGCCATCTGACAATATTTAAAGAAAATGGAAATTGATCTACCTTATGACCTTGCTTACCTTCTACTGGACATATACACTGAAAAGGTAAGAAATAAACCACGCTCCAATGTTTACTGGGGTGTAATTCACAATTCAAATGTTGGAAACAACCTAAATTTACCTCAATAGACCAGTGGATTAGTAAACTCTGGCACATACACAGAATGGAGTACTATGCACCACTAAAAACACTAATGATGACAAGAAATAGGTCGTTTCATGGAAAGAGTTGGAGTAAATTATGCTGAATGAAGTCAGCCCATCACAAAAGGACAAGTACAACATGTGTCTCCTGATGTAAGTATAACCAACACAGTAGGTACAGAAGAAAATCCTCGTACCTCACTATATACAGGTTGAGGTACAGGCACCTCTGAAACACACAATATTCCTCTGGTTCCTTGAGGCTTCCTCACCCCTCACCATCATGACCCCAGTGCTGCTTCTCACTTCAGACTAGACCAGAGCTTGTATAAAGGTACAGATAAGAGATACGAGCTCATGACACACAGAACCCAGGAACAGGAATGCCAACAGCAATACCAGAAGGGGTGGGGGGAGGGGAAGAAAGGGGAACGGATCACAGTGATTTATATATAACCACTCACAGCCCTCCAGGGGGAAGAACAACAGAAACCATGAGGAAGAGAGACAGCAGTCAGCGTGAGATATGAAAATAATAACATTTGTAGCTTATTTTTATTTCTTTGGCTTTTAACATATTTGAAGCATTTTTACATACATACATTTATTTACTAGAAATCTGTCCCATTATTTATTACTTCCAACTTTTCACCACTTACCCTTAATTTTCTCTCTAAATATTCACGGCCGTGCTATTTCAGTAGTGTCTGTCAAGGAATCCTTTGTTTTTAATCACAAGTTTTAACCTTGAACGCATCACCGTAATTTGTCCTATAAATAATTGATGCTGACTAATTTCTTGACCCATCATGAGACAAAAACTCACCCGGTTATTCATCGTCACAGGTTATGGTGTAGTGGGCTTGATAAGTCAATCGGCTGATCCTTGCTGACTTGTCTGCTTCCTCAGTGGGTTCCCTCATTTTCAGGATGCTTGAACAAGGAGCGTCTCAAAGCTTCCAAGCGACAAAGGCACGGCAGCTGGATGTTGCAGAGTATCGCTGCAAATTGGCGCTTTTGGAGCCCCGCTTTTGGAGCCGTTGGGCGCGGCACAGCAGGACCCGCGATGGCCTTACGCTTTACGGCAGCGTGGGCGCGCTTTACGGCAGCGTGGGCGTGCTTTACGGCAGCATCAGGCTTGCGCCTAGTGCTCAGCACCGCAGGCCTTGCGCTCAGGCTGGGGACCATGCTAGCAGCTCTGCAGGTGTTAACAGCTCAACACAGGTTTAGCAGCTCAGTGATAGTGCCAGCTCAGTGCCAGTAGCTCCGAGTGTCAGCTCAGTTGTGGTGCTGCGTTAGCAGCAGGGCACCAGTGGCACCATTTTGTTTCAGTGTTTCAGCTCAGTGATACAGCTTAGATATACGGCCAGATGCCAGCGTTGCAGGAGCTGAGGTTTCTCTCGTTCTTGCGGCACGTTGGGGGCGCCAAAATGTCCCGTCCAGCGGGACATCAACAACGTGGGTACCTGAAAGAGGGACTGGGAATGAAGATGGCCAAGGGTGCGGAGAGATGGAGGCAAGACAGGAATCTGATCAAGCCTCCTTTATTGAGCTGAGAGCAGAGATTTAAATAGTCGGCGAAGGGCGGGCACCATTACGTCACATGTAAAGTAAGGTACAACTGAGGTAGCCAATAGTCATGCATCTCCAAATAAGGCAAACAGGTAAGTATGCTAATGAAGCATACCTGGTGCCTGGAGGGGGAGATGCCATCAGTCATGTGTTGACCAATGAGCATAGCAGCTGCTAATGAAAGAGCACCAATCCTAGCAAGGGTCAAGGCAGCCATGCTCTGGCGGGAAAGGAATAAAGGGCAGTAAAACCTCAGGGCAGTTTGTATGGCAGGAAACTGAGAGTAAATTCATAAAGCTCGTACATGGCTTAAATCCAGGGTGGGGGGACACGCAGTTCCCTACGAGCCCTGGCAGGGGTCTCCACGTGGCTCCTCCAGTTCCCAGGGCACGGGGTCTATCAGAATAGTGCCATGTGCCTTGTCAGTAGAGCATCTCTCAGGAAGTGAGCAGAGAGAGTGTGTCCTGCCTCCACAGAGGAAATACAGGAATTCCCAGAATCCTCAGGGGAAGGCCATGCCCACACAGAGGCCTCAGTAGCTGTGATCTGATTGACAGACTAGACTCCACCCTTTCACTCATAATCCTCTAAAATTGATGAACGATTATATAACTACCAAAACTGGGTAGAGTAGAACTTTCTTTTACATTTTTCCCCTTAGATGAGCATTGAGTAACTCACTCTGAGTTAGTGCACCAGTGGCGTCACCTTGGAACGTTCTCTGGTCACAGTAAATTTTTTGGTAAAAGAAGTTTCACTCAAACCTCGCTTTTTGTGATGGCCGATTTAAAAGAACAGCGAGCAGCTGTAAAACTGTTACCTGCTCAGGAAAAATGCCCCAAATACTCTTGTGATGTTGAAAAACAGCTTACAAGGACAGCACTAGGGGAAAACGCAAGAGTACAAGTGGTTTTCTTATTTCAAAAATGGTGAAATGTCAATTGATAACAAGCCTCGTTCTGGACATCTGTCACCTTCCCAAATGGACTAAAATGTCAACTCACAGTGCATTTGGAGTTCATTCCACCAGGTCAGACTGTTAATCAAACTTTCTACTTAGAGGATCTGAAAAGATTGCATAACAGTGTGTGACAAAAAGGCATAATTGTGGTATATGGGGACTGGTTTGCCACCACGACAATGCATTTGCTCATGCAACCATCCAAACGTGCCAGTTTTGGGCAAAAAAGCAGCAGGTCTTTCTTGCCCAGGCACCTGACTCACCTGACCTCTCTCCATGTGACTTCTTTTTGTTTCCAGGAATGAAGAGGAACATCGATTTGAGGATGTAGAAGAGGTGAAGAAAAAAGTGAGGGAGATGTTCTCAGCCATCCAAACAAATGAGCTTGAAAAATGTTTCCAAAAATGGAATCACAGGTTTGACAAATGTACTAAGTGTAATGGAGAGTACTTTAAAGGTGATCAGGTTGTTCTGTAATAGATAGATAGATGATAGATAGATATAGAGCTATATATGTATGTATATATACATATATAAATATATAAAATGTATGGCTTTGAAAACAAAAAATTCCGCTTTTGCGGGGGTTGGAGGGTACTCCATCATATAGAACTGAGGATAGGCAAATCTATAAACCTAGAGCTAGAATAATAATTTATTAAGTTTATGGTAAGGAGTTTGAACGGAGATATGGAGCTAATAACAATGAACATAGAAATGGAGGAAATGTGCTAATATTTATTGGTGATGGAGTACACAGCTTTATTTAATATATTCAAACCACTGAATTGTATGGTACATGAATTATTATATGTCAATAAACTTCTTTTAAAATAAATAAGTCATTTCCAATTAAAAAAAAATTGCAATTCTCAGAGCCTCAGGGCGTCTACCTAATCCAGCTCACTTCTGTGCACTCAATGCTTCCTAAGTCATGTGGTTGCAGGGCCAAGAGGTCAAGGAGCAAGAAGAAAGAGAGCAAGACTAGGCAGAGATGGCAACTATGCAAGCTGCTGTGGTGGCCACACCTCTGGTAGCAGCTGCACCAGAAATTCAATTGGCAGCTATGGGTGGCTCAGTCAGACACTGTGATGGTGGCTCAGGTGACAGCTGTAGAGGGCAACAGCTGTACTGGGTCACAGGCAGGTTCAAATCTAGGTGTGGATGCAAATTCCACACTGAGAAGAAGAGAGACAGAATGTCCCTTGTAGCCTTCATTTATAGCTAGACCAAGAGAGGCAACATCAGGTTATAATGCTACACTGGTAGTTCAGGGAAACTCAGAAAGAATGTCCCACTGCCAAGCTGGAATCACAGAGGCAAACTGGCACAAAGCTAACAATCACAGTCCACCCTTTGTCAACTTTGCACCTGTACATAGCTCCTTAAATCATACAGAAGCTTTAAGCAAAGATAATAAAAAGTTCTACTTCCCCCTAAAATTATGTGAGTCAACATAGACTGATTGCAGGGAATTCTACAGTTTTCTTTTGCATTATGTAACCAACATGCATACAACTAAAAATGAACTAACCCCATCACATTTTATATAAGTGAACAAAACACAAGTATAGGATATCTACATATAGTATATTAATAAAAATTACAGCCCTCATGTCTGAAATTCCATCTTTCCTTGAACTTTAGTAAATATTTGTCTCTATCTCATCTCTTGGCCTCCCCACTGGCCTGAATTTTTCAATTATTGCTCATTTTCTTTTTTTTTTCTCTTTTCTTCTTTTACATTTTATTAGGGACTCATACAACTCTTACCACAATCCATACATATACATACATCAATTGTATAAAGCACATCCATACATTCCCTGCCCCAATCATTCTCAAGGCATTTGCTCTCCACTTAAGCCCCTTGCATCAGGTCCTCTTTTTCCCCCCCCCTCCCTCCCCATTCCCCCCTGCCTCATATGCCCTTGGTAATTTATACATCATTATTTTGTCATATCTTGCCCTATCCGGAGTCTCCCTTCCCCCCTTCTCTGCTTCATTTTCTTTTTTTAAGCAGTACATGTTTAATCCTTTTTTGAAGGAATTTCAAGAAGATCATGAAAAAAATTGAATTAAAGGAAAATGGGATTTTCAACAAATTTTTGAAATCCCCTATCTCTATAAGTGTATATTCCATTAACTTCTCAGTACAAGCAAACAACCCACGAAGGAAGATTTAGTTTTTCCTGTCTATTTTAACGTGGCAGGCTTTAATTAAACCTGGGTGGGGGGTTTTGAGAACCGCAAAGGAACAAACAAACATAAAACTGAGGGAGTAACTAACTGCATAGCAGTAAGGATCGCCTACTTAGTTTTATTTATTCTTTTAACTCTTCATAGAAAACCAATAATCTTGAAGAGAGGAAATTGGTATTATTCAAAGGTGCATACATGAAAACAGAGACTTCACCTCTCTTCTTTCTTTCCCTCTTTGATCTGTAAATTAGCTCCATCCTTATTTGTATTGAAAGGCAAAAAATGCGGTTCCCGGTCAATTCTTTTAAGCACGCACCCTGGAAAAAGGTCTTAAAATGGACCTAAGAGGTATTATAGAAATTACATGTGCTCTGGTTTTGCTCGCTTAGGTAGAATATTTTTCTAGGGTTTTCAACATACCACACGTGTTCCTTTCAAAAGCAGAACAATTAACAGAAGAAAATAAAATGAAATATACTAGCAAGAAGTACATATGAGTTCAGAAAATCATTGGTGAATCTTAAAGCAGTCTGGAAAACAAGTCCGTAGATATGATATAATGAAATTATTTGATCCTCACAACTGAATTTAATTGAAGAAGAGCATCTAAGACAGCTTAATATCTTTCATGATCTATGATCATATGACAAAATAAAAGTACCCCAAGTGCTTGTCGTGAGAATCAATTCAAATGGCAAGAATTTTAAAAGCTTGGTTGTGAATTTTGACAATGATTAGGTAACTTTCATTGAAAAAAATCATTGAATGGCATTTTTCCCCTTTTCATTGTGATTTGGGTGGAAGTTTACATATTAGATCATCAATTTGCAGTCAACACCTTAAGCTATGTCTCTAACCTCCCAACAGCTTCATGTTCCACTCCCCCACCCTTGTGTTTTTGTTTTGTTCATCTCCCTTTTGTAGGATTTTATCTTCTCTTCCATGCAAGTTAACACTTGTCTAGCCTAGAACCCATCACTATTTGCTCTTCTCTCCCTTCCTGCCCTGTGTCTGGTCACTCTCAAAGTTAGTTTATTTTGGTATGGAAAACTCTTCTTGATTTTGTGTTTTATAACATTGGACTCAAAATATTTTCCCTTTTATTATTGACTAACTTCACCCAGCATAATAACGTTGCCATAGATTGAATTGTATCTTCCGAAAGTGTGTGTTAGCTCTGCTAGGCTATTATTTTCATGTGATTTGACAATTACATAATGATGTGATTGACTATTATGCAATGATGTAATCATTCTCCATTATGTGACCTGATGTGATCAGCCACGCCATTATAAAGGAATTAGGATGCAATGCAACATCTTTATGAGGGTCATAGCCCAAATCTGAAGTAAACCATGTGTTTCAGAGATGCATTCTACACCACTTTTTATCTTTGTTGTTGTTAAATGCCGTCAAGTCAGTTCCGACCAATAGTGAATCTATGGCCAACAGAACAAAATACTGCCTGGTCCTGCTCCATCCTCACAGTTGCTCCTATGCTTGAGCCCATTGTTGTAACCACTTCGTCAATCAATCCCATTGAGGGCCTTCCTCTTTTTTTTGCTGCCCTTTACTTTACCAAGCATGATGGCCTTCTCCAGGGATTGGTCTCCCCTAACAACATGTCCAAAGTACATGGGTCAAAGTCGTGCTGTCCTAGCCTCTAAATAGCACATAGTCATACTTCTTTGAGGACGTATTTGTTTGCCCTTTTGGCAGTCCACCATGCGTTCAATATTCTCCCCCAGTACCACAATTCAAAAGTATTGATGCATCTTTGGTCTTCCTTATTCAATGTCCAACTTTCACTTGTATAGGAGGCAATTGAAAACACTATGGCTTAGGACAGGCACACCTGAATTGTCAAAGTAACATCCTTGTTTCTTGATAGTCTAAAGAGGTCTTGTGCAGCAGATTTACCCAGTTGTGGTAGTTACATAATCTGGTGTCAATTTTTGGACTTGATAGGATTAAGAGCGAAGGGGTGGAGTCTAGTCTGTCAATCAGGTTATAGCCAAGAGGCCTCTGTGTGGGCAGGGCCTTCTCCTGACAATTCTGGGAATTCCTGGATTTTCTCTCCTTGGAGTTGGGAGAGACTCTTGGCTCACTCCCTTGGAGATGCACTACTGACAAGACACATAGTGCTACACCCTGAGAGCTGTAGAAGCCACATGGACATACCCTGATGCAACCAGAGCCTCAAGACTTCCAACCCACTGGCCTGTGATCTTCATGCATTTGGAGTCATTGTATGTATTTCATGAGTCTGAAGAGGAGTTGGTAGATTGGAATCAGACATATGGGCTAATATTGGACTTATAAACTTGATCTGGACTGGGTTGGGATGTTTTCTCAATATTCAATTGCTTTTGTATATAAACACTTTCTTATTAACAAATGAGTCTCCCTGGATTTGTTTCTCTAGTCTACCCAGACAAACACACCAGTACCACTTGTCTTTTGATCTCTTGACTGCTTCTCACAGGAGCATTGATTGTGGATCTAAGTAGAACAAAAAATCGTTATAAGTTCAGCATTTTCTCCATTGACCATGAGGTTACCCATTGCTCCAGCTGTGAGGATTTGGGTCTCCTTTACATTGAGCTGTAAGCCATACCGAAAATCCTTGCTCTTGCTCATCAAGAATTTCAAGTGCTCCTCACTTTCAGCAAGGACGGTTGTGTTATCTGTATATCTCAGGTTTCAGTAAGCCTTCTTCCAACCCTGATGCCACATTCCTCTTCATATAATCCAGCTTCTCTGATTACTTGCTCAGCATACAGATTGAATAACTATGGTGAGACGACGCAACCCTGATGCACACTTTTCCGGATTTTACACCCGGCAGTATTTCCTTGTTCTGTTGTCAGCTTCTTGATCCATGTATAGGTTCTGCATGAGCACAATAACATGTTCTGGAATTCCCATTCTTCTCAAGGTTATCCATAGTTTATTATCATCCACATAGTTGAATGCTTTTGCATAGTCAAAATACAAGTAAACATTTTTCTGCTTTCAGCCAAGACACATCAGCCATCAGCAATGATATCCCTTGTTATACAACCTCTTCTGCATTGTGCCAGAACCTCTGGCAGCTCCCTTTCAATGTATTGCTGCAACTGTTGTTTTGGATGATCTTCAGCAAAATTTTACTTGCATGTGATATCAATGATATTGTTCTATAGTTTGAGCATCCTGCTATGTCACTTTTTTTGGAATGGATACAAATATGAATCTCTTTTAGTCATTTGGCTAGCTAGTTGTCTTCCAAATTCTTTGGCTTAGAAAAGTGAGTGCTTCCTGGGCTTCATCCGCTTGTTGAAATATTTCAGTTGGTGTTCCATCAATTTCTGGCACCTTACTGTTGGCTAATGCCTTCAGTATATCTGGAGTTTCTTCCTTAAGTACCCAATGGTTCTTGCTTATATTGTACCTCCGGAAGTGGTGGGATGTCAGCTAGCTCTTTATGGTATTCCACCTTCTTTGATGCTTCCTGAATCCATTCAATATTTTCCCCCATTGAATCCTTCAGTATTACAACTCAAAACTTGAATGTTCTCCTGAGTTCTTTCAGTTTAAGATATGCTGAGCATATTTTCTGTTTTGGTTTTCTAACTAAAGCCTTTTCACATTTCATTGAAATATTTCATTTTGTCTTCTCATTGTCCTTTGAAATTTCTATTCAGTCCTTTGATTTCATCATTTCTTTCATTTTCTTTGGCTACTCTACAATTCAGAGCAAGTTTCAGTGTTTTCTGACATCCACACGGTTCTTTTCTTTCTTTCCTTTTATTTTTTTTAAATTACCCTTTGCTTTCATCATGATTCATGTTCTGGATACTATCCTACAATTCATTAGATAAGGTTCCATCATAAGGGGCTAACATTTCGTGTCTTCAAGCTTCTCCCCTATTATCCCAACTCTACTGAAACTTCCAATCAAACTGAATATTTTCTTTGCATGCCGTATATACTCGAGTATGGGCCAAGCCAACTATCAGCTGAGGCACCTAATTTTGGCACAAAAACTGCATTTAAAAGGTGCTGAAAAACTCAGCTTATGCCCGAGTGTATCGGGTAATTGATTTTTTTTTTTTTTTTACAGATTAGTGCTATGATCACTCTGTTCGTTAGGTTACATCTCAGCTCATTCTTCAGCTATTCTTTTGTCTTTTGCAGAAATTCCTTCCAGGCTCATTAAATTGGCTTGACGAAAATGTTTAATCTATAAAATTAAAAAGTAAACCCAACGTTATTGAATCCATTCTGACTCATAGCGGTTCTATACAGAGTTCTTGAGACTAAAGATCTGAGTTTTTTCCCTAAACTATTTTTAAAGAGCTAATCCAGACACTGTATCAGTCCATAGCACAATCATGTCAAACAGTGTTGTACTATTACCAAAATGAGGTTCAAAATATCTTCTTCCTTCATGACCTCCTTGATATCAGTTCTCCCTTAACTAGTCCCCTCCACCTTCCCTGCCATACGTCTTTTTGAACCCTTGATCTAGTTGTTGTCTCTGTAGATTCACTCATCATGGCTTTTCTATAATTAACAACACAAAAACACCTAACAGAGAGTCAAAGAGGCTACCAACTATCACAAAACACAACAGCTATAAACGCAATGTGAAAAAAACCCTAGAAAATATTAAAAACCAAATCAAGCCTAGATAGTATCAGAAAGGAGATCAAGTTTTAACCATTCAAGTCAGTTTTATCATTTTAATCTACTTTAGTCATGCGAGTGCAAATCTTTATGGAAGCAGACAACTTAATTCTTCTCCCATGGAGGGGTTGGTAGGTTTGAACTGTTGATGTTGCACTTAGAAGTCCAATGTGTATCCCACAGTGTCTCTAAGGCTCCTTATGCAATCTGTAGCCACTAGGTATAGCAAAGCACATGACAAAGACTTTGTGAGGTATCGTCTTACTTATAACCGGAACTCAGTGCATAAATATGGAGGCCTCAAAAAGAAGCAAACATTCTAAGTGGATACTTTGTGCAAAGTTAGTAATGATCAGTTTCTGTCTTACAGAAAAAGAAAAGTTTGTGGGGTTGTTAGTTTGCTTTGTGTTTTGTTTCCTATATCAATAACACTCCAGAGAACTACTACTTAACAGAACACAGACCATTGTAATTGTTGTCTTTCTTTACCTGTTGGACATGCTTTTTTCTGCCATACCAAGCATCAAACTAATTGTCACCAAACGGTTTCAGATCCATCGAAACCCTACATGATCGATCAGAACTGAGTCACAAGGTTCTGAGTCTGTACTCGTCCTAGCAGCAAACTGTCACATTTTTTTAATGAGCTATTTTGTGTTCACGAATTTTCTTATAAAAGGGAATACTTTGTTGAGACATGAGGTCCCATCTTTTCATTTGTTGAGATTTCTTGTTGACTGCATTATTTTAGTGCTACCGTAAGGACCATTACCTTTTAAAACTTGCTATGCCCGTTAAATTCAATAAATATATTCCTGTCACAACTGTCAAGCACCATGTGGATGCAGTAGACACAATGACTCTGGACGTCCCGGCCTTCCACAGCAGTGCCACTATTGCCTTCAGGCCAGAGTGGGAGGTCCAGCCTTGAGGCAGACCTTGTGCAAAGAGATTCCACCACTCCCATGAATTTCAGTTAATATTTTAGCTTATGTGCGTATATACAGAGGTACCTGTGAAAGTCCCTAGCTGTAAAAGTCAGTGATCATGGTAAATACCAATAAAATTAAAATATCACACTCAGAAAAACTAATCAACACTTATTGTGCGGTGATTCCCTTTGTGCCCTGCTACCTCTCTGGGACACATTTGTTCCAGGAGTCCAACTGATTGTACTTTGTACAAAATGATTTCATTTTGTTCATAGCTGCTGCTAATTGAGCTCTCATTTCATGCCTGTTTGAAATATTCCCCAGTACGCCCACCGCTCTATTTTAATTTATGGCTTGGATCCATAACCCAGGGAGTTGTAGGTGCAGAGAGCATCTCTCAGAACAGTGAACACAAAGGGGCAATATTTGCTCCTCTTCATCCAGCCACCCCGGCAACCATCTCTCACAAGTTTCCAGGACCACCAAGTCCTGTGGCCCGACAAGCACCTGACTCAGTGGAAAAGTCAGCCAGGGAATTGCTATTAACTGCCTTCCACAGATGCTTTCCTCTGCACAGGATCCTTTTAGTTAAAATGCCTGTAGGTCTGTGAGCTGCATCCATCTTTAATGGTTTTATACAGAGGATGCCACTGAGAGGGTTTTTAAAAGATCATTTTATTGGAGGCTCATACAACTCATCACAATCACATACATCCATTGTGTCAAGAACTTTTGAACATTTGTTGCCTTCATCATTCTCAAAACATTTGCTTTCTTCTTGAGCCCTTTGTACCAGTTCCTCATTTCCCCCCTCCCTCCTGGCCCCTCTCCCTCATGAACCCTGGGTAGTTTATAAATTATTCTTATTTTGTCATGTCTTACACTGTACGATGTCTCCTTTCACCCACTTTTCTGTTGTCCATCTCATAGGGAGGAGGTTATATGTAGATCCTTGTAATCCATTCCCTCTTTCCACCTCACCCTCCTAATTTCGCTATTCTCACCACTGGCCCTGAAGGGATCATCTGTCCTGGATTCCCTGTGTTTCCAGTTCTTATCTGTACCAGTGTACATCCTCTGGTCTAGCCAGATTTGTAAGGTAGAATTGGGATCATGATAGTTGGGGGAGGAAGCATTTAAGAACTAGAGGAAAGTTGTATGTTTCATCATTGCTACACTTATACCCTGACTGACTTGTCTCCTTCTCACGACCCTTCTGTAAGGGGATGTCCAGTTATCTACAGATGGGCTGTAGGTCCCCACTCTTCACTGCCCTCATTCTCAATGATATAATTGTTTTTCTTTGATGCCTGATACATGATCCCTCCGACACCTCATGACCACACAGGCCGGTGTGCTTCTTCCCTGCGGGCTTTGTTGCGTCTCAGCTAGATGACTGCTCTTTTACCTTTAACCCTTTAACACCCAAGACACTACATCTTTTGATAGCCAGGCGCCATCAGCTTTCTTCTCCATATTTGCTTATGCACCTGCTCTGTCTTCAGCAATCATGTAGGGAGTGTGAGCATCATGGAATGCCAGTTTAATAGAACAAAGTGTTCTTGTGTTGAGGGGATACTTGAGTGGAGGCCCGATGTCCATCTGCTACCTTAATACTAAACCTATAAATATATACACATTGATCTATTTCATCATCATATATAAATATATTTACATATATATATGCCTGTATTTAGACCTCTATAAATGCCATTTGCCTCCTAGTTCTTTCTTTTATTTCCTTTTACTTTCCTCTTGTCCCACTATCATGCTCAGCATTCATTTGTGTTTCAGTAATTCCTCTCAGTTACCTTGCCCTTGATCAAGCCCTATCAGGCTTCTTACACCCTCCTCGCCACTGATTTTTGGATCATTTGTTTTTCCCTTTTCCCTGAGTTTGTTAACAGCACTTCCTTGCCCCCACCACCCCTTCTCGATGTCCCCCTGAAACCATTGATCCCGTTGATTTCTCCTCCAGATTGTTTGTCCAGCCTATCTTATCTAGATAGACCTGTATAGATAATAATAGGCACAAAAAAAGAGCAAAAACAACAACAAAAACAATGACAAAAAAAAAAGTCTATAAGTAGTTCAAGGTCTATTTCTTGACCTTTAGGAGTGTTTTCTGGTCGAGTATGATGGAGTGCCACGCCCTGGCCCTAAAGTCTATTTTTGGTACTCCCTCAGGACTTCCTTGTTCTGTTGCATACCCTTAGTGCTTTCCTCGGTGTGGTGGGATCAGATCAGGGGCAATTCCCACACTGTGTCTCCAATGTTGTCCCCTGTAGGTCTATGAGTCAGTGAGGGATGTCATGTCTCGTCATGGTCCTCTCTATGTATTGACTGCTCTGAGCAGGGATATCGTCCTCAAGGCTTGGTGGGCCAGGATGTGCTCCACCCCTGAGAGGGTTTTTTGTTTGCTTGTTTTCATGCTCACTGCCATCGAGTGGATGCTAACTCATAGGAGAGGGTAGAACTGCCTGTGTGTTTCCAAGACTGTAAGTCTTTATGGGAGTAGAAGCCCCATGTTTCTCCCAAGGATCAGCTGGTGGTTTCAAACTGCTGACCTTGTGGTTAGCAGCTCAACATACTACCATTCTGCCATTAAGGTTTCCTGAAAGGTAGGGATGAAATAATACTTATGATGAGTAGTCAAAATTTTTGAGTTCTATTCCCAAAGGTTCAACTGCATAAGAGCGCCAGCTTGGCTACAGGCCCCTGGATGGCACCATTGATTTGTGCTTGAATATTAACCTAAAAGTTTGCGTTCAAATCCAGGCAGCAAGACTACTAAAGAAAGGCCAGGTAATTTGATTTGTAAAAGGCCCTTGGAGAAGTTCTGCTGTATAACGCAAGGGATCACCATGAGTCAAAATTGACTCAACAGCATTGGACTTAGTTTTTGTTTCATTTTTTTTTCTGGATCTCTTGATACTTATTTATTTTTTAAACATTTTATTAGGGATTCATACAACTCTTATCACAATCCATACATATACATACATGAATTGTATAAAGCACAACTGTACATTCTTTGCCCTAATCATTTTCAAAGCATTTGCTCTCCACTTAAGCCCTTTGCATCAGGTCCTCTTTTTTCCCCTCCCTCCCTGCTCCCTCCTCCCTCATGAGCCCTTGATAATTTATAAATTATTATTTTGTCATATCTTGCCCTGTCCGACATCTCCCTTCACCCCCTCTTCTGTTATCCGTTCCCCAGGGAGGAGGTCACATGTAGATCCTTGTAATCAGTTCCACCTTTCCAACCCACTCACCCTCTTAACTGTGGGCAGAATGTGGAACTTCATAAGGCCTTGAATTTTTCATAAAATATGTTCAGAGAAATGGGGTTAAGTGGTTCTCTAACCCCATATAGTCTGCTATGATCTTATGGCTTATTTTCAAAGAATAAAAAGAAGATGGAAATTCACTCATTTTTTTTTCTGCTCAGGCATGCATTTTATTTTTACCATATTTGTAGATGCAAGGAGATTATTGAAGCTAAAAGACTAGTACAAAGGAAGAGAGCTTTCCTTCCTATGTAAGTTTATAGCTATCAATTCATAAAATCACAGATCTATTTTCCAGGTTCATTGTAATGGGACAATTTAGCTAAGCTGATATTCTATAATTCTCTGAATGTGTGTCTGTGTGTGTGTGTGTGTGTGTGTGTGTGTCTGTGTGTTCACCAAAAGAATGGTCACAAGAGATATTCTTGGACAAAATTTTCAGAGTGGATATGATTTAACAACCATTTTGAAATTCACATACTTTATCATCTTTCTCCTCACTGATGTGGGACAGCAGCCAGGAGTAAATCTGTCCCATCTTCCCCTAGATCACCTTTCAATTTCACAGAATCTTGGTGAAAGTCGGTGTTTGTTTTACTCCATGACAAAAGATGCCCACTTCTCCTGCACCCATACCACTAAGGTCAAAGGCATTAACAGTTGACAGGCATTTCTGGACATCCTTAGGGGTTTCCACTCATGCTCATGAGTTTCTTGCTATT
Source organism: Tenrec ecaudatus (assembly GCF_050624435.1). Taxonomy (NCBI): domain Eukaryota; kingdom Metazoa; phylum Chordata; class Mammalia; order Afrosoricida; family Tenrecidae; genus Tenrec; species Tenrec ecaudatus. The sequence continues at coordinate 81,640,673 of NC_134540.1, read as the reverse complement.
TACTTGACATCCATGTCCTTTTCCAATCTGCCTGGCCAAGACTAGCATCACCCAGGAAAGCAATAGACTTCCTGAGACTGCTTAACCAGTTCCCATAATGGCTTAAGTACAAATTCCTGTAACAAATTTCTTCTTATATATTCATATACTTACTATTGGTTCTCCTGAGAGGTTAGCAGTTCAAAATCCCTAGCCACTCTGAGGGATAAAGATGAGGCTTTCCACTCCCATACGGAGTTCCAGTCTCCGAAACCCACAGGGGTGGTTCTACCCTCTGCTAGCAGTTTGTTATAAGTCAGAATTAACTCAATAGCGATGAGCTTCATTACCATCAGGAGGAGGCCTTGTGGTGCAAGGAGTTACGTGTTAGGTTGCTAACTGTAAAGTTGACAGTTGAAACCTACCTACCACTCCATAAGAGAAAGGCGAGGCTGTTTTCTCTAATGAAGACCTGCAGTTTCTCCATGTGAAAAAGTTGCACTCTGTCCTATGAGTTGAAATGGACCTGACAGCAGTAGGGATATTGCCATTAGGGAGAGCCTGAGTAGTACAAATAAAGTGCTCAGTTGCTAACCAAAAGTTGGAGGTTCTAGTCTACCCCGAAGTACATCAGAAAGCTTGGAAATCTGTTAATGTTGTTGTTGTGAGCGGTTCAGTCAGTTCCAGCTTAATTGGGACTCTGTACACCAGACAATGAAACAAGACCTCAGCCCTGTGGCATCCTCAGACTTGTTGCTTGAGCCATGGTTGGAGCCACTTTGCCAGCCCTCCTTGTTGACAGTCTTCCTCTTTTTTGCTGACCTGCTACTTTACCAAATAAAATGTCTTTCTCCAGAAACTGATCTCTCCTCGCAATACGTCTAATGTGCAAGAGATGACTTCAATGGAGCATTTTGGCTGTACTTCCTCCATGCCAAGAGCTGGAAACATAGGGAATCTGGGAAAAATTAACCCCTCAGGACCAATATTGAGAGTAGCCATACCAGGAGAATAAGGGGAATGTGTCAGTCACCTAATCTGGTGTCAATTTAAGGATTAAGAGTTTAGGGGTAGAGTCTAGGCTGTCAATCTGGAGATAGCCAATGAGACTTCTGTGTGGGCATGGCCTTCTCGTAGAAAATCTGGTACTTCCTCCTTGGATCTGGGAGACACTTCTCTCTCTGCTCCTCCCTGGGAGACATTGCAGAAGACAAGCCACATGGACGCAACCAGACTGGAGAAGCCACTGAGAGCCACTGAGAGCCCCCTGCCAGCACTGAGATGCTTACAATGCCACTGAACCCAAAGATTTTCTACCCACGGGCTTGTGATTGTCTTGCATTTAACTTCGTTGCATGTGTTTCATGAGTCTGATGAGGACTTTATAGATTGGTATTGGACAAATGGGCTAATATGAGACTTATGGCCTTGGACTGGTCTGGGTTGGAATGTTTTCTCAATGTTCAATTCCTCTTGTATAGAAATCTCTCCTTCATATACACATACATGTTTATGACCTTGTTTCTCTCATCTAGCATGTACACAGGTATAGATAAGAGTTGGAAACACAGGGAATATAGGAAAAATTAGCCCCTCAGGATCAATATTGAGAGTATCCATAAAGGGAGGGGAAGGGGAAGGGGAGAAGAGATAGGGGGAATGGATCACAATGATCTACCTATAACTCCCTCCAAGGTGGATGGACAACAGAAAAGTGGATAAAGGGAGACATCAATCAGTGTAAGATATAAAAATAATAATAATTTATAAGTTATCAAGGGTGGGGGAAGGGAAAGGGATGATAAAAATGGGGAGTTGATACCAAGGGCTCAGGTAGAAAGAAAATATTGAAAATGATGATGGTAACAAATGTACAAATGTCCTTGGAACCATGGATGGATGGATGGATTGTGATAAGAGTTGTATGAGTCCCTAATAAAATTATTTTTTTTAAAGCAGGGGGATGGTTTCTAAAAGCAGGTAGGATACAATCCGGAATGACTTTCATGGACTTGTTTTAATTTTCTTCAGGTTCAACCTTATTTGCCTATGAGCCATTGAGGGTCTGTTCTGCATTCAGCACCTGGTCTTATTTGGCATGGATAATATTGAATGTCCTCATCAGGTCTCCTCATAGATGTATACAATTTTATGTCTGTATATTATTGTCACATACATATTTATGCATGTATATTGTCACTATTTATGTTGTTGTATAATAAAAAGTTTGCAATGAAGAAAGCATTGATCTTGAAAATTCCATCATGTGATCTCCAGTTTCATTTCTATCATCATTGCTATATTTTTCCATTACAGATTCTTTCTTGTTTCCAAAAGGTTATAGGTTTCAGTATATTCAGAGGAATATCAAAAGAAAGGCCTGGCAATTGGAAAACTTACAGAGTGTAGTTCTACCCTAATACACATGGTGTCACTGTGAGTTCAAATCAACATGATGACGACCACTGGTGTGTGTGTGTGTTTTCTAAGACAATTAGAGCATTTTACAAGCATTGCATCCAGTTCTAGATAAAGATTAGTGAAATAATATGGTCTATAGATTCTGGAGTATTATAACAGTATTTCTTCAGAAATACTATTTAAAAAATAAATAATTTTATTGGGGGCTCTTACAACTCTTAAAACAATCCATACATCAATTGGATCAAGCCCATTTATGCATTTGTTGCCATCATCATTTTCAAAACATTTTCTTTCTACTTCAGCCGTTGGTATCAGTTCCTCTATTTTCCCAGCCTCCTCCAACTTCCCACCCTCCTGAACCCTTGATAAATCATAAATTATTATTATTTTCATATATTACACTGTCCGCTGTCTCCCTTCACCTATGTTTCTGTTGTTTGTCCTATCGGTGATAGGGCGGCGGGATTATATGTCGATTATTGTAATCAGTTTTACCTTTCTCCGTATTCTCTCCCCACCTTCCCCCTACCCTCATGGTATCTCTACTCCCATTATGGCTCCTGAGGGGTTTATCCTGGATTCTGTGTGTCAAGAGCTATTATCTGTACCAGTGTACATGTTCTGGACTAGCTGGATTTGTGAGGTAAAACTGGGGGCATGGTTATGATAGTCGTAAGGAGGAAGCATTAAAGAACTATAGCAACGGTTCTCAATCTGGAGGCCGTGACCCCTTTGGGGATAGAACAACCCTTTCACAGAGATCACTTGTCCTGAGTCCACATTTCTGATGGTCTAGGAGCCAAGACACCAGTCCTCTATCTGTCTCTAAGCGGTTCCACACACATGTCCATCTGCTACTTTGCTACTTAACAGATAACTGTATGTACATAGTTCTATATCCCTATCATTATACATTAATATATTTACATTTGTACATGCCTGTATTTATACCTCCATAAATGTCTTGTCTTGTAGCTAGTTCCTCTATTTCTTTTTTACCTTCCTCCTGTCCCACTATTGTGCTCGACCTTCATTCAGCTTTCAGCAATTCCTCGGCTAAATTACACTTGATCAAACCCCACCAAGCATTCTACACCCTCCTTGCCATTGATTTAGATCTCTTGTTGATCCCTTGTCCCTGGGTTTGTTGACTCCCTGCTCCCTTTCCCCCACCTCCCCTTCTCCCCGTCTCCCTGGAACCATCCATCCTGCTGTTTTCTCCTTGGGATTTTTTTTATCTTGCCTATCTTATATAGATAAACTTGGGGAAAAAAAGAAGATGAAGAAGGAGAAAAGGGCATATGGATATTTCTAGGTCAGTCCACTAACCCTTATGTATGTTTTCGGATTGAGTGTGATGAGGTGCCAAGCCCTGCCCTCTGAGTCTGAGGCCTATTTTCAGGATTTCTCAGGGACTTCTTGCTTGCTCCTCTTGATGCTCTGTTGCACTCCATGTTTCACCCCAGTGTTGGGTGATTAGACCGGGCAAAATTTCCACACTGTGTCTCCAGTGATGTCCCCTGCAGAGCTGTAAGTCAGTGAGGCCTGTCTCCTAGTGGCCTGTCTCCTAGTGGGGCCAGCCCTACAGTCCTCTCTGTGCCTTGGCTGCTCTGAGCAGGAGTCTCCTCCTTGGAGCTTGGTGAGCCAGGATGTGGTTTTCTCTCTCTTTCCCTCTCAATTCACTCCCATGTGGTCTGGGTAGGCCCACCACATTCCCTGGGCTGTATCTTCACTGCTATCGCTGTAGTGCAATCTTCAGAGAGGGGATCGACATAGCTGGAATTGGGGCTGCCTCTCCAAACCTCTCAATTAGTTCCCTGCTTCATGCCGGTATGTTGCCCTCAAGGTCTGGTGTAACAAGTTGAGGTCTTGACCATCTCTCTGTTTCCTGTGGAGATGTAAACAAAAATCTCCCTGTGCGTGGGTTAGTGGCCTGTTCCCCTACTATCCACATCTTTGTTTTTCATCTTTTCTTTTCCCCTCATTTTTAGTTGTTTGCCAGATGCATCCTTGGGTTGGGTCTGACCTCTGACAGTGTGCTTGGGCCTCTCCCAGGGAATTTATGCATTTAGTGGATTTTCCCCTCTGCCCCTTGTGCTTTTTTAAGATTACCTCAGTGGACTCAAGTTGTACTTGTTCTTCTCTTCTTGGTTTACTTCACTTAGCATAATTTCTTCCAACTCTTCCCATGCAATGATGTGTTTCATGTGTTCATCACTGATTTTTAAGGATGCCTAATACTCCATTGTATGTATGTACCACAGTTTTTAAATACATTTGTCGTTGATGGAAATTTAGGTTGTTTCCAACTTTTTATTATTGTGAACAGTACCACAATGAAATGTGAGCACTGATGTCTGACTGTGGTCTCTTTTTCACCTCTTGTGGGTATATGCCCGAGGGGGATTGCTAGGTCAGATGGTAGGTCAATTTCTATTTTTTTTAAGGTATTGCCAATTTGATTCCCATAGTGGCTGTACATACCTACAAGTCCACCAGCAATGGATGAGAGTTGCTACCTCACCACAGCCCCTCCAACACTTGTTGCTTTCTGATTTTTTAAATTGGGCTATCTTTGGGGGTGTTAGGTGGTATCTCATAGTTGTTTAATTTGAATTTTCCTTATGAGTAATGATTGGGGCCATTTTTTGATATGTTTATTGGCCATTCAGATTTTCGCTCTTGTTCAGGTCCTTTGTCCGTCTCCCCAATAGGCTTTTAAAAAAATGTTATTGTAGGCTAGCAAATTATTGTAGATTTTAGGAATGAGGTCTTTGTCTAATGTGTCATTGCTAAAGATGTTTTCCTAGACAGTGGGTCCTCTTATGAATTCTTGAGATGTGCACAGGTACTTTATCTTCAGTATGTACCACTTCTCAATTTTTGCTTCTCTTTGTTTGTGTCCTTCTCTATTTCCAATAGCCTATATATTCCCTACACCAAAGTTCTTAAGCTTGTCCCAATTCCCTCATTAATGGTCCTAATAGTTTGGGGTTCTACCTCAAGGTCTGTGATCCACCTTGAGTTTATTCTTGTGCATGGAGTGTGATAAAGGTTTCACTTCATTTTTCTGCAGGTAGATATCCATTTTTTCCCACACCACTTGTTGAAGAGGGCATCTGCTTCCTATTTGATTTTTGGTGTACCTTCATCAAAGATCGGTTGTCTGTATGCTGATGATTTCATTTCTGGGATGTCAGTTCTTTTCCATTGGTTCGGGATATCTGTCATTATACCAGTACCATGCTGTTTTTGATCATTGTGGCCATTTATTAGGTGCCACAGTCAAGTAAAGGAAGCCCTCCAACTTTGTCCGTTTTCTTGGGGAGTTCTCTGCTAATTCTGGGCATCTCCATATGAAGGCGGTAGTCAGTTTTCCCAATTCTTTGAAGGAAGATGTTGGTATTTGTATCTGGATACCATTAAACTTTTATAGTGCCTTGGGCAGCAATGACATCTTTTCTAAAGTAAGTCTTCCAGTCCACAAGCATAGGATATGCTCCCATTTGTGGAAGTCACTCTTGGTTTCTTGAAATAGTTTCTGTAGTTTTCCTCGTACAAATCTTTTGTTTTCTTCATCAGGGATATCCATAGATATTTCAGTTTGTGCTTGGCTATTGTGAAGGTACTACTTTTATGATCTCCTCTTCCATGGTCTTGTCCAATGTATAAAGCAGTCCAATAGACTCATGTTTGTTGATCTTGTACCCTGCCACTCTGCTATATTCCTCTATCACATCCAAATATAAAACTATATCATCTATGAATAGTGATAGCTCCACCTCTTCTTTCCCCAGACAAATACCTTTGATATTTTTTCTTAGCCTTATCTTGTTAGCTAGGACCACCAGTAAGATATCAAATAGGAGTGGAGGGAGACAAGAGGCATCCTGTCTGGTCCCGTTTTTTCAGTGGGATTTTTTAGGGGGGTCTTTTCTCCATTGACAATAATGTTGGCTGTTGTTTTTTTTGTATATAGCTATTATATTGAGAAACTTTCCTTCCATTCCAATCTTTTCAAATGTCTTAAATAGGAATGGGTATTGGATATTGTTCAATGTTTTTCTGGGTGTATCTATATTATCATGTGTTTCTTGTCCATTTTCATGTTAATGAGGTCAAGAATATGGATGGACTTTCAGATGTTGAATCATCCCTGCATCCCTGGAATGAATCCCACTTGGTCATATTCATTTGGTCATATTCATCCCTGGGATGAATCCCACTTGGTGAATTATTCATTTTATATACTTTTGTAGTCTATTGGCCAATATTTTGTTAAATATTTTGCATTGATGATATTCATTAGAGATAATGGTCAGTAGTTATCAATACTTATGGGATTCTTGCCCACTTTAGGTATCAGTATTGTACTAGATTCACAGAAAGAGTTTGGGAGTTTGCTGTCATTTTCTATGCTCGGGAAGAGTTTGTATGGGATTGGTGTCGGTTCTTCCCTCAATGTGTGATACAATTCTCCTGTGAAGCCATCTGGCCCAGGGGAAATTTTATTGGTAATACCTTGAGAACCTTTTCTATTTCTTCCATTGCTAGGGTTCTGTTGAGGTTATTGATGATCATCTGGGTTTATCAAGGAGGGGTCCTTTTGATTTCCAGCCTTATGGCATAGTGGTCTAAAAGGGAAATCTGAGTGGCCTCTATATGCTTGAATTTACATAGGCTCAACTCATGTCCCAGAATGTGATCTATCTTCAAGTATGTGCCATGTGGACTTGAAAAGAATGTGAATTCTTTGGCATTTAGGTAGAGAGTTATGAAAATGTCTATCAGGTCAAGTTGCCTATTTGTAGTTTAGTTCTGTGGCTTTCTTGTTAAGCTTCTTTCCCTGTGATCTATCTTTCTTAGAAAAAAGTGAATTAAAGTCAGCTACTATGATTATTGAGACTGTGATTTCTTTTTTTGTCTTTTGGAGTGTTTGAAAAAATTGGTTCTCTTGTTGGGTGCATAAATATTTGTTGTGCTCACTGGTTCTTGGTATACTGATCCATTGAGCATTATGTAGTGCACCTGTTTATCTCTTGTTGTGGCTTGCACCTTGAGATCAATTGGGTCAAAGATTTGGAGTGAAACCCCTGCTTTTTAAAATTGCTGTTTACTTGGTATATTTTTCTCCAGCCTTTGATTCTGTTTAGTTATGTCTGCAAGCTTGAGATGTGTCTCCTGCAGGCAGCAGAACCATGGGTTGTGTTTTCTTATCCAGTCTGATAGTCTCTGTCTTTTAATGAGAGAGTTCAGTCCATGGATAATCAGTTATTATATCCATCTGTGGACTCCGTGATGTCACCTTGTACATTTGTGTTGGGTATTTTTCTACCTCCCTTCTTATCAGTGTCTTGGGGTGTGTGTGTGTGTGTGTGTGTGTGTGTGTGTCTGTATCTTCTCACCTGTTGGTGAAGTCTGTGAATTTGCTGTTTGCTTTAGCTACCTCATCCCTTAATCTTGTATTTTCCTTTAGAGTGTGGTTTTTATCTCCTCTATCATTTTATCCTATTTCTGTATTGCTTCCCTCATATTCTGTATGACTCAAAGCAGCATTCTGAAGATTTTTTTCTGTGGCAGACCAACATCTGTTTCTTCTATGAAAATTGTTAAGTTCAGGACTTCCCTTAACATTGCCTATTATTTCTCCTGGATTTTTGTTGTAGTTGGTGAGACAGCTTGCCATTTTGGAGGAGCTCAGTGTAATTTTCCCAGGAGTTAAATAGCCTTGGGTTCTGTATGTGGGAAGTTGGTAGGAATACTACTGTGGACTCCCTGAAACCATTTTCCTTAGGAGGTCAGGCTATGACTTTATTCCTCCGGGTTTTCCCTCTCATCTTAGCCCATTTTGTTTGTTGGAGGGCGGGTTGAATGGAATCTCAAGGAATGTTGGCCAGATGGTTGCAGTCAAGGAGGGTGGCAGTGGGTAGGCAGATAGTGTGAGGAGTCACTGCTGTTTGGTGGAGAGCGTCAGAGGGATGCCTCAGAAGGTGGACTAAGGCTGGTAACAGTTGACAAACCATGGTGCTGGTCCAGGGAGGGCTGACGGTGTTCCTGCGGGTTTAGGGGTGCCCTTCTTGGGGCACCACAAGTCCTGGGACTGTATGCTGGAAGAAAATTATTCTGGCCACTATTAACAGTTTTTCAAAGACTCTTATTCATACCCAAAAGTGGTAGGACCAATTAAGCTCCTGTTGACTTTTCCTGTTTTCTTATGTTAAAGTTCTGTAGGCTCTGCTCAGATTCTGCTATCTGCCTGTTTTGTAATGTTAAAGCTATATTAAAGGAGAAGATTTCTGATGGCTTACATTCAAAATTACACAATGGAACACAGCCTCAGATAAAATTTTTTGAAAGTTTTTTTCGTTTGTTTTATTTTTTATAATAGACTTGTAGGGTGCCCTGGTATTGGGGGTGTGTACCATGTTGTCCTCCAGGGAAGGAGGACCAAATTAGCCAAGTGAGTTTGAGGTCCACTGTGTCTGAATTGTTCCTGCTCCCTCCAGCACAGCTCCGTAGGCTGTGCTCCAGGGATTTACACTCTACCATGGTTAAATATCCTAGGAGCTCTCTAATTGCAGCAAATTAATGTCCAATGATCTGTTGTTACCCACGCTGGCAGGGTGGGTAACAGAAAGAGAAAGGGATGGTTGATGCAGTCGTTTTGTTGCTGGCCAAGGAGAGAAGATGCAAATCCTGCAATTTCAGGAGTGGGGAGGGTTTCAGAGAGGAGATCTCCAGTGTGAGGCCTGTGGTCAGTTCTCTGAGGCTATCTGTGAGCCTGAGATTAGGACCACCTTTAGACAGCAGTCTGTGTAAACTACTGACCTCGGTGGGTCTTGGATCTTGGGCACAGGAAGGGATGCCGAACGCCAGCTGGACTTGTCAAAGGATAAGCTGAGCCTGTGGGAAAATGCAGTGAACTTAGGGCATTTCAGCAAGCCCTGGAAACACTCCATTAGCAAAAATCACAAGGGAAGACCAGATCCACAGACCCTAGTAAACTTGAGCTCTATTTCTGGAATACTGATATTTCCATTATTGGCTCCTAACTTCATAATTTTCCAATCTAACAGCGGGAGAACTGGTGGGTGATTCTACCTGGACACCATCTTGGAATCTTCCCCGACTCATTTTTCATCTGAAGAAATAGCTGTTGAGAATCTTCTCTGTGCCAGAAACTTTTAGTGCTGAGGTGTGAGAGATGAACATGATAGACAAATTCTCTTCCCTCATGAATTTTGGAGGGGAAAAAAGTTTTAAAAAATACATAAGTTTACACATAGAGATGATTTCCATGAAGATAAACGAGGAGCCATAAAGACATAGAGGGTGTCATAGGAGAGGTCTCTTAGAGTTTCAGAGAAAACGTGTTTCAGGAAATAGCATTTAAAGAGACATTCAAATGAAGTGAGGAGCTGTGACTTTCTGGGACACGATAGTTTCTTTTAGAAAGAACCATAAATGTAAAATCTCCAGGCAGTAACCAGCTTTATATATGCATGGACCAAACTGATCAAAGGACAGAATGAAAGGAGACTGGTTATGCAGATATATAAAATTAAAATTCTATTATAAACCATAGAGGCTTATAAAAAGCCATTTTAGGATTTTGGAGCAAGAGACTGAAATTATTTGATTATGTTTTTAAAACTCACTCTAACTGCTGTATGAAAAACATTCTGTAGGGGAACAAAAGTAGAAGCAGGAAAACCTATTGATCATGTTTTAGACTAGGATTTTTTTAGTTGTGAAGGACTTAAAATAAAATGAGACCCAGAATGTATTTTGAAGATAGAGTGGGGAGAGCTTTTGAAGCATAAGAAAAACAGAAGAATCTAAGAGGACACCAGGATGACTTTCCTGCGAAAATGAGGGCCCTGAGATGGGATAGATTTTGGGGTACATGAAATAATAAAGAGCTCTATTTTGAAACATGTTAAGCTTGAGATGTCTTTGCCATGCAATTTAGGCTGCTAAGTAAATGGTAAGATTGACTTGGCTAACACAAAGTGAAATAAACAAATAATAAATATGCGTGGATGTTGTTAGGTGCCATCTAGTTGGCTCTGATGCACAGTGACCTTATTGACAGCATAATGAAAACACCACCCAGTCCTGTCCTGTCCTGTCTTCATTGTTACAGGTACTCTGTCAGTTCATCTTGTCTAAGGCCTTCTAATTTTCCACTGCTTCCCTGCTTTACCAAGCATAAAGCCTTTCTCAAGCTCCTATTCCTCCTGATCTCATGTCCAAAGTAAACGAGGCAAGCTCCTGCCGTCCTTGGCTCTAAGGAGCACTCTGGTCATGCTTCTTCCAAGACAGATGGGTCTGTTCCTTTGGAGGTCCGTGGTACCATCAACATTCTTCACCAGCACCATAATTCAAACACATTGATTCACCCTTATTCAACATCCAGCTTTCCCATGCACACTAGGCAAATGAAACTACTTGGGTCAGGTGCAACTTAGTTTTCAAAGCAACCTCCTTGCTTTCGAACATTTTAAAGAGGGCAGCAGATGTACCCAAAGTAATGTGTCATTGGATTTCTTGGCTTTTGCTTCCATGAACATTGATTGTGGATCTAAGCAAGATAAAATTCTTGGAAAGTTCAATCTTTTTCCCATTTATAATTATGCCACCTATTGGTCCAGTTCTTAGGATTCCGGTGTTCTTTACATTGCCTTGACATCTATATTGAAGGCGGCAATCCTTGGTCTTCAACAGCAAGTGCTTCAACAAGTTCGCTTGTATCTCTGCATACCTGACGTTATTGGTAAGCCTTCCTCAAATTCTGATGCCTCATATTCTTCATGTAATCCAACTGTTCTGATGATTTGCTCAGCATATAGATTGTAGAAGTATAGTGAGAGGATACAACTCTGATGTACACCTTGCCTGGTTTAAAATCATGCAGAGTTCCTTTGTTTTGTTAGCTCAACGGTCTTGTGATCCATGTAGTTTCTCCGTGAGCACAGTGAAGTGTTCTAGAATCTCTGTCCTCAAGGCTGTCCATAGTTTGTTGTCACCAAAAAACAAGCAACCATCACAGCAACACACAAGCCAGCACAACATAACAAACTGACAGGCAAGTTGTGAAATACATTAATGGATAGATAGAAAGATAAGGCTGGAGACTTTTTCTGACTCATGTAATTGTAGGGGCTGATGAACCTAAAACCAACAAGTCAGACAAAGTTATTCACAGATTATGCATTCAGAAATGGTTGTAACTAGGTCTACCTTGCTGAATACAAGTCCATGTTATTGCCTGCATATTACCTGCATTCTCTACCACCAAGATCATCTAATTCATGAGCACATTGGATAATATCAACTGTGATATGATAAAGTAGACAACTGATTTCCACAGAGTATGCCATCCTATTCACATGGTGATTGAAATTCTCTTTCTTTTGCTGGGGTCACATTTAGATGAGAAATGCTGAGACAAAATATTTTCTCTGGTCCATTCAAAGATGTTTACCCATATGCCTCTTCCAATACATCCTTGCCAAGAATTTTCTATTATGTTTCTTATAAGTCTCTGGCCATCCATCAAACTATTGTTTACAGCCCATGAATCAATATACATTTTTACATCTGGCCACATTTCCTTCCAAACAAAATAACAAACCAGATGCACTACTCAAAGCTCTTCCCACTTGGAAGATTTCCCTTCACCTCAGGAAGATCCCAGATCATGGCAGCAAAGCTCCCATTGTCTGTTTCTGAGGATAAACCAAGAAGGAGTTGACTCTTCCTCCTTAAACGGATCAGAAGGAAGTCCCCATTAGGACATAGGTGCAGACTAGGAGAAGGATAATAATGGGGACAGTAGTGGGGACCATGCGCATGTAGGCCACTTCCTGTAACTTACCATGGCCCTAGGTTCTGCTCAAACCTGACCTTGAATGTGACACTTTCACTTAATGACTGAGTGCTGCTATCCACCTCCAACTTAATGACTCTTAGGTCAGACAACAACCAATTCCAGATGGGTATAGTGACTTGGGGGCCCTTGTGGAAGTGCTCAGTCAGTGCTATGATCCAGTAACAAGCCAATCTCTCTCTCTCTCTCTCTCTCTCTCTCTCTCTCTCTCTCTCTCTCTCTCTCTCTCTCTCTCTCTCTCTCTCTCAAAAGGAGAATAGCTATCTTCGTAGTATGACATGGCATTTCTCCCAATTTCTAAAGTTCTGCACTATGATTCATCAATAGGTCCCTGTTAAAGACACTGAGCAGCATCCTCTATCTGCCATGGACACTTAAAGCACCACAGTTTAGGACTTAAGCGGCAGAGCAGCTTGCACGGTGTGCTGAAACTATTGCAGGACGTTCTCCTGACCTGTGACCACCTCAAACTAGCAATTTTTTTTATCCACTTAAATAGGCCAAAATAGTACATGCAATTGACAAAAGGCATCAAATATGCAATTAAACAGATTCTTGTCTCACCTAAGTATTTGGTCCACTGGTGGTGACATTTTGCCTGTTTATATTACCACCTTGTGCCATGGTCCGGCAGGGTCCTCTTTGTTGGACTGGGACAAAGATGAAGCGAATTGCTCCTGGAAAGATGCACAACCTCAGAAAACTTACATAGGGATGCTATGAGTTGGAATCAACTCAATGACAGGGGGTTTGGTTTTGTTTGACTTCTTTACTACTTGAAAGAGTGCCATGCCTTTAACATTACCCGGATTTGAGGGTCAATTTCTAAAGCTCGTCCTTATAATGTTGTTCTCGTAGAACCACTTTTGTTACAAAATACCAGAGGCTGAGTTCTCTAGAGCAGTGAAAATAGTAAAGTGTCTTCCTTTATATAAGTATTTATAAGAAATGCATTTCAAGTGAGTAGTTCACCTATTTTCAGGAGCTGGAAAGACTCGTATCAATGAGAGAGATGGCAGGAAAGACACTTTCCCTGGTTCCTATGATTGCAGTGACGAATGAACTCCAAATCAAGAGATCAGATGAACGACTTCCGACTCACCTCCCAAGACTGTACGGCAGTGAATGAGGAGTCGTGATTATAATCAAGAGGCCTTTACCAGACATCCGTATATACTAGAGATAGGCCACACTCTTAAAGAACCCCACTTCCAACAGATTGGGTGCTCACATCAGATCACAAAAGAGAAGAAGATTATATAATATCTGCCAACTCACTGAGAATCATGGCCTAGTCAAGTTGACGTATAACCTTAACCATCATATGTACCCATCACAATTTTTTGTTCTGATCTCCCTAGCACCTGAAGTTAGTGCCATATAGTTTAATAAATAATTACTTTTGATAATGTTGTTAGTATTATTATTGCCACTTCCAGTTACTTGAGGGAAATGCCATACCTATTTATCTCATGTTGCACATTGTGGAAAACCCAGACAAAAATTCCACCAGATTCATTTCTTTTTCCTCTTGGACACACAACTATACTACACTTCTTAGTTTCCCCTGACATCTATCTCACCGTTATTGAAAAATAGTGGCCAGTGAAGAGTGGACAGAAAGTTGGATAGAATCCAAGTACACTTCCAGGAGTGAACCATAAATCTCAAATGATTACCTCCCCTCCATCTCTTCTCCTCCCTCACCTTCGCCTGCACTCCCCTGTGGCTGAATTATGATGCCCACAGTAACCATAGAAGACAGACATTGAAAATGGAAGCTTTTCTTCCATGTGGGTCCCTGAATGACTACATGGAGTAAAACACAAGCCACAATTTGGACTTTTCATACATAGAGCATACGTTGCACAATGTTGGTCCTATAAGATTTGGGAGTTTGTCTGCAGCTAGCAACTACTTGAACTAATAGCCTGTGCTTAGGATTGGTTTAAAAGCCTTCATCTTTAAGCCTGTCACAGACTGTGCAAATAAGAGCTATTGCTTTGTCAAGCAGGTACAACTACTTGCTTCAGTCACACAGCTAATAATGGTAGAGATGAGGCTGTTCTGAATATAAACCCTATCCTCTGAAACATTACATGATATTAAATTCCTGGTATCATTGATACTTAATGTCCTGGCAATAAGAGCAGCATTGCAACATTAGGGATGAGTAACAGAGACAAAGAGAACTCCTGGTGTAAATGCCAGTAAACTCATGAGGGGGCTGAAAAGTAGCGAGGGTGAACTATACAGAAGAGAAGAAGAAAATATAAACCAAGAGACAAATGGACGAAACTGCAAATCTCTTCTCCCAAACACTGTAAGTGGACATGATTAACTGCTATTGGCTGTAAACAGATCCTCATGTTCTGATTAACTGTAAGACAGACCCCACTTGTTAAGCTATATACAGCAAGGGCTCCAACATTTCATTCCAAATGCCGTATACAAGATGGAAAACCCCACATAATTGTAGACTGGAAAGAAAAATGTAAGAATAAGCTAATCGACAAGCAGTAAAATGTCTGAAAATTTAAGCAGAATCAAACTAAAACGTACTTTTCAAGCACAGGTTATGAAATGAATATATATGTACATATATTGCAACAATTCTCTGTCAATTAACTTCACCAAGATTCAAATCTGTATATCTCAAACTGAAGAAGCAAGAAAGATAAAATTGCCTGAAAACAGCAAAATTTCATCTAGACTATTGATTTATAAATGCTGTGTAATTTATATGTGTGAATATATTCATAGGCTATGCATGCACCAAGCTCCTCAGCAATGTGTAGTATAATTTCTTGGGTTAGAGTGGGATGCAGATAAAGCAGAAGCCATAGTTTCGTGTGCTTTGAAGTCTTTTTTGTATTTCTCCAAGAAAACTAAGCCGAGCAGATTGATCGTTGACTCAAACTAGACCATCAAATAAACAAATGTCAATCACTGTCCACTGGAGGAGCTCAATAAAAACCGTGGATCATTCAGAGTTTATCATCAGAATGATAACAATGATTCTTGCATTTCAAGTTACAGTTTTTAAATCTCTTTCTTTATCAATTATGTAATGTTACCTCTGGACCACTACTCAGCGTCTTGGAATTGTCAACCCATACCACCTTTATAAGATAGGGTAGAACTGCCCTTGGGGGTTTCCAAGACAGTAACTCTTTACAGGAATAGAAAGTCCCATCTTTCACCCAACCACCTACAGATAATGATTTTTCATAATCATCATTATTTACATTCTATGTGTAAAAAAAGTCAGTATCTGTGAATTTACATGATTTTCCAAAGGCTACATACCCAGTGGGGGAAGAGTTAGTTCCTGAACTTACATCGTATGATTGAAATCCAGTATTCTCTCCACCTAAGCTGTCTCTTCCATGATATATTACATTTCTACAGCACGCTGCATGTTAGAAAGGATGAAGTCAACTTGGAAAAGCATAGGAGCTCTGGTGGCATCATGGTTACTTGTTGGGCTGCTAACTGTGAGGTCAGCAGTTTGAAACCAATTTGCAACTCCCTGGAGGAAAGACAAGTCTGTCTACTCCCATAAAGGGTCACCATATCAGAAACCCACAGGGGTAGTTGGACCCTATCCTATATGGTCATCATGAGTTAGAATCGAGTCATTGGCAATGAGTTTGGTTTTAGTTTGGCAAAGCATTAAGGCAGATAGTAGTATCAAATTAAGGATAAGAAAATTGAGGCACCAGAAGTTAAGTGACTTTCCTAAGACTCCCAAGTAGTTTTCAAGTAAGTAAAACTGGATGTGAATCAAGAAATCTTGAATGTCAAGTCCTTACCTTTTTTTAGTATAACACTATGAAAATGAGTTAAAGATAGAGTCATATTTGCTAATGTCAGATAATTCTTGGCTGAAAGCAGAGAACACGATGAAAGGGCACCCAATTGTGTGTATAATAATGATCAATAATATTGTAAAGAATAAGAATCCAATAATACTTCATTGTGTTCCCGAGAACCTGTACATAGACCAAGAAGCACTCATTCAAACATAACAAGGTGGTAAAATATATGGCTTAGAATCTGAAAGGGGATGCGCCAATGCCATATTGTGCCATCATATTTATTAAATCTGTATGCTGAGCAAATATCTGAAAAACTATCGTTGATTAGGAAGAACATAACCTCCAGGTTTCCAGAAGATCCATTAACAATCTGTGAATTAAAGAAAACCCAACCTTCCTTGCTGAAAATGAAAACTTTGAAGATTAAAGCTTTCAATGTGGATTTCAACATTTTAAAAAAGTATCATGGTCAAGAAATAGTAATATTACTTGATCCAGCAGTCCCCCAGCCGTGACAACAAATATGTGCATAACCATGTTCAAAGCAGCATTGCTCATAATAGCAAAATGATGGAAACAATGTAAGCGCACATCACTCGATGAATGGAAAACAAACTTTGGTGCACACACACAATGACAAATTATGCAGCATAAAATGAAGAACCTGCAAAACACCTTATAACATAGACAGACCTGGAGGATATGATGCCCAGTGAAATAAGTCATTCCCCAAAGGACAAATAGTGTACACATCCACTATTCTGAAACTCCAGGTTGCATGCATTTTTCAAGTTTCTGATAGCTCATCAGCTGTGGGATGGGGGCTATAGAAAAAAAGAATACACGTGGTGGGAATTCAGTCAATCAACTATAGCTGCTTTAAAATTACAGAAATGTGTGTATGGCATACACTTGGTGAGGGGTGATGAATGCTGGTGTCAGAGTCCCATACATAAGCATTTAAGGTTGCCAGAGGACATCAACGTGTGTCTTATTGTATGTTTTCGGTATGGGTTTTGGTTTTTCCTTGTAGCTATTCTTTAGAGTTAAAAAATGAAAAACCAAGGTAAAATTGTGTGGGTTAACGAAAGAGTATCTAAACAAACGCTATAGTAATCACTGCATTCCTGAGTCTCTCTAAATTTTATTATTTATGCAATTATAATTACTTTGTTTGCATGAGATGAAGCACATTATTAAATCAAATTACTGAACCATCCTAAGAAATTCCCCAGGATGTTTTGTTTACTGAAAACACAAATGGCAGCATGACAATGGGTAGTTTTGTTGTTCAACGAACCTTCCTACTTGACAAAGTGGCATCCGGAAGAAGATGCCAAGAAAGGGCCATTTGCTACTAGCGTGGCACAGAGAGAAGCACTGTGGTGGCCAGATCAACAAGAGCGCTCTGCTCGGTTGCAGCTCTAAGATGGACCACTTTAAGGGTAAAAAAATTATATTTTCTCAAGAGGGCTTCAGAGACACTCAATAAACTATTGATTTTTAAACAATAAAAATCATTTAAAAGCAATAAAGTTGTTATAGAAATCACTTAATTAGAAATTCACTGTAGAAGATTTCTTTGAAAGGCTAAAAAGAGAGAAAGATAGTCTCTTTTATCCATCTGTTAGTTAGGTGGGCTGGATGAAATAGAGTCAAAGCCTAGACTATGAGCTCGTGGTTCTTCTTCCCCAAGTTGTGAAAGAGTGTAAACTAGCTCCAAAAATTTTGGCATCTCTTACCTGAATGGAAAAAAAGAATTCATATTGTTGTGAATTCAAGGAAAGAATGGAAAAATAATAAAGCAAGGGTTAGGGAGAAGAACTCTTACTTTTTGATTATATTAAAATAGACATTGGTAACCTGTGCTATCTCCTAAGGGAGGTCTATTAATAAAAGCATGATGGTAAATAACTTGCGAAATAAAATAATAGAAAAATGAAGAGCCCGCCTGTTCTTAGATAAAATTACTAAAACCAGCAGCTGAACTCGATCCCATATCTAATGTGAGGCAGGCCATGGACTCAAAACCAGAGAGATCATGGCTTCGTTTCCAATTCATAGCAACCCTCTAGGACAGGGGAGAAGTGCCAGGGTGCGTTTCTGAGTCTGCAGTTCCGTACAGGAGTAAGATGCGTGGTCTTTGTCTCACACTGTGACTCTTGCTTTCTAACTGCTGAAACGCATAACCACTATGTCACCAGGGCTCCCAGGCCCTGGATTGGGTATATTCCATCCTTGAAAAAAATGGAGTGACCTGGGTATTAAACTGGCTTTGCAAAAACAGGGGGCGGGGGAATTAAATGAGAATGTTCAAGTAGCTTGCCAATGACTGCATATGTAGAAATGTTCAAGCCAACACTAAAATCCAGATCTTCTCAATTTAATATTCTACTCTGTCCTCCACTTCACTAAACATGGCAAAAAAGATAGAGAATGAGTGAGCAAGACAGACACTTTTGCTTTAAAAAATCAGGTATCTGGTTTCTAGCATTCCTTCTGATTCTCATTCGTCTAATCCCACCCTTGGCCAGATCACTGACATGAAGAACCATATGAGATGTGTTTTTGTGTGTCTGTATAAATATTTGGCAACCAGTGGATGGAATGGAAATTTCAGCTATTCTCAGCTGCTGATAAAAGCGCCCACCCACCGTCTCTGGCAGCACTGTCTGAATTCGCTGAGGTTCCTGTCCATGCTCCTTGGATGAGATCTACCCTATTCGTCAACATGTTTCCAATCGGACCTCAGAATGATCCACATTTTGTCTCAAATAGCAAGTGGTTGCATATTTCCCTGCAAGCAAACATCAGACCTCAGAAAGACAAAGGTGCTGCACCCCACATCCTCAGCCTGGCCCTTCTCTCGGAACCATTTTCCCCGGTTTTCCTTTAAGGGAATCAGTTTTTAAAGCTTGGAAATTCAAAGCCACTGTTACCATGCCAAACACTGGCTCTGCGTGTAGTCACTGCAGGGCCCCTCTGACTCCACCAACTGTTTACCAGGGAGACAAGGAAGCTCCAAGTAAAGTGGCTTCCCCAGTCAGGTTTCCTTCACCCAGAAAGAGAGCTATTATTATTTTTAATCTCAGTTTTTAAAATGAAGTCTGGTTTACTAAGAAAGAAAGCTTGCTGGCTCTCGTTCCCATGTTTGCTTTTGAAGTCGCAAAGTATCGCCTCATGTGGATTTCTCCATGTGTCTTCCATGAAAGATTGCAGGTCACGCTGTGTTCTGCCAGGTCTTGCTGTTTGTGTGTGGCGATATGACCACCCTGGCCTGGCTTGAATTACTTTCCAGCAGCTGCTCAGAGAATGAGCCCTCAAAAACTATAAATTTACTCAGGCTTCAGAATTCCCTGGAAGCCCATCACATGTCAATGCGTGTGTGTTTTCCTTGATGGTACTATTGGGAAAACATATTTATAGCAATCTGGGATTCTGAAGGTTAGTTCTACAATAAACACTTGCTGTTCCTCCTTCCCATCCTAATAAAGAAAATCCAGTTCTATGTGGTTGCAAATTTCTGTCTTTTTTTGGTGGGTGTGTGTTTTTTGGTGGGAGGGAGGAAGCAGGGAGGGCAACATGAGACAGTGTTTTGCTTTGTCATTTTACAAAGATCCCGTTACTGCTCTGCACAGTCTTCCCCCAACGTGCTGTAGCCTCTTCACCCTGTCTAACCCTGGATGACACGCAATAAATAGTAGTTAACCAAGCCTGCCCCAGTAGATACTTGGGAAAGGGGCTGCAAATGTTCCTCCACCCCCCCCCTTTTGCCCCCACAGGTGCATACAAGAAGTTAATGGGACTTTGTAGGGTCCCCAGGAGTGACAAGTAATTCAATAGCAGCAGGTGTGGTTTCTCGTTTTTGTTTGGTTTTTATGTTTGTGCGGTTTTAAGGAATATTACCTTTATGCCTTCACACAGAAAAATAACTCAACAACGAAAAAGGATATGTTCTGAGAAAAGTGGGTGAACGGAGACATCGGACAGGGCAAGATATGACAAAATAATAATTTATAAATTATCAAGGGCTCATGAGGGACAGGGGAGTGGGGAAGGAAGGGAAAAATGAGGACCTGATGCCAGGGGCTTAAGTGGAGAGCAAATGTTTTGAGAAGGATGAGGGCAATGAATGTACAGTTGTGCTTTACACCATTGATGTATGTATGGATTGTGATAAGAGTTGTATGAGCCCCTAATAAAACGATTAAAAAACATAAAAAGGATATGTTCTCTACATGCTACTTCTGATTTATAAATAAGTTTGTTTCTATATCCCTCTCATTAGATCATGCAAATCCTGCCACTTTCCTTTATGCTGGGCCATATGCAGATTGATTTTTGGGACCGACTTTTACTAACAGAAAGCTAAGCACAAACATAATGGCAAATAGTTAATAGTAATCATCATAGTTGAGGATTTTCATTCCACTGGCCATGCACGTTTACAAAACTATCAGGGTAATTTAGACTCATATCAAGTCTGAAAATGAACCCGACTTATTTCCACACATCTTATCTGTGTGCACGAGACCTGCAAGACCTTAGAAAGGACTTGTATTGTCACTGAGTCTTGAATCACAACTGGAGCCTCTGCTGGCTGGTTCAAAACAGGGGGCACTCCAAATACCTGTGCGTGGGAGATAATGGGGTTATATAACAATCCAGGCGTAAGGAAATAGTTATTTTATTTTTAAAATCCCAGCTGTACTCCTGAACGTAGGAAAATCCAGTGAGTATCCAGGTGTGTGTGCACAACTGCCCGTCTACAAGGGTATGGAGATATGGTGGTTTCCCTCTGCCAGTGCTTACTCGTTGAATGCCAACACCATGCCTCAGGCGCTATGTGCGAAATAAAATGATGCGACGGGATAAGAGGAAAGAAAAAAATAGGATCGTTTCTTTACATGGAAAACTGAAAAGTGATTGGGAGAAAAAGATTTTATATTTTTTAAAAAACAACAGTAAGCTTGTAATGTGCAATGATAAGAACCCAGGTGGTGTTTTTGGTTTCCGGTTGGGCTGCTGATCGTAATAGGACCAGCAGTAAGAGATCACCAGCTGCTCGTCAGGAGAAAGGCGAGGCTTTCTACTCCCAGAAAGAGGTACAGTCTCGCAGAGCCACAAAGGCAGTTCTAGGCTGTCCATTTCGACGAGACTGGGTTTGGTTTGAGAAGGTGCGATTAAGCTAGAGCCACACAGTATTCAAAGCAGGGATAACTGAGAATTGACCTAATTTGATGAGGAAAGATAGTAGAAAGCTAAAGCTGTTTTTGACCCTTCTTGTGAATCAAGATCACCGTGTGTCCCTATGAGTGTATGAGTGTGCGTGTAGCCAGAGGGGTCATGTAGATTGGCGAAGTGTGATTAAAACCTGTCATTGATCTGAACTCAGGCCCCAGTGAAGACCTCAAAGGTTCACACTAAGGAACATGTTTTAAAAAATCGTTGTACCATACTTTCTTTTTTAAAAATAAAGGTTTTCAAAGCTGTGTGATCATCTGGAAAGAGATCACCAGGTCTGTCTTCGGAGATGATTCAGAATGGGTTCAGATCATCAAGCTTTCAGGGAGATTTTCAGTGCTCAACCATGTGAGCCCACCAGGGACTCAGTACTGGATTGCACACATGCATTTGAAAGAGGTTTCTCTTCCTTTAAGATATAATATATTCAGTGATTCAATACACAATCCACTGTCGTCAGGTTGAGTGCATCTTCTAGAGACTGCACAGAGTTTCCAAAGCTTTAAACCTTTATAGGAACAGTCTCATCTCTCTCCCTCTGAGCAGCAGATGGATTTGAACCATGAACTTTGCACTTAACAGGCAGCAGCACTTACCTGCCAGCACCACCAGGGCTCCTCATGTTTGGTGATCCCAAACCAAATCAAACCCACTGCCACCGATTGGATTTGAACTCACAGCAACGCTGTATAGGATTTCTGAGGCTTTGTAAATCGTTATGGGAGCAGACAGCCTCCTCTTTCTTTCTCAGAGTAGCTGATGGGTATGAACCACTTCTCTTAAGGTTAGAAGACCAACATTTACCCAATAGTGCCATCGCGGTTCCTTTTCTTTAGGCATAGGTCGTAATAGCAGAAAACTGACTGTAAAGAGATATCACCATGCCTGTACATTGAAAGCTCAATCAAGGTCAGTTTTTAATATTATTTGATACAACTTGAGGCATCCTTGATTCAACATGGGTCCAGGATTTTTGGAATCCAGGTACCCCTCTACCCTCTAAATGTTCTGAAATCAGCTTCTATAGATATTACCTTAGGAAATGCCATGGATGATAACATAAATTATGATATCTTTGTCTGTCCCCATCTTCGATTTTTTTTTCATCTACCACCCCAATCTCTATTTGTGTTGGTGTTCGTACCACTTCTTCCCTCTCTACCCTCCCCTTCACACCAAAACAAACAAACAATTCTAACTCATTACCACCCATTCTGACTCAACGAAACTCCATGGGTCACAGAGCAGAATTGCTTCATCTGGCTTCCTTGGCTAGAACCTTATGGAAGAGGATTGCCAGGCCTTTCTCCCATGGAGCAGCTGGATGGGTTAGAACCACCAACTGTCAAGTGAGTAGCCAAGACCAAACCATTTGTATTACCCAGAGGTTGGCCCCACTACCCTCCCACCTTAACAAGTATTCTTCATTTCTATCTTTCTGATTTCTTTGGTGTCTGTAGACGTTGGAATTCAAGTTCCTAAATTGTATTCACCGCATGAATCTGACAATGTCAAAAGTGGCATGTGTAAGAACCTACCAAAACTATAATGGGAACAGCTGGTGTGTGAGATCACGAGAGTTTCTTTTCCTTGAAAAAGTTACTTTAATTGTTGTTTGTATGTCAAATATACATTTCACAATTAAATCTAGATTATATTCTAATATATAATTAAAAGGGGAGATAAAGGATAACACGATTACATTACATTTTAAAGGGATCATCCAGAAAAAAAGTGGCAGCTGGAAGAATGCCATTTCTATATTCCTAGAATCGTTACTTAGAGGCAATTTTAGAATCTGATAAACAACATAGCAATAGAGTCTTGACGGCAGTATCCCAGCAATCACACTTTCCCGCATGTCTTTCAGCAGGTTCCCAGATAAGGAAACAAAAGCATAGACTCCCTGCTCCAGGGAGGAGACACCTGACCCATGGAGAATGGCTGTCAGAATGCCACCTGCCGAGGACAATGGTCTGTGTAACTTTGGGAATACCTGGAAACCTGATAGGCACAACTTACCTCATTCATATTTTGAAATATGGCTGGATTAACTGTCCAAGACATAAATGATACAATAAAGATGCAGGGAATGAGAAATAGCTCAAAAAACTTCAACCAGTTACTGAGAATTATGGATGTAGCAGTCAGTAATATCATAGACGTGGTGCATCTCCTAACTTTAAAATTTAATTTTACCTTTGAACACAATATATGCCTTTTATGGGCCATTCTTGTTGGGGGTGGTAAAAAATTAAGACAGGGGTTGCTGCTCCAAGTTCACGGCCATCCAGTCCATTCTGACTCACAGTGACTGCAGAGGACAGACTGCAACAGCCTCTGTGGGTTTCTGAGACTGTGCATCCTTAAAGAAGTAGACAGCTCCTTCTTTCTCTTCAGGACAGACTGGTGGTTTCCAACTGATTTGAGCGGCCCGGCACATAGCCCAGCACATAGCCCACGACACAGCGACCCGGTACACAGCCCGGCACATAGGCCACGACACCACCGGGGAAATGGGTAGCTGGTGATGATCGCACAGCAGGGTAACTGCAGCAATGCCACTGAACTGTACACACAAAAGATTGTTGAAATGCTTTGCTGCATAAATTTTACCACAGTAAAAAAATATTTTAAAGCACACCTGTGTGATCATGAGGTGTCGAAGGGATCAGTTATCAAAGGAAAAAAATCAAATATTGTGAATGAGGGGGAGTGCAGATTGGGGACCCAAGACCCATCTGTAGGCAATTGGACATCCCCTTACAGAAGGATTTCCGGGAGGAGATGAGCCAGTCAGGATGCAATGTAGCAATGATGAAACATACAACTTTTCAGTAGTTCTTTAATGCTTCCTCCTCCTCCCTCCCACTATCATGATCCCAATTCTACCTTGCAAGTCTGGTTAGACCAGAGGATGTACACTGGTACAGATAGGAACTGTAAACACAGGGAATCCAGGACAGATGATCCCTTCAGGACCAGTGCTGAGAGTGGTGATACCAGGAGAGTGGAGGAGGGTGTGGTGGAATGAGGGAACCAATTACAAGGATCTACATAAAACATATAAAAGTTGGTGAAGGGAGACATCAGACAGTGTAAGAGATGACAACAACATAATAATTTATAAATTTTCAAGGGTTCATGAAGGAGGGGGGAGTAGATAGGGAAGGGGCGGGCGATGAAGAGCTGATACCAAGGGCTCAAGTAGAAAGCAAATGTTTTGAGAATGATGATGGCAACAGATGTACAAATGTGCTTGACACAAAGGATGGATTGTGATGAGAGTTGTATGACCCCCAATAAAATTATTTTTTAAAAACAAGGAAGAAGAAAAGAGATCTCTTAACATGTTTCTGTCTACATGTTGTGGATCACTCCTGTATTATGAAAGATGAAACTGTTTCAACTAAACAGCCACAGACATTTAACAGATCGATAAACTGCAAATCTACACACTGAGTTATATTCTCTAGGGAAAGATGATTTCAAAAGTTAAGTATGATCTAGTTCATAAACAATGGGATTGCTAGTCAACTTGGGTGGGCCAGAATCCTCGCAGGATATAATTTAACACAATGTGGTTAGTTCCCTGATGGGACCTTCTGTGAAGCAGCCAAGCACTTGTGGGAAGAATAGGGTCAAGTTTCACTTCTGTAATCTGTCTTGATAGAACCGAGGTCTCCTTCAGGGCGTGGCCTATTCGTAGTACAGACAGACAGCATGGGGAAGCTAGTTCACTTCTGTTGCTGGATCGAGAGCCTGCATGCTGTCTGTGAGCTTCCTGCTGTCTCTGCTGTTAGGTGCCATCGAGTCAGTGCCGTCTCATAGCAACCCTTTGTACCGCAGAAGGAGACCCTGCCCGGTCCTGCCCCACTCTCACGATTGCACCTATGTGTGAGTGCACTGTGGCTGCCACTGTGTCCATCATCTCACTGGGGCCCTCAGCCTTGACACTGCCCTCCGACTTCACCAAGCGTGATGTCCTTCTCCTTGTCACTGCTTTCTCCTGATGATCTGTCCAAGGTGAGAGTGACAAAGCCTCACCCTCCTCCCCTCTAAGGAATATTCTTCTAGTACTTCTTCCAAGACAGATGTGTTCATTGGCTCGGCAGTCCATGGTGCACTCAATCTTCTTCCCCAGCACCATAATTCCAATGCACCGGCTTCTTCAGTCTTCTTTATTCATAGGCAGAAACTGAACATACCGTGGTTTGTGTCAGGTGCACCTTAGCCTTCAAAGTAACATTCTTTCTGTTCAGCACTTTGGGACAGCCAATTTACCCCATGCAACATGTCCTTTAGGTTGCTGGCTGCTGCTTCCATAAGCATTGATTACACAACCCAGCAACAACAAAATTTTATCTTGTGTTTCATTGCTTGTTTGTTGTTGCCTGTTCCTGGGATTGCCAGGTGTGTTGATTCAGAAAATTGTGCTGGATAGCCTGCATTGGCTATAGTTTCTTTGGTATGGTGTTCCACCATAATTTCAGCATTGTAGTTATACTCACATACTAATTTGTCATCCTAGTTTTAAGTATGAAAATAATTAAAATGTGTAAATTACAGGATAAGACAAAAAAGGTAAGAAGTATTTGAAAGAGAATTAAACATTAAGGTACTTCAAAGGAAGCTGCACATGAACCCTTGGTGACTAGCTGGTTATCCATTTAGCTGCCAATCACAATGTCAGTGGTTCGAACCAGTGACTACTCTGAAGACTGATATAAACATATGGAAACACAAAGGAGCAGTTCTTATCTGTCCTACAGGGTCACTATGATTTAGAATGGATTTGCTCCCAGTAGGTTTTTCTTTCTGTATAAGAGGCTGTGAAGTACATGCAGAGACTACAGTTTGGATCTGCATAGCTTGAGAATAATGGAAAATTAAAAAATTAAAATTAAAAAGGCACGTTTATGGAAGGTGTGAAAGCAATTTAGAGTGTTGAAAATGTAAGACTTCTACAAGGCCGGCTCCAATCCCAGCTACATGCACCCCGTCCCCAGAAGAATGCACTACAGTGGACAGCACTGAAGCTACAGCTCAGGGAGAGGGCAGGGTCTGCTCAGACCACATGGGAGCAAACTAAGAGAAAAGGGGAGAATGAGAGAGAGAGAGCCAGCGAGCGAGAGACAGAGAGAGAGAGAGAGAGAGAGAGAGAGAGAGGACCCCATCCTGGCCCACCAAGCCTGGAGGAAAATATTCCTGCTTGGAGTAGTCAATGTACAGAGGGGACCATAGGGCCGGCCCCACCATGAGACAGGACGCTCCCTCACTGACCAATAATACTATGGGGAACAACACTGGAGACACAGTGCAGGAATTGTGACCAGTCTGACACTGCCCCCTATGCACACACGTACACACACACACTGGGGCAAAACATGAAGGGAGTGCAACAGAGCAGCAAGAGGAGCAAAGCAATGTCCCCAAGGAATCCACAAAATAGACTTTGGGGGCAGAGTGTGGCACCTCATCAGACTCAACCAAAAACACTCATAAAGGTCAACAGACAGACCTGGAACTTTGTTTGTTTGTTTGTTTTTCATGTTTATCTAGAGAAGATAGGCAAGATAAACAATCTCTAGGAGAAAACAAAGGGACCAACAGTTCTGGGGGTACATGGGAGAGGGGAAGGTGGGGGAAATGAAGGGGAGCCAACAAATCTAGAGATGAGGGAACATGGCAAGGAGGGTGTAGAACGCCTGGTATGTTTGAACCAGTGCAGAGAGGAATTATCGAAACTCTCATGAAGGCTGAACATGATAGTGGGACAAGAGGAAAGTAAAGGGAATAGATGGAAGAACTAGGAGGCAAAAGACATTAATAGTATAAATACAGGCACATACATGTGTAAATATATTTATATAAAACGGTAGGGACATAGATCCATGTACATATGTTTATATGTTAAGTATTAAGGTAGCAGATGAACATTGGGCCTACTCAAATCCTCCCTCAAAGCAAAAACCAGGTTCTAATAACCTGCCATCCTGTCCTGCTTATCTTCCGGACATGATCACTGATGACAAAATGGGTTCATAAACTAATGTTGTGAAGAAAGCTCATGGTTCCCGGCTCTTAAAAGATATAACATCTGGGATCTTAAAGGCTTGAAGATAAACAAGTGCCATCTAGCTGGGAAACAACATAGCCCACATGGAATAAACACATCCATCTGTGTGATCATGAGGTGTCCACAGGGTCAGGTATCAGGTATCAGAAGACCCCAAACCAATAATCATATTGATGCGAACAAGGGAGTTCAGAGCATAGACCCAAAGCCCATCTACAGAAAATTGGACATCCCCTCACAGAGGGTCAGAAGCAAGGGACAAGCCAACCAGGGTGCAGTGTAGCACCAAGGAAACATACAACATTGCTCTAGAGCTTTAATGCTTCCTTCCCCACCCCCCACTATCAAGACCCCAGTTCTGCCTTGCAAATCCAGCTGGACCAGAGACGTACATTGATACACATAAGAGCTCTCCACACATGGAATCCAGGACAGATAAAACCCTCAAGAACAATACTGGGAGTAGGGATACCATGAGGGTAGGTAGAAGGTTGGGGGAGGAAAGGGGAACCAATTGCAATGATCAAGGTAGAACTGTCCCCCCACCCCCCACTTTGGGTGATGAACAACAGAAACATAGGTGAAGGGAGACAGCTGATAGTGTAAGATATGAAAATAATAATAATTTATAACTTATCAAGGGCTCATGAATGTGGGAGGGTGAGGGGCAGAGGGAAAAAATGAGAAGCTGATGCCAAGGGCTCAAGTAGAAAGAAACTGTTCTGAAAAGGATGATGGCAACATCTGTGTAAATGTTTGCAACACGATGGATGCACGGGTGGTTATAAGAGCTGTAAGAGTCCCCAATATAATGATTTTTTAATGTAAGAATCCAAAGCAATTTCCATAAATATCATGAAGATGTAAAGTTTTCTTCTTCAAATTATGTGTTAAATATTTATGAAAATATTTTAATTTTTATAAGTCAATGGAAAATTCCTATCAAATGTTTCAGAGGTAAGGTTGACACCAAGCTTCTTTATAAGAAAAAAATTGTAGCTTTTTTTTAAATGAGTTTGTGTGAACAGGTGGAGAAGTTGGGCCATCTTATGACAAGACTGCAAGAACAATGACAAACCCATTTGGGGTTTCAGAACATTTGAATCTATTTATTGTTCCAAACACATTCCTAATAAGTTGATTATGTCCCACAGTGACCCTATGGGACAGAGCAGAACTTCTGTGGATCTCTGAGGCTATAAATCTTTACGGGAACAGAAAGCTTGATTTTTCTCTTGCCAAGTGGCTCATGGGCTCAATCAGCTGACCTTGTGGTTAGTAGTCAAGCAAAAAATCTACTATTCAATCAGGACTCCTGATTTATTGTACAGTAACTTGTATTTCTGGCTCCTTTTTAAGAAAACAAATTGGAACTGCCAGCTATTCAACTCTTAATAACGGTGAAGTGATACTTGGGTGAAATTCTGAGTGATACTTGGGGAAATGTGTAATTTGCACTGTGCACATACATCTTTGGATCAGGGGACACCGTGTTTAGTATAATTAGACCTAAATGTTTACAGCAACACAAAGGACTTTAACTAAAGCCAGCACACATGTCCTCTATGTCAGGCTAGCTGACATGACATTCACATGTCCTGATTTGGGGAGGCGGGTGGCAGCAAGTAGAGTGAAGAATAATGTATGGCATACCTTCTGTAGCTCAAAAACAAGAGCTGATGGGGGACATGGTGTCATTTTAAATCAGCAGGTCAAAAAGATCCAGAAACAAGTCTAACATGTGAGGCACCAAAATGTACATTGATCAGTGTTGTGGATCCAAGCAAGAGGAGACTCGGGACAGCTCCAATCTTTTATCCGTTCGTCATGATGCAGCCTCCTGTGCACTGGCAAGCATTTAGCTCTTCTTCACAGTGAGTTGTCATCCTCACTGAAGGTTACAATCCTTGACCTTCAACTGCAAGTGCTTCAATTCCTCCTCACTTCCAGTAAGCAATCCTGATGCCACATTATTCTTTACATAATCCATCTTCTCTGGTTCTTAGCTCAGCATACACATCCAATGAGTATGGTGAGAGGGTACAATCCTGACACACACCTTCCTGATTTTAAAACATGCAATATTCTCTTCTTCTGTTCACACAACTGCCTCTTCATCTCCATATGTACAAATTCTGCATGAGCATGATGAAACGGCCTGGAATTCACATTCCACTCAAAGCTATCCATAGTCTGTTATGATCCACACAGGCAAATGCTTTGGCATAGTTAATAGAACCCAAGTAAATTTTTTCTGGTATTCTCTACTTTCAATCAAGTTCTGCTTCTAATCATTGACAATGTGTCAGTGGTCTCCATAAAGTTTTCAGTGGCTAATTCCTCCAAAATGGACACCCTATTCCTTCTCCATAGTCTGCTCTCAGTCTGGAAGCTCTACTGAAAACCGCTCACATCGGGTGACCCTGATGATATCTTAAATAGTTCCAGCATGACAGCAACACACAAGCCACCTCAGTACAAAAAATGACAGGCCAGTGGTAGCTTCCTCTTATATTGCATCACCTGGTAATTCTAGGAGACGTTATCAGACCAATCATCGTGGATTCATGCAGTTTGGCATCTCTCACTCTGTGATCTTCCTGCTTCATCTTCTACTTCCTGTTTGTCAACCCTTTCAGTTGCCCCTCATCAGGAGAAACTTACAGCTGACCCACAGAATTGAACTGACTGCATTGACTCACTTCTGCAACTGTCAGGGTCATTTTTAAATCAAAATACCTTTAAATATGCCTACAAAGATGAGTGTTCCAGATTTTTCATCTCTGGAGAACTCAGCCTAACGCAAAGACTAATTAACTTTAGAGTAAATTCTCATTATTTGAAACTTTTTTCACTCAAAATTATTAGAAATTTAGGCAGTGCATAGCTGCTCTGTCTTTATCTTTTTTGAGATCTATGAAGATAAATGTCTTAAAGTAATAATAACAGCAATGATAATAAAATGATAGGGAATGTGTGTGAATTTTGTAATTTTTTTCTTTCAAATCTGCTCTCTTACTTGCATTTTCTTTCTCAATTAATGACGGTATCAACCATTAGATTCTAGAAATTCAGTGTTTCACTCCACAAACTGTTTACTGGAAGCCTATCTTGAGTTAGACACCTCCTAACCCAGGATTATTTAACTCTAAATAAGATTGCAAATAAACACTCAGAAACCTCCCAGTCTACTGCTGAATGCTCTTGAAAAAGTGATCCTACTCCGTTGTGGAAGGAATGGTGATCAAGATAAGGAAAGCATATGAAGGGGCAGAGAGAAGACGTGTAAGGAACATAAGAAGAGAGCCTTCAGGGAACCCTGAGGAAAGAATTCCTCGGGAAAATGAAAATTATCTAGCCTTCAAATGATTAACTAGAAGTATCTTAAAGTTTAAAGAAGGGTCTTTAAAACACTATCAATAAATAAATGAGTAGGGAATCCAAATGATACCTACCAAAACTTAATTAAACAGAGAAGAAAGATATAACAGAAGAACTAAGGAGAACAACAATGTATAAAACATGCAGCAATAAATGGTGAAACGACAGTAGTAGGTTATTCTTTATTAGTTAACTATATATATATATGTGTATATATATATATATACTCCCCAATAGAGAATTCCATCGTGGGAGAGAATAATAAATGACATGTGCCTACAAGATACTCTTTTTAGAGCCAAAGTTACAAGTAGATTAAAGGTGAAAAGATAGAAAATAAGGTATTTCATACAAATAATAACTAAAACAGATCTTCAATGACACTTCAAGTATTAGATAAAATATACATTGAGTAAAAATTCTTATTAGACAAAAAAGTACATTATCTATTCATAAAAGATCAGTGGATCGAGAACCTACAACACCGTATATGTATAGAAAGTTACACAATAGTGGTTGGAGACTTCAATCGACTATTTTCAATAATTGTCAGAACATCTGGACCTATTAATACTTAAACAAAAGCATTAACAACATAAACTGGACCTAATGAACATATTTTGAACACTTTACCCAATAACAACTGATTATATTCTACTCTAATACACATGGATCAGATAGAGTCTGCCAGATATTTGATGAATAAGTAGCACCAATCCTTCACTCATTCTTGCCAAAAATTAGGGGGGTTGGAAACACAGAGATAATGACGCCCCTCACTGACTCATTGCCCAGCGGGGGACAGCAACTGAGATACAGTGTAGGAATTGTGCCCAAAGTGATCCCGCAACACCAAGGCAAAGCACTGGGGGAGTGCAGCAGAACAGCAAGGGAATGGAGTGGCAAGGTTTCCAGGGAATGCTGAAGGTGGACTTTGGGGTCAGGGCGTGGTACCCCAACAGACTGGACTAGAAAACACTCCTAAAGGCCAACAAACGATCTTTGAACTAACACAAGCTTTTCTTTCCTGTTCTGTTTCCTTTTGTTCTTTGTCAGTAGTTTGTTGTTGTTGTTTTCTTGTATATTGTTGCTTGGTTTTGCTCTGTCTTGTTTTTGTGCATGTTATTATCTCCGCAGGTCTGTCTAAATAAAATAGGCTAGATGAACAATCTGTAGGAGAAAACAACAGGACCGACAGTTCTGGGGGGACATGGGATAGGGGAAGGTGGGGAGAAAGGAAGTGGTGTTAACAAACCAAGGGACAAGGGAACAACAAGTGGTCTAAATTGGTGGTGAGGTGGGTGTGGGAGGCCTGGTAGGGCATGATCAAGGGTAATGTAACAAAGAGGTATTGCTGAAACCCAAGTGGGAACTGAGCATGGTAGTGGGACAGGAGGAAAGTCAAGGAAAATAGAGGAAAGAGCTGGGAGGCAAAGGGCATTTATAGAGGTCTAGATAAAGACATGTGCATATGGAAATATATTTATATATGAGGATGGGGGAAAAGATCTATATGCCTATATTTATAGGTTTAGTATTAAGGTAGCAGAAGGACATTAGGCCTCCAGTCAAGTACTCCCTCAATGCAAGAATACTTTCCTCTATCAAATTGGCATTCCATGATGCTCACCTTCCCGACACAACTGCTGAAGACAAAGTGGGTGAATAAGCAAATGTGGTGAAGAAAGCTGATGGTGTCTGGCTCTCTAAAGATATAGCATCTGGGGTCTTAAAAGCTTGAGGGTAAACAAGTGGGCATCTAGCTCAGAAGCAACAAAGCCCACATGGAAGAACACACCAGCCTGTGTGATCATGAGGTGTTGAAGGGATCAGGTATAAGGCATCATCAAAACAAAAAACATCTTACCATAGTGAATGAGGGTGGGGAGTGCAGAGTGGAGACCCAAAGCCCAATTGTAGGCCACTGGAGATCCCTTTCCAGAGGGGTCTAGGGGAGGAGATGAGCCAGTCAAGGTGCGATATAGCACCGATGAAAAATACAACTTTCCTCTAGTTCCTAAATGCTTCCTCCCCCACCCCACCCCACCCCCAACTATTGTGATCCAAGTTCTACCTTGCAAGTCTGGCTAGACCAGAGGATGTACACTGGTACAGATAGGAACTGGAAACACAGGGAATCCAGGACAAATGATACCTTCAGGACCAGCGGTGTGTGGTGACACTGGGAGGGTAGAGGGAGAGTGGGTTGGAAAGAGGGAACCGATTACAAGGATCTACATGTGACCTCCTCCCTGGAGGATAGACAACAGAAAAATGGGTGAAGGGAGATGTCGGACAGGGCAAGATATGACAAAATAATAATTTGTAGATTATCAAGGGCTCATGAGGGAAAGGGGACCGGGGAGGGAGGGGAAAAATGAAGATCTGATGCAAAGGGCTTAAGTGGAGAGCAAATTTTTTTAGAATGATGAGGGCAAAGAATGTACAGATGTGCTTTACCCAATTGATGTATGTATGGATTGTGATAAGAGTTCTATGAGCCCCTAATTTTAAAAATTAAATTAAAAAATTAAATTAAAAAAATGTCCAACCAAATACCAGCAAGCCAAATTCAACCAGACGTCCCATGAAGGTTACTTATACTATCTCTCAAGAAGCTGACAATGCTGCCCCTAAGGTGGACCTGGGATATACATAAGCCTTAGATATGTGAATGGATTTTAATCTTAAACTTAATTATAGACTCTGATCTAAAAACAGTTAGTTCTTATGATGTAGGCTTCTTAAAGTGGTCACTGGAGATATGCGTACTATAGCAAAGAGTGGTGAAGAAATTGGATGGTGCCCTATTATCAGAAAGAATAGCGCCTGGAGTCTTAAAGGCTTGCCTTAAAACAAGCAGCCTGCTAAGTGAGGTGTTACCTAAGTCCACACAGAAGGAGCACCCAAGCCTGTGGGATCCAAAGATTATTAATAATAAAAGCCATGATCTGAGGAGTGAATCACATCAGAGCTAAAATTCTGAGCACTTACTTACAGAAGGTATATGCATATTCCCCACATGGATTAAGACTCCATTGAATTCCCTTGGACCATTGACCAGAGATGTTAAATCTTGCCCTCAGTCCAAGGAGGGCTTGCCTGGGTATGCACTACGTGCCTTTTTAAGGCCCCTGGACCAATATCGTAAGCTTCTCTGTCTACCACAACATATGTATCCTGATCAGGGCCTGTTCCTCTTCCAGTAATCCCACAAAACTACAATGTATTGTCCTACTACCAACCATGCATTCATGACAGTTTTCCTTGACCTCCTGAGGTAGTTAGTTCATTGTGCCAACCTGGCCGATAAACACATGTGGGGTTAATTGAAGGGCAGAGAGATAAATGACTCCATGAGCCTTGCCTTTCTAGTTCTTGGGTCTCTTCCTTTGTGATGGTCGCACCAGGGAGCAGCTGCCTTAGCAGTTTCCTGCTTCAGCTGGCAAGGTTGACTTCCTGCAAGATGTCCACAAAGAGAAGCCACATGGACCTACCCTGATGCAGCCCTGGGTGCTGGAGCAGCCGTGTGGAGACCCCTGCCAGTGCTGAGATGCATACACATTTACTGACTCAGCTTTCCTCCTGCATTTGCCATCATTGTGTCTGTTTTGTGAGTTGGAGGAGGACTTTGTGGATTGGTGTTGGACAGATGGGTTAATATTGGACTTGTGGGCTTGGGCAGCACTGGGTTGGGATGTTTTCTTGATGTTCACTTAATCGTTACATAAAATCTCTCTTTTACATGAGTTTCTGTGGATTTGTTTCTCTAAAATACCCAGACTGACATACCTCCCATGTGCTTTTTAAAGTTCTGTGTATCTGCAGACCCTTGCACACGGTTGTGTCATCTTACTAATGGTCTCCCTCATTTAGATAATATGTCTTTGTCTTTATTTTGTCCTCATCACATTTAGGACATAATATATGTTGTCTTGAAAATACAAAAGCACAACAAAACTAAAAAATACTATGAATGAATATCCCTCGATTGTAGATAACATAGTTTATTTTTGTTTAATATTTTCCTATACATTCCAAATGATTCACAGTGCATAAATGTGTATTAAATGTATTAAGACAAAGAATTACTCAGCATGAAAAGTGGAATTTATCCCCCAAACACAGGCACAGTTCAATAAAATAAACTCAAGCAACGTACAATTACATACTATATTAGTAAAATGAAAGAAAAACAGAAATGAGCAAACATGATCTTAATTGATACAGAAAAAAATATTGACAAGATTCAATATCCTTTTGTGAGAAAAAAAGGCTTCAACAAATTAGGAATTAAAGAGAAATCCCTCAATATTGTAAAGTTTATATGTAAATAACTGCAGGCTAATACTATATCCAATGATTACTGCTAAATATGTTTTCTTCTAAGAATAAGCACAGGTACTTTCATCCTTTTCATCCCTTCTATTCAGTACAAAACTGGAAGGTCCAGCCAAGGATACAGTACGGAAGAAATAATGCCGTGTTTATTCACAGATGACAAGATCTCATGCATAGAAAAACCCTAAAGACAAATAAATAAATAAATAAATAGATAGATAGATAGATAGATAGATAGATAGATACATAAATAACAGTTACAACTAATAGAACTCAGCAAAGCTCTGGGCTATAAGGTCAATCTCAAACACTCTCCCGTTGCCATTGAGTCGATGCCAACTCAGAATGACCCTAGAGGACAAAGTAGAAATTCCTCTGTGAGTTTCTGAAACTGTAACTGTTTGTGGGAGCAAAAGTCTTGTCTTTGGCCCACAGAGGTGGTTTAGAACAGACCCCACAGATTACAGCCCAAGACATAACATCAATACACACATACAAATCAGTTGTATTTCTCTGCGACAGCAATTAACAACACAAAAGGAAATTATGAAAAAATCTATTTTTAAAAGCATCAAAAAGAACAAGATACTTAGAAATTTCAGTTTAACCAAGGAGGTGTGAAACTTGTACAATATAAACTATAAAAAATAAGGGAAGGCCTAATTAATGGAATCACATTGCATCTTCATGAATTGGCAGATTCGATACTGTTAACATAACCACAAGCAAAAACCCAACTCACTGCCATTGAGTCACTGCTGACTCATAGTGGCCCTATAGGACAGGATAGAATTATCCCTGTGAGTTTATGAGACGTAATTATTGAGAGCATAGAAAGCCCTGTCTTTCTCTAACAGAATGACTGATGGCTTCGAACTTCAGAGCTTGCAGATCACAGCCCAACACATAATCACAGCCTCCCCAAGGTGACATACAGATTCAATGCAATTATTATCAAAATCTCAGCAGCATTGTTTGAAGAAATAGATAATGTCTATTCATAGAATCATAGAATATTAAGGGATCTTAAATATCCAAAACAATCTTTAAAAAGAAAATGTAGAAGACTCACATTTTCAGATTTCAAAATTTCCTAAAGTGCTACAATAATCAAAACAGTGTGATTCTCAGATGGGGATAAAAATATAAGCCAATAAAACAGAATGTACAGCTCAGAAATACATCCCCAAATATCTGCCCAATTGATTTTCATCAAAGGTGCCAGGGCCAAGAAATGGAAAAAGAATTATCCTTTTAATAATTTATGCTTGGGAAAAATGGAATATTCACAGGAAGAGAATGAAGTTGTAGTCTTATCTTACACCACAGACAAAAAATAACCAAAGCTAGATGAAATATATAAATTTAAGATGTACAACTATAAAAGCCTTAGGAGGAAATATAGAGGTAAATATTCATGACCTTGGATTTGGCGAAGTTTGCTTAAATATGACAACAAATGCACAAGTGACAATAGAATAACTAGATAAATTGGACTTCATCAAAATAAAAAATATTTGCATATAAAGGACAGTATCAAAAGAGAAAATAGCCCATGGTGTTGGAGGAAATATTTGTAGACCAAATATTTAATAAGGGTTTTGTATCCAGAATATATAAAGAACTCCTACAATTCAACAGCAGAGACAAATACTATCTCTCTCTCTCTCTCTCTCTCTCTCTCTCTCTCTCTCTCTCTCTCTCTCTCTCTCTCTCACACACACACACACACACACACACACACACACACACACACACCAACAAACAACATGGAGTAAATAATGTAAAAATATATTTCTCCAGAGACTAAATGCAAAAAAAAGTAAGCCCATGAAATCATGCTAAAAATCCTTAATCATTGATATTAGGTGCCATGCAATCGGTTCCGACCCACAGCACTTCCATGCGCCACCGATGGAAACCCTGCCCAGTCCTGCACCATCCTCACCATTGTGTCTGGGCTGGAGCCCATGGTTGGGGCCGCTGGGTCACTCTGTCCTGTTGAGAGACTTCCTCTTTTCTGTTGCCCCTTGACTAGATACAGCATGATGTCGTTCTCCAAGGCCTGGTTTCTCCATTAACCATGAGCATGACTTAATCATTAATCAAGCCATAAGGAGCTATTGCTTCATACCTTTTGTTGCTAGGGTTAACTACTTTGGAGTCAGCCCATCTTATGGTAAGGCTGTACATTACAGATTAAAACCACCTACAGGATGCTCTTTGCCGCAATCTTTCTAACAGTTGTTCACTAGGTCTTTCATCATGAGACCACTGTTGGAGTTCCAACTGCCAACCATTGGGTTAACAGCTTATTGCAAATCCCACGTGCCAGCCAGATTCCAGTCAATGCCATCACAATGGCTGCATTCCTTCTAGGCAGCTCGAACTCCTAGCAACCCTGTAGGTCAGAAGAGAACTTCCCCATAGGGTTTCCTGTGCCAGAATCTTCATGGCAACAGAGAGCCAGATCTTTTCTCCCGTGCAGCAGCTGGTGATTTGAACTACTGACAGCCACGCAAGCACTATGTCACTCGGGTTTTTGTGCTGTAAAAGTAACCCCTACAAATGTTACCCTTGAGCCCAGTGTGGGTTGTCTGCTTGGCAGGCACCTATTGAGATAACATAATTTTCTAAAAGTAAGAAGAAAGAGAGGAGAGAAAGGGACAATTAACAAGCGTTAGCAAAGATGTGGAAAAAACTGGAACCCTGAGCTAATATGAATGTAAAATAGTGTAGTCACTGTGGAAAACAATTTAGCGTACATTTAAGTTAAACACAGAATTACCATAACTTTCAATAACTTGTAAGTATCTATCTCAAAGACTTGAAAGCAGAACTCAGATACTTGTACATGTATGTCCATAGCTACATTATTCCCAATAGCCAAAAGGTAGAAATAACCCAGGGTTCAATGTCAGATAAACAAACAAAAATGTGTATGTGTGTGTGTGTAATGGAATATTATTCAGCTAGAAAAATAAATGAAGTTCTAAGGCATGCTATGTTATAGTAATTAAAATAAGCCAAACATAAAAGGACAAATGTATAATTCCACCTACAGGACATATCAAGAATAAGCAAACACCTAGAGGAAAAAGGAAGAACAGAGGTTACCACATGCTGGAGGAGGAGAAGGCTGAGGAATTACCACTCTGTGAGTTCAGTTTCTGCTTGAACTGATGAAAAAGCTTTGGAAACAGTAGGGATGTCTGCACAATATTGTAGATGTAATTAAAGCAAATGAAGTATGCACCTAAAAATGGGAACTTTTAGATAACATATATTTACAACCCTAAAATATCCTATGAATGGAAACAAGTGTAAAACTAAGGGAAGATATTTGGTCAGAACTGGTCTTAGGAATGGAGTACAATTCCAAATACATGCTGTTCCCACTCCTTGAGAATATATTTTTCAAGTTATGAAAAATGTTTTGTTTTTATTATATGCCTTGAACTAAAGGAGAAAGAGAAAGAATGAGAAAAGAAAGTGTACTAGGAGATATTAAATTAGAAACTTGAGCCTAAAAAATGGAAACTGAAAAATGGCTTCCTAAATAAAGAGATACTAGAAAGAGCTCTGACCAATGAGTAAATATACCAGACTAACTAAGTCTCTTGATCTTACATTCTCCAAGTCTTCAAATGTCATGTCCACATGTTGCATACTATAAAAGCATGCAAAGAACAACCTTTAAGAATGTGCTCAAATCCTCTCTTTCACTCACAGTGTAGCATTGTGTGATTAAATATGGAGGGAAAACATACGGATGTGTTGAGTGTCTCAAGAATTTTAGAAGAAATAGCTAGTGACTTTACTGAACAAAAATGTAGTATTGTTCCATGTCAATCACTAGCACTGGGACATTTTTTAAAAGGATATAATCCTGAATTTCAAGAAGTTAACAATCGAGCAGGGGAGGTATACAGGTGAATAATTTATCGTTTGGTTGTTGGAATTCGGCACTAGATTCCAGAGGTGAGTGTTGGGGTAACCCTGAGGAATGCTGAAGCAAAAAGGTAGAGAAGCTTTCCAGAAAGCAAAATATCTGAAAAGACAAGTCCTAATTTTCTGAAAAAGTGATTCAACAGAATGCAGAAATTATCAAATACTCTCATTAATGTCAAGTAAAATTTCAATTTCATCAGTACATTAACAGGAAGCTGCCAGAAGGCCAAGTCAGATTCAGAAGTCTTGGGATAAGAGATATCATTGCTGACATCA
Organism: Tenrec ecaudatus; assembly: GCF_050624435.1. NCBI lineage: Eukaryota > Metazoa > Chordata > Mammalia > Afrosoricida > Tenrecidae > Tenrec > Tenrec ecaudatus. The sequence continues at coordinate 81,601,285 of NC_134540.1, read as the reverse complement.
GATGATTTTGGCTAAAAAAAAAGAATACTAGAAGGATGTTTTTTTATGTTTTATTGATAATGTAGTCACGAAACTGTGTGGATCACAAGAAATTTCTTCATGAAGAAATGAGATCATGAGATTTCCAGAACACTTAGTTGTGTATGTGTGGGACTTTCCCAGAGACTAGGAGGGAGTCAAGGAAACAGAACCAGGGGATCCAGTGTGGTTTATAATCAGGAACATTGTGCATCAAGGTTGCTTCCTGTCACCATATTTATTCGATCTGCATGCTGACCAAGTTAGCTGAGAAGTTGAATCATATGAATAACAAAGACTGTGGCATCAGAATTAGAGGAAAGGTCATTAATATTCTGCAATATGCAGATGACCAACCTTGATTTCTGAAAGTGAAAGGGACTTGAAGCGCTTACTGATGAAGACCCAGGACTCCCGCTTTCAGTGTGGATTACAATTAAACGCAAAGAAAATCAAAATCTTCACAAACGGACCAATTTAATTTTGCTTGGATCCACATCAATGTTCACTGAAGCAACAATCAAGAACTCAAGGGGTGTTTTGCACTGGGTAATCGTGTTACACAGGACCTCTTTAAAGTGCTAGAGCAAAGTTGTGACTTTGATGACTATGGTGGGCCTGATCCAAGCTATGCTATTTTCCATCACTTCATATAAATGTGAAAGCTGAATAATAAACAAAGGATGCTGTAGAAGAACCAGTGCATTTGAATTATGATGTTGATGAAGAATATTGAAAATACCAGACTGCCAGAACAAACTATCTGTCTTGGACGAAGGCCAGTCAGTAGGCTCCTTAGAAGCAAGGATGGCAAGACTTTAACTCGCAGACTTTAGACATATTATTGAGAGAGACCAGGCCTGGAGAGGGCCATCGTGCTTGACAAAGAAGAGGGTCATTAAAGAGAAAGACCACAAAAAGATGGACTGACACATGGTTGCAAAGTGGCCTGAGATACAACAATTGTGACATTAGCGAAGGACTAGACAGTGCTATGTTCTGTGTACGCAGAATTGCTATGAATTAAAGACATCTTGATGGTACCTAACAGCACACGTTATTTGAGCAAATAAGATATAAAGAGGTTCATCCCACAAGTAGACTGCACGAGCAGAGGACCACATATATGAAAAGCTTCATAGAGTTCCTTAAAAACTGTGGGTAATTTGGCTTACTAGACCATCAATCAGGTCCTAAAAGAAGTTGTCGTTGAAAATAGAAAAGTACCTTCTAAGATAACGTTGTTCAAATTTATTTGACATTTTTATTTTTAGGTGCCTATCCAAGTCAGTTTCTAATTATAGGGACCCTGGATACAACAAAACAGAAGAGCCCAACTCTGCACTTTCCTCATAATTATTGCTATTTTGATCCTGCGGTTGCAGCTTCAGTGTCAATCCATTCCCAGAGGGCCTTCCTTTTTGGCTGACCCTCTATTTTACCAAGCATAATGCCCTTCTTTGAAAATTGGTCCCTTCTGATAATATATCCAAAGTTTGTGAGACTAATCTTGCCATCCTCACTTCTAAGGAGTCTGTTCTTCTTCCCAATACATGGCTCACAATAACACAGAAATTTTTCTCTGAGACATGGTACACAGAACTATATACATACATACGTATACTTGTAGGGACCATTTCATGAAAAATGTGTACATAATTTTATGTATAATATGTTCTCATATTTTCTATTTTGATCTGCTATACTTTCTAAAAAATGCTAGTCATGAACCACTAAACTGATTCCATGACTCACATTACTGTTATTCATGGTATGTGAAAATCACTGTTCTACAATATAATAAAGCATTTCAAGTTTATCTGGAGGGCACTAAAGATCCACTCAGAATTAATATTTGGGAGAGCGAGGGGAGCGATATTCCAAAGCTTGCATTTTATAACAATCCTGGTGGTGACAGTAAGGGAGTGAATTAAAGAGAGTCAAACCTGGGGGTTAAGAGATCAGTCAAAGGCTCTAGTTATGCAGAAGCATGAAAGAGTTGAACCAGAAACAGAGCAATGTTAAGGAGATAGACAAGAAGGACAAGAAGAGGAATTACAGATGGAAAGCGAGGGAAGTAGAAAAAAACCAAAATGTCTTTCATTTTCTGGGTTAGGAAAGAAGGGGATATAGAAAAAGAGATTTTCACAGAGAAAGTTGCTTCTGGACGATCTAGTGTACCAATGGAATGTCCAAGTGGAAGACTCGCAGAAAGGTCTACACGGAGACAAGCATCAGTCAAGACCTGCGTATGTGCTAGCTCACCCAGAAGACCTAAAGATTGATGTTAGGAATACTTCTCGCATTTTTGCAGAAGTACCTGACCTTACACCCAAGTGCTTTTTGTTCCATTTGGAACTGGAGTTCTCCAGGTGTGGTCTGGGCAAATGTTTTCATGTTACTTGGCTCTTTCTCTCTAGTCCTTCAAAAATCTCAGTAATGTTTTCCAGAGGATTTGTAGCATGTATAGTAATAGAATGAATGTAGAAGAAAAGATGAGAATGTGATTGTCTTTTATTTGAAGCTACACACTAAAGAGATGTTATATAATGTAAAGTATTTCTCACCTTTTTTGCTTTCAAAACCAATTATTTTTCAATACAAATGATGTGATTTGTTAAAAGGTAATAAATGTTTTCTTTACATTAATTTGAATTGTCAATAAATAAATATTTTAAAATATAAGGATGTATCATTATAATATAGTAAATATCAATATCAGGCATAAACAAATGCTCTTTGGGGACCTCGCTATTCTTCCAATAATGTAAAGGGTACCTATACCAAAATTTAAAAACCAATGGGCTTAAAAATCCAAGCCTCCTGAACATCCACCCCTCAGTCATAACTATCTTTGCTCTACATTCCTCCAGCTGGGCCTAATTCTCAGAGTCCTGGTAGCTGCTAACCAGAAGCTTGGTGGTTTGAACCTACAAAATAGTTCTGCAGAAGGAAGACACAATGATCTTCTCTCCTGAAGAAAAAAGTCTAAAATACTCTGGGAGGCCAGTTCTACTCTGTCATATGGAGATTCAATGGCCCCAATCAACAGCAGGTCAAATTCAGGTGCCACTTATTCAAGGAGTGTTTGCTAGGCCTCTCAGGTGTAATTAATTGCTCCCTCTTTTGTGCTCATGAAACCTTAGCCCTACACTTCTGCTGCAGTATTTCAGCTATTATTTTTTTGTAAAATTTTGCCATCTACCACCAGACGTTAAAATATATTTTGAATAGCTGACATCAACACATATGCATAAAACATATTTTGAATCAATGCTTAGCCACTGTGATGGATGAGAAATAGAACAGGAAGGGAAATCCACCCAAGACACAGGCTAAAAGTTCCTTCGCTATTAACAGAGTCCCCTGACAGAATCAGGACGGTTGTTTTTATTCAGGCATGGTGTCACTCATCCAGGGCGGAAACCATTAAGAATGAACATGTGCATTGTTAACAAAAGAAAAGTTACTGATTAAGAAAAATATTACAGCCAATGTTTAATTATCCTTGGATAAGGAGGACAGAGTTAGGCTTAATGAATTTCCTTCAAAGATAAGTGAACTCCTGGAAATCTAACTGAAGAAAACAAATTTCTTCACGTTTGATATGACAAATTTTGTGTTTGTCCCTTTCCAGGTACTAATGAGCAGCAAAGACACAGCAAGAAAAGTAAGAGCTTAAAATAATTTTAAAATGTGTCATTAAGCAAGGATTATTCATACCCTGATTTGCAAAAGAAACTGTCCACCAACATCTCCCTTTGGGGGACATGTTCATTTCTACTTTTTTTTCACTCCTTCTTTAACACCTAGGGAAGCATATCATGGTTGGAAAAGTGGAGGGTGAGTGAAAATCAGGGTATACTCAGTCTTAGTTATCTAACACTGTTATGTAGAAATAACACAGAAAGATGACTTAAATGATAGAAGTTTATGTTCTCAGTAAAAGTCAGCATACAGGGTCCTACGGGAAGTTATCTCTGTGTATCAACTCTGAAGAAAGGTCCTTATCTCTTGTCAGTTTCTTTTCCGTGGCTCCTTGGTGGCCTTCATGTGGCATGACATTTATCTTTTGCCATCTCAGCTTACTTGCTGCTTGCTTAATGTGTTCCTTAGAAAAACAACAACATCAGTTTTTTATTGTGATTTGAAAGAACAGAGTGAATTGGCTTTATTTATAATGTTGACTGGAATTCCTACAATGTAACAGCACTTCCTCCATGCGTTTACTATATCCATTCAACCTTCTTGCCTATCCTTTCCTACCTTATTAGTTTTTTCCATTGATAAATATTGTTCTTTAAATCTCTTATGGTTGTTTATTCTAAAGAATGTTTGCCTCTCTTGTATTATAGTTTACCTTATATGCCTGGTTACCATTGGCTAAAAGATGAGCCATGAAAGTAAGTTCAGTTCTTGGTCTGAAGGGAAATTAAGAGGCATGAACTTGTGAGCTCCACCAGATTCTGTCAGATCAGTAAGCCTGGTCTATTTCATAATTTTCCCCACAGTCTTCTGTTACTTTTTCCAGGACCTCTTATTGTGATCCCTCTCAGAATAGTCGGTGGTGTTAGCGAGGTACCATCTAGTTCTACTTGTCTCAGGGAAGCTGGAGTCACCATGGCCCACCAACACTTCTGTGCTTATTCTCCCTGTGTCTTTGATATTCGTCACTCAGCATTGCTCTGGGAAGTAGCAGGCCAATAGCTGTACCTCAGATGGCCGCTTCTTAGCTTTTAAGACCCCACTGGATACTTACCAGAGTCAAGTGTAGACATTATCAAGAAAGCAAAGATACCTAAATAAATAAAAGAATATACCTGGCTCGTGGATAGGAAGACTTATCATTGTGAAAATGGCAGCACTATCTCAGATGATTCACAAATAAAATGCAATCCAAATATATATTCCATCATCATTCTTTAAAGAAATAAAAATAGAAAAGTTTGAAAGGCAACTTTGAAAGGCAAAGAAAGAGAAATTGAATAAGCAAAGCACTATTATAGAAGAATAAAGTAAGAAGCCTTAAATTCCCTTGTTGAAAAACCTACTATTTGAGTACAGCCTGGCATTGACTCAGTGACAGATGGACAGCCCAATAGAACAGAATCGAGTACTCAGAAGTAAATTCATTCATTGATATCCATTCATTGATAGAGAGCTGATCTTTGACAAAAGCCCCAAACCCATTAGGGGAAGAAATAGTTTCTTTAACAAAAGATGATACCAAGACTGAATACCCACTTACATAAAAATTGAACAAGCTCCACATCCCTTACCATATATAAAGACAGACTTCATATTGATTAAGAACCTAAAGGATAAACCCTAAAATTATAAAGACTATCAAAGTTAAAATAGGGCCTAACTCAAGGATCTTAATACATGGCATAAATACACTATCAGTCAATTCTTAAAATGCATAAATAGCAGAAGGCAAACTAGACTACTAGAAACTCATAAAATCTAAACATATGTATCAAAACACTTCACTGAAAGAGTAAAAACTACAGAGTAGGAACAAAAATGTTTCTCTATAACCTAACAGAAAAGGAATTAATCTCAACATTTTACTTAAAGTTTCAACACATCATCAAGAAGAAGAACAACCTAGTTTTTAAAATGGGCAGAAAAATTCTAGCCCCAATCTAAGAAGAATTGGTTCTTATGACATGGCTCTGCTTGGCACTCACCCTCATGAAGTGATCACTGAAGATATGGATGCTCTAGCAAAGTGTGATGAAAAAACTAGATGGTGCCTAGCTACCAGACAGAATAGTGTCTGAGGTCTAAAAGACTTGTCCTCACACAAGCAGCCACCTAAGTGACCATCAACAAATATACATTCCATCATCATTCTTTAAAGAGATAAAAATAGAAAACTTTGAAAAGCACACTAACCTATGTCATCCAAAGACTGTAAATAATATAATCCAAATCCGAAGGAGAGGTTGGTATCAGAGCTTAAATCGTGAACAGCCGGTTTTCAGAAAGCTATGGACACCAGTGGGAGCCCCAAATCCATTCCAGGGTTCACACATAGATCAAGCCTCCAGTGAATCCTGTGTGACAGTAGTTGAGGGATGGGAATAGCCTTGTTATCAGCCTAAGAGCACTGTAGAGACAATCAGAGCAGATGCAGTTGAGTTCAAATGTAATATTTCATTTAAGCTTGCTTTTTCTAAAGTTGTTTCAGTTTTGTTTTTAAGTGAAGGGGAAATACACATGAGTAAAGCCTCTAATGAACCCCCTCTGGCCATAAATCAAAGATATGAATAGGTTTACCAGCATTCGAGTGCATTGAAAAGGGGATTGTGGCAGATGCAGTTAGGTTAAAACGTAACTCTTTGTCATTTGATCTGTCTGTTGATCCATTTTAAAGTTGTTCTAGTGTTTACTAGTGTTTTACTATTCATAGGTTTTTTGGTGTATGAAATCCTAGATGGGTGGATCTTTTGAGACAATAACTGGATTAATGGTTTCTTGGGAGGTATAGTAAGGGGGGTCACTGGCTTATAGGGAGCTAACAATAAGTACAAGAAAGAAGAAAATGTTCTAGAATTCATTGTAATGATTACGCTTACTCGTCTTGATATGATTGAACCATGCATTGTATGGCATGTGGACTACATGCCAATCAAAGTTTAAAAAAAAAATAAGTGAGCAGAGAACCTAGTAGAGATTTAACCAAAGAAGAGATCCAGGCAACCAGGAAGCATGAAGAAATGCTCACGCCTGTAGTCATTGCTTTTGCTGGTATTCAGTTCTGTCAAAACAGTGTGAACTCCTAGTGGTCCTACGTTCAGCAGAACAAAAGTACTGTGCGGTACTGCCCATCACAAGAGGTTCTCTGCTTGAACTCACAGTTTCAAGCCTGTGTCCATCTGTCTCAGTGGGGGCATTCTGTTCACTGACCCTCTACTTTATGAAGCGGGGTGTTCTTCTCCAGATCCCACTCTTCCAGGTAGCATGGGCCTAAAGACGTGAGAAAAAGTCTTACCATCCTCATCGCTAAGAAGCATTATGACTTCTTCCACCACAGACTTACTTGCTCTTCTAAGAATCCATCACACATGTAATATTTTTTGCTCCAACCATAATTCAGAGGCATCCATTCTTCTTCATTCTGCTTTATCCCGCTTCCACATGCTCAGGAGGTCATTGGAAATAGTATGGTTTGGGTCAGGTGCACCTTAATCTTTAAAGTGCTGTATTTGTTTCTCAACACTCTAAATAGGTAAATTTGGCTGATTTTCCCAATGCAATATATCATTTAATTTCCAAACTTCTTCTGCGGGCATGGATAATAGATCTAAATAAAATGGAATCCTTGGCTTCAGTCATTTATCTGTATATTATGATGTTTTATTGCTTCAGTTGTGCTGATTTTTGTTTTCTTTATGTTGAGGTTTTGCCCACATTGAAGTCTGTAGTCTTATATCTTCATCAGTAAGTATTTCAAATCCTCCTGACTTTCAGTAAGCAAGGGTGTGCCATCTCTATATCACAGGTTATTAATGAATCTTCTTCCAAAACTGATGCCACATTCTTCTCCATATATTTCATATTCTGGGCTACAAACTCAGCATTCAGAGTGAATAAGTATTAGAGAGATGCAAATCAAAACAACAATGAGATATCATCTTGTCACAGCATTAATAGCAAAGTAATTAATTTTAATTAATCTGGAAATATTATGTCAGAACGAAGCAATTGACTTTCCAACCAGCATTCATCTGTCAGTTGTCATACTGTGGTGGCTGGCATGTTGCTGTGGTGCTGAAAGTTATTCCACTAGTACTCCCTATACTAGCAAGGTCACCCCTGATGAGCAGAATTCAGTGGACCATCCAGACTATGAAGAAGACATAGGTTATCCACTTCTGAGGGATGAACCACTGAAGATTGGATGGATAACAACAGAACATTGTCATATAGAGTGCCTGGTGGTGAGCCCCTCCGGGGGCAAGTATACTATAGGCTCAAACAAAACAAACATTGTGAGGGTGACACAGCTCACTCTACTGTACCTAGAACCACCGAGTCAGAACTAACTCCATTGCACCTACCAACGACAGCCAAAACAATAAACCACAAGATGGCAAATTCTCACAATTGGAGAATAGGTCATTCTGATCCAACTACCACACTATTAATGAATGTTTGTGGATGTCTCCTTATTGCTCTCAAACTGCTATTAATTATGAGAAAGACACCCATTGCAACTCAATTTATCTTTAAAAACCTATCTTGAACCTTACTATTTATAATCAACCGTGATAAAATTACTGTATAACGTCAGCAGGTTTTACTCAGAGACAACTGAATGGTTTGACAAAAAGAAATTTGCTTTATAATTTTTTTGAACCACAAGTTGAGAGATTAAATGATACAAGCTTACTTTAAGCCTGTCATGTCATATTTTCAAGCCATAAAAGACTCTCAGCAAATATCAGTGAGGGAGACAGGAAATAGTATGCACAACTGCAACAAGATTCCCAGTTCCTCAGCCACAAAAGAAATGGGCAGGGTTTGGCTTCAAATATGAGTTTTCTCATGAAGCCAGGTTTGTAATGTAATAAAAGGGCAGTCCTAACTCACATATTCTCAAGATACAATCTCTTTAAAAATTACACTTTTCACAATGATATTTTTAATGTGTTTTTGGTGAAAGTTTATACAAGTTACCCAGGTTCTTATCTTACAATCTCCATGAAAATGGATCGATCAAATTAGTTATATTTTCCACATTGTGTTCGTATATATTTTTAATTATGCTCTAATTGGTCCATTTCCAGATATTTAGTTTCTCTGTTCCTTGTCCTCTGGTCTTTGCTTTGGATTAAATGTTGACCTTGTGGATGGATAGATAGATAGATAGATAGATAGATAGATAGATAGATAGATAGATAGATAGATAGAAGATTGGTAGATAGACAGACATATATATATATCTCCAATCTAATATATAATTTCATTTATTTTGTGCATCACTCTGCTTTTCTCCTACATGATGCTCTCAGGGGATAATTTTAGTTCAAGGTTAAAAGAGCATCTCAATTGGCCTCAGGTGGTCCACTGAGTATGGTCTCTGGTGGTCCAGTTAATCTGTTCTTTAAAGTTATTTTTTTGTTTTGCTCCACATTTCTATTCCATATTAACCAGTAGCATAAATTGTGCACCATTTAATACTTCTGGTTTCAGCGCAGTGGAGGTCATGGCGTGCATGGGCGATCAGCCTTGAAGCCTTCCTCCTTCTTCTCTGATTTTAGTTACTGTCTTACTCTTTTGCTCCTGGTGAGTAAACCAATAATTGTAATTTAATTACAAGTTAATGAGTCTCTTTGTGAATGTGTCCTAACATTGCCAGAGCAGCTCCATTTTTTATCGAATTGTTTAAGTAAATACATAATCAATATCATTTAATGTTTTTATTGTATTCAACATTTTATGTGAATGAATTTATAAATATAAAAAAATTTTAGCATACTATTAGTATCGACTTCTCAGGGAATAACAAGCCCAGGAACACAACAAGCACAGGAATATTTCCTTAGCAACTACCAGAGATGTGCCACTAGGAGGGAATTCCTATGCTCCCTGGATGGGAGAGAAAAAAATTAAAACTAAGCACACCAAAGTTTCTTATATGGGAGATTATCACTGTCTGGTAATGTCCCTTTACCATTAACCAGTGGCATGAGCTACTTTGGGGTTCTCCCTGTCCCCTATACAAGCTGATCTTTGCAGGCCTCTGAGCCAACCCAACCAGCCAAACTTCTCAGTTCACTGACCTCTGAGGGCCCTGAATGAATAGCAGACCACGTGGGCAACTTGAGAGACTTTCTCGCTACTTAAAAGATGCCCTTGCCATTATTTTCCTCTCCTTTTTCTTGTTTTCTTCACTGACCCCCTCCCCAGCAAGTCATACCAGTATACGTAATAATACTACCAAAGGAATAGGAATCCCACCCATGCAGCATGTTATATTTATTTGTTTGCATTTGTTTTTTTATGTTCCTAAAGGTTATTACCTTTGTATTTGTAATTTTTCTTTGCCCTTATCATTTTTATTGTCACATAACTGACATATTCATAATATTCCATAGTTCAGTCATATTGAGGATAGCTGTGTAATCATCACCACATTCAATTTTAGAACATTTTATTCTCTCTTGTACTAGTTGTTAGCCTCCCACTTCCCATCAACTTCCCCTGTCAAGTTCCTACATAATTATTAGTAGTTACTGACTATATTGATTTACCTGTAGTGTCATATACTGAAGAAGCATACAAAACAAAATCAAGAGCCAAAACAATAATAAAAAATACAACAAAAATATTCAAGTGAAAGGAACGCATAAGATTCCTCCCTCACTCTGGTTCTGGTCACCATGGGAGAGGAAAGAAGAGTGATGGAAATCTGAAATCCACCATAGTAATAGATCACGCAAACATCAATCTTCACAACACTGGGACCAGAAAAACTGGATGGTGCCTGGCTACCTCTACCAACTCTTTTAGAAAAGATCACATTAGAAGGTCCTGGATAGAGTGAGAGAAAAAATGTGGAACAAGACTCAAAATCAGAAAAGAGGCCAGGCGTACTGGTTTGGAAGAGTCAGGTGGGAAGGCTCTTCCCATCCCAAGACAATGGCCTTCATTTTCCTTCACGTCTGGAACTGAACCCACCCCTGGTAAAATAAACAACCATTTAAGATCGATAGGACAGCAGTTACCCAATGAAAAGAAAAACAGAAATAGGAAACACAGGAAGAAAACAGAATAAGTGATGGTACTTTGAGGGGATTGCTACAGATGTGTTGAAACAAAATATGTACAAATCAGTGGATGAAAAACTAATGAACTGCTCTGTAAGCCTTCACATATTTCACAATGAAAAGTAAAAAAAATGCAGAAAAGGGATTAGGATTTCTTCACATAAAATGTAACGTGAAAATAAAAGTTGGCATACCTGTGAATCAAGACAAGAAAATATACTTTTCCTTGCCAGATGAAGCAAAATGGCTTTTGGAGTTTCAGCGGTTGAAATCCACCAGACTCTGTGTGTGAAATAGGCAGCAGCGGGGGGGAGTTGCAAGGGGTGGATTATGTTCTGATGGGTACCAGGGGTGGTGTGAATTTGATGTATTGAAGTCACCACCTTATTAAATTTATGCTAATAGAAAAAAATAAAAGAAAACATAAAATATAAAAACACTGTTCCATAGTTAAAATGGATCAAAAGGGCTAAGAAATGATACAGTGTAACACTTTGACCTAGTTATTGTTATTAGGTGCCATTGATTCATTTCCCACCCACGGAGATTCTATGGAAACAAAATAAAACATTGCAAGGTCCTGTGACATCCTTGTAAATGTTCCTCTGCTTGTGCCCATTGCTGTAGCCGCTGCGTCAATCCATCTTACTAAGGGTCTAACTGTATCAACCATAATCTGACTCATTACATCTATGAGTACTTCCTTGGTTATATTTAGTAGTCTGACTAGGTCTTATAATAGGGCCCTTAAGTTTGTACCAATTTTCTCATTAATGATCGTGATAGCTTTGGAATTTACATTTATGTCTCTGATACACCTTGAGTTCATTATTCGGCATGGAGCAAGGTATGGATCATGAATCATTCGTCAGATAGAGATCCAATTTTTCTAGCATCATTTCTGGAAGAGGGTGGTCCTTTCTCATTAAAGTTTTGGGGACCTTTGTTGAAAATGAGTTCCCTGCATGTGACTGCATTTATTTCTGGGTTTTCTATTCTGTTGCGTCCGTCCATGTATCTATTGTTGTATCAGTACAGATTGTTTTGACTGCCGTGGCTATGTAACAGGTTTTAAGATCAGGTAATGCAAGACTTCCTACTTTATTCTTCTATTGAGGGAGTTGTTCTTCTTTCCTGGGCCTCTCCCCTCTCCATATGAATTTGGCAAGAAGTTTGTCCATTTCTTTAAAGAATGAAGGTGACATTTGGATTGGAATTGCATTGTTTTTTATAGATTGTTTTAGGAAGGATTTACATGTCCAATCTTAAGTTTTCCTATTAATGAATGGAGGATATTCTCTCATTTGTGTAGGTCTCTTGATTTCTTATAATAGTGTTCTGTACTTTTATTTGAACAGGCTTGTTTTCCAGTTAGGCTGTTTTCCAGTTAGGCTTATTCTAAAGTATGTTATCTTTGGTGTGGTTATTATAAGTGGTAATGTTTTCTTGATGTCTTTTTCAGAGCTATCTTCACTAGGATACAAAAATACAATGAATTTATGCTTGTTAATCTTGATTCCTATTACTTTACCATATCTCTTGAATGTTTCCAACAATCGTTTGATGGAATCTGAGAAATTCTCTATGCATAGTATCATATAATCTGCAAATAGTGAGAATTTCACTTCTTATTTGACCAATTGTATTTCCTTGTCTTCTGCATGTTGTCTAATGGTTTGGGTTAAAATTCCTAGCAAGCTGTTAAGTAAGTGGTGATAGGGGCATCAATTATCTAGTTTCCATTCTTAGAGGAAATGCTTACAGTTTTTCCCTATTGAGTAGGATGTTAGCCATTGAATTTTCATATATGGTCTTGATTATGTTAAGGAATTTCCCTTCGGTTCCTATTACATTTAGTGTTTTTGATCAGGAATGAGTGTTGAGTATTGTCCAATAGATATGTTGGCATCTATTGATGTGATTATGTAGTTCTTATTTTGTGTGTTATTTATGTAGTGGATCATATTGATTTTGTCTCTAATGTTGAAACTCCCTTGCATCCTTAGTATAAATTCTACCTGGTCTTGAGTGTTTGTTTTCTGTTTTTTTGTATGTTGTTGGATTCTGTTGGCCAAAATTATGTTCAGAATTTTTGCCTATGTCATAATGAATATTGGTCAGTAGTTTTCCATTTTGTTTATTTCTGCTAGAACCTCTATGATTCCTTTTCTTCTTTTTTTTAAAAGAACGTGTTGCTTTTGTTCTGATTGGTGAGGGGTTTGTGCTAAAGTGCTGAATCAGTATTTCTCCCCTTTTCTTCATGATAGCATTAATTTCTATAAATTCCCTTATGACAATTAGTTTGGCTGCATCCCAAAGGTTTTGCTAATTTGTGCTATCACTCTTGTTTGTTTCAAGCACTTTCTTTATTTCCTCCTTTATCAGATCTATGACCTGGTAGTTTTTATGTAATATATTTTTCAGTTTCCATGTGTTTATCTTTATGTTTGTTTTCTTTCTATTAGTAATTAGAGTTTTATTGTACTCTGATATGACAAAATGGACTGTAGAGTGAGTCTCAATGCTCTAGAATTTGTTGATGCTTGCTTTGTGACATAACATGCGATCTAACGTAGAGTATCTACCATGTGCACTGGAAAAGAATATATATTGAATTGTTGTCCAGTGGAGTGCTGTGTGTACGTTGACCTGGTTGACTGTGTTGTTCAGCTCTTCAGTTTCCTTGTTAAATTGGTTTCTTGTTAATCTCTCTTACCTTGAAACTGGTGTATTGAAATCTCCTACTACTATTGCCCAGCTGTTTTTTAATCTCTTCAACTGTGTGAGGATTTGATTGATATATTTCAAAGGTATTTCATTGGATGCCTAAGTTTATTATGGTTAGATGTTCCTGCTGTATTATTTCTTTAATCTTTATGCAGCATTGATTCTTATATATCATTATATTATTTGTTTTGAAGTCTAGTTTATACAAGATTAATGTTGTCACTCCTGTTTTTTTATGGTTGGAATTGACTTGGTAGATTTTTTGCCACACTTTGATTTTTTAGTCTTTGAGTGTCAAGTGTGTCTCATGTAGGTGACTTATAGATGGATTTCATTTTCTAAACTAGTCTATTACTCTCTGTCTTATTTGGTGTATTTAATTCATTGATATTCAGTGTCTTTATATTAAATGTAGGGTTGTTGATGTCATTTTGCTGTGTTGTATTTGGTTGCTTTTCCTTGTTAATGAATTCATTGAGGTTTTTGTTGCTGTTGTTTCCTCCTGTTTTGAGTACTGATTTCATTGTATTTGTTTCTGGATCCTGCATCCTCTCAGGTTTATATGTTGTTGTTGTTGATTCTTTGTCCATTATGATGCTGTTAATATTTTTGGTAATACTGATCTTGTTTCTTGGTTTTACTAATCCCTTCAAATTTTCCTAGTGTGGAAGTAACTTTATTTCTCCTGTGTAATTGGGTGATAATTTTGCTTGATAAAGGATTCCAGGTTGACACTTTTTACTTTTAAAATTTTATATCTATCACTTCATAGTCTTCTCTGCATAATTTCTGCTGAGAAATTTAAACCTAGCCTCACTGTTTTTCTTAGTAGGTAACTGATCTTCCTTCCCTAGCTGCCCTCAGGACTCTCTCCTTTTTCCTTGGGGTTTTATCTTGGTATGCCATGGTGGTTTTTTCTTTGGGGGTCTATTGGATTTGGGGTTTGCTGGGGTTCTTGAGCAGTTTTTCTTCCTTTGTAATGTTGGGGAAATGTTCTCCTATGAATTATTGTGTTGTTTTCTCTGTAAACATTTTTTGTTTCCTCTTGTTCTGGGATCCAAAATGATATTAATATTGAGATTTTATATATATATATATATATATATATATATATATATATATATATATATATATATATATATATATATATATTTCCCCTCCTGATTGTGTCCCACATCGTTCTCAGACTTTCTTTGAATTACTTCACTATTTTTGTTGCGTGTTTCCCTGAGGTTATAGTCAGACTGATTATCTTTTAACTCTCTGATTCAATTTTCCTTTCTTACATTTTATTCCTCAGGTCTTGATTGTGTTGACTAACATCTATTCTTCTATTTATCTTCTGAGATTCCTTTTGGTGTGAGTCTTCTGTCCTTTCAATTTTGTCCTTTTCTTGTTTGTTTGGTTTTTCAGATGAGTTCTCCACTTCTCTTAAAGGAACTGAAATATTATTCTTCTGAATTCTATTTCTGGTAGTTCCAGGGCATCCTTTTATATCCATTACTCTATTGGATTTGGGTGATTTTCAGTTGTTTGAGTTTGTATTTCTTGAATCTTGGGATCTACTTTGTTGACTATTGTTTCTGCATCATCAGTGTATGCAGCCATCA
Organism: Tenrec ecaudatus; assembly: GCF_050624435.1. NCBI lineage: Eukaryota > Metazoa > Chordata > Mammalia > Afrosoricida > Tenrecidae > Tenrec > Tenrec ecaudatus. The sequence goes on along the minus strand of NC_134540.1, from coordinate 81,586,149 downwards.
GGGGTGTAGAGAGCTGTGTGTTGTATATGAGTAACATACCAAAAAATGTCAACAGGATCACCATGAGCTTATAGAACACAATAAAAAACTCAGAAATAAAAATCTCCACCTATACACAACCAATTTTCAACGAAATGCCATAAAACATTACGTGGAAAAGAGACAACCTCGTCAACAGATTTTGCTGGAAAAGTTGGATCTCCGTCTGCAGAAGAATGAAACAGGATACATACACCGCTACATGGACAAAAAAGGATTCAAGATTAATTAGAGACTTAAATGTAAATTCCAAAACTATGAGAATCATCCATGAGGAAACTGGTACAGGCTTAAGGACCATACTCAGACTTCCAAATATCATAAAGAAAAACAGTCAGTAGAAGACAAACAGATGACTGGGACCTATGGAAAATAAGAAACTTATACACATCAAAAGACTTCATTCATCTAAAAAATAAAATGAGGGCTCACAATGGATGAGAGACTATTAAACTCTGTAGAATTCTGCAACATCTAAATAAGAAAGAAAATAAATAATCTAAATAAAAAGTGGGAAAAATACATGAACAGACAGTTCACCAAAAATGACACTCAAAGGGCTATCAAACACATGAAAAAAATGCTCCTGATTACTAGCCATCCTGGAGATGCTAAAAAATGAAATATTCTCTTACATTAATAATGATAACTCTATAATAAAAGAAAATAACAAATTCCAGATAGGGTATGGAGCACTTACACACTGCTGGTGGGCTAATAAATATGTACAACCATTGTGGGAAGTGATGTGGCTACCTAAAACAACCAGGAATTGAAATACCCCATGACCCAGCAATACCTCTGTTGGATATAAACCACAATTAAGAAAGAGACACAATACGAACAGACATACGCTCTCCCATATTTATCACAACGCAGTTCACAATAGCAAAAAGCTAGAAATGGCCAAAATGCTCATCAGTTGAAGATAAAGAAACTCTGGTACATAGACAGTAGGATACTATGCACCATAAAAAAAAATAGTGATGAAATCAAGAAACACCTCATGACATGGATGGACCTGGGCACCATTAGGCTGAGTGAAATTATTCAATTACAAAAGAACAGATATTGCATAAGATCATTAATATAAGTACAAACACCAAACCAAAGGCAGGCCTCTAATCTCATTTCATATCACTTTCTAAGATGATTTCCCAAGCAATGAGGTGGTATGCCTGCCTAATGCTCGTGATCCATATATAACCCCTTTATATGGCTGTCTTCAAAACTACTGTGAGAAAGGACAACGCATCTCAGCTGCAGTTAGTTTCTCATGTTAGTTGTAGGAGAAGACCAACCAGTTCCTACCATCTAACATTGTTTTATAGTTGCCCCAAACCAAAGGACATTCCTATAAGGGGGGCTAGGGAACCTTAAGGAAATTAAGTGCAAAAATAGGGATGGGGAGGAATGCCTGCCATTGAGAAGGCGATTATACCTCTGTAGATGGCTAAACCAGGTGGGACAACCTGGATTTGGAAAAATGCAGAGCACTGCTTATATAGACTCTTACATGGTATTATGTTCCTAATTGGCCACTTTTGACCTATCCAGCTCCTGACCAGGTGCTATTGACAACCAGAACTTCAGACTCTGTCCTTCTGATGCACACAACATCCTTTATACGTCACACCAGAAAGCTCAGATTGAAAACCTCACTGAGCAAACTGAACTTTACCTTAAACTAATCTGAACATATTTAAGAAAGTGAAATATTTATTTGAACTTAAGCTTTGAACGCCCTAGTGTAAGAAGAAGCAGAAGACTGATATTCCACTGTTATAGATTTGTAGACTATAGGGCTTTGGATTGGATCTATAGCAGAAGTTCTCAACCTGTGGGCTACGACCTCTGTGGGGGTTTAAAGACCCTTTCACAGAGGTCGGTCGATTAATAACAGTAGCAAAATTGCAGTTATGAAGTAGCAACAAAAATAAATTTATGGGGGGGGGGGTGGGGGAGAGGTCACCAAAACATGAGGAACTGTATTAAAGGGTCATGGCATTACGAAGGTTGAGAACCACTGATCTAGAGCTATGAGGCTGCCCAGTGAATGTCAGCTTGGAACTATCATATATTTGATATTTACATGCTCTCTTTGCTTTTTATGACATGTCAACCTAGTGGGCATGATTCTTTCTTTTGGGATGAGCATTATTGAAATTTTTACCCTCTCTCTCCCTGACCCTCATTGTTTGCATTAAAAGACGCTGAATCTCCTGGGACAGGATCCCTGATCAGGTAGAGATGCTGCTGGCAGGTCTATCCTAGAAAGGATTCTAGGGAGAGGCCGCATGTTGTTAAAGCTCTGCATGGTAAAGGGTATTATCCTCTCAACGCAAAGGACAGTAACAGGCTATTCCTGTTTTAAGATAGCAACATTTTAAATGTGTTGCTGTAAGAAGTAAAGTGGTGTCAATTACCCCTTTGATTATCCTATTCTACCATTTTGATGGGCTCATTGAAAGATACCACCAACCAAATCTCATCAGACACCTGTCATTATATGGCATTTGAACCAAAAATGTTTACATTTTAAATAGCTAGGGGTAACATGAAAAACAATAATGCATGACCCGTGACCATCACACAAAATTCAAATTTATGTGTTCATAATAAAGTTTCATTAGAATCTAGCCAATCTCATTAAGTATTATCTGTGGATACATTCATGCTGCCATGACAGAATTGAATAGCTGAGACAGGCTATATTGGCCACAAGATCTAAAATATTTACTACTTTGTCCTTTACCAAAAAAAGTATGCTATATGATTCTAAGACCTACTGATGACAAAGGTGAATGGGGGAGCTGTTGTCACTTCTCTACTTATCACACCAAATACGTGTAACCCATGAAGGGGTGATGAAGACTTACTTTTTCAAATACTCTCTAAATGGAGACAATATAAGCATTCTACATACTGACCATCCTCTTTCTTTACATGATATATACGATGTCTGAATTTTTTAAATTATGCTGATTTTCACAATGATTAATAGCCCAGGTGACTTATAAAAGAAAGAATGTTAGATTTTTTATTGTGTTTCCATTATCAATTCATTTTGACTTTTTTTTTCCAGTTTAGAGTTTAGCTTTGTAAGGATACAGAAGCATGAAGAAGATTCACAAGGATTTAAAAGGGCTACAGAGGAATTGAAGCATTACACCAACAATTCTTACATTGATAATTTAATTTAACTCTTAAACAATATTTCAAAAGTCTAGGCAGAAGGTGATGTTTATCAGAGGTATGAAGAATTATTCTGCAAGTAAAATATACAATTTGTCTCTAAAAGCAAAAGGATCAGATGAGCTTGTGTAAAAGCAATGAAATAGGTGGAGTGAGAAATGTTGGCTCTAAGAAACAGAATTTCCTGAGACTGACTAAATGCTGACTGTGTCCTGGAGTTTGCCTACTGAATTATTTCAAGCAAGGATGGTTTCTAAGCTTGTGTAAAAGTAGAAAAATAGCCCTTTCCTGTACATCCAGGCCCATTACAATCTGAGAAGAAATGAGGTTGACTGTGTTCTTTCAGTTGCTCTTGATAAGATACTAAGAACCTCCCCGAGGACTATTGGAGCAAAGAGGCAGGGAGGAGCAGCATGTACCTGCTTGTAGGGACACAAAAAAGATTGTTGTTCTGTCCTTTATAATATCCCCTCCGGGAATATTTGACCCTGGATAGGAACATTATCCTCCTCTTCTAAAACTGGAATCTCTGATGACTCAGAAGGCCAGAAGAAGCTGGAATGGAGGAAGTATATTTTTCTAAAATCCATAGGGATTACTGCCTCTCAAGTCTATGTGTGAGGTAATTGGCCAATTCACATGACTGGGTCTTGAGAGCCATCTCATTTTGCAGATATTTTGACTTTACTTATTAAAATCTGAAGAATAAGTAAAAGCCAGATAATTTCTCTTTTCTATGTGTTTGCATTGCGAATGTTGATCATTTCATCTCCAGAATAGAACAGGTGAGACCACTAGCATGGGACACTCTCTGAACAACTCCACAGAAACCCAAGGCACAGGCCAGAAGTGCCTCCATGCTCCATCCTACTGTACATATTCTGGCACCAGCCAGTCCTCCAAAGACTCTGCTTTTCTGTTGGATTCAATAATCTGCTATAATAGCCACACAAATCTCACAGATAATATTTGTGTTTAAAAAGAGTTATTAGCAAAGTGAACAGGTTACTACAAATCAGGATTGGCAAACAGGATAGAATCATAGATCCGCAGAAAAATCCCTCCTTAGACAATATCCAAGCCTCTCTCCACTTCTCAGCCTCTTAGCCACATGGCGCTTTGGTCTCTGCCTCCGTGGCCCAGGGAGTCAGTCTATTACTCTGTCTCACAGTCTCTTAGACTCAGTGGTTCTCCTCTGTTCTGTCTTTCCTTGGTCTCTGGTGCTTTCCTGATACTTACTTCCACTAATTCAGAATGAGATCTGGAATGTGTTCCACTGGTGGTGCTTCTTCCAATGGTCCTGGTATTTCTTTCTTTTCTTGCTTCTGAGATGGAAGTGTGTATTTCTGTCTTTTAACAGATCACATCCCCAAAAATACAAAAGGTGGTAAATAGTCACACACTCTAGTAAAGTGAAACCTAAGAATTCATGCCACTTTAATCCTGCCAATTAGCATAGCTGAAAACTTTAATGAATTGACTTTAGTAAATTGCCATTAACTCTGTCCCCATTAAAAAGAGGTGATCAACTTTCCATCACCTTCCGTATAGATGAGAAAAGCTTTCCATGAAGGGTTACATTAGTGTTCTCTATTACACAATGATGACTGAATAATCTGTTGTTGTTGTTAAGTGCCATCCAGTCAGTGATAACTCCTATCAACACTGTCTACAACAGAACAAACATTTCCAAGCCTTGGGCCATCTTCACAATCATTGTTATGCTTGAGCTATTTGTTTTAATCACTGACTTAGTGGCACAAAATAACACACATTTGTTTTCCCAGGTTTTATGGATCAGAAATCTAGGCACAGCTCATCCGGGTCCTCTGATCAGGGTCTCATGAAGCTGAGATCAATTTCTGGCAAGATGGCACCCAGATAAGCAGCTTACATCCAGAGCTCCAAGGAAATCAGTAAATTCATCAGTTCAAAATTGAATTGGGGATTCATAGAAAGTGAATTCATTCCTATAGCAACACCTCCCCCATTCCCCCACCCCAGCTAGTCATGCTCCAGAGCCCCTAGGCTCTGCCCACAGTTCACTCAGGACACTCACCATTGCGAGCAGCCCCCTTCTCCCAATGGGACACCCTACTACCACACCTGGTACCCCCTGCCACAGACCTGCAGTCCCAGTGCAGCTAGACCTAGTTGGTAGTCTGCCCAAGGTAAACCCCACAGCGAATGCCCCCCACACCTCCAGCCCATGGCCTTATTCACCACTATTATAACCCACCCCTGTCACCCAAATGTAGCTCAGGCACCTACTCCAGGGTTTCACTTACCTATCAACTGCAGCCCGTGCCATGTGACCAGAGCTCACCAGCTACCCTTGCAGGTTTCCAACAACCATGAACGGAACACTTCAATAACTACATGGAGTCCAACCTCGACCTTTAGCCTGTAACTGGATGCCTCCACAGCAAATGATCATATCTCTTAAAGCCACAGTCAGAACCCATCTGCCTTCCTTTTCAGATTGTCCTGCAGGGCTGACCTGGACACCACAGCTCTCTGGTGACTCTACCCCAGAATAGTTTCTTCTCTCCCATGCCACCTCCAACCCTGAAGTTTCCCCATGCAGCAGGTGTGGCCCTGCAGCTTCTCTGCTGAGTTGCTTCCAAGCCTGGGGGCCTACACACAGTAATGCTGTGGCCGAGCAGCATCTCTGCTGGCCCACCCCCAACACCAGGGATTTCCTGCAGCACTGCTGTGGCTCTGAGGACTCTCCTCCAGGCAGGGACCAACCCCAGGAATTACCCATGATATCTCTGTGAACCCATGGCTTATGGCTCAGATTTGCTATGTCCTGGCCAGCATAGGAACCCCCTGACCTGGTCTAGAATCATAACCACAGGCACTGCCCATGGACCATCTTCTGAGACACCTACTGTTGACAGCCACCCAATTGCCATGGCACCTCCCTTAAGTATTGGCCTGACACCCAAACCCAGTAGGCCACAGGCAGGTCCCACAATCACTCTTACCAGTTCCACAGTGAGAAAGTTCAGGGAACTGGTGTCTTTCAGAATATGGTGCCAAGTGCCATCCAAATGACAGACAAACAGCATCTTACCTCAATACCATCAACAAGAAAATAAGAAAAACAAATACAACGTTGGAAGTAGTCCTAAATCTAATGACACTCAAAGAAGAAGCAGATATTGATCTTCCACAAAATGATATCTTCAGAATGCTTCTTGGAGTCATACAAGATATGAAGGAAGAAATGCAGAATACAAATACATTAGAGCAGATGAAGTGCATGATCAATGGGATAAAGTCCACGCACAAAAGCTAAATATAAGAGTTAAGGTGCAAAGTAACAAACATAAAACAAGGTAACAGACCTCACTAACAGACTAGAAGAGGAGGAAAATTGTACCTGGTGATCTGGTGGAAAACCAGGCAGATTCCAACAAATGGGAAAGACAGTCAAACAAGACAAAGAGGCAGAAGAAAACCTGAGATCAATGACAGATGCTATGTAAAAAATAAAATATTCAAATAATAGGAATATTGAAACAAGACACAGCGAAGAATTCAACAGCTAAAGTAGCAAGGAAATTCCTGGAAGAATAATTTCCCAACTTAATGAATGAGAATCAGACAATCATACAGGAAGTAGAGAGGACACCAGTTAGACTAATTCCCAGGAAGAAATCACCAAGATACATAATAGTTAAGTTATCCTACTTTGAGGAAAAGGAAAAACTCATAAAAGCAACTAGAGAAAAAAAGGCAGTCACATAAAATGGTACTAAGGAAAGAGTATGCTCAGACCTATCAGCAGATAACATGAAGAAGAGTGGAGCAACATCTCCTGAAAATTGAAAAGAACAATGCCAATCCATGAATCTTCTATCCCGCCAAACTGTCTATCAAGATAGATGGAGAGGTAAGAGTCTTCCCTGACAAGGAAAACACCAAAAATACGTTATAAGATACCCAACCTTGCGAAAAATTTCTACCTTACTCATTGTGCTCAGAAAAGCAACATTCACAAGTACAAATAGGAGACCACCACATAGTGCAACCCCACCTGGTAGTCAATGTACTAAAAACAACCACCAACATAAATTTGCCTCAACAGTGAAAAAAAAGAGGGCAAGAATGAAGCCCCTCACCCCCAACCCAAACACACATATACTCAGCACAATGTTATGTGGGGAGATAGGAAAACACCCAACACTAAATTTATGAGTTGACAAAAATGAATCCAGTTATTGGTAATAACACTGAATGCCAACGTTCCGAATTTTACCATGAAAAGACAAAGGCTTGCAGACTGGCTCAGAAAACATAACTCAACAATCTGCTGCCTGCAAGAGACAACTTTCAGTTAAGAGACAAAAAGTGCCTAAGAAAAAAAAAGTCTAGTGAAAAATATACCAAACAAGTGGCAATTAAAAAAAATAGGGATTGTGATCCTAATCTCAGACAAAATAGATCTCAGGGTGCAAATCATAACAAGAGATAAGGAAGGTCACTGTATAATGCTAAAAGAACCGGTAGATCAAGAACCAGTGAGTATAATAAATATATACATGCCTAATGAGAAACCTGTGAAATTTGTCAAATTCTTCAAAAATGATAACAAAAACCACAGACTCAACAATCATAGGGGGTGATTGTTTTTAATTTAATACACTGTTATCAGAGAAAGATAGGTCACCAGGAAAGAAACTCAACAAGGAAGCTACAAAACTAAACATCACAATTAGGCAACATGATCTGATAGACATTTATAGAGCTCTCCACCCAAATGCAAATAAATTCATCTTCTTTTCAAGTGCACATGGCTGTTATTCAAAAATAGACCACATGCTGCGGCAGAAGTCAAGTCTGAGTAAATTCAAACGCATAGAGATCACTCAGACATCCCTCTTGGACCAGCAAGTCATAAAACTGGAGATAAACAATAGGATGATAAAAAAACAAGGACAAACAATTGGAAAATGAATAACTGTCTTCTGTGGAATGAGTGGGTACAGGCCCAAATTAGAGAGCAAATAAGGAAAGTTTTAGAAATTAATGAGAATGCAATGTACCAAAATCTATGAGACACAGCAAAAGCAGTTATCAGAGGTTGTTTCATAGCGACTAATTCGCATATGAGAAAGGAACAAGGACTCATGACTGATATGCTATCACGAACTCTTCAGCAACTAGATCAGAATCAACAGAACAATCCCTCAAAGAGCAAAAGAAAAGAAGTAATAAACATTAGGGAGTGGTAAGACAAGAGAACAATACAAAAACTTAATACATCAAAAAGGCTGGTTCTTTGAAAGGATTAACAGAATTTATAGAGCGCTGACCAACATAACCAAAGATAGGAAGGAGCAAACATCAATAGCCAGAATGAGGGATGAATCAGAGGAAATAACAAAAGACAATAAAAGTATATCAGAAGCATTTTTCTGTGGGATGAAGAAGTGAAAATGTTATTTGCAGAAGACATGATTCTATGCCTTGAAAACCCCACAAGCTCCACAACATGAGTGTTTGCAACAATAAAAGAATATGGAACAGTGGCTGGAGACAACATCGACAAACAGAAATCTACTGGGAAAAAAAAAAGAAATCTAATGGATTGTTATATACATTGGACCAGGGCACGGAAGAGATCAAGAAGGCAATACCCTTCACACTAGCTAAGCACAAATTGAAATATCTAGGGATATACCTAACCAAAAAACAAAGGATTAGTATGAGGGAAACTTCAGAACCCTACTACAAGAAACCAAAAGTAACCTCCACAAATGGAAGAATATCCCATGCTTATGAATTGGAAGACTTAATATAGTAAAAATGCCAATTCTACCAAAGGCACTATATAAGTTTGACAGTATACTTCACATGGTGAAGGCACATGCCCAAAATTAGCAGAGAACTCTTCAAGAAGAAAAACAAAGTAGGAGGGCTTGGTTTACCTTACTTTAAAACATACTACATTGCCACAGGGTCAAAACAGCGTGGTACTGGTATAATGACAGATATTCAGACCAATGGAAAAGAACAGAAGACCCAAAACAAAACCAGCAACATATAGACAACTTATCTTTGATAAGCAGCCCCAACCCCCAAAAAAAAAATCAAATGGCAAGCAGATGCCCTCTTCAACAAGTGATGGGGGCTGGGGGGCGGGGAATGGATCGCTACATGCAGAAAACTGAAGCAAGATCCTTATTTCAGCCCATGCACAAGAAAAAACTCAGGTGGATCACAGACCTCAAAGTAAAACCCCAGGAATCAATGAAGGAACAGGGACAAACCTGAGAACCTTGGCATAGGAAAGGACCTAGGCTAACTGAAATAGGGAAGAACACATACACAGATGGACCTAAAATTGACAAATGGGATATGCTAAGCGTAAAATACCTGTGTGCATTAAAAGATTACACAAAAAGAGTAATAAGAAAAAGGGCTTATTACTAAAATATACAAAGCCCTAATAGCCTGCAACACGGAAAAAGCAGAGAGCCTTCTGAGGAAGTGGGCAAAGGACCTGGACAGAAGTATCAGCAGGGGGAAACCAAATGGCTAATTAACATATGAGAAGTGTTCATGATCATTAGCCATCAACTATGAGATACTACCTAACACCCCTGAGGATAGCCCAGTTCAAAAAATCAGAGGAACAAATGTTGGCGGGCATGTGGTGAGATAGGAACTCTCACCCACTGCTAGTGTGTTGAATATACATACAGTCACCGTGGAAAGACATGTGGTGATATCCAAAGCAAATTGAAATTGAGCTATCTTACAACCCAGCAATCCCCCTATTGGGCACACACCCAGAAGAAGTAAGAAATCGACTCATAGAGGAGTTTAGGAGTTTAGGAGAGGAGATGGGTCAGTCAGGGTGCGAGGTAGTACCAATGAAGAACACAGCTTTCCCCCAGATCCTGGATGCTTCCTCCCCCCAACTACCATGATCCAAATTCTACCTTGCAGGCCTGGATAGGACAGAGGCTGTACACTGGTACATATGAGGGCTGGAGGTACAGGGAATCCAGGGTGAATGATACCTTCAGGACCAAGGGTGTGAGGGACGATGCTGGGAGAGTGGAGGGTGAGTGGGTTGGAAAGGGGGAACTGATTACAAAGATCCACATGTGGCCTCTTCCCTGGGAGAGGGACAGCAGAGAAGGGGGGAAGGGAGACTCTGGATAGGGCAAGATATGACAAAATAACGATGTATAAATTACAAAGGGCACATGAGGGAGGGGGGAAAGGGGAGGGAGGGGGAAAAAAAAAAGAGGACCTGATGCAAGGGGCTTAAGTGGAGAGCAAATGCCTTGAGAATGATTGGGGCAGGGAATGTATGGATGTGCTTTATACAATTGATGTATGTATATGTATGGATGGTGATAAGAGTTGTATGAGTCCCTAATAAAATGTAAAAAAAGAAAAGAGGAGAAAAAAATTATTAGGGCAAAGACTGTACAGATGTGCTTTATACAACTGATGTATGTATATGTATAAACTGTGATAAGAATTGTATGAGCCCCTAATAAATTGTTAAAATTAAAAAAATAAAATAAAAAGAAATCGACTGCGACCAGGCATCTGTACTCCAATGTTTACTCCGGCTCAATTCACAATCTCAAAGATCTGGAACAACCTAAATTTCCATCAATAGATGAGTTCTTTAGAAACCTCTGGCACATACACACAATGGAGTACTACACAACCCTCAAAAACAGTGATGAAAACACAAAACATATTGGGGTGCCAAGCCTTCAGGGAAGACTAACCTGTGTGATCACAAGGTGCTGATAGGATCAGGTATCAAGCATCAGAAGACCCAAAACAAATAATCATACTGATGCAAACAAGGGGGGTCGGGATGGAGACCCAAAGCCCATCTGTAGACAAATGGACATCCCCTCACAGAAGGGTCACAAGGAAGGGACGAGTCAGGATGCAGTAAAGCACTGATGGAATACACATTCCTCTAATTCTTTAATGCTTATTTCCCCCTACTATCATGACCCCAGTTCTATCTTACAAATCTGACTAGACCAGAGCATGTACACTGGTACATAGCTCTCAATACACAGAATCCAGGACAGATAAACCCCTCAGGACCAATAATGAAAGAAGCGATACCATGAGGGTAGAGATAGGTGGGGGAGAAGGGGGAGAAAGGGGGAACAGATGGCAATGGTCCATATGCAACCTTCCCCTCCCCCTGTCCCCAGGGGAACGAACAACAGAAATATGAGTGAAGGGAGACAAAGAATGGTGTAAAATATGAAAATAGAAATAATTTATAAATTATCAAGGGTTCACAAGGGTGGGGAAGTGGCAGAGGCAGGAGGAGCTATATCAAGGGCTCACGTAGAAAGAAAATGTTTTGGAAATTATGATGGTGACATATGTACAAATGTGCTTCATACAATTGATGTATGGATTGTTATAAGAGCCCCCAATAAAATGACTTATTAAAAAAAAAAAGCCGACATCAAGCATCAGAGCCCACGTGGAAGAAGTACACTTTCCTGTATGATCATGAGGTGTCGACAGAAATCAGTACCATAAATTCAAAAATAAGCAACCAAATTGACATGAAGGAATAAACAAAGGGACACCCCAAACCCACCTGTAAGACAATTGGACAGCACCTCACAGAATCACCACATGGAAGGGTTGCTATATCCAGGGCGAATTATAGTGCTGATAAAACACAGAGCTATCTTCTAGTTCTTTAATATTTCCTCCCCTTAATATTATGGTCTTAGTTTTGCCTCATTAATTTCATTAGGCATGTGTGTGTATTTGTATAATTAAGTTCGTTCAATGCAGGAAATCCAAAATAGTTAAATCCTTTAGAAATAGTAATGGGAGTAATGATTCCCTAGGGGTTTGGGAAGAAAGGTGGGGGTGGGGAACTGATAGCCATAATGACTATAACCCCACTCGAGGGGAACAAATAACAGAATTGTAGGTAAACAGATAGATTGGATGGGATAAGATATGGATAATATATAGGTATATAATAATAATTATTATTATTATATAATAATAAAGGTTCCTGGGGGATAGGGTGGGGGAAGGAGGTGTTAGAGGGAAGCTAATATGAAGGAGTTCAAGAAGAAAGAAAATGTCTTGAAAATAATGGTGTCAACAACTGTACAATTGTGCTTGATCTAATTGAAATAAGATATTTGTCAGAGCCCCCAATAAAATGATTAAATAAATTGATAAATTAAAGGTCAGCTGGGGTTGACTAGGGATGGGGTTTCCTCAGAAACTCTGAGTCTTCTCCAACGCTGTGGTGATTAGTTGACCTTTTAATCTTGGAGCTATAAATTCACAGTGATTTTCCTATTCTTCTTCTCTCAGTAAGGTATAGAGGCTCCGCTCCTTTTAAAACCTAAACAACCAAAAATCCCACTGCCAGTGAATTGATGCCGACTTACAGTAATCCTTCAAGACAGAGTAAAACTGACCTTTTGGGTTTCCTGCACTGTAAATCTTTATATGAGGAGACAGTTTCCTCCTCCTCCCTTGGAGCTGCTAGTGTGTTACACCTGCAGACCTTGAATTAGCAGCCCATCCCTGAATCCACTACACCACCAAGGGTCTTATTAAATTAGGCCTACCCATAAAAATCCCTCTGTTGATTACAGATCAACTAATTTGGAATCTTAATTACATTTTCAAAATCCCTTCAATTTTGCTATATAAAGTAACCTAATCAAGGGAGTCATATCCATGACAGTCACAGGTTCCAACCATAATCAAGCAGAAGCAATTATGTATAAGGTAGGAATTTGGGGCCCATCTTAGAATTATGCTTCCAAAATATTGCAGTACTTTCTAAAGCTTTAAAGCTCTTTAATGACAAATAAGGCAGCAGTATTCAAACACTGGAACAGTCTGTATCTGAAGATTGGACACATTCAACAGTTCTAATCAAGGCTATATATTGGAATAACCTTGAGAGATCTGGAAAATACTGATGTTTGATCCTATCCTCAGATGTTTGATTCTATCTTCAGATTCTATCTACTGATTTAATTTGTCTGGAGCGCAGTGGCTTGCATCAGGATTTAATAAAACGCTTTAGGTGTGAACACCAAGGTCAATCAGCAGGCCAGTTTAAGACAGTGCTTGAAGACTTCAGTGTCTTGAGAAATGGTGGGACATAACTCAGAATTATTAGAGACCAAGCTTATTAATAGGATAGAGACTGGTTCCCAACTGCCAAACTATGGTCCTGAGTCACCCTTGAGGTCTGCAATGGAATTCACTCCGTGTTAGAATCACCAACCACTTAAGAAGAGACTGGCAGCCTCTACTCGTGGAAGGTTGGTTATGGAAGGAGAAATGGAAACGCGGGGACGAAGCGAGATGAGTGATGACCTAGGGAACCAATGGCAAAGCCGGAGTTGAAACAAAAAGCCCATCGATTATTCAGCCATCTTCTCTGTAAACCTGAATCGCTGTGAAAAATTCTCCTTGAACAATTGAATTGTATGATATGTAAACTACATGCCAATAAAACTGCTTGGGAAAAAGAAAACAGCTTTTTTTTTTTAATGCGATGGAAAGGGTCAACCATTTGCAAGCACATTAGGATAAAGGAAATTCTCTCATAGGCAATCATATAAATAAATGTTTATTATAACAACAACACACATACATGTTTTGCAAGAAACAATGAAAAGTAAAAGCTCTCCAGGTGCTGTCGCTGTGCAGCCATGGGTGAGAACCAGTGGTGCAGAGTCCCTTCATCAAAAGCTGACTCCAGAAAGCGGAGGCCGGAATAATCATGGGAACTGTGATTTACAACGAGCAGGTGCACAAGTTACATTTACCACACTTTATCTCTAGTGATATGGAGTAAAGGAAGCAGGTAGGAGAAGTCACTCCTCTACTTTTTCTTTCTTTCTTTTTTAAGATGAAGAACATAGAAAGCTGAGAGTTGCCAGGTCTCATAGCAGTTCAATGAAACAAGTGGAATTTGCCTCTCTCGGTTCTGACTGATGTTTGACTATGACATTTGTCAAATTCCTCAGTGTTCTCATCTCTGAAATGGAGTAATTTTAGTTCCTGACTCATATCATGGCTATGAAGAAACTGAGTTGTTTGGGAGAATAAAACTGGGTTAAGGCTCAGATTGAAGTATCTGTTAATAACAAACGGTCACCTCCAAGTGCCAGTTGGAGTAGATTATTTGTTATAATAGAATAAGCACTCCCAGGCAATACAGAGCTAGTTGGCTAGCTTCATAATTTGAATTTATATGCACCTGTATGACATCTTACTTTGGAAAAGATTGAAAGCTCCGGTAGTAGACTAGCTATTTGATGTTCTCTATGAGGATTGATTTGGGGCAAAGGAATAAAATGTAAAGTTGGTCTTGGCACTCCTGCCTGCACTATACCTATGTGTCCATTACATCAGCCCTTAAGTGCCTTTCTATCATCCCCGAATGCTTTCCTAACATCTAGCACTCCATTGCTTTTGCTCCTGTCTTATCTTTCTCAAGAGTTCATTGTCTAAATCACTCTGCTGACAGTTTTGAACAGTTTCTCTCGCACTGACTCTGTGAGCCATCAACAGCTTTCACTAGTATTTGTGTATTAATGGCTTTTGCATTTCAAAGCCAAATCATTCCTGTCTTTTAACTCTGGTTTTGCATTTCCAATTACGGTACCAGTCGTTGCTGTCAGATCTATTCAGGGACACTTGGTGTGTCAGGATAGAATTGTGCACCACAGGGCTTTCAAGGACTGCTTTGTCAGAAGCACATCTCTAGACTTCTGTTTTGAGGAGCCTCTGGATGGACTCAAACCTCCAGTCTTTTGGACAGGAGTCAAGAACTTAACCATTTGTGCCACCAAGAGACAATTCTCACTTCTCATCAGTTCCACATTTGCAAATGTACCTGGTTTCTAAAATTCTTTTGTAATCCCAATTTGATGCTGATAATGCTTCCATGAACTCTGAAAACATTGAGTCACACATTCCCAGTTGAGGGCAAAAAAAGGCAGCACTCTATTCCCCTCTTTCACTTTTCATACAGTAAACAAGGATCCTTTTCCCGGTCTATTTGGTTATTCACTTTTAGCATGTTTGCACTTTAAAAATAATAAATCATTTTAATGGGGGCTCTTACAGCTCTTATAACAAGCCATATATTAATTGATTTCATTTGTTTGTTTTGGGTCTTAGGTGCCTGATACCCAATCCCGTCGACACCTCATGGTCACACAGGCTGCTGTGCTTCTTCCATGTGGGCATGTTGCTTCTCTACTAGGTGGCCACTTGTTTAACTTCAAGCCTTTAAGGCCCCAGAAGCTATATCTTTTAATAGCCAGGCACCATCAGCTTTCTTCACCACATTTGCTTATGCACCCATTTTGGCTTCAGTGGTCATGTTGGGAAGGTGAGCATCACAGAATGCCAGGTTATTAGAACAAAGTGTTCTTGGGTTGAGGGAGTACTTCAGTAGAAACCCAACACTATCTTAATACTTAACCTATAAATATATGTACATAGAGACCTATATCCCTATTAATATATTTACATATGTGCATGCCTATATTTGTACCTCTATAAATGTCTTTTGCCACTTAATTATTTCCTCTATTTCTTTTTACTTTCTGCCTGTGCCACCATCATGGTCGACCTTCATCTGACTCTCAGTACTTTCTCTCAGCTACATTGCAATTGATTAAACTTCACCAGGCATTCTATGCCCTCCTTACCATTGATTTTAGATCTCTGGCATTCCCTGATCCCTGGGATTTTTGACTCTCCTCTCCCTTTCTCCCACTTTCTCTCCCATGTCCCTCCAGGGCCATTGCCCAATTATTTTCTCCTCAGGATTGGTTATCCTGCCTATCTTATATGGATAGACATGAGAAAAAGGAGAAAATGAAGCCTGTAAATAGTTCTAGTTCTATCTGCTGCCACTTCTGGTTGTTTTCCAATCCGATCTGGTGAAGTGCCATGCCTTGCCCAGCAATTCTGAAGTCTAATTTGGGGATTCCCCAGTGACTTCATTGCTTTGCTCCCCTTGCTGCTCTGTTATAATCCCTTCATGTTTCACTTAGGTGTGGAGAGGTCAGACCAGGCAAAATACCCGTACTGTGTCCAGTGTTGTCTCTCTTAGCACTGTGGTTCAGTGAGGGATCATTGGGTCTCGTGGTGGGGCCTGCCCCATGGTCCTCTCTGTACATTGGTTGCTCTGAGCAGGAATGTTGTCCTCAAGGTTTGGTGGGCCAGGTTGCAGTTCTCTCTCTGTGTGTGTCTCTCTCTCTCTCTCTCTGCTTCCCTATGGTCTGAGCAGACCTGTCATTCTTCCATGAGGTTGCATCTTCAGTGCTGTCCTCTGTAGAGCATTCTTCTGGGGAAGGGGTGGACACAGCTGGGACTGGGGTGGCCAGCCCACAGAACAGTTCGTTAGTTTGCTGCTTCATGTTGGTCAGTTGCCCTGGAGGCTTGGCCCCCATGTTATGGTCTGGTCCCTTTCTTGCTTTCCTTTGGAGACATAAACAATACCCTGTCAGCGTGTGGGTTAGTGTCCTGTTCCCTCACTATCCACATCCTCTTTTTTACCCCCCCTTCCCTTCCTCTTATTGACTGCCATATATGTTTGCACTTTCCACTGGTGGTTTTACTGTTTAAAGTCTTCCCCAAGAGTAGTGCAGAAGTGCTACTTAAACACAAGAAGGCTGTGATTTGGCTAATGAGGAAAATATACGTAATAGATACGTTTTCTTCAAGCACAAATGCCAGTGCTGCTTCCTGTGATGTCCATGATAATGAATCATCAAGGACATTAAATAAGGTGTTTTCTTTTTTTTTTCCAGGGGAGAGCACGAATGCAGTCCCCACTACCAGAAATTATGCAGCCGAGTTTCCCACATTTGGGGAAATCGCAGGGGTCAGCACACACGGAGTGCAATGCGTGAGCCTCGCCCTGGGAAAACCACCTTCGTGTTCATGGCATCTCCCCTGCCAGGTAAGTATAAATAAGGACTTTTCAAACAGAAATGTATATAAAATAAAGTTATGTATTAATCAATTGACAAAAATACGGTGGCCAAAAATACTATGCTCCCGTAGTCTATGCCTGGATTTCCTTTAGCAGCAGCGAGGATTCAGTATTTTCTAACTTAATGTTCACAGTGACTTTTAAGAGTATGGCTATTGTGAAGAACAAGAATCACGTGTGCCTGCAGACTGTTCCTCCTCTGTCCACTAGCATGTGAAATTCTAACCATGTAAAGCGACATCCCCTTTCTTAATGTGCACCCCAAATCAGATACCTGAGTGTTAATCCAGATGCCTTGTCTTCCTCACACAACAAACCAAAGAGTGGCCAGGTTACAGGAATTTACTCTCTGGCATGATAGGTTTAGCACTGTACTGTTAGTTATGAGTTGGTGCTTTCATCACCTGAGCTGCTCCATGGGAGAAAGAGGAGACTGTCCGCACCCCTGCAGAGTTACCGTACAGGAAAGCTGAGGGAGCGGTTCTGCAATGTCCGCTCTAGGGTTGCTATGAGTCAAAATAGCCCACCAAATGAGGGTTCCACAGATGTGTCCATGACCAGAAAAGTGACTCGACAGACTGAAGAAATGATTTAAAATTGAGTCACCATTTAAATGATAAATTATTACATAGTATCATTAGTAGCATATGCCAGTAAATTTTTACTAATGATAATTCAGAAGTAGCAGTGCATCCACATGGAGCTGTCAGAAATTTAACTCAAATTCAGGATTGGAGATGGCATGAAGGATATCATGGCTGGCATCAGTTGGACCTTGGCTGAAAGCAGAGGATACCAAAGAGATGTTTACTTGAATTTGTTGTCTATGCAAAGGCATTTGCCTGTGGGGATCATAATGAACTGTGGATAACAATGAGAAGACTGGGAAGTTCAGGACACTCCATTGTGCTCAAGTGGAATATATGCAAATACTAAAAATAGTCCTTCAAACAGAGTCAGAGTGGTTTGGAATCAGGCCAGGTGTACACCAGCGTGAAGTCCTTTCACCAGACTTATTCAACTTTCACATCGCCCGAATGAGCTAAGCAGATGGACTCTCTGAAGAAGAGCAGGACAAGGAATGAGAGGAAGGCTCATTAACAAGCTACAACATGCAAATGACGCAACCTTGCTTACTGAACGGGAAGAGGACCTGTCCCATTGGCTGATGAAAATCCAGGACTGCGGCCTTTACAATGGATTATAACTCAGCATAAAGAAAACCCAAATCCTCACAGCTGAACCAATAGAAGCATCATGACAAACAGAGAAAAGGCTGACGTTGCCAAGGAGTTTACTTTGCTTGGATCCACAGTCAGTGCTCAAGGAAGCAGTGGTCAAACACCAAACGACATCTCATATTGGGCAGATCTGTTGCACAAGACTTCTTGAAAGGGATGAAGATTAAGCGTATACCTGACCCAGGTCTGGGGCTGGACAATTAAAATGGAAAATTGCAAAAGAACTCATGCATCTGTTGGCAAATATGGTCAAAGTACCATGGACTGGCAGAGAACAAATAAATCTGTCTTGGAGGAAGCGCAACCACAAAGTTTCCTTGGAGACGTGTATCGTTAGACTTCATTTCATGTACTCAACATGTTAGCAGGAGAGACGGTCCCCGGAAAAGGGCCCCATGCTTGGTAAAGGATAGGATGGGTGGACCAGAGGAAGCCGTTCCATCAGCTTGATTCAGATTGTGGCTACAAGAAGGTGAGGCTAGGGCAGCACTGGGCACGTTGGGTTCTGCTGTACACAAGGTCGCTATGAGTTGGGACGGACTTGCCAGCTCCTAACAACAACATGAGTCAGAATCGGTGGTGAGTGTGCTACTGAGTTCCTCCGACTGGATAATCTGACATGAAGGCAGAGATGCTCACTATTTTCCTTTGCATTATTAGATGCATTTCTCATTGATCTATCTCGAATCTTGTAGTTCTAGCCAACTGTCCTCCACAAGATGCTATAATTAACTTTAAAAATATAAATGCTGATATGTCACATTCCTCTCTAAAAGGTTTGCATGGCTCCATAAAGTTCAAATGCACCTTCCTGAGGACACCTTTCATCCATTGTTTCCCATGGTGAATTTAGTTCTTCTAGTTCTTCCTGTATTCTCATACTACCTGGACACAGAATTATTTCTACTCTTATCTCTACTGAGTGTTTGAATTCCCATCTCCTCTGTCAGAATTTGAGATACTTGAGAGCAAGAACTGTAGCGAGAATAGTGTCTACATGTATCATATCTCAAGAAATATTTGCTAAACCAATTTGTACTACAAAAATTCAACTTCTCAGGGTATCCATGTTTCAAACCTTAAGTGTTCTAGTAATGGAAAATATTGACTACTCGGGTCCAGGTAATTTCCTCTATTTTTCCATAAGAACAATAAGCATATTCTGCTTGTAAACCACTTTTGTAATATCTCAATCACTGATAAAATTCTTCAAGGTGAAAGTTACTTTGACTGTTACATATACGCTAAAGGGATTATGCGTTTGGTTTGCAGTTTACAGGCTCAGCAGTTCAGAATCACTAGCAACTCTGCCGGAGAAAGACTGAGCTTTCCAATCCCATAAACAGATTCAGTCTCAGAAACTCAGAGTGGGTTGCTATGAGTCAGCATTGACTCGATGGCCTCGAGTTTAGTTTGGGTTAAACTAATAGACTTCCAGACCCTTAATGGAGATACTCTATTCCGCTTAAAACATAGAGAACCTCACGTGAAAATTATCTCTACAATATGGATTATTTGAAGCAGGACAGGGCATTCTTATGTATTTGGAACCAGAGAACAGAAAATCAAGACCAAGTGCAGTCTCTCTTGGCGCTGACAAACAGAGGACCTTCAGAGGACCAAGATGGGTCTTATGAGCCCTGGGCTTGCTGTTCTGTTTATTATGACTATTTTGGTTTTGGTTTTTTTCTTTCACTGTGAATTGAGTGAAGATTTACATAGCAGATCATCAGTTTTACATTAAACAATTCATGTACATTTTGTTTCATCTCCTTGATTGCAAACCCGTCAATGTATTATCATTTATCCCACTTCCTTTCAGTATATCCTGTTCCCATTTTTCTTTATGTCCTAAGCATTCTGATGTTTGCCCTGGGTACATGCTGCCCTTTTGATTCCAATGATTGATTATTCTATAGTAAGTGTGTCTCATTAATGTTATTGTTCCCTAGATCTGTCTATTATTTGACTGAAAATTGAGCCATGGGGTGAGTTCATTTTCAGACCTGAAGGTTACCTAAGGGTAATAAACTCAGGAGTTCTAAAGTTTCTGACCAATAAGCCTAGTCTTTTATGTTATTAAAGTTTGTTCCACAGCGTTCTCCCATTCCATATGGGGCTTCTAATGAGTTCTTTCAGAGGACTTGGTAGTGATAGCAGGACCCCATTTAACCCTGGATTCAGGGTCTTGGACATTGATGTTCGCCTGGTCCTTGGACTAATTGTTTCCACATGTCTTTGATGTCATCACACCCTTTGGTCTCTGCCCAGGACACAGTCAGTGGTTGCACCTTGATGGCCACTCAGAGCTTTCACGACAGTGATATAGAACATCCGTGTGATATAGAACATTGTCTGTGTGCATTGTGTTATGCCAACTGATTTTGTGTCGCATAAGACCCGGATCCTGAGCCCCCAGGCAACTTGTTCCCTCAAAATGATTGGTTATGGGTATAACATTTCATATAGAATTGAAAGGTAGATGATAGCAAAGAAACCATTTTTAAAATAGTTTCGACATATAAGTCACATGTCATACAAGTCAATAGTTCAATCTTATTAAAACGAGTTGTGTAATAATCACCACAATCAAATTCAGAACATTTTCTTCTTTTGTGGTCATTGTTGTTAGCTCCCCATTTCCCCCAACTTTCTTCCCCGCCATGCTCCTACGAAACTATTCACCTAGTTTTTGTAATAGCTTTACTTCTCCTGGATTTCAAATACAGAAAAACATACCAAAAAATGACAAACTAAAACAGAGGAAAGCTACAACTGAAAAGAAAACAGAATATATTAAAAAACTAACAAATTTAAAATGGGTCATAAAGGAAACCAAATGATAAGGTGTTAAATGGTAACTACAGCTGCCATGATCCATTCTGTCTGATAGCAAGGGCATCCTATCCAGCGTCAATGGTAGAAAGGGATCTCCAGCATCTTAATCCACGAAGCGACCCTACAAATGCATTTGCGGATTTCACTTTCATCCACAGTCTTCTGCAAACCAGGTGTTTAGAATTTAAACTTGAATACTGTTTCCTCCTCTTGATTTTGATTTTTATTATTTATAATCTTTGGATCACACAAGATGGTATGCTCCTTCCATGTGTACTTAGTGGTCATGTCACTTAGATGGTTGCTTGTTTTCAGGACAAACCTTTCAGACCCAGATGCTAGTCTTTCTGATAGGCAAGTACCATCCAATTCCTGTGCCACACTTTGCTGTAACACCCATATTGTCAGTGCTCTCTTCATGAGGGCAAGTGTCCAAGAAGGGCTTGTTATAAGAAATAATTGTTCTTTGTTTAGGGTCATGATTAAGTTTGAGGTCCAAATCCATTAGTATATCTATGCTTTATATATGTCCCTCGTTCACTTTGAAGACATCATTACCATTTCATGATTGAGAACAATATAAAATATCCCTGTGGGGTATATGGTAATTCTAATGATAGTATCCTTAATTTGTCAATGGTATAGAATTTAAAACACTATTCATAAAAGGAAAGTATACCTGTATAGGACAGCTGTTTAGACCAAAATAAGTGGATTGTTGACTTTTACAGATTAAAAACATAAGTGACCAGACACTATTTACATGAACAATGAGGACTGGAGATAAGGC
The DNA here is from genome assembly GCF_050624435.1 of Tenrec ecaudatus. Taxonomy (NCBI): domain Eukaryota; kingdom Metazoa; phylum Chordata; class Mammalia; order Afrosoricida; family Tenrecidae; genus Tenrec; species Tenrec ecaudatus. The sequence continues at coordinate 81,564,023 of NC_134540.1, read as the reverse complement.
ACAACTTTCCATAGCACTAATTCACAAAGGCAGAGCCATGCTTGCTAGAATAACACATATCATAAAAAAATCAAAGAGGGCATTAATACTCTAAATATGTGGTAGCCTCCAAGCAAAAGACCCAAACCAAAGTCCAGCAAACAACAACTTCATGACCTTTGGATATAGCAGCCACCTGATTCTTCTCACTCCAGGGCATTTCAACCTTAACTCCAAGGGAGTATCTCACTATTTCAACTGTGCTACAGGTGAGTTAAGGTCAAGTCCACTTCACTCAGTGGAACTTCCAAATTGGACCCTTCTGGTATGACCTGAATTTATTTGTTTTGTTGTGTTCTTCAAAGGACAGTCTAAAGCAGTTCTCAACCTGTGGGTCGCAACCCATTTGGGGTTCAAACCATCCTTTCACAGGGGTTTCCCAATTCATAACAGTAGCAAAATTACAGTTATGAAGTAGCAATGAAAATAATTTTATGGTTGGGGTCACCACCACATGAGGAACTGTCTGAAAGGGTGGCGGCGTTAGGCAGGGTGAGGAGCACTGCTCTAAAGGCTCAGTTGTCTATATAGCACATAGTCTGTGTCACCAGGGACTGGATAGAAAGTAGGTTAAGTTTGTCTAATTAGGAACATAATCCAGGGCACGTTCTCCTCTTGGGAGTCTGTATAAGGAATGTTAAGCATTGTTTTCATAGGGAGGTTGCCTTCCCCAGAAGAAACGACTCCTCGATAGCATTTTCCATCAGAGAATATGTGTGTTTTAATTTAGTTTCAGTGAAAATATACATGGCAATGGTGTGTTAGTCTGGGTAGACTAGAGAAACAAATCCAGAGAGACACTAACATGTATAATAAGAAAGAGGTTCATATATAAGAGCAATTGGATATTGAGAAAATGCGGGTTATTAGACCAGCTATCCCACATCAAGCTGGGTTCGAAATGAGGCGTGCGGATGAAAGGAAAAGAAAGAGATATGTACAAAGCATGGGATCGGGAGGACGATAGTCTGATGGACTGAAGTACCAAGTATATTAGAAGCTTGGTTTTTATGCTCTTCTTACAAGGGATTGGTTACAAAACAAACATCAAAGAACTTAAAAAACATTCCTAAATTCTTATCTATGCAAATGTTACTTAACTAGTCACACTTTCTTAACCTTAGAATAATAAAAGCACTATATTCTAAGACAATCACATGGATATGCAAGATTTAAAAGAGATGGTAAATAACTGAGTTATCCCTCAATGTTTTTAGCAGAAAGTTCACAAATAACAGTCATTTTGCAATGCCTTTGTCTGCAAAGACACAGAGGCACAGGGGACTAAATGGTCACCCATTAGTAAACACCTTGATCAGCAGATGCCTCCTACAAGAAAACATCCCAGCCCAATCCAGATCAAGTCCATAAATCCGATATTAGCCCATATATCCAATACCAATCTACAAAGTCCTCTTCAGACTCACAAAACACATGCAGTGATGCTTAATGCAGTAAGACCACAGGCCAGGGGGTGGGAAGTCTTGCGGATTCAGTGGTGATAGAAGCATCTCAGCGCTGGCAGGGCTGTCCGCGTGTCTCCTACAGCTCAGTTCACTAGCAGGGCACTAGGGTAGCTCCCCATGTCTTCTCAGCTGAAGCTTCTCCCAGGGAGTCTGCCTGTGTCCCTTCTCTGACTCAGGTGAGTTGTTTATCTCCTTAGCACCTCCAAAAGAAGTCATCAAGCTGTGACCTGATTGACAGGATAAACTCCACCCCTTCACTCTTCCGTCTCTCTCAAATTAACAACAGATTATGTAACTACCACAAATGGTTATATCATTTCAACAGATTCTATGTACACAATTGTGTACTCTTCAAGTGGTGTGCCCCTCCTCGCGATCCCTTTCTAAATGATATCATTACCCACAGATAGCCCCACGCCCCTAAACTTCTCATATGACTTATCAAAACGCTCTCAAGAGTAAAGATTTTTTTTTTTTTAATTGAGCCTTTTGGAAAGCTAGGCCTTGAGGTAGGTCTAGCTTCTCCTTTGAAAGGCCTTCGGGCTGGGCGGGTGGGGGTGGGGGAGGAAGAGGTGGATACAGATAAGGTGATAGGGAAGAAGCTAAAATGTGATCCCAGGTTCGTAATAATTGACTATGCACAGACCACTGAGACTTCTCTTCGCCGCTGCGGCTACTACTGCTGCCACAGTGTGATTTTGCAGGGGTGGGTGAGTGTTTCTGCCATCTGGCCAAATCTCTTCATCAAGGGTGCTTTTGGATATAGAGCATGCTTCCCAAAATAAGTGTCCTATATATCTCAGGCGAGTAACTGCTGACAGCTACATGCGCCTCTGGGAAGGCAGTGAAGAGGTTAAAGGAGCCGCCAGAAGCATCTTGTAAACGGCCTCAATCGCTTAATGGCTCTACTTTCAGCCTTTCTCTGGTTCTCACCTACTTCCTGAGCTCAATTAGGAGCAGAGGGGTCTGTGCAGGATAACTGTGTCCCATAAATTCTGCCTCGACATATTTGCCTTTTGTGGTTAAATTTACAAAGTGGAAATGCTTAAAATGGATTTTATTATCAGCACCCACCTGCCAGAGGAAGTTTCTGGCATCCAGGCGTTCAAAAAGGCAGGTTGAGGTCTTAGTCTATTTGTTTCTCCTGTGAAATCCCCTCTTTCCTGATTAACTCCCAACTGGCTAGCAGCATCTTTAAATGACTTGGGTAGAAAGAAATATGATACAAGACCTGTGGGAAAAGGGAAGGAGGGAAAATTAAGCAGAGCAAACAGGAGATCCAAATCCCTGGCACCGGGGCCCCTGTTGGCTTCTGAATGTGCTGGGCAATCACTTTAAGCAGGAATCAAAACACTGAAACCTGAAATCACTTTCCCCTGACATCCTTCCTCCCTAGATGTGCTCTGCTGGAAAGCCCACTGAAGAGCTATTTGTCTTTGTTCTGACTTCTATTGTCTTCCATTTGAAGCCACCCACCCCAGGAGACTTGAATTTCCTGTAGATGTTGATGTGCCCCTATCTTCACTAACAAATAGACTAGTAACTTATTTTTAGAGATCTGGTGTTTCACACTGTACGAAGTAACTCTTTCCTCTACCTTTTTTAAGAGGAAAATAAATTACAAACACGCTATAGTCATCTTTCTCAACTGTACAGTGTGAAAAATGTGTGATTGATGACCCTGTTTTCTTCTAGCCTGTTAGATTTCCCTGAGCCTTGTCTCTAAGGCCTGCTTGGGCCTTGATTAGCCCACATGATTATTTAAAAAAAAAAACACTGCAAGCCGTTCCCAGGAATCTCAGTGTTTTTCCAAAGGGAGCTTAAGGGTCACAGGGAGGAGGGAGGGTGCAGCAAGACCCAAGCATTTTGATGGGGGTTACAGCAATGACCTTGTCGATGCCATAAACAGATCCTTTGACCCCTGGCCCGTTTTATTGCGTTCTTTTCTCCTGGGTTTAGTTATAAGCTCTTCATTGTGTAGGTGTTATAAAGAATGAAAGGCTGGCCTGTGTGGATGTGGTTTTATGATTGGGGATGGGGGGTGGGGATAACATGAGAGCCCTGGCCGCTTCTCTTCAGGGAGATCCTCAATTTAGTAAAAGTAAACTCACGGAAGATCTTTTAGGACGAGAGCTTAGTTTCTCTACGATATTTTTAGAGCCTCAATGTCTGCCTTTGATTCTAATTTACAGTGAACCTATAGGATCAAGTAGAACTGACCCATAGCGTTTTCTAGGCTACCATCTTTATGGGAGTAGGTCGGTAGGCCTTTCTCCTGCCAAGACACTGGGTGGGTTTGAACTACCAACCTTTCTGTTAGCAACTAAACACTTAACTGCTGTGCCACCAGTGCTTCCTGTCAGAGACATCCACAACTCTAAAATAAAATCACTTCCCTTGAGTTGATACTGAATCATAGTGACCCTAAAGGGCAAAAAGACCTGCCCCAGTGAATTTCTGAGACTATAACTCTTTTCCCCAAATAGAATCCCTGTCTTTATCCCTTGGAGCAGCTGGTGGTTTCGAACTGGTGATCTTGTGCTTAGCAGTCCAACGCATAACCACTGTACCACCAGAACTCCTTGTCTGGCACATAGGATAGGAGCATAATCAATATGTGACTATATACAGTAATAGCATTGTTGTCATGGATATTCATTGATTATTTGCTATGTGCTATGCTAATCACTATGGAAATTACACTTATGCATAGTCTTTGATACATTCATTTTATTTATTCATTCAATAAATATTTACTAAGGATCTATTTTATTAGAAGCCATTGTTGGTCACAGGACTACATTGATGAGTCAAACTTGGTCTCTCAAGTCATCAGATCTGTAGGAGAGGCAGATATAAATAAACATGAATCAACAGGCTAACTCCTAAATAGTATCACGTAGAAAGGATTGCATAGGTAGAAAAGAATTAATAGGAGTCCTAGTGGCATACTGGGTTACATGTTGGGCTCCTGACCACAAGGACAGCAGTTCAAAACCACCAGCTGCCCCGAGGGAGAAAGATTAGACTTTCCACTGTAGTCTCAGAAACCCACAGGGATAGTTCTCCCCTGTCCTATAGGGTTGCTTTGAGTTGAAATTGACTCAATAGCAATGAGTTTGGTTTGAGTTCAAAGTGATTTCACAGATAAGATCATGTTTGCATGGGGCTTTAGGATACAAATCAGTTTGAGGGCCCAAAGAGGGTAAGTCAGACTTAAAATCCTTCCACACCTTTTCCTGGTCTTCAGGAAAACATCTAAAGTTCTTAATCCAATCTGCCAAGTCAATCGCTGTCTTGAAAATTTCTCTCCACCCATATGTTTTCCACTTCTCCAGGGTGCATTGATGCACCAGCCAGAGTTAACTCCTTGCTGTGAACCTAAGAGGCTTGTGACTTTGCGTATTTGCCTGGGAAGGGAATAGATCCTCCTTTACTCGTCCCAACCCTGCCAACCCAGGTAACTTCCATGGACCTACCATTCACAAGCCGCTGCTTCAATGGCCAGGCATAGTCCCTTGAGAACCTGTGAAAATCTATAATGTACCACATGCTACACTGACAGCCCCGGCATGGCCGCTTGTCCATCTCTTCCACAAGTGCCTGTATTCTTCATGTTTGTTATATGTCTTGAAAATAGTATATTCTGTTGCAGAAAACAATAAAATAAACAGTATGGATGGAGTTAGCAGGACTAGGAAGTATAAATAGGAAGTTTCTAGCTCATGAGAAAGGACCCATGAGTTGATATCAACTGAATGGCAATGAGTTTTTGAAAGCTCATGAGATACACAAGTAGCTCTCGCGTCCCCTAGGCAGAATCTCAACTCTGGTTCCATAAACAACATCAGGGAGAAAGGGGGATACAGCAGAAAGAGAGGACATATGGACGTAGACTCAATAAATATTCATAATGAATGAATGAGATTCATTAAAGCAGGCAGACCACAGTCTTGTCTGAATTGGAAATGACAGGAAGCAAAACATACTTCTCTTTACCTGGCTACCTGAAGCATAGAATTTGAAGGTAGGGATGGTTTCAATCTAGAAACATAGGCAAGAGTCAGCTTTAAGGACCTTCAATTCTGTACTGAAGCATCTCAACTTTGTCTCTTGGTCACAGGGGAACCATTAAATACTTTTAGGCAGGCAAGATTCTTAACTCAGATCAGATCTGAGTTCCCGAAAAGTGAGTGTGGCAGCAGAATAGAAGGTAAATTATAGGAGGAAGAGATGGGGGGCAGAGACCAGTACTGAACTCATAACTTATTGGGGGGCATAAAAAGGCAATTAACTGAAAAGGAAAAAAAGAGGCTAAAGGTAAGATAATAAATTTAGACCTGCAGTGTTTAGATGTAAGAAAATAAAATGAACATTTATTGTAAATTTACGGTGGGCCAGAAACTCACTCATGGTGCCTCATTTTACCCTCATGGTAACCTTAATACAGGGTAAAATTACCAATTACAAAGGCAGTCCAGAGAATAATTGCCCTAAGTCACATGCTGAGGAAGATGCACCTTTAATGGGACCTGCAATATTGACAATTTTTAGTCATTTTGTATGATAAAAATTACAGATGCAAAACTCAAAAGACAAATCAACAAACAAACCAGCTCACTCTCATCAAGTTGATGCTGACTTATAAATAAAAAATTAGGTGTGAAATAGACTTATTTAAAATGAGAAAATAAATTGGGTTTTTAGAAACTAACGTCATGAACTTGAGAAAAATAACATTCCTTCATGAACGAACTGCCTGGTAATTTAAAAAATACTTAAAAAAACATTCTGTTGTAGAGAACAAGAAAATTAAAGTATGGATGGAGTATATTATCTGTATATTCTTGACCCCTTCTTTACGTGATTGAGGGCTTGAAATGTTTTCCACAAAAAGAAGAGAAACATAATTTTATGAATTATTTTAGCGTGATTGATTAAATTCATTTTGTCATTGATAGTTTTGAGAAGTTTCTTTCACTTTGAGAACTCAATTTTGGTAATGTCGTAAAACCATTGTCAAATTTGGAAAAATCTCTTTCAAGATCTTTTTTCATGTGACCTGTGAGACTTCTGTCCTTTTTAAGTGTTCTGCAATGACGAATTTTGTATGCTCTTTGAGCTGGAAATAGTTGATGCTCATGGCTCATCCACTCTTACCCATTTCTCGGGGCAGGTGCTAGAGAATGGGATCTTTTTGGTCACATGACTATTAGTCTTGCACCTCTGTTACTTCACTTGGTGAGTCAAACTGGCTTATGGAGTGGTAGAAATATAAGGACGCTTCTAAATTTCATGGGGAAATTTCCTGATTTTGAATTCCAGGAAATGTTTGAAGCAAACTCGTAGTCCTCTAACCAACTCTATAAGGAAGGGCTGCTCTTACACGCCACGGAGTCTACTTCCTCTCCGAGCGACCCTGAGGACAGAGAAGAACTGCTCCGTAGGCTTTTCCTGACAGCAGTAGTGCAGACAAGGAGATCGGGGAATGTGATGGATGGAAGCTCAGCTGCTAGCTGCAAGGCCACACAGAGGTCTGCCTCAATAACCCTTCAAATTCAAACTCACTGCCATGGAGACAATGCTGACTCATAACAACCCCCTGCAGGACACAGGCATAGGAGGAGACTGAAAAGTCCATGGCTTGGGTCAGGCACACCTTAGTCCTCAAAGTAACATGCTTGCCTTTGATTACTCTAAGGAGGTCTTGTGCAACAATTGAACCAATAAAACCTGTCTTTGGATCTCTTGACTGCTGCTTCTATAAGCATTGATTGTGGATCCAAATAAGACAAAATCTCCCAAAACGTCCATCTTTTCTCCCTTTATCATGATGTTACTCTTTGGTCTAGTTGTGAAGATTTTGGTCTTCACATTGAGTTGTAGTCCACACAGAAGACTACATTGATTTTCATTATCAAGTGCTTTACGTCCTTCTCACTTTCGGCAGGGAAGGTTTTGGCATCCCCATCTCGCAGGTTAACAAATCTTTCTCCAATCCTAATGCTGCATTGGTCTCCATATAATCCAGCTTCTCTGAGGATTTGCTGAGCATACAGATCGAGTTAGCAGGGCAAGAAGACACAACCCTGAAACACATCCTTCCTGATTTTAAAGCTCACAGTATTCCCTAATTCTGTTCTGTGTTCAGGGTCCCCATGAGAAAACTGCTGTTTTCCGGAATTACCATTCTTTTAAAGCTTACTCATTGTTTGTTATGATGCACAGCCAAGTGCTTTGCATAATCAATAAAACACTAGTCAAGGCCTCTCTAGTATTCTCTGCTTTGAGCCAAGCTCCATGTGTTATTAGCAATGACCTCCCTTGTTCCACGTCCTCTTCTGAATCCAGCCTGAGCATCTGGGGGCTCCCTGCCAATGAACTGCATACATTCAGGGTTGATCTTTAGCAAAACTTTACTTGCGTGTGATATTATTTTGTAATTTGAGCATTCTGTTCAGTCACTTTTCACTGTCCTTCAGATTTCCTGGCATAGGTAAGTGAGGGCTTCCAGTGCTCCATCAGGTTTTTGAAAAATTACAATTGTATTCCACCAGTTCCTGGAGCTTCGTTTGAGGCTAAAGCTTTCAGTACAGCTTAGATTCAGTACCACCAGCTCTTGCTTCCGTACCACAGACACAGTGTCATTGTGTATTCTTTCCATCTTCTTTTGATGCTACCTGCAACATTCAATATTTTGCCCACACAATCTTTCATTACTGCCACCCGAAGCTTGCGTTTTTTCTCGAGTTCTTCCAGGTGAAGAGATGCTAAGCGTGTTCTTCCTTTTTGGTTTTCCAACCCTAGGTCTTGGCACATGACCATATTCGACTTGTCTTCTCGAGCTGTCCTTTGATATTTTCTGTTTAGCTCTTTTAACTCATCCTGCCATTTGTCTTAGTTACTCTCCGATGACGAACAAGTTTCAAAGTCTCTTCTGTCTTCCATTTGATCTCTCCTTTCTTTCTTGACTTTTGCTCTCTTCATGAATGATGTTCTTGATATCATCCCACAGCTCATCAGATCTTTTGTCATTAGTGTTCAGTGAAGCTATTTTCATAGAGATAATAATAACTCTAAAAACAGATATCTTAGGATTCTAACTCCTGCACCTATGAACCTGACCATTATGTTAATGAGTCCATATGAGAGGAGGGGGAAACAAACAAACTTCCATTGAGTCAATTCTAACTCATAGTGACATAGATTAGGGTTTTGGAGACTCTAAATCTTTATGAAATGAGATATTCTCAAATTCCGCCCATCAGGCAGCTGGTGAAGTCAAGCTATTGTCCCTGCAGTTCTCAGCCCAACAGGCAGCCCACTCTGCCACCAGGGCTCCTCTATGGGAGCAGGCAGGGGCCTAAACCGAATCCTTTCTCAGGGATGTTTGTCAAAAGAAAATACACCCACACAGGCACACGCATACAGAGGAGGAGACAATAATAGGATCCATCTGTAAGCCAAGGAATGCCCAGAAGCATCTAAGCTACCAGAAGGAAATGACAGCCCCCTAGAACGGATCAGGCTGATACAATAGCTTTCTATTCTCTCAAGTTACCCACTTTGTAATGGTAGCCCTAGGCCATATAATTGTCAAGTCAATTTACTTGAGCATTATGAAAACCTGGGATAATTTTTGACTCATTTCTTCGCTCAGTAAAATAAATTTAACTTTCAATGGGTCCAACAATAGAGGACTCTTTTGAGAGCTAACATGCACTATGATCATCCTAGACAGAGTCTTCAACTTGACAAAGGCTTCAGAGGATATCTGGGCTGCAGGTGATATAATGTGAGACTAAAGAGAGTCGTTATACTCATGGGTTTGCAATAGTGTGTGCTGAGGAAAATATCTATTGTTATAGATTGAATTATAATCCCCTAAATATCTGTTGGAACCCCTAACTTTTTTTTACCTGTAAAATGGGCCCTGTTTAGAAATAAAGGGGTTTGTTTTACTATGTCAACGAGCTCTTAAAGATTAAGGTGGGTTCTAAACCTAAACACTCTTAATCATAAGAAGACTAGAACAGACAGATGCATACCTGAGGGGAAAGCAGCCGGCGATCACCCAACTCACAGTGAGGGAGCGCCAAGTGCCCCACAGGTTCTTCCAGAAACTGGGAAAGAAGCTCAACGGAGAAATTCCTGTGACTGAGGCGCTTATTTGGAGTGTCAGTATCCATAACTGTGGCAAAATATATCTTGACTGTTCAAATTTCACAACTTGTATTTCTGTTCAGGCAGCATTAGCTAAAGGAGACGCCATCACAGAGTCTGCAAAATCACTGTTTAAAGCTCTCAAGATTCCTTTTGCTTTTTTCTGGATCTCTCTTTCTAATCAAAACAGCTTCTAAATCCTCCCAGATAGATGCATATCTAGTCTTAAAGCATGATGCCAGTACCCTGTGCCAATGCTTGATCATATTTCTCTGATAGGAAATGTACACCACGAGTCTTTCTATCAGGATCCTTGGCAAATCAGGAGTGCAGGTGTGAGCAAGGTCACTATTCATACTGGCATCATTGGTAAAGACACGTACCATGGGCATGTTTTCCTAACAGTTATCTGTAGAATCCTGTTTCCAGCAGCTTCACAAGTGAATCACATGCCAGATGGAAAACTGTGCTAATTGATTCAGTCCGACCTCCAGTCTAATCATCAATTTGGCAGACATGATCAATGTTTGGACTAGTTGGTGTGACTCTAATACTGTCACAAAGTAAGAGAATAAAAGGCAACTCTGGATGGAGTGGTAATTGGCACAACTTCCTGACATCTTAATTTATCTCTCAATTGAATTTTATATCTAATAACTAGAGATTCATTCCCAATAAATCGACTCGAATGCCACAATAGGATGAGGCGATTGATCCTTGTATGTCTACAACAAGTGAACATATCTATGGAATGAGATATCAAGGAGCTCAATCGATGACCACCGACATAAACTTTGGGGAAAGTGAGTATTACTACAGAGAGAGAAAGAGTTCACTTCTGTGAAGGGCCAGAGTGAATATTTAAGACATATTTTGTAAATTAAACTCTGGAGTTGGGTTCAGGAACATGCCTACCAGGATGTTCAAAAACTTCTCCCAAGATTTACTAATAGAGCTGTGACGCACTAGTGCCCCTATGCATTGTGGGACCTTGTTTCTGGCTGGGCTGTGACTGCAGTGCTTATTCCAACCACACTTCGTAAAGATTGACACCTCCCTCATTTCATTATGGCATTCAGCCCATTTCTGTTTGTGATCGCAGCTGACAAAGGATTCTATATGGAATTTGTTTAAAGGGCTTTAGTCGTGTTAAAATGATATGCTTATAAATAGTTAATTTTTATATTATTTCAGAACACTTAAAAATGTTTTGCTTAATATAACTTTTAATACCTTAATCCAATTGGAGCTTTGGAATGCCTAATTTTAATATTGAAAATAGTTATCCATTCACTAAAGCCGGCAGTTTCACAAGTGTCAAATCTTGTCAGTTCCCAAGGAAATGAGTCTCGTTATAATTTGAGACTATTATAAACTCAAATAAAAAGCGCTGTCAGTGCTTATGACAGTCTTTGAGATTTATATATGGATTTATAGCAAAGGGGGAATAAATTTCAGCTGAATCCTTCATAGTGTGTGATTTTTTTCATCCTTTTAAAAATATTCATTATTAATTCCCACCCTCTTTAAGCAGTGACTACGGAATAACGTCGTCAGCCTGATCCTCGGGTTCTGAGCACTAAGATGGAAGTGTCATTGCTGGGAGCAGTACACCGCCGACTCCTGCGCCAGCCTCACGATTGTTCCTGCTTTTGAGCCCTTGCCCTAGCCACTGCGACAGTCCATCTTGACGGGGCCTTGCTCTCTCTCGCCGACCCTCTGAAATGAAGACATGGTCCCACAGTACGAATGCAGTGAATCCTCTGAAATATCGAACACGTCGCCAACTCAAACACGTGTCTGCTCTCTAGGAGTCTCGCAGACGTGTGCGCAAGAGGTTGAGTCTTGTGCGCCACGGTGTTGTCACTCTGTAAGTTCTGAGCAAAATATGAATACAAGTAGAAGGTGGATGCCTTCCATAAATGTTGTCTTCAGCTCTCCAACTAGTAAACACAAAACCCTCTGGCTCTAGTACTTAGTTCAATTGAAGAGAAACCTCAGTTCCCCTCTCCTGGATCAATATAACGACTGTTCAGATTTCAGAGGTTAATGAGTCAAAACAGAGAGGAAAATTGAAGTTGGAGGGGAGAAGACGGGTTCATAGCGGGAGGGGTGGAGCAAGGCTGTGACAGTCTATTGTTCAAAGACTTTTTATCACAGCATTCTGCTCTGAATGAGCGTGGCTTTGGTGGAGCACAGAGTGGCACACACACGCGCTGAAGCAGAACTCCCTCGGCCAGATTTCGGTCGTTGAATGGGGGTGATGGAAAAGGGGTGGGGAGGGGATGAGAGAGTTAGCCAAAACCATAAAAATGTTTTGCAGTCCTTCAGAAATACAGGCAGGGCTAGCAGACGCTGTCAAGTGCCAAGAAAGAGACTTCATTTCTTTGATATTGTTGGAGATTCACCGAGCAATGACACTTTTAGCTGGTTCCCCTTGGGTGTATTTACTCCTACCGATACATAATGATCTGAGATGATGGACCTAATAGAGCAATTTATTTGCTTTTCTGGATCTTTCGAAGAGTAATGATGATTCTTCCTAAGGTTTGGAGAAGTAGGCAAAGTTGCTCAAATGAGCTTCAGATGAATTTCCTTTGCTTTTCCAAACACTTCCTTAATTCTCTACCTAGAACCTCATGTCTGTGACACTTGGGTTTCCAAACTTATTTGAACCACTTCCCCTTTTTTCTGAAAAACAAAGCACAATTACTTAGTACCCTTTGGCAATTAGGAAGTTTTGTACTACACCCCATCACCCAGATAAAGTGTATCTGCATTAGCATCCTCTCCTTCATCAGTCCAGTACCCCTCCCCTTGGGCAGGGGGGGGGGATACTGTCAACGTTGGGAAACATTTCTCTAAATTATTCCTCCATTTATTTCTTCTCCAGGTTCCGATTGTGTTGTTTAGTCCCCTTTATAACATACACATGCGTGGCAGTTAAATGATTTTATGCCAAGGTGAAGATGTATGAAAGGGTAGGGTAGACATCGACCTGTCTGCCACAGCCTGATGATGCCTCCCTGGGAGAAACCTAGGAACCTCCCTCTCTGCACCACTGCCTTCCTGCTTGCGGGGACTCTACCTGTAATCCTGAGAGCTGCAGTGCCCTGCCAGGTTCCCGTTGACCTTGGATCCACGTGACACTGCACCCACAGGCTTGTGATCTACCTGGTTCTGAATCATTGCATGTGATTACATGAGTCTGAAGAGAGACACCTGAACTAGTATTGGACTGATGGACTTGGCTTGGACTGTGTCTTATTGATACATAATTACTTCTTGATATGAAGACTGCTCATTATCCATAAATGAGTATTGCTGGATTTGTTTCTCTAGTCAACCCGGCCTAACACAAAAAGTAAGAAAGTATGTTCTACCTGCATGTAATGACATGGTCATAGTCTGCAATTCCTGGTTGAGGTGTTCGGAAAGGGAGTACTTCTTTTGTTCTGAAGAAAACAGTGTGGGGCTCACCTTTGATCCTTTCCAGCTCCAAGGCTGATTGCCACAGGCACAATTCAGACACACCGCCACCCTCATTTCACCCATTCTGATACCCACCGTCCCTCCCATGGCACCCTACTTCTGGTATTTGGTTCACTAATTCATTGCAGTGGCCACACAGCGTTCATGGATGACACTAGTGATTTGGTGCTTGACTCTGGAAGTTAGCTGGTTACAATCCAGGTAAGAAATTTTCAAGATACAGTTTTTTACCTAGAATAGTTTCTTATTTTCTGTTCCCACAATTAGGCTTCTCTTGCTCCCAGTCCCTTGGCTGAGTCTCTGCCCTGCTCAAGCAATGTTACAAAGCTCTTTTAGGGCTACCAATCAATGCCTGAAGGGCGTGCTATTTTATACGCCTCAACCCAGAGAGACTCAGTTCCAACTCTCTGGGTCAGCAAACCCAGATTCCCAGCTAAGTGTCCAGAGGTACCCTCCTTCACAAGCCAGCCTCCTGTACCAAAGCTCTCAGTTTTACTTACACTGCTCTGGCTCCTGTTCTGGATCCTGACTCTGCTGCTGCTACTCCTCTTGCATTCCCCTAGTACCAACGCTTTCTCCTAGACCAAAGAGGTTCAATGCATAGGTGTCCCAGGGTCCAAAATATAATACAGCTCTTATCACAATCAAAACACACACCCATTGTGTCAAGCACATTTGTACATATGTTGCCATCATAATTTTCAAAACATTTTCTTTCTACTTGAGCCCTTGGTATCAGCTCCTGGCTCTTCTCTCTTGATGGGAGTGAGATCACCCCCTTTCTGCTTCTGAGCTGGCCACTTTTATGCCCAGTAGATGGCAATCACAATGAACTCTATTAACAGCCACTCACTGATGAATCATATCATCCAATCAGTGTCATTTCCCATCTTCCTACCTAGGCCCATCAGGAAATGAAACAAAGGCTATGGCTAGAAAACCCATTTAAATAACCCCCAGATACTTCTAAATATTCCTGAAGGTCTCTCCACATACTAGACCAGGGGTAGGACTCTTCTGCGATAGATACTTCACATTCATTAATTCTTTTCATTTTCATACAACTTTAAGGGAATAAAATTCATTTTTTCTCATCTTTACAGAAGGGGCACTTGAATCAATGAAGTTGAGATGACAGAACCAGTACTCAAATCCCAGATGATCTGCTTACAAAGCTCATGCATTCTCCCCACCCCACACCTCCACCACCCTCTGAGTGTGCACACAGCAGAAGGAATGAAATGAGGCAAATGTTGTTTTGGACCCTGCCATCGTTATGTACCAAGGAAAGGGCCTACACTCCCTGGGCTTTCTAAATTTCCAGATAAAGTGTCTGTGTTCATATTGAAAATCTTACTTGGAAAGACAAAACCAAAACTATGATTGATTGTTCGGGTCTTCACTTCGTTGTAAGAGAAAATATTTGAACCTGTCCTTTGTCACTGTCTTCCTGATCCTTCCTTCCTTCCTTCCTTCCTTCCTTCCTTCCTTCCTTTCTTTCTTTCTTTCTTTCTTTCTTTCTTTCTTTCTTTCTTTCAACGGAATGTAGTGTTTATGACAGTCACCTAGTTCTGTTGACTTTCTTCTCTCTGGCCTTGTTTACTGTCCCAGAGCATGGCATTCCTTCACATCCTGCCATGGCATGTGGTTTACAGCAGGCATCTGAGCCCAATTACAAGCACTGACTTTGATCTACTAACTACAGTTGTATCCCACGAATATCTATTAGGTAAAATATTTATAGACCACCCAGAGGAGCAGAAACTAAGATAATATATAAAGGCCCAGAAAAATAATGCGAGTCATTTCTAACATCTATTTACCTAATCTGAATTTAAGAAATCAAATATAACTTCCACAGTGCAAATGATTGTGCTGGAGACCGCGTACGTTTTATGTAGGCTAAAAGGCCACAAGAAGGAGGGCTGGTGATGCACTGGTTATGAGTTGGGCTGCTAATGGCAAGATCAACAATTCAAAACCACCAGCTGCTTAATGCGAGAAAGATGGGGCTGTCTACTCCCATAAACAGTTACAGTCTCAGACACTCACAGGGCTGTTTCTACCCTACAGGGGTCACGTTGAGTAGGCATCAACTTGATGGCACTGAGTTAGTTAGGAGGTCATAGAGTGGCTATGCATACTAATCAAATCAGTGGCAGTGATATATATTATTAATAATACATGTACATATGAGGCTTCATTCTCACATAAAAATGCATAAAATCTTGGAAGCCTAATATAGTGTCTCTATGAGTTGGAATCAGCTCATAGATTTAGATTTTGATGTCAAAAACTAAAATTAAAATCAGTGTTTAAGAATATATACCATTCAATAATATCGCATTGCATTAGGAATGAACACCCAGCCAACAACTAAATTTGATCTTTATGCTACAGACATAACACACCAGAGAATAGATAAGCCATTCCTGAGGTCACAGTGGTAATGAGCATACACCTCAGCAGAAATTAGAAAGGAGACAAAAAAAAACTAGGAAAAGGCTATGCACTCAACTATACTGTGTTCTATAGATGTATATTTGGCCCACATCTGCACCAAGAGCAGTTCTATGTATGCACTTAATTTATGATAGTTTGTACATCCCTACCTTGCAAAATATGTAAAAGATGTCATAAATTGCTTTCCATGTTAGTCAAAGCATAGAGTTTTTAAAAGCCCCAATGAACCATTTCTGCTCATTTTTATTGCCCAATAAAAAGGAAGTTAAACCAACAACAGCATTAAGACACCATTAAGATTCACAGAACAAAACAAATCCGAAGAAGCGTTCACAGTTGTGCCCTAGGTGGCACGTCCATCGAGGGTGCATCCTCCATCTGGTTTCCCAGGATCCCCAGATGTTCCAGCTGAGGAACACCGCCCATTAGCATAATCTCATGTATAATTTTTAAAAAGGCAATGATAGCATCACTAAATACTATTTAAACAAGAAATTATACCTTAACTCTAAAGCAGCAACATAGCCAGCTGTGGTGTTGCATGCCAAATAGCTGTCCCCTACAGAGAAAGTATTTTAAAGTTTATGCTTTTGAACTCATGTAAGAGTAGGTTACATATCCATAGTTTTGAATTAAAGAAAAAATTAAATAAGACCAATATATCTGAACTCAAGTTGGCTGAGGAATAGGAGGAGCAAGGGCAGGAGGAGAAAGATGACTGCACTTACAGGATGATTCAGAAACTAGATTTGTAAAAACCACATTTCCCCAGAATCAATGAGATATGACTAATATCCAAGATCTCTTTGGAGAACAAGATAAACCTTGAGCAAATTCAAAGAATTTTCATATGTAAGACACTTATACGCCCTTTTTAAAAAACCTCCCTGCTGTCAAGATGATTTCAACTAACAGTCATCCTATAGGACAGAGTAGACTTGCTCCCTAGGGGCTTCAGAAGCTATACAGTTTTATGGAAGACTACCTCATCTTTCTCATCAGAAGCGGCTGTTGGGTTCATACCCCTGGTCTTTTGGCTCACAGGCCCACGCTTGAGCCAATGCACCACCAGGGTTCCTGGTAAGAGGAAATTGACATCATTAGTCAGGCATTCCAAGCCCTACACAGTCTGGTCCCATCTCATGTTGCCACCTTTCTGTCCTACTGCAGCCTATCCCTCATCATTCTCCATCTCCACTCCATTGCATGCTCTTCTCCCAAAGATTGCATTTGCATCCTCATTGCTTTCAACCATGAATCCCCTTTTCCTCCTTTTTTGTTTCCAATAGAAGTCAGACTCAACAAATTTCCTCTTTCCAGTTCTTAATAACTTTTTCAATCTCTTCTCTGAAAGTCCTTGACACTTGGCTTGTCCTATCAGCGTCATCATATCAGTTGTTTGCATGACTGTCTCTTCCTCTAAGTCCTGGAGGTAGGACATAAACAATAAGCAATATTGTATCCCCAATCGTACAACAAAAGTGTGGGCCCATGGCCAGTGTTCAGTTATTGTCGAATAAGTGAAAAAGAGATAGGGGGTTGAATAAGCGAATTAATAGACATTTACAAACACTGATCCAAAGACCCCTTTTAAAGGAGAATAAGCACCATTAAAAGACACCCATAAATTCCCAGGGTGATGTTCAGGCTTTCTGGCGGGGGTCAGACCCAGCTCTAGAATGCATATGGAGGGGGAAAAGGTAGGGAACAGAAAAAAAGATGAGGGCACTGGGGGAACATGGCTCTAACCCACCCATGGAACAGGTATTGTTAATGTCTCCACAGGAAAGGGAGAGACCAGACCTCATCCTGGTGATCCATGCCATGAGGGCAACAGGCCGGCATGGAGCAGCAAATTAATAGAGAGGACTGCATGACCAGCCCCAATGCCAGCTACACTGACCCCTTCCTAGAAGAATTCACTGAAGTGGACATGACTGAAGATATAGCTGGAGAAGAGTGGTGGGTCTGCCCAAACCACACGGGGACAACTTAAGAGGGAAAGAGAGAGAGGGAGGGAGAGTGGCCCACATTCTGGCCCACCAAGCCTCAAAGATAACATTCTTACTCAGAGCAGCCAATGCCGAGATAGGACCATAGAGTCAGCCCCACCACAAGAAATGATGTCCCCTCACTGACCCACAATGCTATTGGGGATAGCACTAGAGACAGAGTTTGGGAATTGTGCCTGGTCTAACCATCCCACACCTGGGCAAAGCATGAAGGAGCACAAGAGAAGAGCAAGGGGAGCTAAGTCCCCTAGGAATCCAGAAAATACACTTCTGACGGGGGGGAAGGCAGGGCTTGATACCTCATCAGACCCAATTGGACAACATTCATGCATCAGCAGACAGACCTGTAACTATATATAGCTCCCCTCCCTTTTTTTTCATGTGTACCCATATAAGATCGGCAGGTTTGTTTACAATCCCTAGGAGAAACCAATGGGATTCACAGTTTGGGGTGGGGGGTGGTGACATGGGAGAGGAGGAGGTGGGGGAAAGGGAGTGGGTAGCCCACTGTGTTAGACAGGGTCCTCTAGATAGACAAAACCAGATTGCTAGTAATTATATATATATATATATTTATAAAGATAGATATATAACACAAGAATGAACTATTAAATTATATACTGATTGCTAGATAGATAATACAAGAAATGAACAGTTAAATTATAAAGCAGTACAAATGGCTCAGTACGACTCACTCCCATGAGAGAGTTAGACACTGGCAGTCCTTCAAGTCTTGAGGGCCACCAGGTAGTCCTCTGTAGAGAGATTCAGGCTATCCTGGCACAGGCAGCAAACAGCAAGGCAGGTCACCAACTGTCAGCCACGTCACCAACCATCGGTCTCCAGCTCCAGAAATGCACATTCCAATCATGTGGGCTTAAAGGGACCTCAATTTACAGTGACACAGTCCACCAGCTAGGCGTCCCACAGGTAGTGTATCCTGTAAATTGAGGCACAGAACAAGCAGGGCAGCCGCACACTGGTCCAATGATCAAAGAGCGAGAGACAAGAAAGGCAAGGCTCACCGAGCCATTTATCTCTCTGCCCTTCAATTAATCCCACTTGTATTTACAGGCCAGACTGTCACAATAGATTAACTATCTCACCAACAAACCCAGGGACAAGGGAAAAAGAGATTTAAAATTGATGGTGAGGAGTGTTTAGAATGCCTGGTAGAATTTGAGCAAGTGCAATGTAGCCCAGAGGAATTACTGAGAGCCGAATGAAGGTTGAACATGGTAGTGGGATAGGATGAAAGTATAAGGAAATAGAGGAAAGAACTAGGAGGTAAAAGACATTTATAGAGGTATAAAGATCGGTGTGTATGTATGTAAGTATATTAGTATATATGTCATATAGGGATATATATCTATATACATATATTTTATGTTGAGTATTAAGTTAGCAAGGCACCATGGGCCTCTACTTATATCTTCCCTCAACATAAGAATACTTTGTTCTAATCACCTGGCATTCTGTCATGCTCACCTTTACGATGTGATCGCTGAAGACAAAATTGGTGCATAAGCAAATGTGGTGAAGAAAGTTGATGGTGCCTGGCTATTAGAAGATATAGGATCTGGAGCCTTAAGGGTTGGATGTTAAACATGTGACCATCTAGCAGGGAAGCAACAAAGCCCATGTGGAAGAAGTCCACCTTCTTGTGTGATCATGAGTTGTCGATGGGATCAGGTATCAGGTATTAGAAGACCCAAAAGAAACAATTATGTCAATGCAAACAAAGGGGGTCAGAGTGGAGACCAAAGTCCATCATCTCTAGACAATTGGACATCCCCTCACAAAAGGGTCACAAGGAAGGGTCGAGTCAGCCAGGGTGTGTTACAGCAACAACATTCCTCTAGTTCTTTAATGCTTCCTACCCCATCCACTACTATCAAGACCCAAGTTCTACCTAACAAATCCAGCTAGACCAGAGCATGTACACAAGCAGAATCCAGGTCAGATAAACTCCTCAGGAACAGTAATGGGACTAGCAATGCCATGAGGGTAGGGGAAGGGGGGGGGGGAGAAAAAGGAGAAAGGGGGAACTGATTGCAATGATCAACATATAAGCTCCACCGCCCAGGGTAAGGAACAATGGAAATGAGGGTAAAGGGAGACAGAGAACAGTGTGAGATATGAAAATAATAAAAACTTATAATTTATCAAAGATTCATGAAGGTGGGAGGGTGATTGGGGGAGGGGTAAAAGGAGCTGATACGAAGGGCTCAAGCAGAAAGAAAATGTTTTGAAAATGATGATGGCAACATATGTACAAGTGTGCTTCATACAATTTATGTATAAATTGTTACAAGAGCTAAAAAATCCCTCAATAAAATGATTTATTAATAAAAGACACTGAAACCATATTAATAGAAATACTGTCAATACTGCAATAGTTCCTAATCTCAAAAGGTATAATTATGTTGAAGCCTACTTCACTACCAGTAGTAATAAATACCAGTTGTTATAGTTAGGATACTTCAGATCATAAGCAAAGAAACTCAAAATGGCTTAATAAGGAGTATTTATTATTTCACAGGATAAAATGTTTCAAATTAATGCAAGGTATGGCTCACTGAAGCCATCAAGGGCTCAGATTCTTTCCATTTTTCTGCTCTCCTCTTTGCAGCATCTCACCTTTTTTTCATTAAGCCTGGCTGGTATCCTTCATGGTTTCAAGATGGCTGCCAAACCCCAAGGATCCTAATCAGACATGATGTAATTCTTCCCAGCAGGAATTTTCTCAGTTCCAGGATAAAACAGATGTTTGATCATGCTACCACAAATGCAAGACAGATGACAGCCAGTTCTCAGGTACAAGTCTTCAGACTCTAAGGAGGTAGCTGCTTATGGAAATGAGATCCAGTGCATTTTGTTATGTTTCCACAGGATGATGCACCTACAGAGTGTAAGCTCACTGCCATTGAGTGCACTGTGACCCCTAGTCACCTTATCCGTCGGTTTTCCAAGCATATGGAAGCACAGGGTCACAAAATTGCAAAGATAGATCTTTCTCCTCTGAAGCAGCTAGTGGGTTCAAACTGCCGACCTTTCCATTTCACAGTCCAGTGTTTAAACACTGTGTCGCCTGTGTTCCCAGGAAGGGTAAGGACTTTGTTATTCCTTCTCCAAAAGCAAAGGACATGGAACACTCAGGGGGGTCTTAAAACCATCCTCCAACTAATTACCATGCTTCTTGGAGAAATGATTGACTCTAGGAATGGGTTAGGGAATATGCACAACAAGGTGAGAACATCTTGAAATGCCAGAAAGTAACCAAGTGTTGAAAGAATACTGATGGGGCCATGTCAAGGGGGCAAAGAGCCAATCAGAGAGAGCTACCAATAGCCAGAGTCGGAATATTTGAGCAACAACTAAATAATGTAGTATTAGATTATAACTCAGAGTTTAAAATATTCATGAGTACACAATGATACAAGTAAATAATTGATTAAATTTTAAAATGGGTAAAAAAGAGACAAATCTCTGTTGAAGAATTCCAAATAATTGATGTACACAGTACCCATTCCCAGGAAATATGCTTAGTGATGTCCTTTGAAGAGTAGAATATAGAAAGTGTTTAAAGGGATTACTTGACAGTGAGGAACCCCAGAAAACATGACATCAGCCAGCTGATTAAGGTTACCATTGCCAGTTATACATGATGTGAATAGCAGGTACCATTGCTATAATGTGATGAGGGGTGGGGGTGCCTTCATTGCTGGTGATTATTTTAAAAATCAGCAACCCTAGTCTGCTGTTGTCAGTTGCCATCATAGGCTCACGGAGAGCCCATGTGTACAGAGACAAGCAGCTCCATCAGGCTGTCAACTGTGACCTTGAAGCAAGTCACCAGGCAGGTCTTCCCAGGTGTTTCTCTGTGCTTTTAAGTTGTCAGCCATTCAGGTAGTAGACAACTGCCTAATCATGTAGAACCCTGGATACATTTACAGTGGATCCATTTAACTGGCAATGATCTTGACACAAAACGTTTTATACTCATAGTAAACTTTTTATTTTAAATATATAAATGAAAAATGAAACCATACTTGTTGAAAATGCCAAGCTGTGACAGATGATTTCCCCCCTTCATGTTGAAATCATCACTTCAATGTTTAGTCATCATCTCATAATCTTTCTAACCAGTTTTTTCATCTCATAATTTCGTCCAGTAATTTCAGCAGCCCCACTCCCAAAATTCCTAGCAGTGCTCTAAACTAGAGCAGTTTTGTAGTCTGATCAATTCTATCATGGCATATCGTATCATTATGTGAGATTACAGGCTAAGCAAAAGAAGCTATATGAGATAGTTTATTGTGCCAGCCTGGCCAATAAACACAAGTGGGATTGATTGAAGGGCGGAGAGATAAATGGCTCAGTAAGCCTCACCTTTCTTGTCTCTCACTCTTTAATCATTGAACCAGTGTGTGCTGCCTTGCTAGTTCTGTGCCTCAATTTAAAAGGCACACTACCTGCGGGACGCTTAGCCTGCGGACTGTGTTGCTGTAAGTTGAGGTCCCTTTAAGACCAGAAGATTGGAATTTACATCTCTGGAGCTGGGGACTGACAGTTGATGACCTGGCTGACAGTTGGTGACCTGCCTTGCTGTTTGCTGCCTGTGCCAGGATAGCCTTGCTCTCTCTACAGAGGACTACCGGACGGCCCTCAAGACTTGAAGGACTGTCAGTGTCTCACAACTCTCTCATGGGAGTGAGTCGTACTGAGCCATTTGTACTGCTTTTTAATTTAACTGTTCATTTCTTGTATTATATATCTATCTGTTTATAATTTAACTGTTCATTTCTTGTGTTATACATCTATCTTTATAAATATATATAATTATCAGCAATCTGGGTTTATCTCTCTAGAGAACCCTGTCTAACACACTACACTATACAAAATGTCAAAATCTCGTCATTTTGCACAATTCTGCCGAAGAAGTCCTGGGTGAGTATTTTGTTCATCTGTGCCTAACAAAGCCAGAAGCCAATGACACAACCCTAGCTTCCCTTAGGTGAGTGTTGATTTATTAATTTCTACTTTTCAGACACAATTGTCCAAGCAGTTATAAATGTACCTATTGACACTATTATCCAGTATATCTTTGTTCTATAGCTACATGTCCATTACATATCATTTATATTTTAAAATTTCAAGTAGAATATGGAAATTAAAGTATTCCCTAGCTACACCATTTCACTGATCTGCATCTGCCCGACTTTGAAGACTATGTGGTGGGTTTTATGGGGCCAGAGCTGACATGATCCATTTGGCTATGTCAAGATTCCTGTCTTTCATTGCAGTGTTTCTAACTATACTAACAGGTATCTATTGGAGAATATTACTAATGCTTTAATCTATAATCTCGAGGTTTATCTTTATTTTTGTGTGTGTGAAATGTAAACCACCTTTAAAATGCCCACAGCCCAGAAGGAGAGAAAAACACAAATATAAATGCTCTACCAAGAAGATAAGAGATAGCCAGGAGGGCTCTTGCCTGAGTTTGGGGAATGGGGCGCTATAGGTATCGGCCTTGGGAAGCTTTAAACGAATGCTAATGAATAAGTGCTTATTATATAGTGTTGAATATATGGCAAATAAAATGCATATTCATATCTATAAACAATATATGTATAGGCATGGTTTTGTTTAAAATAGGAATGAATTATAAACATCTAAATGTCACTCACAAGAGAGTATTAAGTAAGGCGGGCTGTTGGCGTGGTCAGCGGTTGTCCGGTCTATTCCTGTTCATGACATATGTGCAGGGTAGAACTTCTCCACATAATTCCGAGGGCTGTGACCAATGCCCCTGTGAAAGGTTCAAAACAGTGACTTCTCAACTAGTGGTGAATAATTAACCATTTGTGCCAATGAGAACTCAGCATCTACTCAGAGCACAGCTGTTAAAATTATTAAGGGAAAAAAAACAACATTAATAAGGGCATTATGTATTAATAAGGAAAGATGAAAAATAAATAAAGCAGGATCTTTCAAGAATACATAAGCATGATGCCATTCTTAATTGTTATTTAAACACTGTAATAATATGTGTTAGTTTAGACATATTCATCTAGAATATACATTTAAAAAGGCAGTTGTCAACTGCCACAGAGTTGTCAACTCTGACTTAAAGTGACTCCCAAGATTACTAATAACTGGGTAGAGAAGGATCATAAGCATTTTACAGTCCATTTAAAAACATTTTATAGTGTTTGATTTCTTCCTGCCAGCCTTGTCGAGGGCTGGAGAGAACCCGCTCTTTATAAGAGCAGGCACTGCACCAGCACCAAAGAGAAAGGATGGTGCAAGCTAGGAGCAGCTTTCCTCGATGCCCCACGGAGGGGACCCGTCAAGCATGGACACGTGGAACTCATAGTTGGAGGAAGGAGCTCTGTCTGACAGCATTGTAGGTCCCACGTTGAAAGCCTGGTGTTAATATTTTTTTCTGGAGAATGGGATTTTTTAAAGAGATAGTATTGAGTTTGCTTAGAGAATTTGCTGGTTGTTTATGGCTCCTTCTTCCACCCTAAAACTATACTTTGAGATTCTGTGAGTCACATTCCATTTCGTAGATGCCTCTTCTTGGCCAAGTCCTCTTTTATGCCTCTCTGAGATGACCGATAATTGTGTGGTGAGCGCCCTGTTTCTGAGAGCCACCATTCTTCTTACGTCCTGTTTCCTTAAAATGCCTGTCAACTCTGCTGGGAACATTTTGAAAGCTTTTTCTTCTCCAAAGTGAACTTGTCATCCATTTGCTGCTCTCGTTCCTTTGCTTCTGTCGATTTCCAGTACTATGATTCTTTTCTCACTTCTTACCATTCTAATATGTCCTTGACCACTTTTTCCTGTTCTCCAAATTAAATCCAAAGAAGTCATAGCACTGCCTTCTCTAGTTCTCAAATTCCCACCTCCTTGTTCTTGGAGTTGAGTCAGCTGACACCCACAAGTTGCGATGACCGATGTAAAGGCCTACTGGGAGTAGTTCAGCAGAGGCCGGTCCAGAGAGCTGGCGGCCTGCATTCCCTTCCAGTTCAGCATCTTCCCCTCCGCCACTCTCCTGCGGTGAAGAGCAGACGCTCCGTTCTTCTCTGGGCGCTCACTCAACTCTTACCTCCGTAGCTCTCTTAATGGAAGGTGGCATTGGGTACAGCTACAGAAAAGCGATTCTTTTTCAGAGTAATTTAAACCCAGGCACAGCATTTCTTGTCTTCATCTCAAATTCTATTCTTTGGGAAGAAACCTCATAACTTTTGCCTTTCAAGATATGGTAATTCTAATAGGAGTAGACGAAGGTATCGAAATGCCTACCATTCTTGCCTCTCTTTGGGTTCCTGTTGACTGTGACTGAAGAAGAGTTATGATGGAATATGTCTGCCTATGCATAGCTACTTGTCTACTTGTTCCCTGTCCTAATTAAGCTTCTCATGTTCCACCCAACCACCATGACTACTAAAATATTAATAGTTTGAGGAGAAACCCAATTTTGCCCACATGCTCTTGGATGGTGTTAAAGCCTTCCTGAGACTCAGCTCTGCCCTGTGCAGATTTCAGGAAATGAATGGAAAGCTAGGAAGCCTCATTAAAGTGACACCGTAAAATTCCGACCAGCATGAGAGCTGTGCGCTCTCACAGTCTGAGCCCTCCCCAGTCGTAAACAGAAGTAATAAAGAGCAGCCATCAGCGCGGCGAAGAGGTCTGAGCATCCGCTATTGCGGCTCTTTACGATCCAGAAGGCACACATCAGGAGTCAAGTCCCAGCAGGTGCTGGTGTTGTTGACATGATGAGGGCAGACGAGGGGACCCATTGTTGTCCATGAGATGCCACATACAGTTGGTCACAAAAGGACTTGCAAGTGAGCGCACTAGGAGGGAACTGCTACTCAGACTGCTGGGTTCTCTTCTAGTTAGATCTGACAAGTACTATATCTGACGAGCCCACAAACAAACTCCCCTGCCCATAGAGCATAAATAAGGAAATAAATTATACTATCATTCTTCCATTGACTGGATGGCAGTGGGTTTGGTTTGAGGCTCTTCCTTCTCCCTATTTACTTAAAAACTTTGCTGCTGTCCCATAAGCAAGAAGGTGGCACAGCTGTTTGCAAGCAGCTGCTATTATAAAGGTTGCTTTGAACTTCTCCAGTGTTTCTGAGGAAGAAAGACCTGGCGATAGTTCCTTCGAGAGAACAGCCAAGCAAGCCCTATGAAACAGGTCTACTCTGATACTCCTAGAATCATGCTGAGTCCACACTAACTTGATGACAACCAATTAATTGAAATGTAATGAGAATCAATCTTCGTAGTTTCTGTAGAACATATATTTGAGCTTGGAATCACGAGCTTTTCTATCGAGAAAGAACCTGGGAATTCATCCCGGTATTGCACCCTGTATCAGCAAACCTCTGATGATTCCAGCCACTCTTCACTGTGCCCTGACACAGCCTATGCTTACCGACTCTCTGACTTTGCCCTGGTGCCAGCTTTGTACAGAGAAATTGTTCCAGCTTAAAAATCTAAACCCAAACCCCAAGCTCCAGTGAACTAACTTCCACTCCTAGCAGTCTTGTAGGACAGACTGAACTCTCCCACAGTGTTTCCAAGACTGTGATTTTTACAGAAGTAGACTGTCGTGTGCTTCATCCAAAGATTGCTTGATGGGTTCAAACTGCCCGATGATTCAGCTAACAGCCCGGCACTTCTCCGCTGCACCTCAAGGGCTCTAGGCCCGTTTTACTACTTGGAATGGTCTTCTCACCCTTCAAAGCCCAGCCAAAGAATTACTTTCCTTTCAAGCCTTTCCAGCAACCCCACAGAGTCAAAGTCGCTTCTGGGTTCTACATGTCTTTGCATGTATTTTTATTGTAACACATGAACTACTGAATATAATTCCTTATTTACATCTCTTTCTCTTCTCCTCACGCTCCAAAAAATCCCTACAGGATTATGATTCATTTGAGGACAACAACTTTATCTTATATTTTAATCATGCTTGGAGGCAAGTAGATTAAGGAATAAAGAAGAGGGGCAAGTTTAAGTTGCAACGAGCGTCTGGGGGAATATATATAATTAT
This sequence comes from Tenrec ecaudatus, assembly GCF_050624435.1. Classification (NCBI taxonomy): domain Eukaryota; kingdom Metazoa; phylum Chordata; class Mammalia; order Afrosoricida; family Tenrecidae; genus Tenrec; species Tenrec ecaudatus. The sequence continues at coordinate 81,537,312 of NC_134540.1, read as the reverse complement.
AGCTGTGTACACACATGGGAATGGACTCTTAATATACTTATCATCTGCCTGTTTTTACGAGGTTGAGATGCTATTACATGATTAGGGCTATTATTTTAACAATTCACAAAAGTTTTTTAAGCAGAGACTTATAAAAGAACAGGGAAGTTTTTCAAATCCTCCTTTATTCATCACAAAAATCAAAGAATAAGGGTAATTATGTGAGTTTATTTTTAAATATTTCTGTGTCAAGACTGAGCCTGCGGCATCTGTTTTAACATGGCTTCTGAGTAGCAGCCCCAGATGCTATCTCTCCCGGGCCGCCACGACAACACTGAAGGAGACGGGGAAGAAGCAGACTGTGTGGGCTACCACCACAATCCGGGACTGAGTGTGCTGGCAGGATGCTCTGGGAAAATGTCCAGACTCACAGAGAGAAATCCCGCGAGTGGACCACCGTGCTTTGAAAACAGAGCAATCCTCTCCCCACAGCATCTCAGGTTCATTCCACTGGCCTCTCCCATCTCCATGATGCCTAGTCTCATTCTGGATCCATTGTGAATCTGAAGCTTAGTTAACCATCCTTCAGTCTCAAAGCAAAGAACTCCGCATAAAGCAGCTGAAGTAAAAGAAGAGGTGTCCGCGTATCTCCTAGAACTCAAGAGAAGGAAACACTCTTTTTTCTCTGAAAACACATTTTTCTTGACTCGCCTTTTCCTTGCATCTTGTCCCCTCTTCGAGTAGCGTCTCTGTCTGTACTTGGGACAGCAATAGCCTCACTGGAGCCTGACGTACATGACCTCTCATTTTAAAATTGTTCTGCAATTTACCTCTACATCCTCCTTCGATGTCTCCTGAAGACAGGCTCTAACTGGCCCCCCTAGAGCTGGGGTCCACAGTCAGCAGTGATTAAATATGATGACTGCGTTCGACCTCAAGCATCACTCTCCATGCTTACATCTAGTCACTGAATTCATTGCCATGGCCACACAAAACTCAGACGATGCTCGTGATGCAAGGTTGCTTATGGAAGTTAACAGATCATAATCCAGGTGAAAATGCTCATGATACATTTGTTCAGCAGGGAATGTTAGAAAATTATTTCAGGGTTGTTAAAAAATGACTAAAGGGCATACAACGCCCCTGGGAGCATCAGTCCAAAGACACGCAGCTCCAGCCCGGTGTGTCATAAACCCACCTCCCACAATGAAGTGCACCAAAGCAACCCACTCTGCAAGGTAGCCTCCTGTACCCAAAGGGCTCAGTTGTCTTTGCTCTGTGGGCTGTGAAATCTGCCATTCTGTCTCACGCTGTGGATCCAGGCGTTGTTGCTTCTGCCACTCCTCTGGTGTCACAGCTGTCTTCTCATCAATGAGGCTCGGTGTTCAGGGATCTCATGATGCAGAGGATGTGCTCCACGCCTGGCTCTTGCAGATCGTGAGATTTCCCCTTTTCATTTCCAAGAGGGTTATTTTATATGCAGCAGGATGATAATAGCAATGAATCATGTTCGTAAGCATTCATAACAGAATCCAAACAGTATTCCCCTTGCTTCTACCAAAACCCATCAGGAAAGGTCGGTTGGTTGGTGTGACAGAGACTATGGCTAGAAGAGCCACAATAAATAATTCAGTGCCCTGCAATGGTTTTATGTAGCACAGTAAAGCTACACGGCTCCTATTGGAGGAGGGGTCAGTATAAAGGGGATCAGGTTTGAGTAAGCTCCTTAAGAGTTTTCTCCTTCAAGCATCCAAAAACGATTGGACAGAAGAGAGCGTAAAAGATGGATGGGATGCATCAACTTTAGATAAGTATAATAGGAGAGCTATAATCTTTCTTACAATCAGGTACTCTTTTTTGAAGAGGCTATAGGATCCCATGGGTGGCACAAAAAGTTCTTTTCTTGACTTTTAATGGAAGGTCGACAGTTTGAATCCACCATGAGGCGCTTCTGAAGCAAAGTCTGGTGATCTGTTGCTGAAAGGTCACATCCCTGACAGCTGTGTGGGCAGTTCTATTCTACAGACAAGGAAGAGCATGCCCAGCCTATCTTCTACTAAAAAAAACTCAAGAAAAGCTCCAGCTTCAAGTTGCAATATTGAAAGATTCTATGTGCAAAGGCTTAAATGATGCAGGAGGCATCAACAGAAGATGGAAAGAACACCTCCTCCCCCACCCTCTCTTCCCCACAGAAAGCTAGTCAATATTCCACCATTTCAGGAAGCAACATATGAGCAAGAACCAATGATACAAAGGAAGGAGTTCAAAGTGCACTGAAAGCAGTAGTCAAATCCAAAGCTCCAGGAACCAATGGGACCAATTGAAATGTTTCCACAAACTGATGAAGCCCTGGAAGCACTCACCTGCCTGTGCCAGATAATTTGGAAGACAGCTCCTTGGCCAACTGACTGGGAAAGATTTATATTTATACCTGTAAGGTCTTGATGAGTATACTTCCGTTTACTTCTCTGAGATCTAATATTCATTGCAATGGCTACACAAAGAGTCACAGACAAGATCCATGATTAAAGAATTTAAGGAAGATAGCAAGCTGTGATGCCAATGAGAAATACTCATGGTTGTTGTTGATCATGACACCTTACAGAGTTCTTCATGACCTGATAATACATGCTCACAGGTGCACAGCATGCTACTGAGGGCCAAGGGCTGGAGGATGCACTCCTCTCCTAACTCTTGCTAGCAATGCAGGCTCACCGCCTGCTACTCTGAGGGCACACTGTATACCCAGAAGAAGGCCACCCCAGGGAATCCTATTAGAAATTGTTCATAGGTCCAGAAGACCCCAAACAAACAATCATATAGATGTGAACAAGGGGGGGTTGGAGTGGAGACCCAAAGACCATCTACAGACAATTGTGCATCCCTTCACAGAAGGGTCACAAGGAAGGGACAAGTCAGCAAGGGTGCAATATAGCACCGACAAACCACACAACCATTTTTCTATTTCCTACTCCCACTCTCATGACTCTCGTTCTACCTTATAAATCCAGCTAGACCAGAGCATGTACACTGGTACAGATAAGGGCTGTCGGCACATGGAACCCAGGACAGATAAACCCCTAAGAAACTGTAATGGGAGTAGCAATCACCTAAGGGTAGGAAGAAAGTGGAGGGAGAAGGAAGAGAAAGGGGGAACTTACCACAATGATCAATGTATAACCACCACCACGCCAAGGGGGCCAAACAATAGAAACGTAGGTGAACGGAGACTTCAGATAGTGTAAGATATGAAAATAATTTATAATTATCAGGGGTTCACATAGGAAAAAGGGCGAGGTAGGGAGGGGGAAAATAGAGGAGCTGATACCAGGAGCTCAAGAAGAAAGAAAATGTTTTTAAAGTGATGATGGCAACATATGTACAAATGTACTTGATATAATTGATGTATGGATTGTGGTAAGAGATGTAAGAGCCCCCAATAAAATGATTCATCAAAAAAAGAAATTATTCATAGGTCAAATCTGTCAATATATCTGCCCACCTACCTTCTTACCAGACCCATGTAGGGAAAGGCCTTTGGGTGGGAATTAGATACTTCAGTTTGAAAAATCACATTAAATAATACACTGCCTCTGCAATACCTATAACAATAAAGGTGCCTCAGTAGAATTCTCAAAATGTAGAGCAACATCATTAATATCACATGCAAGTAAAATTTTACTGAAGAGCATCCAACAATGTTCGCGAAAATGCATGGGAACATTGACATTCTACCATTCCAGAAGGTAGCATATGAACAAGAACAAATGGTACTGAAGGAATAATTTCAAGCTACATTGAAAGCATTAACCAAAATCAAAGCTCCAGGGATTGATGGAATAACTATTGAAATGTTTCAACATGCTGATAAAGTACTGGAAACACTTACTCACCGGTGCCAGAATATTTTGGAAGACAGATACTTGGTCAACTAACTGGAAGAAGTGCATATTTGCGTCCATTCCAAAGAAAGGTGGCAAAAAGGATTTCACAAATTATAGAGCAATATCACTGATATCATTTGTAAGTAACATTTTGCTGAAGATCATCCAACAACAGTTGTAGCAGTACATTGGCAGCGAGCTGCCAGAGCTTCAGACCAGATTCAGAAGAGGATGTGGGACAAGGGAAATCATTACTGATGTCAGATGGACCTTGGCTGAAAGCAGAGAATACTAGAATGATGCTTACTCCTGTTTTATTGACTATGCCAAGGCACTGGACGATGTGGACCACACTAAATAATGGATAGCTTTGAGAAGAATGGGGATGCCAGAACACTTAATTGTACTCCTGTGGGAACTTGCACATGGATCAAGAGGAAGTTATGCAAATTCAACAAGGGGATACTATATGGTTTAAAAATCAAGAAAGGTAAGTTTCCGAGTTGAATTCTCTTATTTATTCAATCAGTTTGCTCAGCAAATCACCAAAGATGCTGGCTTATTTGAAGAATGAATTATCAGGATTGGAGGAAGTCTTAAGAACTTGTGACATGCTTGATGACCCAGCCTTGCTTGCTGAAAGTGAGAAGTACTTGAAGCACTTGCTGAAGGAGAAGGATTGAAGATCAAGGATTATAGACTTCAGTATGAATTGCAGCTGTGTATTATTCCACAAATGGACTAATAGTTGACATCATGATAAATGGAGAAAAGATTGAAGTTGTCAAGGATTTTGTCTTGCTGGCTCCACAATCAATCCTCACAGAAGCAGCAGCAGTCAAGAGATCAAATGATGCATTGCCTGGGGTCTATAGGCTGCACAGGAACTCTTTGAAGGCTTACACATCCAGGAGGGTACTTTGAAGACTAAGGTGCATCTGACTCAAGCTATGATAGTTTCAATCACCTCATATGCATGTGAAAGTTGGAGGAAACCTAAGACAAATTGATGCACTTGAATTATGATATTGGCAGTAAATATTGAAAGTACTATGGACCGTCAAAAGAACAAACAATTCTGTCTTGGAAGAAATGTATTCCATAGAAACAAGAATGACAAGGCTTTGTCACATACTTTGGGCATATTATCAGAAGAGACCAGTCACTAAAGAAGGGCATCATGCTTAGTAAAGTGGAAGGGCAGTGAAAAAAAAGAAAGGCCCTCAATGAGCTGGATTGACACAGTGGCTAGCTACAGCAATGAGCTGAAGCATAGGAGCAATGGTGAAAATGGCATAGGACCCGGCAGTGTTTCCTTCAGTGTGCTTTGGGTTACTGTGGTTTGGAAGCCTCTTGATGGCCCCTAACAACAACAGTTATGCACACATAGAGTTTATTTCTTTGTGTGTGTGTGTGTAATTTTTTCACAGTTTTTTTTTCATTTTGTTTTGTTTATATAATAGTATAGCACTCTGAAAATTATAGGAGTGAATGTCCCTCTCCCCTCAAAGACTGGGGATCAGGAGGCAGGGGTATCAGAGGATAATGACGGATATAACCAGAGCTGCTAAAGCGTGGTGCTTATGAGACATTGAGAATTAGCTGAGGAAGCTATATGAGCACCAGCATGCCCTGTAGGTACAGATCTGGGAAGAATGCTTATAAGCAGCATGAAATGTCTGAGCCACCACAAGTAACCAAAAAAATGCAAAACAAGAAAACAATAGCAAAATCACATTTATTTCTATCATATTGGCAGAAATTTCAAACGATTCTTCACTCTCAAAAGGGTAAAGCTTGATAAACCCACACACGTAGAGTTGATGGGAATGGAAAATGGAACCAGATTTCTGGAAATGACTTAGTGATTTAATCAAGGGCCTTTTATATTTTTTCTTAGTTATTTCATTTGAGCCAGTACCTCTGATCATAAAAATTATTTTCAAAAATAGCAAGATGAATATTGAGCTTTTTGTAAAAGAATATTTTGCCCAATACAACATAGCATATAACACAGAATTAGAAACATCCTTAAAACTGATTAAAAGGGTGAATCACTACACCAAAACCAAAACAAAGCATTTTCAAATAATTCATTTCATGGCAAAATTCTTATGGCACGATATCAAGTGAAATAAGGAACAAATATATCAACTCATTCACTGCCATCGAGCCAATTCGACTCACACGCACCATCTAGAACAGGGTCGAACTGTCCTGTGGGTTATGAAGACTGTAACTCTCTAGCAGTAGAGAGCCATTCTTTTTCCTACAGAATGGCTGCTGGTTTTGAACTGCTGACCTTGTGGTTAGTAGCAAACACCATAGTACATAATAAAACTTTAGTTTGTTTAAAATATTCTCATAAAAATACTGAGAATATTAACGATGCTATATTTTGGTGGTTAGTTTTAATTAATTTTTTTCATTCCACATTTTGTAGGCTTCTTACAAGGAATATATCCATATGTTACCTTTGTAAAAGAAGTAGGATAAATTTTATCTTATTTAAGTATGGCTCTTCTTCTATTTTTCACTTCTTGCCTATAAAAAATGTCATGAAGGTGTCTCACTTCTTCTAGCTCCAGGTGAAGAAGAGAACATCAACAATATTAGCTAACCATAAAACTATCTCAGTTGATGCATTTGAAAATCTTAAGTGATAAATCCCTCTATAGTTTCTGTGTTGCGAAACGTGGCCTGCTTCTCACAATTTAAGACCAAGACTCTGAATCCCTAGCTTGAAGCGGATGAACAGGTCTAAACCTTGCAAGATAACACACACCTCACTCGACCTCTACCCCCCTATCCTCCTCTAGTCACATGTCAATAAAGGGTTACATCATGTCTTAGACTAAGTTCTTTAGAGAAGTGAAACCAGTGACGTTTATATATGTAAATCTCTCCAGGAAAAGGCTCATATGGTTGTAGAGGCTGGAAAATCCCAAATTAAATGTCAGGCTGGAGGCTTCTTCTGACTCAGGTAGTTGCAGAAACCAAGGAGCCCAAGGTTCGCAAGTAGATGGCAGGCAGCTGACTTATGAATGCAGACACTAAAGACTCCCAGGGTCAAAAGAGAACATAGCAGATTTCTGGTTCAAGTTTGAAGAACTGCAGGTCAGATGATGAGCCAGATGGAGGTTCCAAATAGAGCAAAAGCAACAGAACTTTGCCATAAAATATATGTGTATGTTCATAGATGTGCACACAAGTATATACATGTGTACATATGCATATATGTTTATTTACATAGTATGGGAGCAGATAGCTTCATCTTTCTTCAATGGAGCAGCTAATATGTTTGAACTGCCAATCTCCTGATTAGTTGTCCAACTTTACCCATCATGTACATACGTGTACATGTATATATAAGTGTATTAGTAGCAGACCACATCCCTGAGGAAATTCCCCTTCAATTCACTGGCTGCTCACAGATGATCTCCTGGAGGTGATTAGATTATATAGAACTCATCATGGTAAGTGACTGCTTCATAACTACCAAACCACTGAGAATCCTGGTCCAGCCAAGGTGACATATAACCGTAAGCATCACAAACCAGAGCAGAACTATGCCAGGAATATGGTAAGCTTATTAAAACAGGAAAGAAGTCATACATATAATCAACATGTATATGCATTAATTGGCACCTTGGACTGTATGTTTCAGTTGCTGGATCAAGGCAAGTAGAAAGTTTCATAGGAAAACTTATTGGAGAGGTCTGGGAGGCTGGCCCCAGCACCATAAATTAAGTGGATTCCTGCCCCTCCCCCGAAAAGAATTTGTTCCAAAGGATGACATTGACTCTGCAGCTCCGGGAGATGGACATATCTGATCAGAGCACACGGGAGCAGATGAAGGGGCAGGAGGAGAGAGTGGAGCACAGCCAGGCCCACCAGGCCGTGATGATGATGTTCCTGAGTAGAGCAGCCAGTCCACAGAGAGAACAACATGGCTGGCCCCACTATGAGACATGATGCCCCTCAGTGACTAAGGGCGATACAGGGGACAGCACTGGAGACACAGTGTGGGAATTGCACCTGACCTGATCCTACCACATCGAGGAAAATCACTGGGGGAGTGCAGCGGAACAGCAAGGGAATGGAGTGGCAAGGTCCCCAGGGAATGCTGAAAGTGGACTTTGGGGCCAGGGCATGGTGCCCCAACAGACTGGACTGGAAAACGTTCCTAAGGGCCAGCAAACGATCCCTGAACTAACTACAAGCTTTTCTCTTGTGAACTGTTTTGTTCTGTTCTTTGTCAGTGGTTTGTTTTTGTTGTTTTGTTGTCTGGTTGTATATTGTTGCTTTGTTTTCCTCTGTCTTGTTTTCGTGCATGTTAGTGACTCCACAGGTCTGTCTGAATAGGACAGGCTGGATGAACTATCTGGAGGAAAAACAACGGGACTGACAGTTCCGGGGGAACGTGGGGTGGGGGGATAGGGGGGGTAAGGAAGTGGTGTTAACAAACCCAGGGACAAGGGAAAAACATGGGACCCCAAATGGTAGAGAAGGGGGAGTGGCAGGCCTGGTGGGAAATGATCAAGGGTAAGGTTGCTTAGAGAAGAGGTATACTCTAGCCCAGGTGGCGATGAAGCATGGTAGTAGGGCAGGAGGAAAGTCAAGGGAGATGGAGGAAAGAGCTAGGAGTCAAAGGGCATTCATGGAGGTCTAGACAAAGACATGTACATGCAAATATATATAGGAGGATGGGGAAATAGATCTATGTGTCTATATTTATAGGTCAAGTATTAAGGTGGCGGAAGGACCTTGGGCCTCTACTCAAACACTCCCTCAATGCATGAATACCTTCTTTTATTAAATTGGAACTCTATGATGCTCACTCTCCCGACACAACGGCTGGAGCCAAAGTGGGTGAACAAGTAAATGTGGTGAAGAAAGCTGATGGTGCCCAGCTATCAAAAGAGATAGTGACTGGGGTCTTAAAGGCTTGAAGATAAACAGGCGGCCATCTAGCTCAGAAGCAACAAAGTCCACATGGAAGAACACACCAGCCTGTGTGATCGAGTGGTCCCAAAGGGATCAGTTACCAGGCATCAAAGAACAAAAAATCATATCATTGACTGCACACCTCCATGATAGGATCGCTGAAGACAAATGGGTGCACAAGCAAATGTGGTGAAGAAAGCTGATGGTGCCCGGCTATCAAAAGAGATAGTGTCTGGGGTCTTAAAGGCTTGAAGGTGAACTTGTGGCCATCAAGCTCAGAAGCAAAAAAGCCCACATGGAAGAAGCACATTGGCCAGTGCGATCACGAGGTGCCAAGGGACCAGGTATAAGGCATCATGCAAAAAAAACCCCAATGATATAAGTGTGTGTATGTATGTGTATATATGTGTATATGTATATGTATATATATACCATATTAAATGAAGGGGGAAGTGAAGAGTGGAGACCCAAGGCCCAAGTGTCGGCCAATGGAGATCCCCTCATAGAAGGGTTTAGTAGAGGAGATGGGTTAATTAGGGTGCAAGGTAGTACCGATGAAGAACACAGCTTTCCCCCAGATCCTGGATGCTTCCTCTCCCCAACTACCATGATCTGAATTCTACCTTGCAGGCCTGGATAGGACAGAGGCTGTACACTGGTACATATGAGGGTTGGAGGTACAGGGAATCCAGGGTGGATGATACCTTCAGGACCAAGGGTGTGAGGGACGATGCTGGGAGAGTGGAGGATGAGTGGGTTGGAAAAGGGGAATTGATTACAAGGATCCAGATGTGACCTCTTCCCTTGGAGAGGGACAGCAGAGAAGGGGGGAAGGGAGACTCCGGATAGGGCAAGATATGACAAAATAACGAGGTATAAATTACCAAGGGCACATGAGGGAGGGGGGAAAGGGGGGGGAGGGGAAAAAAAGAGGACCTGATGCAAGGGGCTTAAGTGGAGAGCAAATGCCTTGAGAATGATTGGGGCAGGGAATGTATGGATGTGCTTTATACAATTGATGTATGTATATATATGGATGGTGATAAGAGTTGTATGAGTCCCTAATAAAATGTAAAAAAAGAAAAGAGGAGAAAAAATGATTAGGGCAAAGACTGTACAGATGTGCTTTATACAATTGATGTATGTATATGTATGAACTGTGATAAGAATTGTATGAGCCCCTAATAAATTGTTAAAATTAAAAAAAAGAAAACTTATTGATATGGATGTACTTAGTCTATGATGTAAGAGCGAACACCCTGGAGAAACCCCAGGAAACTGCTGATGTTATGATAAAATTGCTTTAGATATTTGGAGACAAGAATGCAAATACATATAGAGTCAGCATGTCACAATGACCACACAAAGAAGGGATCAAGACTCAGAGTAAGTAGACATGCTAGAGAGAATGAAAGGCCAAAAAATGAACTTGCTAGCTGTGTTTTCTGGACATCATGGAAGACATTTACCCAACCAGGAAGAAACATTCTGGTGACTTCAACAAAGAAGATATTCAGTTTGCCAGCAGACACATGAAAAGATGTTCAATGTCATTCGCCATCAGAGCAATGCAAATCAAAACAATAAGAAATCATTTCACCACTACAAGTATGGCCAGTTTTGAGGGGGGTATTGTTTTGTTTTATTTTTTTTAAGGCAGAAAAGAAAGTGCTAGAGGAATGTGGAGAAATTGGAACCTCCGTTCATTGGAAATACAAAACGGTCCAGCCATTATGGAAAGCAGTCAACTGTGGGAAGGTTCCCAACTCACTAGAGGTAGAACTGTCTTAGGACCCAGCGATTTCCCTCCTGGGTATGTGCCCCTAAGGATCTAGTGACAAGAACAGACTTACATCCATTAAAATGCTATTCACAGTAGCAAGAAGGATGGAGACAGCTTAAATGCCAAACACTAAATGCATGAATAAGTAAATATGACCCATGTATACAAAAGAATAATTAATATCCAAAAATAAAGAAAATTATTTCCCAATATGTTTTAGAATCTAGATGAAGCCAGATTGCATTGTGTTAAGCAAAATAAGCCAATGGCAGAAAAACAATCCACTGTATGTTCTCATTTTTATGAAATTGCATGGACGGGCAAACATGGAGGAATTAGTGTTTATTAGTTGTTACTAGGAATAGGGTTGGAGGTAAAATTGGTCTTGATAATAGACACTTGTTATTTTTGGTGATGGGAAAGGTAACTTCAAATGAGGGTGAAGTGTACCCGGTTTGACAATGGTAAGTGATGTCACTACAATGTACACATGAAAAAGGTCATTGCTATGTTGTTGTTGCTGTTGGTAGGTGCCATCAAGTCAGTTCCAACTTAGAGCAACCAACCATACTGAAGGACAGACCAAAGCATTGCCTGGTCCTGTGCCGTCCTCAGAATTGTTAGATTTGAGCTCATTGTTGCAGCCACAGTATCAATCCATCTCATCGAGAGTCTTCCTCTTTTCTGCTGACTGTCCACTAGACCATGCATTACCCTTTTTCAGAGCTGACCTCTTGTGTTAACCTGTACAGAGACATGGCATGAAGTCTCCACAGCCTTACTTCTAAAGAGCATTCTGGCTGCATTTCTTCCAAGACTGGTGTGTTTGTTCTTCTGGAAGCCCATAAACTGTCAATATTCTCCACTGACATGATAATTCAAATGCATCAATCCTTCTTTTGTTCCTTATGCATGTCCCAACTTTCACTTGCATGTAAGGCAATTGAAATATCTATAGTAGTTAACATAATTTCGTGTCATCTTGAAGACATAGAAGTACAGGGGTGGAGCCTAGCCGGCCAATCGGGTCACATCTTGATATACCTCCTTATGGGTGTGACCTTCTAATAAGGAGGGTCCTGGGAACAAACATCCACCCCTCTTTTCTGTCTTCATCTTCCTGTTGACGAAACACGCAGAGACCTGCGCAAGCGCTGGAGATGTGTTCACAGCCATTGGACCCATAAGACTTTGCACCCACCAGCCTGTGCTATTCCTGTATTCTGCATCATTGTATGTGGCTGTGTGAGTCTAAGAGGGATTTATGGACTAATATCAGACTTATGGACTAGTATTGAATTTATCTGCACTGGGATGGGATGTTTGCTTGATATATGATTACTTCTCTTTTTTTGCCAGCAAAATCCTCAATTTTATTAACTTCCATGTCGAGTTTGTTCTTTTTTTTTTAACCCAACAAATACCTTTCCAAGATGTGAAAATTGATAGCCATGATTCTCCATGTATGTTCTTCAAGCCTTTGTTGAAGAATGAATAGGTTAAAAATGAATATATTCAAATATGGGTGTATGCATATGTCATACAATTTGGATTTCAATATTTCCTGACCTAGCAAAGAGCAGCTGGAAGGACAGAGCCAAAGAGCTGGTGAATTTTACCCTTGGAATTCTTAGTTTCTCTTCCCAGTGTCTCTGGATTTGTTTTCCCAGTCCACCTGCCCTAGCACAATATCACAGTTTGGGTTCGAGAGATCTTAGTACTCAAAGCGACAACCTTGTTTTTAAACACGTTAAAGCAGTCTGACAAGCACAACTCTTTTAAATATTACATCATATTTTCCCAATGCAATGCATCATTTGATTTCTTGACTGTTCATATGCATATGTATGTTTCCCTGTATATATGTATGCATATATATGATTATATGCTTACATGTGTATGTGTTCTATATAGGTGTTTGATGAGTACTGTCTGGGGTCTTCAAATCTTATGAGACACTAAAATAGATTTGGGTCTCTATTCACACAAGCAAAATAAAATTCAAAGAACCAAAGCTTCAAAGTATAAACTAATCTATAGAACAAAGAGTCTACAAGAACCACAGTTTAATCTATTCTGAAACCAGAAGCACTAGGTGGATTTGAGCTACCACCACTGACCATTCGAGTCAGGGTCACAGTAGTTGGCTCCTAACCGAATGGTAGTAAAATTTGGAGCAGAACGTCCATTCCTTTAAAAGAAATGAAGGAAAGAAGGAAGGAGAAGAGAAAAGAAAGGTTTACTAAACTGGGTGAGATCAGATGGCCCCTTACATCTCCTGTGCTGATCTATCTGAGCTGAAACTAGCCCTGAGATCACCTTGTTGCTAAATAACAGATCGTCTCATAAAATAACGAGCATCACCTATATGAGATCAAATGGTCAACAATTACTTTAAAACAAAGATGGGGGTGTAAGGGCTCAGGGAAACTGGATTAATGGAAACTGACAAGCAGAACAGACATAATGAGAGTGTTCACACATTGTGAACAATGCATCCAATATCACTGAGCCCTTTGTGTAGAAATTGTTGAGTGGCTATCTAAACTACTGCATAAACCTTCACCAAAAACACAATAAAATAGCATTTTAAAAAGAAAGAAAAGTGGAGTGGGGCAAGATACTCACTGGAAAGAAGGATAGCAGTATCACTGAAAATCTCAGTGGTGACTGTATTCTGGAGACATTCTCAAACTGGGCTTTCTCATTGGAAAGGGGAGCGTCAGATCCCAGAATAATTGAGGTTGAGTCATCAAACTTAACAATCAGAAGCAAAAAGGGCCTCTTTTCTCTAATAAGTTCAGGGTTATAGGAGCAACCAGAAAGCTATGAAGATGATTAGTAAGAGTTATCATACTTAGGACAAGAATCATTCAGAGATAACAAGGATAGTATTCAATCTAAGCAATCACAATAAATCAAAGATAGATAATCAGGAGACGTGTCCCAATAAAATGCCATAAGCACTTTTCAGGTTTCTGCCCCCAAAGTGAGTGTTGAGACTCAAAGTCAGATACTTTGGAAGAATCTTGCAATATTAGGACAGATGTGTTCACAGTGCTATCTCTCGTCCTTCTCTAAAGAATATAACGCCATTTACTTGGGTCAAAATCCACTAGAAAAAAATCAAAATTCCCTAACATGCAGTAAAATACTCTTACCCCTACATGCATGGAAAAAAAAGAATCTCATCATCATTGACTTAGTTGTTTACAATTCATAGTCACTCTACTGGACAGGGTTGAACTACCCCATTGGTTTACGAGACTGTAAATCTTTACAGGGGTAGAAAGCTGTTTCTTTCTCTCGATGAGCAGCCGGTGGTTTGGAACTGCTGACCTTGCAATTACTGGCCCAATGCATAATCCACTGTATCAGCAGGACTCCTACAAACATGGCAGTGATTGAGAAAAACAGCCACCAGAATACAGAAAACGCTGGCACATTTGCTGGGAGATTGGAACCAGGCTTCACTGAAAATGGGATTTTAAAATGGCTCAACCACTCTGTGAAATAGTATGGTTACTTCCTCAAAGGCTAAAATCAGACATAGTCTGTGCATCTGCATTCCCGCCACTAGAGAACTGAAAACTCCTGACCCAGATGTACGCACACGCATGTCATTGCAGCATTATTCACAATAGAAACATTTTTAAGATGGCAACAACCTAATTGGTCATCCAGAGATGACTAGATAAACTGAGGCACATAAACGCAAGGAAACGCTGTGCAGTCATGAAGAACAACGGTGAGTTCTCAAAGCATGCTATAGAGAGATCAATCTGAAGAACATTTTAATCAAAGAGTCTACAACAGCATCATGATCCAAGAGGGGAAGTGTGGAACAGAATTTCGAAGTTTTGTGGGATCCAGAGTCAAGAGGGGTGGAGGAATTATGACCCTGGGATAATCTTTAACTCTGTGTTTCAAAAATACTCTTCAATATCTTCCTGAAGCCAAACAACAGCTTAACTAGTAAAAACAAACAAAAGCCTTCCATACCAGGCTCCTTTAAGAATTATCTATATGAAATTGCAGTGATAACAGCAACATGAGAGATCAGACAAGAACCTTAAGGAGCAATGAGTTTATGTTCCTGAAGGAAGAAAAAGGAGGCTAAGGACAACAGGAGGAAGAAAAAGGAGGCTAAGGACTACAACCCATGGTCCTGCATTGAACATGAAGAAATAGTTGGATCTGTGTATGGTTTGCTCTGCATATGCTTAACAATAACACCAATTTTTAAAACGTAGAGCATTAAAGGCACAGCACATGTACAAAATGAAATGAGGAACCATAGCTATCTAAGAAAAGGTACTAGCCCTTTATAAACAACTGGACAAATAGATCCACATGTATCTAAAAATGGTTTACATTAATAGAAGATGTTTGGTGTCCTTTTGGCTGACAATCTACTTTAACCATCCGTCTGAACCTACCAAGCCATAATTCAGACCACTTGTCTATGGGATGCACTTGCAGGACTTTGCACATGCTACTTCCTCCACCTAGAATCCTGGCAAACGCTCCACCTTCTTCCTTCCCAACTCAGCTCAGGGACCGTCTCCTCAAGGAAATGTTCCCAGGCTCTTGCCTTCTACAGAAAGCTAAAGCCTCTTCATATGAAGGGTATTGTGATTGACAAGTTGCCGTCTCCATCGAACAAAGAGTGCGCTTATTTTCCTAAACTTTTTAGTTCCTGTACTTAGCAAAGATTTAGCACGTTGTAGGAACTCAATAAATAAGCGTTGGATGAATATATGTATGGACCATGTATTTCTCACGTGCCCGTATCCCCCTTTTTGGCTGCCGTCCTCCCTGCCCCGTGCGTAATGGGATGGGTTTGTAGAGATTGACCTGGAAAGCCCTGTGGAGCACGCAGGCAGGTGGGCATCAGGTGTGGAGATGGACACAACCGCGCCCAGCGCCCACACTCTCACGGCATGCACACCACCAAAGATCCCTGTGAACTGTGGAGCTCAAGCAAGAAAACTCAAATTCTGAATGTTTTGTCAGTGATATTCAAGAAGATAAATTAACCTAGACTTATAATAGCATCTCCATAGCATTTTTAATCGGTGGAAACAAAAAATACAACTCGCCTTAATGAGAATATGTCTCTTGAGAAAAAGAATTACATTTGCAATGCCTATATCTATCAGAGGAACGAAATGTATACACACAGGTGATTTTTATAAGCCTTCTTTCTTTGGACGTGAAGCAAATCACACCCACTTAAGTGTACTGTTTTTCTGCAAATGCCTTGTCTCAGGAAGACACGCAGTGGCTATAATAATCCTCATATTTCATTTCAATATAATCTAATTCATAGAATGGTCTTTCATTGATTAAGAAGGAAAATTACCCTTCTTCAAAAAGATAGCCATTTTTTGCCTCCAGAAATAAAGCACAGTATATTTGTACATTTCTGTGAAGCTAGTAGCAAATTGCATTAATTAATCTACTTCCACATCATTTCATTCTTCCTGGAGGCATCAAACAAATGCTGGCACATTTTATATAAAACTAGTTACCTGATGACAAATTATCTTAATAGCTGAAAATACCAGGACCATTCTAGACAAAGCTGTATGAGAAGTTAATACAATGATTTTGAGCCAACTGGCTGCAACCTTAAGTTATCAAGAAGCCTCTAACACTCGTGATTTATTAGTGTTTGATGTGGACAAAATCCCGCCGGGCTCCATGCTCACCTCGTTTTACCGGTTCTGGATCCAGAAAGG
This sequence comes from Tenrec ecaudatus, assembly GCF_050624435.1. NCBI lineage: Eukaryota > Metazoa > Chordata > Mammalia > Afrosoricida > Tenrecidae > Tenrec > Tenrec ecaudatus. Next base: position 81,520,975 of record NC_134540.1, on the reverse strand, counting down.
GGTTTTCTGCAGGCATTTCTGGGCAATATGCTGACCAGGGATCAGCACATGACTGTTTATTAGTGAGTCAGAGAGATTGCGCCCATCTCCAGCAGTCAATACTGACAATAAAACAGAAGCAGACTAAACGATTCCTCCACTTCTCAGCGCTCAGAGAATTTTCTAGGATTCAAGGAAAATCCTTGGAGGCCGTGCATGCTTTCCTCCTGCAGCTACTCCCTCGGAAAGCTATTAAAGAGGTGTAGCCGCTGCTCTGCCTTTGGCTCTCAATCCTCTTACACTCCACGCACACGGGGGTCTTGCGTGTTTTGTCTCCAAACGTTCAGCCCCTGAGACTCTTGGACAACAGACTGACCTTAGGCTACCAGGAGTCAGTTTGCTTATGCAAAGAGAATAGAAGTATCTAGAAATTTCTATCCTCCTCCTGGAAACTAGTCAAAGTATACTGCCAGGCTATCAGCACCCCAGTTCCTTTATTCCTGTGAGACGTCAGTGGGGTTCATCCGAGTGGGATCTTGCGGATAGCACTCTCTCCACCCTTCCCACCGACCTCGAGTGACCAGCAGCCTTAGTTTTCCCGGAAGAGCCCCAACCAGAAAGCCCTGGCAACCTATTTCCAAAATAAATAAGTAAAATCTGCAATGGAAACAACATAGTACTGGGATGTCAAAACAAACCAACCAACATGCATGCTCATCAAAACACTGGCAACACAGTAAGAAAGAAGGAGCTTAGATCGTAGGAAAAATAATTTGGCAATAACATAGCTGACACAGGTCTAATCTCTAAAACAAATAGAAAATTCCAACACCTTAACAACAAAAGACAATTCAAATATAGACTCAGCAAAAGGTTAGCACAAAAGCTTCACCAAAGCACACATCCAGGCAGCTAACAAACACATGTAAAAATGCTTGTTATCTCTGGCCATTCGAGAGATACCAAGCAAACCTGTAAGAGTTTATCTTCAAACCTGTCAATAACAGCACTGATTAAAATAACAGAGAACAAATGGAGGTGGGGAGACTGTAGCTCTTATCCCTTGCTGGTTGGACTGTGAATGATGAAGCCACTATGAAAATTGGAAGCGTGGTGCCTTAAAAAGCTAGATGTTGAAGCACCACGTGATCCAACAGTCCCATCACTAGTTAATGAGCATTGTGACGCACATAGACATATGCACACCCGGGCGATTCAGAGACCCCTCATGATGCTTTCTCCTGGTAGAGCATTCCCTTGTGTGTCCGTTCCATAGTCGGTCTATCCGTTCACCCACTGATGGACACTGAGGAGGCCCCTCGACAAGATGGATTGGCAAAGAAGCTGCAACCGTGAGTTCAAATATAGCAACCATTTTCAGGATGGCTTAGAATCGGATGGTATTGGATGCTGTTGCTCAGAGGTTAGCTAGGCATTGGTACCAATGCACTAGTGCGAAACAGTAGCAAGAATAAAATGCCCAAAAATGCATATGAAGAATGTGCTATTTAGACCGATCAACTAAACAAGAAAGAAAACAAAAAGAAGACATTTCCCTAAAGCCAAGGAGGCATAGACAGGAATGGGCAAACAAAGCAGACAAAGGGAAACAGGGAAGGCAGGGCGGGCATGCAAGCAAGGTCATGGAAAATTTTGCATACGAATATTAAATTGCTATGTGTACCTTTACCTAAAGCACAATAAGATGTTGAAATAAACCATAAAACCTATGGACTGCAGTTCCACTTTGATGCACACGAATCAGTATTAGTAAGCATAGCCGATAACTATCCCACTTTAGCAATGAAAGTTGCAGGCCCCAGAAAGTTCCTTAGTCCTGGGGAGAGGGAGCTGGTCATGCAATGCCGCTCTACTCCGGACACCGGGGTTCCCTGCCGCACCGCCAGACGGCTCATCTTTGCCTAAATACACATCCCCAGGCCTGCCTCTGGGGAACCAACTTAAGGAAACAGCTAAGTTTTAAAGACATCCTTTTAATTTTCTAATTTTTTTTATCAGTAACTTAGGGAATTTCAACCATCCTGGTCAGCCCTAAGCGATGCTTTCAAGGAGGAGAGCAAGGTCTTCTGAAATAGACCTCGAATATTCCATCTTCAGAACCCCTACTGCCACTTTCCAGGAACAAAATGAACCTTCTATCGCTACCTTTAATGCAGTCCCCCTTGCATCCTGCAATTTATTCTCAGAGCCACTTTGTTCAAATGGAGTCAAATCACACCGCCCCTCTGCACAATCCCCAGCAGCGCTCAGCATCACGCTCCGGAAACCTAGCCTTTGCTATGACCGCCAGGGCTATACGACAGTGTGTTCGGACCTTCTCCCCACCACCTCTATCCCATGCTTCCCCTACTGTCAACTCTGACCTCCTCCTCACTGTCAATTATCCCCAAAGGCTCTTAACCTAGGTCCTTGGCGATTGCTCTTGCCTTGGCCCGGAATCATGCTCAGTCCCTTCAAGTCTTGACACATCCTCACCCCATTCAGCCCATCTGACCTTTCCCGCCACACCAACCACGGACACTTCATATCCCCTTTCTGTCTTCATTCTTTTTAGCAGTTACTTTATGACTTGCAGCATGTAACCTCTGTAGTCTTTCCATCTGCCCCACAGGAGCATACATTCCACAAGCACAACGTTTCCGTCTATTTTGTCCTCCACTGTATGCACGATCCCAGTCAAGGTCTAGCTCAGCTGGACTTGCCATGTCGAAAATTGGTCTCAGCTTCATACGCTAATCATATGACGCTATAACATCTGTTGCAGATCTTGTTCCATGTAAAGAGATACTGAGATTTGCATACAGGAAGTTCACTGAAAAGGTATTCATGGCCACTTTTCCTGTTACCGTGGGTGAGAGAATGGACAGCGAGCCTGTTACCCTGTGCTACAACTGAGACAGAAAGCAGAATCGATGACAAGGAGCTATGGGGCTGGAGTAACTGGGCAGAGTTGTTCCAACCGAGGTAGAGAGAACAGGTCAGTTGATTCCCCATACATATTTGGGGCTTTTCCTTGTCTTTCCAACCTCCCCGCTTCTGCGTGAGACTCTTGACGCCAGTCTGGGTGTCAAAAGCACGTCATCACTGTTCTACGTCGCATCAAGTTCACAGGTGGCACGTGATCTCCTAGAGCACTAGAGCCCTAGCAATGCTGGTGTAAAACAGGCTCAGGAACCTGTTCTGACCATTTGGGAGGATAGAGCACCAGTTGACCACGCAGTCATAGCTGCCTTTCATGACCCTGGAGATCCGTAAGGCCTGCCGAGCAATAATATCGGGGCAGAGCCAGAAAGCATGGTCAAGTGGAGGCAGAACATCTGGAATCAGGTGTGAGCAGGGTCAGAAAGGGCCTCCGTGAGCAAATTGCCCAGAGTCTGGTACCATCCACCACAATTGCTCAGGTATATGTGCATGAACTCCTGGCCCCATGGGGTGTCCCTTACAGCCAGTGATGAGGGAAAGAGCTGATTTGGGCTCATAGGTAGATTTTTGTCAATATATTGCTACATTGTGATGACAACAGTGAAAGGGGGTTGTTTTGTGTACTTGTGTGCTTGAGGGAATGGTACAGACTGTCAACTCACAGTACAGAGGAAGCTGCCGTCTGCCCCAACAGCACAGTTGCCTTACTGACGTGACCCACCGGACTCCTAATGAGATACCTCTCTCTTATCAAATATGAAATCTGGCTGTGACTTTTATTGCTTCAGGACTATAGTTAGCAAACCGTAGCTCAAGTCAAAATATACTATGTGATCAAGGAAAACAAAGTTCATGTGGCACATGTGCATTTAAACAACACGACAGCAGGGGAAGCATTTCTCTTCTTAACCCACAGCCAGGTGTCTTTGAAGATGCACCTTTCAACACAAAAGCTGTGCAGTCTAGCATAATGATTCTCACAGTGGGTCTCCAGACCGATAAAACCAACATCCCAGGGATTGTTAGTTAAATGACCAGTTCCCATGCCTATTGAATTCAAAGCTCTGAAAGTGGGCTGAGCATTTTATGTTCTAACAAGCGTTCCAGATAATTCTGATGTCCATTCAAGTGTACGACCAGTAGCCTACCAAATAACTTTCACTGAAAATTCTTTCTCTAGAAACCCCAGCTCTGAATTGTTTAATTTAAATCGCCAATGCAACACTATTGACATTTTGAGTCAAGAAGAGATTACTTTTGGTAGGGAACTAGCCTGTGCTTTGTAAGATATTTAGTATCATCTCTGGTCTCTACCTATTGGATATCATTCACACACACACACACACACACACACACGTTGTCACAACCAAAATGTATGCTGACATTGCCAAAGCCTTAGGATTGAGGGGAGAGGGGATTCTCAGCCTGCTTAAAAGTCCATGCATTAGACAATTCTTTTAAAGCAAGAACAACCACCTTAGGTTGTGATTAAGTCAGCCTGACAACATCCATATTTTCAATAATGGGACCCTGTAAAGTCTGGTGCAGGTCAGTTTCCTCAGGAACACCTGCTGAGATCTCTATGCAGGACTTTCACTGGGGAAATATTCCCAGGAACAATTTCTGTGAAGTGTAAGGGAATCAGGAATGGAGCTGCTGGACCGCGATACAGTCAAAGGGAGAATTCAGTCAGTCTTATGGGGAGTCATGGGCCTGGGATGACCTTCTAGAGCTGTCCTTTTCGTTATCAATCTAGACAAAGAAAACAGTCTTTTATGGCTCGCTCTCAATAGGTCAATCGCTGTGCGCTCCTTCCCTGGTCCTACCTTACATGAGAGGGATTCCTCATGGTCAAGCCCTCAGCTGCTGACTGAAAAGATGGCCCTTTAAACCCACCGGCCATTCCACAAAGTGAAGAGGTGTTAGTTTGCTTCCACAAAGGTTGACAGCCATAGAGCCCCTGCAGGGCAGTTTCACTGTCTTAAAGGGTCATTATGAGTTAGCAGCAATTCAGCAGCAGCGAGCTTGGGAGTTTTCCTTGGGAACTGAGGTGAGCAACAGCTGTAAACTGCCAGCAAGCAAGACCTCAGATAGCTCAAGGAATTGGTACCTAGGGCCTGGGTGACAGACCACCACATCGACCACAGCATCGGCGCTTCACAGCATCGTGACCCTTCCTATTAGCGGATCTGCTGTTCTACTAAGTGCTATAACAAGCGTCTGTACCCAAACCCCTGCCATCTCAACGCTGGCCGAAAGGAAACTTCTCGTCAAATGTTCATTCGTGTTGCTAGGTGCCATCTAAGGAGTTCCAACACTTAGTGACCTTGTGTACAACAGAACACTGTGTTGTTGTTCACCACCTTGCAATTGTTCCTTTGTTTGAACCCATTGTTGCAGCCACTGTGTCAACCCGTCTGTCATAATTACATAATTCCCTGTCAACTTGAAGGGGAGAAGTGGACTCTAGCCTGTCCATCATGATGTCTAGCCCGATGCCTCCCTATGGGTGTGGCCTCTTCATATGGAGGGTCCTGGGAACCTACCCCCCCTCTCTCATTGCCTTCACCTTCCTGCTGAAGAGCCATTCTGAGACGTGCCAGAGCCCTATGGTGAACTGCACCATTGGATTCGCAGGACTTTGCACCCACCAGCCTACGACCATCCTGCATTCTGCATCATTGCATGTGGCTGCATAGAGCTGAAGAGGGACTTATGGACTAGTATTGGACTTACAGACTTGAGTTGGACTGGGCTGGGATGTTTTCTTGGTCTATAATGGCCTCCTGATGTAAAGCTCCTTCTTGCACATATAGAAGTGTCCCTGGATTTGTTTCTCTAGTCCACCCAGCCTAGCACACCATCTAGTCAAGAGTCTTCCTCTGCTACTTTACCAACTGTGGTTGCCTTCTCCAGGGACCAATCCTTCTTGATAAGAAGTCCAAAGCCCTTGAGAGAAAGTCTCACCATCCTTACTCCTACGGGCCATTCTGTCTGTACTTCTTCGAAGAAAAATTGTCTGTTTTTCTTGCAGACCATAGTATATTCGATATTCTTTGGAAATACCATAATTGAAAGGCATCAGTTTTTCTGCAGTCGCTGGTCACCTTTGGCAAGCCTCCATTGGAACTGAAAGTACCATAGATTGGGTCAGAGCCATTTTATTCCTCAGAGTGACACTTTTGCCTAGTAGAACTTTGAAAAAAGATTTCAAAGCAGGTTTCCTGGATGCAATATGTCATTTGATGTCTTGATTGCCGCATCCATGAGAGTTGATTCTCGATCCAGGTGAAATGAAATTCTTGAAAGCCTCCGTGTTATTTTTTGTTCGGTTGGTTTTGGTTTTGGTTTTTGATGTTTGCCATTGATGTTGCTGACTGAATATTTAAATAGACTTTCTAAAACACGTTGTGAGCAAACTCCATAATCCATACGGTAGTCCTCTAGCCCACAGGAACACCATTCAGTCTAATGGATATACAACCTGCACAGTTGGCCCCTCTGGAGTCTGACAAAGAAGCCAGTGTGAGGGAGGCTGAGGGATTGATTTTCTGGCTCTAATTTGACTCCGCTGTCAGAAACTAATTACATATTTTAGAAGACTTCAGGGTGTGCAGTGTGTCATCTTCTTGATTTCTGTTCAGAGTGACAAACACTAGAGCAGATAATTAGCACTTATCAGCTCTGGCCAGCCTCTTCTCTCCTGGCTACAGGAAGGCATAGTCTTCAGACTGGAAACGCAGCACACCCCTGTCTCTGAACTCTCCAAAAGAGGCCAAAAGTAAAACAAGTGTGTTCAGTGTTCCAGCCTCTTCTCTGGGAACACCTGAAACGGTCCTCTCTATTGTACTAAAAAAGACTTTAGACATTTTATGGGCCTAGGCAAGCCCTTGACACCCACACATCCATCTGACCATTGTCTTTTAGTCCTGCATGTGTTCATTGATTCAGCATTTATTGAGTTCCGATCAGCATGGGCCTTCAAGACTTCAGCAAAGACCCTGTGACCCTCAGCCCTTTCCATGCAATGGAAGCTCTGCCTTCCACTGGGCAGGCTGGCCTGCAGCATCCAGTGTGTGCGGTATGCATTGACTTTTCATAGTGAGTAAACTTTTGAGTAGATTCCTTTAAATTGCTTCTTTCCATAATTTATCATCCTGAAAGGGTGACATCTGTAAAAAATACCTAAAATTAAAAAAATTAAATGCTTTCAATATGAATTCTGAATCTCATTAATCATCTGCAAGTAAAAAATATATAAATTAAAGCTGGCATGCATATGAAGGAGGAAGTGCCTTAAAAGGTTTTTCCCCCTTTCAGGAAATTGCTATCCACATGCAAACTTTTAATGTATTGCTTAGAACATCATATTGAAATTGATGTGTCCATATGGCTGTTTCTACCCTATGTATCAGTGACTGGAAATCAGGAGTCATCATTTTGTCTTTGTTCTTTGTTTGTGAAAATCCAGGATCTGGGTGAGGAGAGTCACAGACCAAGATGGGGGACGGAAAGGGCATTTACTGGAAACTTCATATCCAACACTGGCCAAGATTTCACCAGCCGGCTGCAATGAACACAAAATAAAATAAAACAGAAATGGCCTGTGCTTTTGTCAGAACACAGTTTCACTGATACTCCTATTTCCTATTCAGCAAGCAGGGAAATATTGTCACTGTAAGTAAAACTATCGTGACAGCCTTATATTTACACATCTTCCTCTTGTGATCGTGTTGCTTTAATTGATGGTTGATCATCTATTTGGGATCACACACAAGTTTTCAAATCTATCACCGCACACTAAGATTTTCTAATATCTTACATACTTTACGGGATTTGGTTTACTTCTGATGCCCTACTTTGAAGCCCAGAAAATGAATAGCAAGCTCTCAGAGAGAAGTGGCATTTTCAGCTCTCTGCTCATCCCTCTGCCAAGAGTTACCTGGCTTTCTCAGAAGCAGACAAGAAACTTGTATCTTCATCCACTTTGCCACATGGCAGCACAAAGATAACATGGAGACACGTGCTTGGTGGGAGTGAGAGATATGGCTCCGTCACTCAGTCCTCAGACTACAGCTATTTTTGCTTCAGGAGAGTTTGAAAGAGCATTGGCCCATAAATATATTTAGGTGCACGACATTGGATTTCATAATCTATGACCAATTTCATGTATCAATTTTCACAGAACCCTGAATAAAGCATTATAAATGGTTTAATTTGAGATAGTTTCTTCCCAGTAGTATACATTTTAAGAAATAAAGAAAAATAGGTAGAATAAGTATTAATTCATCCCATCAATTAGCTGTGACAAGTACATTACTGATCAAAGTAACCCACTGTCATCGAATCATTTCTGACTCATAGTGACCCTGTCTAGGAGTCCCAAGGCTGAAATCTTTATGGGAACAGATTGCCTCATCTCTATCCACAGAATATCTGATGGGTTTGAACTGCTGATCTTGTAGTTAGTAGTCCAATGTTTACTGGACCTGCTTAATCAATGATGTTGCAAAAATTCATATAACATGATGTGATTATCTGGCTGTCTAATAAGCCAGGTCTGTGACATTCCATGATTGGATAGAAAAGAAACCTGCCTGGCCTTCCATCTGGCAACGGCACACCTTCTGAGGAAGTCCTTCAGGTGTGACTTACAGACTAAAGCATACAGTGAGATAATTATCCCCAAGTTCATCACCTAAGAAACTCTTCTGTATTGTTCCTGATAGTCCCTAAGAAATCTTCTCCAATTTCTTTCTAAGTCTCATTTTTATGAACACGGAATTGTTATGGTCATAGATAACACTGTCCTGGCACAGTGGGGTTATCTGTCAGGAATGATAAAGTTCTGCCACCCCCAGCAAGGCATTCAGGTAAATGGACTCCACACACACTTCCCTCTTGGCAATGCTTGCTCGGTCATTCTCATCGAAATGGGGGCTTATTTTCAAATAAATAAATAAAGTCTATTCTGTTTCATATCCCTACATGCATGAAAGGGGAAAACACTGTGCTGCAGGGAATTCTCAGGTTGTGCTTTGTCTTGTTTGTTTGTTTCAGACTGTTTTATTAGGACATAATCCCAACAGCATAGCAGTACTTTAGTCATATCACGCAGTGTTGTACAGTTACTACCACAGCATTTCCAAAGCATGTCCCCTTCTTGTAGTCCTTGATAATAGCTCCCCATCCCCTCCCCCCACTCCCCTGCCATACCCTCCAGGAACCTTATTCTAAGGGACTCTACTTAGTCTCTCAAGATTCCCTCCAAATGGGTTTCATATACGAAAACACACGCAAAATACATCGCAGAGAGTCAAGAACACTACCAGCAATAACAAAATATAACAGAGATAAACCCCAACTTGAAAAACAAAACAGAAAATGTAAAAAAAAAAAAAAAAAAAAAGATCAAGCTCAAAGTGTATCCAAAGAGAGATCAAGGTCAAAGTTTTGACCAAGTCAGATTTAACGTTTTAATCGACTATAATTGTCCCTACAATGCTTTCTGTCTGATGACCAGGTTATTGCCATCCCTCAGGTATGGTCAGAGGGAAGTCACTGGAGGCTCATTCCATGTATAGATCCTGTAAATGTATTGTTTTTTGCTTTTTAAGTAGATAATTAAATCTTTCTTCCAGGTGAACTACAATTGCCCACCCTTTGGTTCAAAATTAAATGTGTTTGTACCACATAGTACTCCCTGAAAATTGACACCACTCCTTTAACAATGAAATTACATAAAACTTGGCTTCCAGTCCCAGCATCACCAACCCCATCCATGTGTCTATTGTCTGAAGGTTGAGCTCCCAGCTCTGAAATGTGCTAGCTGGGTAGCACTGAACAAATCCTATGGACGTTTTGAACTTCACTCTTCTCATTAGGGAACTGCCTTCCAGGAATATCTTAATGATTGAAGTATAAGACAGACAGACAGACAGACAGATCCCCCTAAGCACACATTAGAGACACGTAAGAATAATTAGGTTCAGAATCTGACCGTCTGAAAGTAGAAATCTGCTTATAGAGTAGTCTGCTAAACTCTTGCCCAAACGTTAAAAGACATTAGGGCAAGCTACTTGTAAGTTTATGGGGAAAAGAAAATAAGTATTTATTTTAAAATGTGATTTGTAATACACAGAAATGAGCTAAGAGATGTGAGTATAAAGATACCTACTACTCAATTGCATGTAAGATTGAAAGCAGGAAAACACTGCACATCACTTAAGAGTGGAATCTATCGATGCGAATGTCAATAGGCATTGCAACAAAATCATAGAAACTTCTATGAAACAAAAATACCAAAGGGTGAAGATATTTTTTTTCTTGACATCTTCTCCATCCAGGTCTCCACACTTCTGAAGTCAGTCTTTCTTTCCATCTGCCTAGTTCTTCCCCCAAAGAATCCAGCGCTCTGTGATTTACACTGCATCAAACTGGCAGTTTGGGCAACCTCAAGGGACTCAAATTTTATCTGTTTTTAATGTTCTCTTAGTTTGGGGAGCAAAAAGGTGTCAGAAGAGACAAAATCAGGACTGCAGGGTGGATAGGGTAACATTTCCCAGCAAAGTTCTTACAGGACAGCCTTTGAGGCCGTCAAAGAATGAAGAGTTCGTTGTCTTGGTGGGGAAACATGTCTGGGTGCAAATTTCCTGAACGTTTCTCCCCTCAAAGCAGTTTCAACTTTTCTTTAAAACGTTTTACCTAATAAACCAGAGACTTTTTCCTGTGGACTTCCAAAACATCCACCAACATTACCCTTTTTTAATCCAAAAACCTCGATGTAATAACCTGAGCAGACCTCTCCACCTTGTATGTAACTGATCCTGAGAAGCCGCTACTTTGATGAGACCCAGCTAAGAGCATATTGGTGAAACCAGACACGCCCTTGGTGGAGATTTGTTCATTAAAACCATCTTCATTAGCTTCACCCTTACTTAACAGAATGATGGAAAGATCAGCGTCGGCACCTATCAAGTCAAAAGCTTGTTTAAAGTACAAAATACTGAACCATGTGAGATCCCAGCATTAGGAACCATTGCAGCAATAGTAACGCCAAAAGCTTCTTCCACCCGTGCGTCCACATCAAACACCGTCTCTTGAACATTGAGTTTGACGATCACCCCTCTTTGGGCTTCTGTTTGAATTCTCCCAGATCTTCCTTAAAACCATTGACTCTCCTGAAAATGAGTGTCTTATGGAAGCCACCCTTTCCATTAATTTGTTATAAAACTTCAGTGATTTGGAAAGCTGTCTACTTGAGTTTTGTTTTTAAACTTGTATTAGCTCTGAGTTCATATCACGTTTCACCACGGCACAACATAGGTTGTGCGATAGCTTGCCAGCAGCCACCCACTGATGACAGAGACAGGTTTAAAAGCTTTTCATTCGGAGTAAACCAGTGCAGGTATGCGTCAGAATCCCGAGAGACACATTTTCTTTTACTTACTGGGTAATGTAATATTATACACTCATTAAAAGTATTTTAGAAAAATACTTAATGTCATATTAAATGTGCACACTGTACACATTAAATGTGCATATTGCCGAGTAATAAAACATAATTTAAACAAATCAAGATGGTCCACAATGTGTGTATAATATTTTATCATCAGAAATGAAATTAACTTGTGTTTAATACATGACAATTTGCATTGGAAATACAGTTTTAACATATATATCTCAAAAAAAATAACCAGCAAATAAAATTTGCTCTGAGAATTTATCTTTTTAATAATGTGTCATTCACCTAGAACTCAGGTTTGTTTTTTAAATACAGTTCTCCAATATAAACTATCAAGTATATTTGGGGTAAGCTTAGAATTCCAGGACTGAGATAAGGGAAGAATAAAGATGTGATTGAAACAAGAGGTTGCCATGGCAAAAAGGCTACAGAAGCTTCCTTGAAAGACCTCTCGGTGGCCCAATCTACACAACGATGGCGATAGATAGATAGATAGATAACTGGTTAAATAGATAGATAGAGGAAGCTCCTACTTGCTGTAGACTCTCAATTAGTAAATAACATTTTATAATTGCATTGTTCTTCCATAAAATGTTTAAAATTTTGTTTTAGTTGTTGTTAGGCATTTGATTTCCTAACACTATCTGGTTCCCTCATCGCTGCCTCCATGGGCATTGATTGTGGATCCAAGTAAAATGGAATCCTTGAGAAGATTAACCTTTTCTCCATTTATCGTGATACGATTTATTGGCTGGGTGGTGAAAAGTTTTGTTTGTTTGTGTTTGAGGTGTCATCCATATTAAAGGCTTTGATTTTAATCAAGCGTTTAAAGTCCGTTTCTCTTTCAGCAGGCGAGATTGTGCCTTTGTATATTGTAGGTTATCAATGAGCCTCCCCTTAATCCTGGCACTGTGCTTTCCTTTTTCACACAGTTCAGCTTGTTGCATTGTTTGGTCAGCGCACAGATAGAAAGTGTCACCCTTCACCCACATTTCCTGATTGAAAAGCCTAGGAATGGCCCCCAGTTCTGTTCCATTGACAGCCACTTGGCATGGTAACGTTTGATGTGGGAACTCCAGCTTTGTTATTGCTGTTGTTTTAATTTGTCAACCTATGTGATTTTGAAATTACTTTAAAATAAAGAGCTAAAATGAAGTTCAGCAATTAAGTAAAATTTTCCCCTACTATCAGATTACTGTTTTAGTTAAAAAAGAGACAAAAAATTCACAACTCATAGACCTATCATTAAAAGATATGCAGTTTCTGTTGCTATTGTTTTTTAATGATTATTTTAAGTTAATGCATTTTAATGATCAACACCCATGTATATGAAAAGGGACTTTGGTAACGCCTCTTGAATTTAATCAAATATATGACCCTAAATTCTTATAGGACACTAGAGACTCATACTTCTAGTACTCTAAGAATCAAATCCATATGTTGAAATATAGCTGGACAGAGCTGACTCACGGCCCTCACGCCACCATCAGCTAGTCCCATCTGGAGAGCACAGCACTGGTGGCCTCAAACAGCCTCCGACAGGCAGCAAAGAGTCTGATGACAGCCAGGAGATGGTAACAAGTTTTCCAGAAGCACAGAGAAAAGGCTAAAATTATGTTGAAATTATGTAGAATCACTTCCTTAATATAGAATCTTGATCAAAACCCAAAGCATCAGACACAGTTACAAGCCATCTACTTGGTAAAGCATCATCATGTAGCTGTTGAGCAAACGAGCAAGAGGCAGTAAAGTGGGCCTGGGCTCTCTTCTCAACCATCAGAACCATATTTCCGGAGATGATTTTGCGCCCTCTCCATCATCCGAAATGGTGGTTTCCAGCTATACAATGGGTGAAAGCAAGCTTATGATTCGGTGTGAGACAGCACAAGTGATCCAGTTTCCTCCAGCTGGAACTAGGTTGTTGCTATAGCAACAACCAGATGATGGACAGATTTTTGAATGTGCAAGTGGTCTACTGTGATAAGAGCTTCCAGGGTTTCTGCTAAGTATTTTCAAATCTGCTCAAATGTGCACGCTGTCTAATGATAATAAAAGCTATGTTTCAAGATAGATTTTAAATGCCTTTCTTTTAAAATTCGAAATTATAAGAGAGTATGAACTATTTTGGGTTCTGAAGAGTCATTTCTATTAATATCCAGTGGCATCACTAGGGGATAGGGGGAGTGCAAATCACACTGGGTGACACTGGCAAGAGGATGGCACCAAAATGATTAGAAATTTTTGTGCAAATATGCAGTGCAAAAATGATCATTTAAAAAATATCTCTGTAGCTAGTTATAACAACAAAACATATTGTAAGCCCTGCTTACAAGTATCAATATAACTACAAGAATAAAGCTATGCCAATTTACTTTTTGGACCTTCAAATGCACTCTGATCACTGGTGGTGTAAGCACCATGTCATCAGTTCAAACACACCAGGTGCTCCAAGGGAAAAAGATGAGGCTGCATGCTCCCATAAAGACTTAAAGTCCACTTTGTCCTACAGAGTTGCAATGAGTCAGAACAGACTCCAGTCAGAGCTGAAAATGACCCAGTTACCTAGCCGGGGAACAGTACACTAACCCAACCAAGGGGAGGGTGTTGTTTATATCTCCACAGGAAAAGAGGGACCAGACTTCAATCTGATACTCCAAGATATGAGTCCATCAGACGTGAAGCAAGAGCCAATAGAGAGGTCTGAGGGGCCGGCCCCAATGCCAACTACATGGGCAGCCCCCCTCCCAGCAGAAGAATTCACTTCAGAGGACAGCACTGAAGCTACAGTTCAGGGAGGGGGACATGTCTGATCAGTGCACACGGGAGCAAATCAAGGGGGAGGAAGTAAGAGTGGAGCACATCCTGGCCCACCAAGTCCTGAGGACAATATTCCTCCTCAGAGCAGCCAATGCACAGAAAGGACCACAGGGCCGGCCCCACTATGAGACATGACGTCCGTCACTGACCCATAACACTACAGGGGACAACACTGGAGACCCAGTGCAGGAATTGGAGCTGATCTAAACCCACCACACCGAGGCAAAACACTAAGGGCATGCCACGGAACAGCAAGAGGAGCAGAACAATGAAGTCCCCAAGGAATAGCAAAAACTATACTTTAGGGCAAGGGAGTGGCACCACATCAGACCGGACCAGGAAACAATCCTCAAGGTCAACAAAACAGACCTTGAACTACTTATAGCCTTTTTTCTATCTCTCTCTCTTCCCCTCCCCCCCATTGGTTTTTGTTGTTGTTGTTTTCTTTTCTTTGTTGCCTTGTTTTGCTCTAAATTATTTTTGTGCATGTTATTATCTCTCCAGGTCTATCTAGATAATACAGGTGGGATAAACAATCTGGAAGAGAAAACAACGAGACTTACTGCTCCAGGGGGACATGGGAGAGGTGGAGGCAGGGGAAAGGAAGTGGGTGTTAACAAACCCTGGGACAAAGGAACAACAAGGGACCAAAAATGGATGGCAAGGAGGGTGTAGGAGGTCTGGTAGGACTTGATCAAGGGCAATGTACTGAGACCCAAATGAAGGCTGAACATGATAGTGAGACAAGAGGCAAATGAAAAAAAATAGAGGAAAGAACTAGGAGGCAAAGGGCATTTATAGAGATCAAAATACAGGCATGTACATATGTAAATATATTTATATATGATGATGGGGAATGGTATCTATGTGCATATATTTATAGATTTAGTATTACGGTAGTAGATAGACATTGGGTCTCCACTCAAATACTTCCTCAATGCAAAACGCTTTGTTCTATTAACCTGGCATTCCATGATGCTCACCTTCCTGACACAATCACTAAAGACAAAGTGGGTGCATAAGCAGATGTGGTGAAGAAAGCTGATGCTGCCAGGCTATCAAAAGATAGAGCATCTGGGGTCTTAAATGCTTGAAGACAAACAAGTGGCCATCTAGCTGAGTAGCAATGAAGCCCAGCCTGTGTGATCACAAGGTGTCAGTGGAATCAGGTACCAGGCATCAAAGAATAAAAAAATCATGATTGTGGGGGAGTATGGAGTGAAGACCCAAAATCCATCATTCCTCCCGTTCCTTCCTGTGTTCCCGTTTCCACTCCTCCTTCTCTTCCATCCCTTCTGAACTTTGCACTGGAGCAAATGCCCCCTTGATCCCAAACAACTGATTATTCCAAAGTGTGCATACCTCACTTGTTTTATTTATTATTCCCTATAAATCAGTAAATTGCTTGATTCAAAATTGAGCCAAGGGGTGTATTTAGTTCCAGATTTGAAGGAGGACTAAGTGCCCTAATCTTATGGGTTCTACATGAGATTATAACTCTTTACCAGAGCAGAGAGCTTCATTTTCTTCTGATAGAGTGAACTGGAAGGTTTGAACTGTCAACTATATGGCCAGCAACCTCATGCCTAGTCCATACTACCACCAGAGCTCCTTGATTTTGTTGTTGTAATATAGAGGCATACATATACATACACACACATATTCTAAGAAATATTAAATTTAAACAATTTACAACTGTACATCTAATATTATAACAGTATTAAAATTGGTAAAAAAAATGCTAAACACTCTGTACAGTCCAGTAGAAGAGGAGATCCACGGAATAGGGGGTGAGGGAACAGCCTATGTTACAGCACTAGATGATGCCAACTTAGTGACATTATTGCTAATATTAGCTTATTCACTGGAATGCCAAGTCCAACCTTACTTTCTTCATCCAGCACTTCTTATGTAAGGCAGACTGAACTGAATTAATGGAAAAGTGGAGTGTCCCCTCCAAAACAAACAAAAGTAAACAACCAAACTCACTGCCGTCGCAGTGATCTGGACTCACAGAAATACTATAGGACAGGGTGGCAGTGCCCCTGTGGATTTCTGTGACTATAATTTTTTATGAGAGTAAAAAGCCCCATCTTTCTCTCCGGAGTGTCCCCTACTTTACAGTAAATTCTTTATGAGATGAATTTAATGATAACATTTATGTAGGTGCTGAGAAATCAACATACTAAAAGCACACACAATAGGGTGCTTTGGGCCTTCACCAACAGTATGCATCTGACTCCCCTTTTAAGAAAATGCTAACCTATTTTGGCCAAAATGTTGTTGAGTGCCATCATGTCTGCAACTCATAGCAACTGTACAAGGACACGAGAACCAAATCCAGTGACAGTCATTTATGCATTAGAAAGAATTTTATATCAAGAAGTAATTACATATCATGAAGCCCAGTCCAATTCAAGCCCATAAGTACAGTGCTAGGCGCTAAACCCCTCATCAGATTCACGTGGTCACTTGCCAGTGACATAAAATATAAACTAGTAAGTAGAAAACTCACAGGACAGCAGCTCTTAATGGGCCACCCATCAAAGCAGGCAGAATTCCAGCAAGGAGGGATGCAGAGGGACAGAGTTCAATTCAGTGAAGAAAAATGTGACCTCTGTAGACCATGATTTTTTTTTTTTACCCTTCCCTCCCGCCCCTGACCATGATTTTAAAGTCAAATTTAGTGTTGTTTTTCTCTAAACTTTTACTTTATTCACTAATAATCAAGCAGAGACTGTATTTTGAATACAGAAGGTGTAGAAGCCATAAACAAATAGTTGGTAAATATTTCAAGTTACCTTACCACAGAAGATTTGAGAAAAAGTTACTATCACAATATTCTTTAAAAACTTTAAGTGCAACTTTTTTAGCCAATAGTTTTTATTTATTTCATATTCAGTTTTATTCTTTTGATATTTCAGTTGAAGTAGACCCAAGTCTAAATTTAATTTAGTATTAAACTTTGGAAGTACACATATACATACATGCACATACATTCACTAATGTGTTACTGTGTATGAACAAAACTTGTGTTGCTGTGTGTGAATATAAACCTTAACACAAGTACATGAAATCAGCTGGCCAAGAAAGGACCAGGCCTGATAGAGAGCAGTCCTAATATTAGATCTTGGTGGCCCAGTAGTTAAAGCACTTCAAAATTTAAACTTACTGCTATCCGTGAATGCTGAATCATAGCTGCTGCTGGTTTCAAACTGCTGACCGTGTGGATCACAGCCCAACTCATAACCACTATTCAACCAGGGATCCTCATTAAAGCCCTTGGATGCTAACAATAAGAAGTCCATGAGAACACAAGGCCAATCTAAAAGGGAAAGATGTGGCAGTCTGCTTCCATGAAGATCCGCAGCCTTGGAAACTAAGAAATCCTACTCTGTCTTACAGGGTCTCTATGAGTCAGAATCCATAAAATCAAGGGCAACAAGTTTAGGGAGTAGGCCAGGAGTAATTTGCCAATGAGGTAAAAATTGGTTATAAATCTTTGCACAAACTTTCCAATTCTCAGGACATTAGTTTTCTTTCTTTCTTTTTTTTAATATTAGTTTTCTTATGTAGAGGATACAAGGGTTTCACTACACAGGTTGTTCCCTTCCATAAATAGCATCCATCATTCTTTCTAGAAATAAATCAAGTTGTATGAGCAAGGAAAGAAGTCAAGGCAGAGATTAGGAACTAAATGATTTGGGTTAGAGGAAGCTGAAACATGCCAGCAGTAAGTTAGGAATAAATAATTAAATCTCCAGGGATTTCCTAAAAAGATTCAAGATCTTGAAACAACATTAAACATGTGCGTATAGGAGTGAGCTTAATCCAATTGCCCTTTGAATTTCCTGCTGAATAAGAGCATGTGTAGGACACAATAGTAACAAAATGCTTTGTGTTGAGGCAGTGTTCAGAGAATGTGGGTTACAGGGCAGAATATATTCTCTATTTTCATCAGAAAGAACAATACAGGGAATTATGCAGCTTTTGTTATTTTTTAAATAAAGCTATAAGAATAGTTTCAGATGTATGGAAAAATTACAAAGATAGTGTATTAGTCCTGGTTGACTAGAGAAACAAATGCAAAAACACTCATATGTATGTAAGAGAGGAAGTAATTATGTATCAATAAAACATCTCAGTCAAGTCCAGATCAAGTCAATAAATTCAAGATTAGCTCTTAAGTTCAATATTAGCCCATGATTTCCTCTTCAGACTCACGCAACACATGCAATGTTGCCAAATGCAAGAAGGTAACAGGCTAGTGAGTCGGAAGTCCTGTGGGTCCAGTGGTTGTGGAAACATCTCCAGGGCACTGGCTGCCATCAGGTTGGCTCCATTTTTCTGGTCAAAAGGAATGTGAAGCAGAGAGTTTACACTATGGCCAGGGAGGAAAAGACTCATCCGAAGGCCCCGCTCATAAGAAGGCACCAAGCTATAACCTGATTGACAGGCTAGACTCCACCCCTTCATTCTTATTTATCAAGCTGACATGAAATGATGTAACTTCCACATTTAGCACAAAAATTTCTATGTACTCCACACACAGTTTCTTCTGTCATTGACATCTTCAGAAAAGAAAAAATAAAACAAAAAGAGCTAGCTATCAGTGTCTATTAAGATTCAAATAACACCAAACCGAACTCAATGATATGGAGTTAATTCTGACTCATCGTGGTACTATAAGACAGAGTGGAACTGCCCTAATAGGTTTCCAAGACCAAAAATAAAATCAACAGAAGCAGAAAGTCAACTGTTGGTGACTTCAAACTGCCAAATTTGTGATGGGTGAACAATGCATCTCGTCCTAATACACCACACCACGGGACTGCTTCCATTAAGATTACAGTCCAGGAAACCCTATTAAGATAATTGTAGTCTGTAACACATGGGATTGTCAAAAGTAAAAATGAATTCAATGGCAAACATACCATCCCAATGTTGTTGCTGTCAGAGAAAGATGAGGGTTGTTATTCCCATAAAGAGTGACAGTCTTGGAAACCTATAGGGGCCATTCTACTTTTCATTCATTTATTGAACAATCTGTTTATTTGCCTAATTTTATTTCTTTAGAGATAACATTTTATCATTGAACTATGTAAATGATATATCGCCAACAACCCACTGACACCAAGTCAGTTCCCACTAAGAGTGACCCTACAGAACAGAAATGAACTGCCTCTTTGAGTTTCTAAACCTGTCAAAAAAAAAAACAGAAGCCTCATATTTCCCTTATAGAGCTGCTGGTGGGTTCAAACTGCTGGCCTTCCAGGTAGCAGCACAATTTATAACCCTCTATGCCATCTGGGCTCAAAAAACAAAAAACAAATACATAAAAATACACACATATATTCATGTATATAGGTTATTTATAATCTAAAACAACTTTCATATTTATTCTCACAAATATATAGTTTTTAGAGATTAAATTTTGTCAATGGTAATGGGTCCTGGACAAAGAGAAACTCAAAGAGTACGTTAAAAGAAACCCATCTCTACAAAAATTTCTTGCCAACAGAGTATGGTCAGAAGTAAACACTCAACAAGCACAAATAGTAGATGACCACATAGAGCTACTCCATACAGAGGTCAACACATTGAAAATAGCCCTCAAGATAGCATTGGCTCAAAGGTGTAAAGAAGACAATAATGAACCACACCCTCATTCACATGATTCATTAATAAGAAGGGAGGTAGGAAAACACCCAACACAAAAGGTATGAGATGACATCACAGAGTCCACTGTTATAACTCTGAGTATCAATGGATTGAACAAGCCCATTAAAAGACAGAAACTAGTGGACTGGCTTAGGAAACACAACCCACCAATCTGCTGCCACCAGGAGACACATCTCAAGCTTGATGACAAAAATAGGCTGAGAATCAAAGGCTAAAGAAAAATACACCAAGCAAATTACAATTCTAAAAAATCAGGACTTGCAATCCTAATTTCTGACAAATTTCATCTCAAGATACAAGCTATAACAGAAATAATGAGGGGCACTGTATAATGCTCAAGGAGTCAGTAGGTCAAGAACCAGTGAGTGTAATAAACATTTACACACCCAACGAGGGACCAGTGAAATTCATCAAACACTCCAAAAGATGAAAAAAGAAATCACAGGTTCAACGATCATAGTAGCTGAGTTTAATACACTGCTCTTTGAGAAAGATACATGACAGGAAAAGAGACTTTAACAAGGAAGCCACAGAATTAAACTCTACAATTAGGAGACTTGACCTGATAGACATTTTCATAGCTCTCCATCCAAATGCAGAAGAATCCACATTCTTCACAAGCCCACATGCCGCATACTTGAAGATAGACCACATGCTGGAACACAAGTCGAGCCTATATAAATTCAAACAGACAGAGGTCACTCAGACTTCCCTCTTGGATCATAGCACCATAAGGCAGGAAATCAACAAAAAGAAGATTTAAAGATGAGGGAAAACAATTGGAGGATGAATGACTTTTAACAGTAAAATGAGTGGATATTGGCCTAGATCAGAGAAGAAATCAGAAACTTTTTAGAAAGAAATGAAAATGAGAATATGGTATATGAAAACCTTTGGGACAAGCAAAAACAGTTATCAGAGGAAGTTTGATAGCAATAAATGCACACATGAAAAAGGAAGAGAGGCTTAGAATTGATATGCTGGCGCACAACCTTAAGCAACTAAAGTGGAGTTGTGTTAGACAGGGTTCTCTAGAGAGATAAAACCAGATTGCTGATAATTATATATACATATATATATATATCTACATAACTTTATATATACATATATATATATCTACATAACTTTATATATATATAAAGTTATGTAGATATATAACACAAGAAATGAACTGTTAAATTATATACAGATAGATAGATATATAATACAAGAAATGAACCGTTAAATTATAAAGCAGTACAAATGGCTCAGTGCAACTCACTCCCATGAGTGGTGAGACACTGAAAGCCCTTCAAGTCTTGAGGGCCGTCAAGTAGTCCTCTGTAGATAGAGCTAGGTTAACCCCGAGGCAGCCAACAGCAAGGCAGGTCACCAATTGTCAGCCAGGTCACCAATAGTAAGTCCCCAGCTCAAGATATGTAAATTCCAATCATGTGGTTTTAAAGGGACATCAACTTACAGCAACACAGGTCACAGGTTAGGTGTCCCACAGGTAGTGTAGCCTATAAATTGAGGCACAGAACAAGCAAGGCAGCTGCATACTGGCCCAACGATCAAAGAGCGAGAGACTAGAAAGGCGAGACTCACCGAGTCATTTATCTCTCCACCCTTCAATTAATCCCACTTGTGTTTATTGGCCAGGCTGGCACAATAAACTATCTCAGGAGTCAACAGGACAATCCTATTAATAGCTAAATAAAAAAAATAATTGGGGTAGAAATAAATGAGTAGGAAAGCAAGAAAAGAATGCAAAAATCAATGCAGCAAAAAAAGCTAGTTCTTTGAAAGGATTAGTAAACTTAACCAAAGAAAGGAAACTTAACCAAAGAAACCAAAGAAAGGAAGGAACAAGCATCAATAGTCAGGATGAAGAATGAAACAGGTAAACTACAATGAACCTTAATGAAATTAAAAAGCCTAAGTACACAGTATTACAAAGGCCTGTATTCCAGTGAATTCAACAACTTGGAAGACATGGATAAATACTTGGAAAAGCAATCGATCCCTGGATGATCCCGGATGGGTATCAGGAACTTCAACAGACTCCTAGCAATAGAAGAAATAGACAAAGTTATAAAGGAAATACCAACAGAAAAATACACTGACTGGAATAACATCGTTAACAATGACACATCACACAAAGGCCTTATTACAAAAATCTCCAATACTCTACTAGCCTGCAATAAGAAAAGGTCCAAATAGCTCATTGGGAAGGTGGGCAAAGAACCGAACAGAAGTTTCATATGAGTGGAAATCCAAATGGCCAACAAACATATGAGAAAATGTTCTTGATCATTGATCATAAGGGAAATTCAAATTGAAACAACTATGAGATGCTACCTATCACCCTCAAAGATAGCCCAATTAAAAAAAATCAGAAAGCAACAAGTGTTAAAGGAGATGTGGTGAGATAGGAACTCTTAACCACTGCTAGTGGTTCTGTAGCTAAGAGCAGTACTTATGGGAAACAATATGGAGATACCTAAAACAAATGGAAATTGAGCTACCATGTGACCCAGAAATCCCCCTACTGGGCATGTACCTAGAAAAAGCAAGAAACCGACCATGACCACTCATCTGTGTCCCAATGTTCCTTGTGGCACAGTTCACAAGTGCAAAGAATTGGTAACAGTTTTAAATTTCCATCAACTGATGAAAGGATTTAAAAACTCTGACACATAAAAACTATGGAGTACTACGCATCACTAAAAATCACTGATGAATGCACGAAGCACAAAATTACATGGGAAGAGTTGGAGGATGCTATACTAAGTGAAATTAGCCAATCACAAAAGGGCAAGGACAACAGGACTCCACTGAGTAAAGTGACAAAGGGACCAAATCTCAACCTGGGGTGCCAAGCCATGAGGGCATCTTGCCAGCATGAAGCAGCAAACGAACATAATGGTCTTTGGGGCTGATTCCAGACCCAGCTATTATAACCTCCCTCCCAGAAAAATGCATGTCAATGTACACTGAAGATCATGTGGGGGAGTTAGGGGTCTGCCCAGACCACAAGGGAACAAAATAAGAGGGGATGAGATTGAGAAAGAGAGAGAGAGAAAACCACATCTTGGCTCACTAATCCAGGAAGGCAACATTCCTTTTCAGAGCAGCCAGTGCACAGAGAGCCCAAGGGGCTGGCCTGACCACCCCCCTTTAGTGATCAACAGTGCTACTGGGGACAGTAGTAGATACACAGGTTTGGAATTGTGCCTGGTCTGACGCCCAATCACACCAGAGCAAAACAGGAAAGGAGCAATGAAGTCCCAGAGCAATCCTGAAAATAGACATCTGCCTAGGTGGGCAGGGCATGGCACTTAATGAGAACCGATTAAAAGACACTCAGAGGGGTCAGCAGACAGACCTGGAACTATTTATAGGCTCCCCCCTCCCTTTATTTTCTTTTTCCATGTCTGTCCATATAAGATTGGCAGGATAACCAATCCCTAGTAGAAAATAAAGGGGCCAGTGGTTCCAGAGAATATGGAAGAGGAGGTAGGAGAAAGGGAGTGGGGAATCCAACCCATCCAGGGACAAGGAAACAATAATCAATCTAAAATCAATAGCGAGGAGGGCGTAGA
The DNA here is from genome assembly GCF_050624435.1 of Tenrec ecaudatus. NCBI lineage: Eukaryota > Metazoa > Chordata > Mammalia > Afrosoricida > Tenrecidae > Tenrec > Tenrec ecaudatus. The sequence continues at coordinate 81,497,506 of NC_134540.1, read as the reverse complement.
ATACCTGGTAAGGTTTGATCAAGTGCAGTGTAGCTGAGAGAAAGTACTGAGAGTCGAATGAAGGTCAAGTATGATGGTGGGACAGGAGGAAACTAAAAAGAAATAGAGAAAAGAACAAGGACACAAACAACATTTATAGAGGCATAAATATAGGCATGCATGTATGTAAATATATTAGTATATAATGATGGGGATATAGATATATGTACATAAATGTACATATTAAGGTGGCAGATGGATATTCAATTCAAGAATACTTTTCTAATCACCTGTCATCCTGTGATGCTCACCTTCCTGTCAGGGTCACTGAAGTCAATATCAGTAAATAAGCTAATGGGGTGAGGAAAGCTGAGAGTGGCCAGTTATTAAAATACATAGATTCTGAGGTCGTAAAGATCTTGAAGTTAAACAAGGAGCCATCTAGCAGAGAAGAAACATAGCCCACATGGAAGAAGCACACCAGCCTGTGTGATCATGAGGTATAGATGGGATTAGGTATCAGGCATCAGAAGACCCAAAACAAACACATTGATGCAAATCCTGGGGTTGGAGAGGAGACTCAAAGCCCATCTATAGACAATTGGGAATTCCCTCACAGAAGGGTCACAATGAAGGAATGAGTCAGCCAGGGTTCAGCATAGCACCAACGGAACATATAACAACCCCCGCGACTATCATGAACCCAGTTCTACCTTACAAATCTGGCTAGACCTGAGCATGTACAGTGGTACAGATAAGAGCTCTTAACCCACGGAATAAAGGACAGATAAACCCCTCAGTAACAGTAATGGGAGTAGAAAACATAAGGATGGGGAAAGTTGGGGGGAAAAGAGGGACAAACAGGCAACTGATACAATGATCAATGTATAAACCTTCCCCTACCCTTTCCCCACCTCCCAAACAGGGGGATGATCAACAGAAACATGGGCAAAGGGAAACAGTGGATAGTGTAAGATATGAAAATAATGATAATTTATCATTTATTAAGTATTCACAAGGGAGGGAGGGTGAGGAGGGAGGGGATAAAGAGGAGCTGATACCAAGGACTCAAGCAGAAAGAAATTATTTGGAAAATGATGATGGCAACATATGTAAAAATGTGTTTGATACAACTGATGTATGGATTGCTTTCAGAGCTATAAGAGCCCCAATAAAATTAAAATTATACACACACACACACACACACACACACACATATATATATATATCAGGTTTCTTTTAGAATATTTTTTGTTTCTTATTTGTATATCTAAACATTAGTCAATTTGGAATGTGTCCTTGAGTTTAATGTGAGTCAGGAATCTAAAAATTGGTGTGGACCTTCTTGTTAGGAGAATCATACTTCCCCACTCTCTTGATTTTAAGTCTGGTCATGTAACCTGCTATGACTATAAACTGTGAGCTGAAGAGTATGTCACATCTGGCAGAAGCTTTAAGAGAAGAAACTTATTTGGTTGTGTTTTCCCAGTTACCTCTGACAAGAAATGGCAATATACTAGGTGAGAGACTGGATTCCAGAGGATGATGCGTAGAGCTGAGTATTAATATTTGATGCCTTGAACCAAAATGACCAGAGGCCAGACAAGTGGTACGATAGCATTAAATATATCATACACAAAGAAATCTAAAGGTAATTTAAAGACAAGAAATAAAGAAAAGGCCAAAATGAATGTCCAAAGAGATTCTGTAACTTGTTTGTCAACATAGAGTAGCTAAAGTAAATAATGAAGTAAACGAGCTGGGTAGAAGATATTAAAAGGTGGTATCAGAAAACAAAATAAAGAAGGAAGGTCCCAGGCATCCCTCTATTTTCACAAGGAAGGCCCCCGTTGTCCTCAAGCCCAGGTAAGGAACAATCTAGGGGTCCCCATATCCCAGCAAGGAAACCCTTGGCTCACCCTGAGACACAGCAAGGAACGCCTTGGTGTATCTATTTCCCACCAAGGAAGGATGAGCCCAGGGTTTCCTTAGCCAAGGTAGGCCTCTGCTGTCCCCATGACTCTGGCAAGGTAGGCTCTGTCTGCCCTTGAAACCTGACAAGGAAGTCTCAAGCCCATTTTGCCCCAAGGCAGAGGAAGGTCACAGTGCTCCTTAAGAACCAGCAAAGAAGACCCTGCATCTTAAGTACACCTGTTTCAGAATAAATGAGCAGAAATATTCCTTTGGACTTAAAGCTGAAACACCTTAGTGTGAGAAGCAGAAGATTGCTATCAAGATCGTGAACTGGAAATCCACGGACTTTGGTTCTGATCTCTTGCTTCTGAGGTTGCTTAATATTTGGCAACTTAATTCTATCATATACTTACTTATTTTCCTATTTTCTTTACTTTTTGTGACATGTCTCAGTCCTGCATAATTTTGCCTTAGTGAAGGAGCATGACTGGCATTCTGCCTTGTGTCTAACCTCCATTGCTCTTAAATAGCGTTCAGTTACTTACATTTTTAAACTGTATAAATAGCTATCCTATCTATTTTATCTAAAAAGTTTTCCTATATATGTATATTTTCCTTTTCTCAATTATACTTTAAAATATGTAATGTTAGCTAGATTAGTGATACTCTTTTCAACATACTTATCATTGGATTTTATGGTACATGAGTTATAGGTCAATAGATTTGTTTTTAAAATCAAGGAAAAGGCTACACAGGAAAAAAAATGTTTGATGGGCATCAGGAATTGGAGGATAATTAAGGGGAAAGTCATTAAATAAAGGGGGAGACACCTCACAGCCATTGAGTTGGTTCTGCCTCATATTTCCTTTTGGGAGTGGTATCTGGGATCTTAAAGTTTGCAGTGACCACCTAAAGGTGCAACTACTGGTATCTCTTCCACTCTTGAACAACAAAAAGAGAAGAAAATTAGAGACGCATGTAAGTAATTAATCCAAACAACAACTCATTATACCACTCTAACCTCAAACTCAATCACCCAAAGACCAAAAGGAGATGGCTCCCACCTGCCACTGCTGACTGCCGTGAAAGGTCTCACAGTAGAGAGACCTGGCGAGAGTCGAAGAAACATGGAGAGGAAAATCCAAATTCATACAGACAATGAGCGTTACTGGTGGGACAGAAACTGAAAGGATCTCCAAGCATGCGACCCTTAGTCACCCTTCACACTTAGAAATGAATGTACTACCGTGACTGCAGTAGCATCTGGGAGATTGCAATGTCTATAGGGTCTGTATGGTGAACAAAACCACTAGGAAGTTACACGTTCCGAGTAATCAACCACTTGAGATCTAAAGGACCACATTTGCTCAGGACAATGTTCAGAAGGCCAGGAGTAGGCAAGAAGGAGGGATAGAAATGGGAAAACGTGGGATGTGGTATTACATATTGGGGATTATAATTAGTGAAAGAAAATAAAATGTGTACACATTGTTGAATGGAAAACTGATTTACTCTGCAAAGCTTCATTCAACCCACAATAAAAGTTATTGATTTTTTAATGCAAAAAAAGAGAGATGCAGCAAGCTGTGTCATATAGATGACAGCCTTAGGAACCCTATGGTAAAGTTCTACTCTGTCCTATAGTTAAAATCAACCTGACGGTTTGGCATTAGGGGGAGGGAAGTGGGAATTAACGGGAATGAGACTGCTTTGGGGGATGGCTAAACTGTTCTGGAGTAGTAGTGCTGGTTGTCCAGCTCGCTGGAGAGGGGGAAAAATGACTTTCCGTAGGTAGTGTTGGAACAGGGCACTAACCCATCCATGGGGAGGGGATTGTTTATGTCTCCAAAGGAAAGGGAGGGACTAGACCTCAACCTGGTACACCAAGCCTTGAGGACAATATACCGGCATGAAGCAGCAAACTAACAGTGGGGCCGGCCCTAACTCCAGCTATGTTGCCCCTCTCCCCACAAGGTTGCTCTCCAGAGGATAGCACTGAGGACACAGCCTGAGGAGAGTGGCAGCTGTGTCCAGACCACACAGGAGCAAACTAAGAGGGAAAGAGAGAGAGTGTGTGAACCAGATCCTGGCCCACCACGCCCTGAGGACAACTCTTCTGCCCAGAGAGTCAAGGCACAGAGAGTACCATAGGACTGCCCGCCCCACCCCCTCCCACCCCATGGGACAAGAAAGCCCCTCACTGACCCATAGCACTTCAGGGGACAGCACTGGAGACACAGTGCAGGAATTGTGCCTTGTATGAGCCCGCCATCCCAACAGGGAGTAAAAAACAAAAGGCACAAAATAGAGCAGCAAGGGGAGTAAAGCAATGAAGTCCCCGAGGACTCCCCAAAATAGACTTCAGACTCGGAGGGCAGGGCTGAAAACCTCTGCATACTCGATTGGAAAATATGCATAAGGGTCATCAGACAGACCTGGAACTAACTATAGTCCCTATTCTACTTCCCTTTTTCATCTTTATTTACTGTATATACTTATGTATTATGTATAAGCCAACACAAATATCAGCCAAAGCACCTAACTTTACCACAAGAACTGCATTAAAAATGTGCTGAAAAACTCAGCTTATACATGAGTATATACAATATATAAGAGAGGCAAGATAATCAATCCTGAGGAGAAAACAATGGGGCTGATGGTTCTGGGGGTGCACAGAGGAGAGAGGGGAGTGGGGGAAAGAGAGGGGGCAACTAACAAATCCAGGGACAAAGGAACAACGAGAGGTATAAATTCATTGTCGAGGAGGACATAGAACACCTGGTGGGTTTGAGCATGTGAAATGTAGCCCAGAGGAATTACTGAGAGCCACATTAAGGTAAAACATGATAGTGGGAGAAGAGAAAAATAAAAGGAAATAAAGGAATGAGCTAGGGGGCAAAAGACATTTATAGAGGTATAAATATAGGCATGTGTATATATATATATATATAATAACAGAAATAAGGTCTATAGACCTATATTTATATGTTAAGTATAAAGGTGGCAGATGAACACTGGACCTCGACTCAAGTACTCCCTCAACACAAAAACACTTTGTTCAAATAACATGGCATTCAGTGATGCTCACCATCCTGACAGGATCGCTGAAGTCAAAGTAGGTGCATAAGCAAAAGTGGTGAAGAAAGCTAATGGTACCTGGATATTAAAAGACAGAGAATCTGGGGTCTTAAAGGCTTGAAGTTAAACAAGCAGCCATCTAGCAGGGCCGCAAAGCCCACATGAAAGAAGCACACCAGCCTGTGTGATCATGAGGTTTCAATAGGATCAGGTATCAGGTACCAGGCATAAGAAGACCCCCCCAAAAAAACAATCATATAATGTGAATGAGGGGATTAAGAGTGGAGACTCAAAGCCCATCTGTAGATAAGTGGACATCCCTTTGCAGAAGGGTCACAAGGAAGGGAGGAGCCACTCAGGATGCAATATTGCACTGACAAAACACACACCATTCCTCTAGTTTTTGAATTCTTCCTCCCCTCCACTATCTTGCCTCAATTCTATCTTACAAATCCAGCTAGACCAGCGCAGGCACATTGGTGCACCGAGGATTCTCAACACATGGAACCCAGGCCAGATAAACCCCTCACGAACAATAATAGGGGTAGCGATACTATGAAGGTAGGAAAAAGGTGGGGGGAGAAGTGGGAGAAAGGGGGAACAGATTGCAGTAATAGACATATAACACCCCCACCAACAACAACCTGATGGGGAGGAACAACAGAAACATGGATGGTAAAGGGAGACAGCGGGTGGTATAAGATATGAAAATAATAATAATTTTTAATTTATCAAGGATTCATAAGGGTGGAAAGGTGGGGGAAGGAAAAAGAGAGGAGCTGATACCAAGGGATCAAGTAGAAAGAAAATATTTTGAAAATGATGATGGCAACATATGTACAAATGTGCTTGGTTCATTGATGTATGTGTTTTTATAAAAGCCATAAGAGCCCTCAATAAAATAATTTATAAAAGGAAAATACTTTTAATGGGTATTTTTACAATATGTGAAATATTTCTCAATAAGGCTACTAAAAATTGATGTAAATTATTTAAAACCAACAAAAAATTATTTGCAAGACATGCCAAATTATTGATGCCCTGGTATGCAATTATATTTTTATTGTTTACAGATGTCAAGCATATGTTCCTTAATTTTCATGCAATTAAATTTTATTTTTAAAGGTCAGAAAATAAACAAGCAAAATAAAATACATAAGAGACTTCAATTCCTTCCTTTTTGTCCTTTCTTGGAACTATAGTTGTCTCCAAGAGACTGTTTACACTGTTGTTGCTTTAAAAACAGACAAACAAAAAACACCTAAACTTCATACAATAAATAACATTTCTATGGGGAAGAATGACAAAGTAAAGTACTATAATGAAATAGGCAAAGACCCGGAGTGCGAACACCCAAAGGGAAGAACTGGCTCGGCCTTTATTTCTCACAGTGAAGAAAAATTTAAGCCTTGAGTTATAGTATTGAAAGGGTCTATAGGCAAAAAATGGAGCTACGCAAGAAGCCTCAAAAAGGGAGAGAGGAAACCCACAGGGTCATTGAACCAAAAAGAATTAGTAGACGTTCAAACATTTCAGAAGGTAGCAGACAATCAAGAACAGATGGCATTGAATGACTAATTCTAAACTGTCTGAAAGCACTGGTAGGAAACAAGCTTTGGGGAGCATGGAATATCTAATGGAAATGTCTCAGCAAACCTGAAGAAGACCATGCTGGAAAAGATTCATGTGTGTGCCCATTCCGAAGAGAGATGAGCCAACGGAATGAGGACATTATCTAACAATTTCATTAATATCAAAGGCAAGTAAAATTTTACTAAGACCCTAGGAGGAAATGATGGCAAGTTTATAGCAGTGAGGAAGAACAGAATTCTATTTGTCATATGCGGCAAAGAAAAAAGAGATAGGAAACAGCCTGTCACGCCATTAAAGCTGTATCTGAATTCCAAAAGCTGTATTCGATTTGCTCTTGTTATATAGAGTTGGTAGTGGTTTGCTTCTTACAACAGATGAGAGAAACATAAACAGCAACATCTGCAATTTTTTTCAAAGGCTTTATGATAAAGACAGCCAGGAGGGGCTTTTATATATCAGAATTGGGGAACACATAGAAGATGGCCTTCTGTTTGCATATCTCGGTCTTGAGGGGGACTTCCTTGTGCCTACCCTTATCCTCGGTGTATGGTCCCACTTCCCCTATCTCTCTATTCAATGTGGATGCTTCTCCTTCATCTGTCTTTCCCATACGTCACCCACTACTCCCTGTCTTCCTGGATTACCAAGGAGATTGTTCTGGCTACTGCCCTTTCCTGTTTCCATGGGCCATCACCTTGGCAGCTTGGCAGTCAGAAGTAAATGTGGGATAGTCAAGATGGTAGTTGGATGATTTTAAGGCTTATGGTGAAACCGGGCATCTGTCAGAGATGCCTTTGCTTTTAGGCACTAACTTACTAAAGACAATTTTTTAATGGTTGCAATACTACATCGGCAGAAAATGCCAAAATTCAAGTCAGATTCAGAGGCAGATGTCAAACAAGGGATAGCCCTGTTAGCGTTAGATTGAGGTTGTTTAAAAGCAGAGAATACCACAGAGAGATTACTTGTGCTTTATTGAAGATAAAAGACATTCAAGCATATGGATAACAGTAAATTATGAATAGCATTGAGAAGGATGGAAATTCCAGAGCACTGAACTCTGTTCGTGCACAACCTATACACAGATCAGGAGGCCTTCATTCGAACAGAACAAGAGAACACTGTGTGCTCACAATCAGGCAATGTGGGTGCCAGGGATGTATATTTTCACCACACTTATTCGAGGAATATGCCAAGCAAATAATCAGAGAAACTGGACTCTGTGAAGAGGAATGTGGCATCAGGATTAGGTAAAAGCTGGTTAACAATCTGTGATACACAAATTACACAACCTTGATTGTTGAATGCCCAAAGTGATAAATATCAAAGAATACCGCCTTCAGTATGAATTACGAATCATTGTAAATAAAAAAATCCTCACAACTGAGTTAATAAATAGTAACATGATGAATGGAAAACAATGAAGTTGCCAAGGATCTCATTTGATGAGGACTGGCAATCAGCGAGCTCTCATGGAAGCAGCAGTCAAGGAATCCCCTGCTGTGGTGCAGTGGGCAAATCGGATGCACAACACCTCACGGAAGTGTTAAAGAACTAAGACATCGCTTTGAGACCGAAGTTGGATTTGACCCAAACTACTGTATTTTCAATCCCCTCAGACGCATGTAAATACTGAACAGAGAATAAAGGAGACAAAAGGAGAACCAATGCATTTGAATTACAGTGTTTTCAAAGGATACTGAATCTACTCAAGGAATGAACATCTCTGTTTTGGTAGAAAGAGAACCACAATACTCCTTAAAAAGAGAAGAGGCAGAGATTTTGGCTCGTGAATTTGGGGCATGTCATCGGGAGTGATGGTTCCTAGGGAAGAAGCTCATGCTTGGAAAAGTAGAGGGCCATTGAAACCAAGAGGCCGGCCACCAACAAGAAGGGCTGATGGTGGCTGCAACAATGGTCTCACATGTGGAACCATTTTGGCGATGGCTCAAAGCTGGCAGAGGTTTACTCTGTTGTAGAGCATCAGTATAACTTGGAATTGATGCAACACCACCGACATGGCAGCAAGGTGAAACTGAGCCTCTATGGCTTGAACATCATTTCCCTTCTTCATCTAAATTCTCTAGTCTTTAATAGTATTTAACCTTTTATTTCTCAGGATGCCTGCCCAATAGTCATAATCATATTAAAATATTTGAATATGTCATTGTTGTTTTTTAATATTTCATTTTTATTCATTTATCATATGCATACCTCCAGATAAAGTTCCTAGGATTTTCTATTTTCTTAGTTTTCTGTCGTGGAAAACTTAACTGTCTAGTCATGGAACAATACTACGCTATTTGAATTTTGTAGTCTTTAATATATCGTCTTATACTCTGGTGGCATAGTTGATTTCAAGTTGACTGCTAACTGCAAAATGAGCAATGATGAAGCATAAAATGTTCCTCTAGTTCTTGAATGCTTCGTTCCCCCCCACACCCTATCATGATTTCTATTCAACCTTACAAATCCAGCAGGACCAGGGGATGTACACTGGTACAAATAAGAACTAGAAAGACAGGGAATCCAGGCTAGATGAATCCCTCAGGACCAGTGGTAAGAGTGTTGATACCAGGAGGGTGGCGGGAAGGTGAGGGAGAAAGGGGGAACCAATTACAAGGATCTACATATAACCTCCTCCCTGGGGTACAGACAGCAGAGAAATGGGTGAAGGCAGACATCAGATGGTATAAGATATTACAAAATAATAACAATTTATAAATTTTCAAGGGTTCATGAGGGAGGGGACAGGGAGGGGAGAAATGATAAACTGATACCAAGGGCTCAAGTAGAAAGCAAATGTTTTGAGAATGATGAGGGAAACAAATGTACAAAAGTGCTTGACACAACGGATGTATGTATGGGTTGTGATAAGAGTTGTACAAGCCCCCAATAAAATGATTTAATTTTTTTTAAAAAGATATACTGCTCTGGAAGCAGAGTGGGTCCCTCAGGGATTAAGAAGATAAGTTGTCAAGTTCTAGTTTTTAAACGGCATTTTCAAAGGGGAGAGGGTGACTGCTTGGCAGATGGCTAAGCGACTTTCTAATCATTGCTCAATCAATCCTTGGGTCTCATACATCATTTCCTTCAAATTTATCTAGGCAGCAGCTCCGGGCTAGCATGTCTCAGAATAATCTTCGTGTGCAATCCTGTGTCAGGATTTTCACGAGAGCGTGGCCTCAAAATTAAGATGTTTACCGAGCCATTTTTCATAGACTCCTTTGTTCACTCCTTGTTTCCCTGGGTCCTTTGTTCATTCCCTTAGCAGCCGGGACAGAAGCCCCTGTTCTGTCCCTGTCAGTTTGTTTTTTATTATAGCGTCACTGTGATTGGTTACCTTTTCAGTAGCAGGCGCTAGCAATAATTCTTGCTCATTGTCCCTGTACTTCAGAGTTTCAGTCAGTCTTCTTGTTTATAGCTTGACCCCCACCATCTTTGACATCCTTCTAACTGTCATACATCTATTACTTAATTTGTCATTTTTAACAGTTCAAGAATATAGCATCTCTTTAAAAAATGTATTATTAATTAGGAGTTAATACATACTCATTCCATAGTTCAATCACGTCGAGCAGAATTGTACAATTGCTACCACAATGTGTTTCCAAACATTCCTTTTCTTCCTGGACTCCTTGACATCAGCTCCCTATTACTCCCCACCCCCACCCCCATCCCAAGCGCCCCAGCCTGCCCGTTCAAGGTGTCCAATGGTCCTGTGGGGAGTGAATGACTAGAGAACAATCCGGAGGAAAACATCAAGAACGAGGAGCAAAGTAACCAGCAGTATTGGGAAATGACTCAATAGCAGTACTGGGAGTTAATAAAGAAAGAATATGCATCTGTTTGAGGTCTAAGGTGCAATCATCTCATGTGAATATGAAAGAAGGACAACGAATTGGAAGATGAGAATGAATGAATGCTCCTCAGGAGACACATGAAGCTTTCTCTTCAAGAAAGAGGAAGGCTCAGAAACTCACAGGAGCAGTTCTGCCCTGCCTATAGGGTGGCTAGGAGTCAGAATTAACTCATGAGTTTAGAGAGCCAGAAGAACAAACAAATCTGTCTTGGAAGAAGTGTGGCCAGGACCGAGGCTGGTGATGCTTTATCTCATGGATGGCACCTAACAACCTCATAAAGTAAACAACAGCCCCCGGAGGAATGTGCTCCTTAAAGCAATCAACTATAAGACGCCCAAAGGGCAACATCTGTCCCAAAATGAGAAGGTACAGAGGGAGTGGGGAACTGAATGAATGGAAAGGAAGAATCCAGAAACCCAGGGTGTTAATGGGGGAAGTGCTGATATATTGCAGGGTTCAATCAATGTCCTCGAACAATTTAATGAAAAGCTAATTGGCTGTGTAAATTTTAACTACACAAGAAAACATGTAAGTGTGTGTGTGTGTGTGTGTGTGCACTCACTGACATTGAGTTGGTTCTGACTCATAGCTACCTGATATAAGTTTTCTGAGGCTGTAAATTTTTGTGGGTGCAGTATTTTCTTCGGCTATCTTCCATGGAGCAGCTGGTGGATTTGAACCACCAACCTTGTGGTTAGCAGACTGACTCTGAGTCAAAAGTGCCACATACACACAAACACACACACACACACCTATCCTTACACACATAGGATGTGTATATACACACATATGTACATACACACACACAAACACACACTAGTAGGGACTCAAGTATTCTCATTTTATTCAATGAATAATAACACTTCTCTCATTATCTTATTTGTTGTTCAAATTGTCGCAGAACTGGCCAGTTCTTTGTAAAACGTCTCATGAGGCATTTGGAGCATGATTACATTTTTCCTGGAGTATTTTCTTGCTTTCTGACAAAAACCAAAAGATTCCTCTTGCTTGGCTTATACATTCTCTGTCACAATCTTAGAGCCAAGCCATTTCCCCAGGAATTCGAGTGTTTTTCAGTTGAAGAATAGTATTTTAGGAAGTAAGATCTAGGTGCTAACCGGTCCTGAGGTGTTATTACCAGTCATCACATTAGGGGTGAGTTGATTGTCTGACCAAATGTAGTAGACTAAATATTAAGTTGATATTTTTGTATTCCACTTGAATGGTGTTATAAATATCCAAATGGCCAATGACAGAAAGACATTCCCCACTCCTGACCTAGGCCCTCCCTACATGCTCAAACCAAACCAAACTCACGGCCATGGTCAATGCTGACTCGAAGTGACACTATCAGACAGGATAGAACTGCCCCTGTGAGTTCCTGAGACTAAATGCTAATGGAGTAGAAAGCCCTACCTTTCTCCCTGGGAATGGCTTGTGGATTTGAATTGCTGAACCTCCAGTTTGCAGCCCAGTGTGTAGTCACTATGACACCAACAGGCAGAGCTGGGAAATAAATGTAGTTGCACAAAGACACCCAGGTACGTATAGTTTCCTCAATGGGATCTGTGAGTACTAAATTTTATTTAGTTTTGCTTTTTATGGGTAAATCTCACTTCTCATGCTGCACCCAACAGAGCATTATGGTAGTTACATTATCTGGTGTCAATTTAAGACTTGAGAGTGAAGCGGTAGAGTCTGGCCTGTCAATCAAGTCGTAGTTTGATGACCTCATTTGGAGGCACTAAGGAGATAAATGGCTCCGTGGAGGCAGAACACACACTTACTCTCTGAGAGACTCTACTGACAGTACACATGGGGCTATGCTAATGCCAGCGAGGGCCCTGGACCTGATGGAGACCCATGGAGACCCACGCCAGTGCTGAGATGCTTCCACTGTCACTGGATGCGCAAGACTTTCCACCCATTGGCCTGTGATCTTCCTGCATTTGGCATCATTGCAGGTGTTTTGTGAGGAAATTTTGAGAGGAATTTATAGATGGGTAGCAGACATAATGCCAGACTTAAGGACTTGATCTGGACTGGGCTGGGATATTTTCTCGATATTCAACTGTTCTTGTATATAAAGCTCTTTCTTATAAACATGAGTCTCTTTGGATTTGTTTCTCTAGTCTACCCAGACTAACACAGCATCCGTAATATGGTCAGCAGTTCAAACCCAGCAGCCCCTCTGACAAGAGTGATGAGCCAGTCTACACCTATAGCAAAATACTGTCTAGAAAAGCATATGAAGCAGTTCTGCTTGGTCTGGTCGGGTTGTTCTGAGTCAGAATCAACTCAGTGGCAGTGGAATGGGAGTTTAACAATTGCTAACCCACGTCACTATTAAAACAAACCTCCCAACTAGAATTCAAATTATGTATATGAATTTTATCTTCTCTCTGAAGAGAAAATCAAAATACTATGCCCTAAAGTCATTTTGTCTAATTCTTTTTCTCTAATATTCTTTAGTCTCTTTATACATTTTTTTTTCATTTCAATTTCATCCAGCAAATTGCTTAATTATTTTTATTATTCATTTGCATTTTTATTTGCATTCTCTATGTATTTTTTCTTTTAATGTTTATTTCCACATAGGTTTGTTGAAAGGAAAAATAAAGAACAGAAATCTGTGATTTTAAGGTTGTTCTTATTAAAAAAAAAGTCAAAAAACAAAAACTCATGTCCTGGAGTTGATTCCATTAGGCTGCTCCTATGGGTTTCTGAGACTGTAACTCTTTGTGTGAGTGAAAAGCCTTATCTTTCTCCTGTGGGAAGGCTGGTGATTTCGAATGACTGACCTTGTGGATCGCAATCCAACTCATAACCACAACACCAGGGCTCTTTGTTCTTATCCACAGAAACCAAATATTAGCCATAAAAAGCCTGCCACAAACTGCTTTATAGCTATATAAATAAGTTTATCCTACTAGAAAAAAGATAGTCATCAAAAACGTAGCTACTAATTTAAATATCAGAAAGTCTCATTGAAGCCTGGGTGGAAGGCCAAATAAGCAAGAGCCAGGCCAGAATTAAACAGGGCCAGTTGGGCTCAGTAAAGGGGGAAGTCAGAGTTCAATCAATCATGTTAGGATTAACTAATTGAATCCAACAGCTGCTCCCAGGAGAAATATGAGGTTGTCTGCTCATCAAAAGATTTACAGCCTCAGAAATTCTACTCTTCCTGACAGGATCACTGACTTCGAACTGAAACGATGGAAGTTGGTTGTTTTTTGTTTGTTTGTTTGTTTTTTAGTTTTCTCTTAATAAGTTCCATCACACCTAGCTTCTTTGAGTCATTAACTTTTTCTGGGGCGGGGGGGGGAGGTATTCCTATGGGCAAAGAGAATAACTACTCAAAATAAACCATAGGTTCAAATTCAGTGACGTTTGATTATTTTTAACAGGCTCCATCCAATTTTGGTGTTCATTTTATTTTTAGACCTTATTCCTGGGATGAAATCTGTTGGCCCATATACAACTCCCTCCTGCTGTACTACCTTCTTGTGTGTGTGTGTGTGTGTGTGTGTTCTTAAATTTCTGCTTTATGATGTTCTAGGATACAAAAGAGACTCCAAATCTGATATAGAATTTAAGGAAGAATTTGTATTAAGCCTTAAACAGGACAAAGACTAGACAAAAATCACATCATCCAGATGTAAGAGACCATGAATTAGCCTGAGGTCCCAAATGGCGTCAAGGGTTTGCTGAGATACAGTGCTTTTTTTAGAAGGACATGGGAGGGCAAAAGACACCATCACAAAGGCATGATGGGAGGCAGATCAATAAATCACAGCTACAGGTGGAACTATAGAGAAGGAATAGGATCATGATTGGGACTCAACCATAATGTTAGACAGAAGTGCCTACAGATTGGTCCAAGGGTGCCTTTCAAGGCAGTCAGGGCATAACTGATAGGGCGCGACTCATGACCACTGAATATCTAGTGATGTGACCTCCATCAAGGACCCGCCCAGGGAGCCTTTATGGGAGGCTGCCCCTCTGGGGCTGGCTAGAGAAAGAGTGGGGGTAATCTACTTCCCAATGTACTCTTTCTGAGAGCAGAGCTGTTCCCATTCTTGGTTTATGGACAGAAGGAATTCAGTGGGACCCAGTCCATATGGGACCTCTGCAAATGGAATTTGAGCTTTCCCTGGCATCCATCCATGGTGTTATCAGTTCCAACTCGCAGCGCCCCTGTGTACAGCAGAACAGAACAAACACCACCTGGTCCTGCCATCCCAACAATTGTGCTTATGATCGAGCCCATGGCTGCAGCCACTCCGTCAATCCATCCTGTTGAGGGCCTTCCTCTGTTTCCCTGCCCCTCCACGTTACCAAACATATGGCCCTCTCCAGGGACTGGTCTCTCCTGATAACATGTCCAAAGTATGTAAGACGAAGTCTTGCCATCCTGGCCTCTAAGGAGCACTCTGCCTTTACTTCTTCCGACACAAATCTGTTTGCCCTCAAAGTAACGTCCTTGCTCTTCAGTGCGCTAAAGCGGTCTTATGCAGCAGAATTGCGTAAGGCAATACGTCTCTCCTCCATAGGCCTTTGCAAATGGGGTGCTCAGAATTTAAGATCAACTGTATTTCTTTTTCAATAGTGATTTGTATTTCAATTATAAAAGCATTTAATTTTTGAAAGGCTATGGTTTCCCAAGGAAGCCATAACCTCATGTTGAGTTTTGACACAAGTTCATATTCCACTTGAGTTCTTTCAAATTAGTAACCAGCAATGCAGCAGTGTTTTCCTCATAAAGACGTGTTTGAATGTTGAATACAACTTTCGGATGAGCCCAGGGAAGGGTACTTTTGCCTTAAGATTTGCCCTGAGGACTAGAGAACTTGCCTACATCTGTCTTTACTGATCTCTTGAAAAGAGACCATTGTTGGTGTTAACAGAGGGAGTTCGATGTTTTAGGCTCCTCGTGTTCATAAAAAGGAATTCAGATGAGAAACAGGAAAATGCCTCACATAGAAAGAGTGAGTTTGGTTGCCAGAGAAGCGCCCACAGCCTTAGCACCGTGTAGCTGACACTTCCAACAGTATCTTCTTCTCTTCTCCCCCAGACTCCTTGCACGTCTTCAGCTCACAGCAAGAGCCAACCTGACTTGAGCTCTCCCAGATGACCAAGCAGCCAGACCATGACCTGGGAACCATTGTGAACAAAGTAGATTCTGCCCATGCAGAGCTTAGCAAGCACTTCTCAGCCCAGCAAGGTGTTATCAGGCCCAGAATCTGGCCTGCAGCCGGAAGAGAAGGCCAGCAAAAAACTCGGCAACCAAAAATGGTCCCAGGAGTGACTGCAAATACACTTAAAAAATAATGGAGGTTTCCCACAAATTTCTGAAGTCCCTTGTATATCACACAACTTTTGACTATTCAGTTATGTCAGTAATTGCAAGAATCTGTTTGCAAGGTAACCATTCCAGAATCCATGTAGTTTTTCCATCGCCACTAGCTTCCACCCCCCACTTTCTTTATATTGACCCTAGTAAACACTAATAAACGTTGATATCTATTTTTTAAAAAAGAAAAGAAAGAGTGAGTTTATAAAATTATTATGTCTCACAATTGTGCAGTCAGCCACCCCAGCTAGGAGAGTTAGGTAGGTAGAACAGGGACCAGGGTGTCCACAGCACATGCTCAGAGATTTGAGCTCTGAGACAGGAAGGGGTGGTGGACCTAGGTGGATGGTACACCTGACCTGGCCCATCTAGGACAGGTGAGTTTAATTCAGCCAATGGGGTCAACCAGTATCATCGACCACGCTTCCCAGCAGAGGACCTGAATAACCAGGATCTGGTGACTACTGCCCTTCTTTTCCTGCTCCTCCAGCGGGCTGCGGTTTTTCCCTGGCCTCAGGGCTACAGTTTGGGTGTGAAGTGCCCGAGGGTGCTTGTGTAAACTGAAACTTCTATCCTTTATAAAACTCACTTGGATCACAATCCAGGGAGTGAATTCTTTGTCATGGGAAGCCAAGGCTGAGGTATTTCTCACTTGAAAGACCTAATGGGAGTACACTACTGAATGGTAAATTAAGATTTTGTTATACTGCTGATGGTGGGCCTTTCATTATGATACTGATTGACCCCATTGGTTGAAATAAGCTCACCTGGCCTAGATGGGGCCAATCCAGGTGCACCGCCCATAGCATACTTGCCCTATATTGAGGCTGAGCAGTCACCTGAAGTTTTATCCTTCCTGGTGGTCCTGGCTGAATTCTTCCTGCCACTCCAAGAGTCGATTCAGTGATTTGTAGGGGTGTTGAGTGCAGCTCAGACATGTCCTTTCAATGCTGTATCCTCCCTGTGTTGGAAATTCCTTCCTTTTCACAGAAAATTGATAAAATAAATATGTCTATTGATAAAGGAAGTGGGCCAGCCTTCCCTTGTGCTTCCACTGTCCCCTTTCTCCTGACTCTGACCTGTCGACCCAGCATCGGTCTACTGTAAGTAAATAGCTGATCCTAGTGACGAGGGCTCAGAGCCACATGGTCATGAGTCACACATATCTCAACCACCATGTAACAAGGTAGTCCAGACCTCATTTGAATCTGCAACTGTGTATGTATAGAAATTATGGCCCTGCCCCATTTTTTTATTCTCCCACCTCCAACAGTGACTGACTGATGGTAGTAGTGCTATCAGGATCTTGTGATGACTTTCTCTGTCCCTGAAATATATGTAAGAGATTCCTGTCTATGAATCAGCATATCTGTGAATCCCTTTGTTCTCTGTTTTCTGTCCCTACAGAAGGTTTCCCTCATTTGGGGATGATTGTCTTGGGTATCTAAAGAATACGTTTAATGTGGGGTCAATTCTTCCCTATAAGACAATAATAGTTCTTTTAAATTAATATGCCTGGGTGTTGTTACCCATAATTTTCTTATCTCCCATGACAACAGTTTTTAGGTGAATATTATTTGTTTGGTAAATTTTGTGACTTTCTTCCACTTTCTCTTAAAGCATCTTTGTATAGATGTTGTTTATAAAAGACCCCTGTTCTGTTTTGCATTGGTTTTATGACTGACAATTTAGTAACCAACTATCTGCATGAGATATGCATAGGAAGGGGAAAGCTAGGATAAGATTCCAGTTTTGCTCATTTTGACAAAGTCGGTGTTCTCTCTCTTTGGTTTTCGTTCATGCCATAGGGTCCCACAAAAATCAACACACAGCTCCACCTCAGTCAGCACTGTGTTAGTCTGGGAAAACTAGAGAAACAAATTAATAGACACTCATGTGTGTATAAGAAAGAGCTTTATATAAAAGAAAACTTGTGCATTAAGAAAACATCCCATTCCAGTCTAGATCAAGTCCATAAGTCTGATATTAGCCCAAATGCCAGATACCAGTCTATAAATTCTTCTTCAGACTCATGCAACACATGCAATGATACTGAGTGCGGGAAGATCACAGGCCAGTGTGTTGAAAGTCTCGTGGAGCCAGTGGTGGTGGAAACATCTTGGTGCTGGCGTAGGTCTCCACGCACGTGGCTCCGGTAGCTCCAAGGCTCTGGCTGCCGTTAGCCTAGCTCCATGTGGCATGTCCAGAGGAAGACGAAGCAGAGAGACTCTGCATGTACCTGGCCTCGAGTGAGCTATTTATCTCCGTGGTGTGAGGTCATCAAGCTGCAACCTGATTCACAGTCTAGATTCCACCCTCCCCCCCCCAAGTTGACACCAGATCATGTAACTACCACAGCACTGTCTGAGATCCACTGCCACTGGGTTTTATGATTGAGAGCTCTTGCAATAATACCTCCATTGGTTTGGTTTGATCACACAGAAATGGTATTTTCTTAAGATTCTTGTCTCTAAATTTTATAGTTCTCTTTTGTGAGGTGCTCATACCTATTTTCCCAAGAAACTAAAGCTAACTGCATCTAACGAATGCCTCTGAGACAGTGTCAAGTCTATTTTTGATGGGCACAACTTCCCCCAATTTTCTTTGCATATTATACTCAGATCAGAGCCTGAGGCATCGGCATATATGGTATCCTCTATGTTAGAGATCTGTACTGAAAGACAAGGAGAAGGAGCAGGGAGTAGGAAAGACACCATGCAAGGGTGCACTTCTGAGCCGGCTAACACTTCACGTTAATCATGTCTGACTCTTTCTCAATTAGTGTCTTTCAGAAGCTTTTAGGTAACTGTGGGAAACAGAAAGCTTCCCCCAAGTTGTCTTCCCCAAGTATATGCCAACTTAGCTGCTTGCTACATGTGGCAAATGTCTATACACTTGGAGGTCACCAGAAGTACGTCAGGGGTTATTCTCCCTAAGTGTTATCAGCCGTCCAGAACAAGCAGGCACCACTGCTTATCTCACAACAAATAGGGCCCACTCCCTTTTGATAAGGATAGTAATAGATTGTTTTCCTAAAGGAGAACCCAGGGCTGTCATGCCCACTCAAGAGTGACCAAAGTTAGGCTGCCATCATGAATCTAGGGTTCGCCCATCTTGTCACATGTATACCTCTAGCTCCACCCCTTCCTAACACGTGTACACCCCTACCTCATCCCCTTCCTGTTATGCCTATGCCCATTGTATATCCCCCTCCTATGGCTTGTATTGCCTATTGTACAGCCCCCTCCTGTGACATGTGTAATTACTTGTAATCATGCCCCCTAAATAGATAAGCCTTGGTTAGCAATAAACCTCTCTCTCCTGTGATCTCGCTGCCCAGTCTCCTGCACTCCCCTACCCTCTCAGCCCATGCTGCACGTGGATCTGGCTATTGAGATCATAGCCATCCAGGAGATGGGAATGCTACTATGAAATGTCTCTGACTTCTTATTTTACTCTCTCTCCTATCTCTCTCATGCTCTCTATGACTTTACTATAATCATATATGTACTGTACAATTGTGTTTACTGAACCCGTGATTAGTTATGGGGGGACTTGTTCAGTATATTCAGGTAAGGAAATGGAGGGGGGGAAGCCTCTTATGCCCGTCTCATTGATCAAAGGTTGTCTCCTCTTCGTGCTAAAATTTGCACACATCAAAGTTGAACATGCATGGGCAAAAAGCTGAAGTCATGATTCTCACACCTTGAGTCCATAGTAAAAGCCACTAACAGTAACAGGTGAGCAAGCAGAATTCACAATCAGATTGTACCCACAGAAAAGAAATAATTCAGGTTTAGCTTTGGTCTATATCTGGTACACCAGACATAGTCCCTGCCTCAGTCTATTATCACTTACAATTAATATTATTATTATCATCATCATTTGAGAATAATGAGACTTTAGCTCACTAACTTTATTTGATTTACTTTAAAATGTATTGGTTTTGAGACTTGTGGGAAAAAGCCAAAGCAGGGGACCCGCACACTATGAGAGCTTTCTGCAACAAGGTGGGTTTGGTGTCCAGGTAGCCGAACGTAAGGAGTCTGGTGAGTGAAATAACTCCCCGGGACAGCACCCACCCCCACCTATGCATTTGTAATGAGCCAGGGCCTCGGTGATCCAGGATCCAATTCTTGAGACATCTCTGGTCATTAGGCCATTGCCACTGCAGCTGCGAGTAGCTGTAGCCCCACTCCATCCCCAGACCGGGACCCGCACCCAGAGTCCCTTGGTTTCTCTGCTGAGACACGTGCAGAGGTGGCAGGACCCCTTATAGCAACTGCCCACTTATTGGACCCCACTAGGAGAGAAGCTCCACTTTCCCACGGTTCCTCTCTCCCCAGGTGGCAGCGATCTGCCCTTGGGCCCGAGTCCCTCCCTCCATTTACCTAAGGCCCAAGTATCTGATCTTCAAACTACCGGTGGCTGCTGGGGCAACCTCCACGGGGAACCATCCACCCCATTGCTGCCTGGGACCCCTCCACCGGAACCCCGTTTACCCAGTTGCCAGCCCCCATCACCTTAGCTCCCACTCCACTCCTGGTCCGGGAAGCTGCACTGTGCACTTCCCGCTGGCGCTAGCCTACAACTGGAGCCCATCCCACTTGTATCCACTACACTGCGTTTCCACTGGAACCACTCCAGGCTGACCTGCATCACCGCAGAGCCCTGTGTGCATGGCCCAGAGCTCTAAACCTGACTGCTGTGGGGAATTACTTCCAGTGTGGACAGTGGGTGCCAAGCCCGGACCCTATGCTGTTCACAGTGCTGGGCCAAACTGTGGGTGCTCCTTCCTACTGGGAGTGTGAGTGACAGGGCTTTGCGCTCCCGCTCGAGTGGCTTTGCCACCCCAGTGCACTACAAGGTTTCCAGCGACCAGCAGCTCTGAACTCTGAGCCAGCGGATTAAGTCCACAATAGAGGGGATGAGGTCCACCCACCAAAGGGAACTGCAGGAGCTAACAGAGGAGGTAGCAGAAGCCACACATAAGGTCACAGAATTTATGATTAGGCTTGAGGAGGCAGAGAACTGTATCTATGATCTCGGGAACACTCAAATGGACCTAAGCAAGCAAGAAAGACATTCAGATAGGAAAATTAAAGAAGCACAAGATAACCTGAGATCAATGACAGATGCTATAAAGAGGAATGATATTCGAATAATCCGTCTACCGGAGCACAACACAACACACAGGCGACTGCCAAGATACCAAAGGAATATCTGGAAGAAAAATTTCCCACCCTAACAGGACAGAACCAGGCACTCATATGGGAAGCAAAAAAGATGCCAGCTAGACTATACCCCAAAAAGAACACACCAAGACATATAGTAGTAAAAATATCCAACTTCGAGGAAAAACAGAAAAATTTAAGAGCAGCAAGAGAAAGGATGACAGCAGATACCATGAAGAGGAGGAGAGAATGGAGCAAAGTCTTCCAAAAGCTAAAAGAAAAAAATGCCTCCCCCAGAACCCTGTACCCTGCCAAGTTATACATTAAGCTAGATGGTGAGATAAGGGTCTTCCAGGACAAGGAAAGACTCAAAGAATACTCTGCAAGACACCCGACACTGCAGAAGATACTGCATGACTCACTATGGCCAGAGGATCAACCTCCACCAAGAACAAACAGGAGACAACTATACAGCCCATCTCCATTTAGAAGCCAACATGTCAGCAACAATTACCAGGACAACAAGGTCTCAGATGGTAAAGAACACAAGATATAATCTCTCCACTCAAACACAGCACACTGATATGAAGTGAGATAGGTAAACACCCAAAACACAGATAGTGATAATAACTCTGAATTCCAATGGACTCATTTCATACATTAAAAGTAAAAGGCTTGAGGACTGGCTCAGAAAAACATAATCCACCATTCCGTTACCTGCGAGAGACACATCTTAACCGCACAGACAGGGATATGCTAAGAATAAAAGTCTGGCAGAAAGTTTACCAAATGATAACTCAAAAAAATCAGGGGTGGTTATCTTAATCTCAGCCAAAATGGAGCTCAATATCCAAACCATAAAAAGAGACAAAGAGGAACACTACATAATGCTCAAATGTTCAGTAAACCAGGAAGCACTTAGCATATTGAATATTTACGCTCCTAATAATGGTGTGGCGAATTTCGTCGAACAAACTATTAAAAAGATGAAAAAATAAATCGCAGGCTCAACAATCACAGTAGGTGACTTTAACACCCCGCTTTCAAAGAAAGACAGATCTTGGGAAAGACGCTCAGCAAAGAGGCCATAGACCTAAACAATGTAATTAGGCAACAGGGCCTGATAGACATTTATAGAGCTTTCCATCCAAATGCAAAGGATTTCACATTCTTCTCAAGTCCGCATAGTTCTTTTTCAAGAAAAGATCACATGCTGGAACACAAGTCAAGCCTTAGTAAATTCAAACACATAGATATTATCCAAATGTCTTTTTCAGATCACCATGCCTTAAAGCTGGATATTAATAAGAGGATGTCCAGAAAAGCAAGGCAAAGAATTGGAGAATGAACAGCGATCTCCTGCGACATGTACGGGTACAGGCCCAGATCAGAGAGAATATTAGGAACTTTCTAGAAACTAATGAGAATGAAAATACAACATATCAAACTTATGGGACACTGTGAAGGCAGTTATCAGAGGTAGCTTGAAATCATTAAATGTATATATGAAAAAGAAGAGAGGTGTATGACAGATACATTAATACAAAACCTCCACCAACTAGAACAGAGTCAGCAGAACAACCCCTCCAATACCAAGACAAAAGAAATAATAAAAACAGGGCAGAGTTAAACCATTGGGAAGACAGGAGAACAATGCAAAAGATAAATGCAGCTAGAAGCTGGTTCTAAGAAAGAATTAACAAAATTGACAGATTGCTGGCAAAGCTTATCAAGGATAGAAAAAAAGCAAACATGAATATCTAGGATGAGGGATGAAACAGGGGCAATAACAACAGACCCCAATGAGATTAAAAGGATAATCACATCACGAGGTGCCAAAGGGACCAGGTATAAGGCATCATGCAAAAAAAAAAAAAGAATATGTGTGTGTGTATATATATATATCTATATACCACATTGAATGAAGGGGGAAGTGCAGAGTGGAGACCCAAGGCCCAAGTGTCGGCCACTGGAGAGCCCCTCATAGAGGGGTTTAGGAGAGGAGATGGGTCAGTCTGGGTGCAAGGTAGTACCGACGAAGAGCACAGCTTTCCCCCAGATCCTGGATGCTTCCTCCCCCAACTACCATGATCCGAATACTACCTTGCAGGGCTGGATAGGGCAGAGGTTGTACACTGGTACATATGAGGGCTGGAGGCACAGAGAATCCAGGGTGGATGATACCTTCAGGACCAAGGGTGTGAGGGGCGATGCTGGGAGAGTGTAGGGTGAGTGGGTTGGAAAGGGGGAACTGATTACAGGGATCCACATGTGACCTCCTCCCTGGGAGAGGGACGGCAGAGAAGGGGGGGAAGGGAGACTCCGGATAGAGCAAGATATGACAAAATAACGATGTATAAATTACAAAGGGCACATGAGGGAGAGGGTAGTGGGGAGGGAGGGGGGAGGGGGGAAAAAAAGAGGACCTGATGCAAAGGGCTTAAGTGCAGAGCAAATGCTTTGAGACTGATTGGGGCGGGGAATGTATGGATGTGCTTTATACAATTGATGTATGTATATGTATGGACTGTGATAAGAGCTGTATGAGCCCCTAATAAAACGTTTAAAAAACAACAACAACAACAAAAAAAGGATAATCACAAAGTCATATGAAGGTCTGTATTCTAATGAATTCAGAAACAAGGAAATCATGGATAAAAATTTGGAAAATCAGACTCTCCCTAGATTATCTCAGACTGAGATCAAGAATCTCAACAAACCCACAGTGAAAGAAGAAATAGAGAGGGTTGTCAAAAACCTACCAACAAAAAAGCCCCAGGGTCAGATGGCTTCACAGCAGAATCCTACTAAGAATTCTGGGAAGAGTTGACACCTATCCTCCATAAAGTATTCCATAACACAGAAGAGGATGGCAAACTCCCAAACTCATTCTACAAAGCCAGCATCACTTTGATACCCAAACAGGACAAAGACCCCACAGGTATAGAGAATTACAGACCAATATCTTTAATGAACATAGATGCAAAAATCCTTAACAAAATATTGGCCAATAGAACACAAAAGTATATAAAACATATCATCCACCCAGACCAGGTAGGATTCATCCCAGGGATACAGGGATGGTTTAACATCTGAAAATTCATCACTATTATACACCATATCAAGGAGAAAAGGGATAAAAAACATATCATAATGTCTATAGATGCAGAAAAAGCATTTGACAACATCCAAAACCCATTCTTAAATAAGACAATCACGAAGATAGGATTGGAAGGTAAGTTCCTCAAGCTGATACAAGCTATCTATGAAAGATTAACAGCCAACATTATAGTCAATGGAGAAAAGACAAAAACAATCCCACTGAAAAAGCATACAATACAAGGATGGCCCCTGTCCCCATTTCTATTCTGGAGGTCCTGGCTAACAACATCAAACTGCGGAAGGACATCAAAGGGATCCAAATGAGAGAGGAGGAGGTGAAAGCTTCGCTATTTGCAGATGACATGATCCTGTCCATTGAAAACCCCAAAGCTCCACAGCAGGAGTACTTACAGTGATAGAGGAACATGGAACAGTGGCAGGATACAAGATCAATAAACAGAAGTTGGGAGGTTTTCTATACACATTGGACAGGGTCATGGAAAAGGGGATTAAGAAGGAAGTACCCTTCACAGTAGCTAAGAACAAACTGAAATACCTAGGAATATATTTTAACAAAAAAACTAAAGGCCTGTGCAAGGAAAACTATAAGTCCCAACTATAGGAAACCAAAAGCGACCTCCACAAATGGAAGAACATCCCCGGCTCGTGGATTGGTAGGTTTAACATAGTAAAGAGGACAATTTTACCTAAAGCACTTTACAAATTCAATGTGATACAAATTCAAATACCATCAACCTTCTTTAAATAATTGGAAAAACTGATCACCAATTTCATATGGAGAGGGAAGAAACCCAGAATTAGCAGATAACTCCTCAAAGAGAAGGACAAAGTTGGAGGACACACCTTACCCAATTTTAATCCCTATTTACTCAGTTACAGTGGGCAAAGCAGTGTGGTACTGGCACACCAACAGACGTTCATACCAGTGGCAAATAATAGAAAGCCCAAGAATAAAACCATCGGCATATAGACAACTGATCTTCGACAAGGGTCCCAAAACCATCAAGTGGGAAGCGGATGCCCTCTTTAGAAAGCGGTGCTGGAAACAATGGATATCCACATGTAGAAAAATGAAACAAGATCTTTAACTCACCCCATGCACAAGAATAAATTCAAGGTGGATCACAGACCTAGAAGTTAAACCCCAAACCATCAGGACCAACAAGGAGGGAATTGGGACTAACCTCAGAGCCCTGGCCCAGGGAACTCATAGACTCACTGCAATAGGGAAGGGTGCACACACAGGTGAACTGGAAATCGACAAATGGGATTTAATAAGAATAAAGCACCTGTGTACCTTGAAAGACTTCACCAAGAGGGTGACAAGACAACCCACACACTGGGAGAAGAATTTTAGTAATGACACATCGGACGAAGGGCTCATTACTAAAATCTACAAAACTATCATGACCTGCAAAAGAGGAAAACAAGTAAACTCCTAAAAAAAGTGGGCAAAAGAACTAAAAAGAACTTTCACTAGGGAGGAGACCCATATGGCCAACAAGCATATGAGACAGTGTTCCCAGTAATTAATCGTAAGAGAAATGCAAATCAAAACAACCATGAGATACCACCTAACACCCCTGAGGCTATCCCAAATCAGCACATCAGAGAGCAACAAGTGTTGGAGGAGCTTTGGTGAAGTAGGAACCCTCCTCCACTGCTGGTGGCTGTGTAGATTTTTATAGCCACTGTGGAAAGCAATCTGGTAATACTTAAAGAAAATGGAAATTGATCTACCTTATGACCCAGTCATCCCTCTACTGGGCATATACCTGGGGAAAGCAACAAATAAAGCACAACCAGTCATATGCGCTCCAATGTTTATTGTGGCACAATTCACAGTCCCAAAGACCTGGAAACAGCCTAAGTTTCCATCGATAGATGAGTGGATTAGTAAACTCTGGCACATACACACAATGGAGTACTATGCAGCACTGAAAAGCATGGGTGATCACATGGAACATGCCATTTTGTGTGCAGAGCTGGAAGGAATCATATTAAGCGAGGTAAGCTAAACTCAAAAGGACAGGTATAACATGAGTCCCCTGAGGTAAGTACAATCAGAATGGCAAGAAAAGAATAAACACCTATCTCGCAATAAACAGGTGGAAGCATAGATAGTTGGGGGAAGGGCAGACCACACCCAGGGAGGTACATCAGAGTCCAATATAAAGAAGGGGAAGGGGGAGCAGGTGGAGGGAGAATCGAGGTGGGGAGAGACTGAGTTGATGGCACGGGGGAAACAGGGCACTAACCCACCCAGAGGGAGAGTATTGGTTGTGTTCCCACAGAACTGGTATGTGCATACAGACCCCACCATGACACTCCAAACCAGGAGGGCAATATAATGCGCAGAGTAATCCACATAAAAGACTGGACCATATGCCGGCCCTAACCAGAATCTGCCTGACCCCCACCATGAATGGAGTGCCACGGAAAATGAAAATAGATCGTCTGGTGAGGGAAAAGAACTGACCTACCACACCACACCCAGAAGGAAGCTGAAGCA
This sequence comes from Tenrec ecaudatus, assembly GCF_050624435.1. Lineage (NCBI taxonomy): Eukaryota > Metazoa > Chordata > Mammalia > Afrosoricida > Tenrecidae > Tenrec > Tenrec ecaudatus. Next base: position 81,470,917 of record NC_134540.1, on the reverse strand, counting down.
AAGGAAGGAGGAGGAATGGAGCAGAGCACACTTGAGCCCACCAAGCTCAGAGGACAATAGCCCGGCTCAAAGAGCCCAACGTATAGAGAGGACCATATAGCCAGCCCCACTGCAAGATGCAACATCCTGCACTGACCCATGATCCCTACACGGGACAGAACCGGAGACACAGTGGGGGATGTGTGACTGAGCTGACCCCACCACACTGAGGCAAAACACGGGCATGCAATGGAGCAGTGAGGGAAGCAAAGCAAAGAGGTCCTGAGGGAGTATAAAGGATGGACTTTGGGGTCAGGACATGGCACCCCATCAGACTCAGGTGGAAAACACTCGTAAAGGTCAACAAACAGACCTTGAACTACTAACAGGTTTTTCTTTTTTCCTTTTACTTTTTTCTGGGTTTTTTTTTTGGGGGGGGGTTGTATGTTTTTTGTTTTTTTTCTCTTCTTTTAAATTTTGTATGTCAGTGGCTTTTTTGTTTGTTAGCTTGTTGGTGCTGCTGCCACCATCACCATGTTCTTATGTGCCACTTTGTTTGGTTCTGTTGAAGCTATCTGAAATTTTATGCACATATTATTATCTCTGCAGGTCCACCTAGATAAGATAGGCTGGACAAAAAGTGTGAGAAGAAAATAAAGGGACCAATGGTCCCAGAGACATATGGGAGTGTGGGAGTTAGGGGAAGGGAGGAAGTGTCGGCCAACCCAGGGACAAAGGAACAATGAGTGGTTCAAAACCAGTGGCAGGGAGGGAATGGGAGGACTGGAAGGGAGTGACCCAAGGCAATGTAACTGAGAGGAATTACTAAAACCAGAATGAAGGATGAACACGGTAGTGGGACAGGAGGAAAGCATAAGGAAACAGAGGAAAGGAGTAGGAGGCAAATGGCATACATAGAGGCCTAAATACAGACATGTACATATGTAAATATATTTATGATTATGGGGGAAATAGACCTATGTACATATATTTATAGGTTCAGTAGTAGGGTAGTAGGTGGACATTGGTCCTCCTCGCAAGCATTCCCTTAATACAAGAGCACCTTGCTCAGCTAAACGGTCATTCCATGATGCCCACCTTTCTGATATAATCGCTGAAGACAAACTTGTGCATAAGCAAACGTGGTAAAGAAAGCTGATGGTGCCCAGGTATCAAAAAGATATAGCATCTGGGGTCTTAAAGGTTTGAAGGCAAACAAGTGGCCATCTAGCTTTGAAGCAACAAAGTCCATAGAGAAGAAGCACACAAGCCTGTGTGATCACGAGGTTTTGAAGGGATCAGGTAGCAGACACAAAAGAACAAAAATCACCACTGTGTGATCACCTTCCCTGAAGGTGAAGACAAATGTGTCCATAAGTGTGGTGAAGAAGGCTGATGGTGCCCGGCTATCAACAAAGCCCACATGGAAGCAGCACACCAACATGTGTAATCATGAAGGGCCGAGGGGACCAGGTTTCAAGCACCAAAGGTGGGAGGGGGGAAATCATATCATCATGAATGAGGGGAGCGCGTGATGGGGGCCCAATATCCATCTGTAGACAACTGGACATCCCTTGCAGATGGGGAGTGGGGAGATGAGTCACTCAGGGTTCAGTGTAGCAATAATGAAACTCACAACCTTCTTCTTGTTTTTAAATGCCCGCCCCCCCCATCATGATACTAATTCTACCTTGCAAACCTGGTTAGACCAGAGTATGCACAGCAGTACAGATGGGAACTGGAAACACAGGACATCCAGGACAGATGAACCTCTCATGACCAGTGGTGAGAGTGGCGATGCTGGGAGGGAAAGCGGGGTAGGAAGGGGGAACCAATATCAAGGATTTGCATATAACCTCCTCTTTGGGGGATGGGCAACAGAAAAGTGGGTGAAGCGAGAGGCCGGGCAGTCTAAGATAAGATAAAATAATTATTTATAAATTATCAAGAGTTCATGAGGGAGGGGGAAGTAGAGAGGGAGGGGTAGGATAAAAAGGAAAATGGGGGGGGCTGATTCTAGTAACCCAAGTGGAAAGCAAGTTTTGAGAACGATGAGGGCAATGAATGTATGTGTGTGCTTTACGTGTGGATTGTGATGAGTTATATGAGCCCCAATAAAATTAATTTTTAAAATGTATAGGGTTTATTGGCATATACTTCCCAGATCATACAATTTAATCATTCAATTATATGAAGATTTGTGCAATTATTTCCACAATCAATTTCAGAATATTTTCTTCTGTTACTCATTTTCCTTAGCTCCCTATTTCTCCCCATCCCCCCCCTACCAGGCCCCTAGGCAATTATCAATCCAGTCACTGTCTCCATAGAGCTACCTATCTTGGATTTCATATACAGAAAATCATACAGCCACAAACAGGAAGTATGATAGTTAAGAATATATCAACTAGACACTCCTGGCTAGAGGTGGAGTCAAACCCGTCAATCAAATCTCAGCCTGATGATACCGCCTTGATGTCATGAATCTTTTGTACAAGAGCAAGACAAACAGAGATGGGCCCTCTCTCTGCTACTTCACTTTCCTCCTCTCTAGGACTTTACTGGAATTCTGTATCTCTGTCTAGATGTGGCCACTCAACCCTGAAAACTGTTGGCACCCTTCAATGCTTCCACTGACCTTGGATCAAAGCAACTCTGCACCCACAGCCTGCGATCTTCCTGTTTCCTGGTTCAACTTTCTGCAACACTGACATGTAGCTAAGTGACCCTGAAGAGAGCCCACACTGGCTTGCATGGAATTCCAGACTTGACTTGGACTAGGCTGGATGCCCACTTTTTATCTACTTTTCTTGTTGGTATAAAGGTCTTTCTCCTCATATAGAAAGCAGAAAATATCAAAAGCTTAAGCAACTTAAAATGAGTCAAAAGGGAAATCAAATGATAAGGGATTCCATTTTGACCTAACTGCATGTGCAATAATCAACATTACAGCGCTCTGTCTGAGAGCACGGCTATTCACACCCCTGGACTGTGGTCAGAGGGGACTCCCCGAAGGCTTAGTCCATGCGAGGAGCTTGAAAACAGATTTGGGGATTTCACTCTAATCCATAGTGTGTTAGGCCGGATTGACTAGAGAAACAAATCCAGTGACACTCATACATGTGTAAGGAAGAGCTTACACATGGAGTAATTAGACATCAAGAAAATATCCCAACTCAGTCCATTTCAAGTCCATAATTTCGATACTAGTGCTCAGACACACAGCCACATATAATAATGCAGGATGCAGGAAGTGTGTGCAGTCATGTGGAGCCAGGATCAATGGAAGACATGGCAGGACTCCAGCAAGTAGGAAGGTGAAGGCAGAGAGTTCGAGGGATCGGCCTCCATAGAGCTATATATCTCGTTCACACTTCCAAGTTAGGTCATCAGGCTGTGACCTAACTGACAGGCTAAATTCCACCCCTAGACTTTTTGAGTATCTTCAAGTTGACATGAAATTACAAAACTACTACACATAGTCTTCTACAAACAGGTGTTCATAATGTACTGATTTGGGTATTATTATTTATAATCATTGGATCACACAGGCAGGCATGCTTCTTCTATGTGGACTTAGTTGACTCCTCACTTCAATGGCTGCTTGTTTGATCTCAGAAACTATTCTTTATGATAATCATGCATACTATGGTTTGTTTTGTTTTTTACCACTTTGCTATAGCACTCATATTTTCAGTGATCTCTTCATGAGATCTAACATTGAGGACCATGTCATAAGATTGGAGCTAGAATTACTATATATAATCGAGTATAAGCCAACCCTAATATCAGCCGAGACACCTAATTTTACCACAAAAACTACATTAAAATGTGTTGAATCCCCCTACTGGGGATATACCCCGAAGAGGCAAGAAACAAACCATGGCCAGACATCTGTGCTCCAATGTTCATTGTGGCACAGTTAATAATCGCAAGGAGCTGGAAACAACCCAGATTTCCATCAACAGACAAATGGATTAAAAACTGTGGTACATACATACAATGGAGTACTATGCATCTCTAAAAAGCAGTGATGAAACGCATGAAGCATATTGCCACATGGGAAGAACTGGAGGAAATTATGCTAAGTAAAGTAAGCCAAACACAAAAGGACAAGTGCAACATGGGTCCACTGAGGTAAGTCTATAAAAAAAGAAAAATGCAAAAGGGGCACAGGGACAAAGCTACTGTATATAAACCCTCTAGGGGTGAGGTCCAGGTAGTAAGGCAGAGGCCAGACCAAATCCAGGGGTACATAGGGTAGCCAACTAAAAAAGGAGGGGTGGAGGGAGGAAAGGGGAGAAAGAGAGAGAGAGAGAGAGAGAGAGAGAGAGAGAGAGAGAGAGATGGGTGGCGGGGGAATAGGGCACTGACGCACCCAAGGGGAGGGTATTGTTTGTGTCTCCACAGGGAAAGAGGGACCAGACTTAAATCCAGTGTTCCAGCATGGAGTGGGGAGCCAGTGGAGGGGCCTGAGGGCTCATCCCCCATACCAGTTACATGAACAGCTTCCCCTCCCCTCAGAGAATTTACTTTAGAGGACAGCACTGAAGTTGCAGGTAGGGGAGAGGAGTATGTCTGATCAGAGCACATGGAAGCAAATGAATGGGGAGGAAGAGAGAGTGGAGCACAACCTGGCCCCCCAGGCCTGGAGGACGATATCCCCGTTCTGAACAGCCAATGCACAGAGTGGACCTTATGGCTGATCCCACTATGAGACATGCCATCCCTCGCTGACCCATGGCCCTACGGGGCACAATACTGGAGACTCAGTATCGGGATTGGCTCAAACTGACCCTGAGACACCGAGGCCAAACACAAAAGGTGTGTGGCAGAGCAACGGGGGAAGCAGAGCAGGAAGCTCCCAAGGGAGTACAAAGGACAGACTCTGGGGCTAGAACATGGCACCCCATCGGACTTGACTGGAGGACATGCCTAGAGTTCAAAAATCAGACCTTGATCTATTTACAGGTTGTTCTCGCTTTTTAAAACTTTTTTCTTTTTCTTTTAATTAATTTATTCTTTTGTGGGTCATTGCTTGTCTTTTTTGTTGCCATCGCTGTGTTCTCATTTGTTTCCTGTCTTGCTATGCCTTGTTTTGGGGTGCACATTATTATCTCTACAGATCTATCTAGAAAAGATAGGCTGTACAAACAGTCTGGAGGAGAAAACAATGGGACCAGTGGTTCCAGGGGGGACATGGGAGCTAGGGGAGGTGGGGGTAAGGAGGTGATGTTGATCAACCCAGGGACAGGGGAGCAACAAGTGATCCAAAATCAGTGGCAAGGAGGGTGTGAGAGGCCTGATAGGAATTCAGCAAGGGCAAGGTAACCAAGAGAAATTACTGAAATCCAAATGAAGGCTGAGCATGATAGTGGAACAAGAGGAAAGTAAAAGGAAATAGAGGAAAGAACTAGGTGACAAAGGGTATTTGTAGCGGTCTAAATACAGGCATGTACATATGTAAATATATTTATATAGGATGGTGGTTAAATAGATCTATGTGCATATATTTATAGGTTTAGTATTAATGCAGCAGATGGATATTGGACCTCCACTCACGTACTTAATCAATGCAAGAACACGTTGTTCTATTAAATTGGCATTCCATGATGCATACCTTCCCAACACAATCGCTGAAGACAAATGAGAACATAAGCAAATGTGGTGAAGAGTGCTGATGGTGCCCAGCTATCAAAAGTTATAGCATCTGGGGTCTTAAATGCTTGCAGATAAACAAGCAGCCATCTAGCTCAGAAGCATCACAGCCCACATGGAAGAAGCACATCAGCCTGTGTGATCATAAGGTGTAGAAGGGACCAGTTATCATACATCAAAGAACTAATAATCATATCAGTGGGTGCACACCTTCCTGATACAATCACTAAAGACAAACATGTGCATAAGCAAATGTGGTGAAGAAAGCTGATGGTGCCCGGCTATCAAAAGATATAGTGTCTGGGGTCAAAGGTTTGAAGATAAACAATGGCCATCTAGTTCAGAAGCAACAAAGCCCACATGGAAGAAACACACCAACCTGTATGACCATGAGGTGTTGAAGGGATCAGGTATCATGCATCAAAGAACAAAAATTCATATCATTGTAAATGACGGTGAGTTCAGAGGGGATATTCAAAGCCCATCTATAGGCAACTGTGCACCCCCTTACTGAAAGGTTGTGGGGAGATGAGCTACTCAGGGTCAGGGTAACAATGATGAAACCTATAATTTTTGTCTAGTTCTTAAATTCTCCGTGCCCCCCCCCCACCCCCAACCCCACTATCAGGATCCCAATTCTACCTTACAAACCTGGCTAGGCCAGAGGATGTACATTGGTACAGAGAGCAACTGGAAACACAAAGAATCCAGGACAGATGAGTCCTTCAGGACCAGTGGTGAGAGTGGCGATGCCTGGAGGTTGGAAGGAATGTGGGGTGGAAAGGGGGAAATGATTACAATAATCTACATATAACCTCAACAGAGAAGGGGGTGAGGGGAGACATTGGGCAGTGTAAGATATGAAAAAGTAATAATAATTTATGAATTATGAATGGCTCATGAGGCAGGGGTGAGGGAGGAGAGGTAAAAATGAGGAACTGATATTAAGGGTTCAAGTAGAAGCCATATGTTTTCGGAGTGATGATGGCAACAAATGTACAAATGTGCTTGACACAATGGATGGATGTATGGATTGTGATAAGAATTGTACGAACCCCCAATAAAATGATTTTTTAAATGTGCTGAAAATCTCGGCTTATACACAAGTATATACAGTAAATGTGATCCATTCTTATGTCTATGTTTCACATGTGTCTCTGGTTCACTTTAGAGGGCTTTTATGAGAGAGAACAGTATATCTCATTGCCCTGAGACAAAAATTAATTCTATTGATAGTGTCCTTAATTTAGACAACACTATAGAATTTAAAACACTATTGAGAAAAGATAATTACACAAGTATAGGCTGGCTTCAGAGCAGAATACATGAATTGCGAACGTCTACAGAATAAATTCTTAAGTGCTTTCACAATATATTACCAAAAACACCTACTTTTACTCTGAAAATTATTTTTAATTCTGACAAATTATACCTATATTAATTAATAAACCAAAAACCAAACTCATTGCCATCAAGAGCTCAACAGACTCCTAGAAACCCTGTTGGGTAGGGTAGAACTTCCCCTGTGAGTTTCTAAGATGAACTGTCCTATCTTTCCCCTGCAGAGCAGCTGACTGCTGACCTTGCAGTTAGCAGCCAGATGCATAACCACTACACCACTTGGGCTCCTCAATAATTACTAAATGAAGATTCAAATGAAATAGTAGCTCAAAGATATACACTGGCTAAAGTCCCAGGAGAGAGGAAGATCTATAGTAGCACATAAGAAGTATCTGCACACAAATCTGGAAGATTTTTCTGCTTACCTCCTACCTTCAAGTACACATCAAGGTAGTCACTCTGGGAAAATGAGAATGGCTTTTTCCTTAGTTCAGAAATGAGAAAACTGCATGGAGGGGAGAACCATATCTGACCTCCTCTGGCTTCCCTATTGCCAAGAAGCAGCGGCCAGACATACCCTCACCCTCCAGCCTTCATCCTTGACCTGATTCCAAAACCAGTCATTCCTCCCATGGCATGCTACTTCAGTGATGGGTTCAAAAATGTGTTCCAATGGCCACAGCGACCTCATAGACAGTACAATATAGGGGGTTTATTACGGATGCTAATAGGCAATAATAAGTTAGGATCAGTCAACAGTATGGATGGAGTCATGGATCCACAGCAGAACCCCTCTGCCCTCATCAATCAGGTCTCTTTTTGGTCCTCACTATCTCAGCCTCATGATCCACGAAATCCACTTGTTGTTCTGTCTCAACGTCCCTTAGTCTCAGCACCGCTTCTCTGGTCTCTCTTAGGATGTCCTTGCCTCCGTCTGCGGTGTCAGCCTGGCTCCTTTGCTTAGCACCATAGTCTCCTTGCCATGTCTCTGGTGCCTCTGGTTTTAGCCTCTGCCACTTGTGACAAAGATCTCGAACATGCTCTGTCGATGGTCCTGGGCTTTATCTCTGAGTCCGAGGTCGCTCTCATCGACAGAGGCTTTGATGGAGGTGTGGTTATTATATTTTAGCACATCATACCCCCAGGAAAACAAATGGTGCCACTTGGTTCACACCTTCTACTAAAGTCGGGTTGAGACTCACTTAAATGTAATAGTATAACAGAGAAATGCCTCTAAAATGGGATTACATCATAGAATCCAGAATCATAATACATCACATAAGTAGTTATGGCTAGAAGGTCCATGTTAATTGGCTACATCTCAAAGAATATTGATCCTGATGTTCTGGGTACCTTGTTCTCTTCACCACGTGTCTGCGTATCTTCTGACGTTCATACAAAGTCAATGGTAAAAGGCATGGGGGCGGATAAATACTGCTGTGGTACCCCAACATGAATTGATTAGGAGTTTATGCACATGAGACAATCAAGGTGACTTTAGAAAAATAAACAGTAGACAAAAATCTATGAATGTCATTCCAGCCTGAAAACAATTGGCCTTCAGTTTCACTTAATGCTTATATGCATTTAAAAAGCTTAGTTAACTAGCCCATAATTTAATATTAAAAGTGTTTCAAATCCACTTCAGAAAAATGCATGTACTTTGGACATTTTTATAGGGTGCAAAATCCAATCAAAACTAGAAAGAACATTGCTAAGCAAGATTTATCTTGCTAAATTATCTCTAAATATTTTCAAGCAACTCAGACATTGGGGCCAATATACTGTTTTTCTCATTCTAATTTTGACTTCAAAGGTAGTAACTTAATTGGGTATAATAAAAACCAGTGAAGATCTAGATGTAAAAGTAATCCATTTTCATTACAAAATGTTCAGAGCGCCTCATGTGCGCTGTGGTCGGCCAGCATTGGGAATGTGGATCCTGAGCTAGTCCAAAGGCAAACCACAAAGCAAAGGGCACTGTTTTTCTAAACATTCCTCCCTCAGATCTGAATTGGTATTTAAAAGGACAAAAGTATATTTCTAAAATATTTGGTCACAATAACAGCAAAAAAAACATAACCGAGAGAAACATTAGATGTAAATGGCCACGGTGCTCTGGGATTTAATTATTGCCATAACCTACACTAGAGGCAGCCCTGGTGGTGTCGTGGGTAAGCACAGGGTTGCTCACCCAAAGCAGCGCTCCCATCCACCAGGCTCTCTGCTCTTATTGACTTGTCAGACAGTGGATGGATTAGAGGGAGTTGGGATAAGTGTGTCTTGGAATTTCTTTAATCAATGTAGTCAATTGATCAAAATAATGATGAGTTTAAATGATTATAGATGAAATATTAGAAAACAAAAAAAAATCACAAGACTAGTCATTCTCTTCTCACTGATCTATTATAACTATCTCCTTGATTGTAGGAAACCATCCATTGGAGCTGCACTATCAAGAAAATCTGCACATTGGGGGAGTTTATGTATTTTTTTCTAACTGGCTAGCAAAAGTATGTGATATGTACACTAATTCATCCATCTTTACTTCTGGTAATACAAAGGGATTAAAGAGTATTGTTAAAGACTTTTTGTCATCCATAGATTATTCTGACACATTTCTGACACATTAAAAGAAAGAAAACTGAAACTTAAATGGACTTGTATGTCTTAAGTGACATACAAGTTCATTTCAAACATTAAAAAAAATAGATTACTCTGACATATTGCCTCGGATGAAGAACAAAAGTTCAAAGCATATCAAACATTAGGTTTGGCAGTTAGAGTTCATGTCACCTTGCCCTTGTGTAGAGGTGAAGTCTAACCTGTCAATCAGGTCACAGCCTGAAGATGCATCTTGGAAAGTATGGCCTTTAATAAGAGAGACAGGAGGATCCTGCCCTCCTCCCTCTGCCCCTTCACCTTCCTGATTGCTGGGTCTCTGTGCCTGTCTCCAGGGGCAGCCCATGTAGACCACCAGACCATGAGGCTGCTGGTGCCCTTCCCTGTTTCCACTGACCTTGGATCCACCCGATTCTGCACCTACCTGCCAGTGATTTCCACCTTTCACACCTTAAGCCTGTAGCCACAGGAGTCTGAAGAGCTAGCCTCAGACCCTTGGATTTAAGTTGGACTGGGCTGGAATGGTGTGATAGGTAGATGATTTTATGTCAACTTGAAGATATAGGGGTGGAGTCCAATCTGTCAATCAAGGCATAGTCTGATGATGCCTCCTTAGGGGTGTGGCCTTCTTATAAACTAAGGAACCTGGCGACCTTCCTCTCTCTCAGCCTCTCTGTGCTCTGGACTAAGCCACTGACTTTAACGCTCCATGCCCTGCCATGATTCCACCAGCTTTGGATCCAGGACACTCTATGAGCACCAATCTGTGCTCTTCCGGCTTCCTAGTTCAATGTTCTGCTTCACTGGCCTGTAGCTACATGACTCTGAACAGGGACTTATGGACTATCTATCATTGGCCTTAGAGACTTGAGTTGGCCTGGGCTGGGATGATTTCTCAATATAAAATTACTTCTTGACATAAAGCAAGTGTCACTGGATTTGTTTCTCCAGACAACCTGACCTAACACAGATGCTTTCTTGATATAAGATAACTTCTTGATATGAATCTCTTTCTGATTCAGATGTATCACAGGTTTTGTTTCTCTAAACAACTCAACCAAATACATTAGGATTTTGATTAAATTTCCTACGATTCAATTCATAGCTTGATTTTTATTTTACTTAAATTACTAGAAAATTTTGATAAAAATATATTTTAAAATCCATTTGAAGGAATTAAAGAGTGGTTGAGGCACACGGATTTGAGTTGCCAGTATTTGGTAAGAATAGAGCTTATATACATCAGCCTGTGTGATCGTGAAGTGTCGATGGGATCAGGCATCAGGCATCGAAGACCCAGAACAAAATCATGCCCGCTACAAAGGGGGGGGGCATGGAGTGAAGACCCAAAACTCATCTGTAGACAATTGGACATCCCCTCACAGAAGGGTCCCAAGGAAGGGATGAGCCAGTCAGTGTTCAGTACAGCACCAATGAAACATAAAACTTTCCTCTAGTTCTTTAATGCTTCCTTCCCCTCACTATCATGACCTCAATTCTACCTTACAAATCAGATTAGACCAGAGCATGCACACTGCTACAGATAAGAGCCCACAAAACAGGAAATCCAGGATAGATAAACCCCTCAGGGCCAACAATGAGAATAGAGATAGCGGGAAGATAACTGGAAGGTGGGGGGAGAAAAGGGAAAAAGATCACAAGGATCAACATATAACCCCCTCTCAGGGGGCAAACGACAAAAAAAGTGGGTGAAGGGTGAAAGAGGATGATATGTAAGATATGAAAATAATAATCTATAACTTATCAAGAGTTCATGAGGGAGGATGGGGGAGGAAGGGTAAAATGAGCTGATATCAAGGGCTCAAGTAGAAAGAGAATGCTTTGAAAACGGTGATGGCAGCATATGTACAAATGATCTTGACACAATGGATGAATGTATGGATTGTGATGGGAAATGTAAGGGCCCCCAATAAAAGTATTTAATAATTTTTAAAAGAGCTTATAGTGATATCCTTAACTACCTATATGCTACTTTTATCCTCAAAATATTGTTTTGTTTCATGGCTCAGGACAAGACTGAGAAGCTGGCCATGGGTGGCTACTAGGGAGACAGAGAAACAAATAGACAGTCAGGCAACTTCATAGGAGTGAAAAGATAAAAAATGGAATTTAGGTCTATCAACAGAGCAAGGATGAATTTCAATATTTGATTTTGTTCTTTATTTTTATCACTAACTCTGAGTAATCTATACTTCATTGATTTTTGCTCTTCTTCCTCTAAGACAGCATAGAATGTATCTTGATTTTTTCCAAGTCTGAAAATCTGTCTTGTCGTTGGACTGTTTGAGAACCTGTTGCTATCCAGTGGACTTAGAGCAACCCTCTATGACAGAGCAGGGTTTCCTAGGCACTGATCTTAAAGAAATCAAACTATCACATCTTTCTTCTGCAGCGTGGCTCTTGGGTTACCTACCTTTGGGCTAGCAAGTAAACATCCAGTCACTGCACCACCAAGGAGTCTTCATTAATGTAATAAACTATTTGGCTATTATCTCTTTTTCATCTTTTTAAAAAATGTTCTCTGTTTGGGGTGGTTGATGTGTTGTTCTATTTTTTGTTTAGCTTTCTTCTAACACTCTATGTTATTTAAAGAAAGAACACTCTAATTCAATGTGCCATCCAGGAAACTATGAAACAAATAGATGCTCAAAGAGCATCTAGTATAAGAAGTTGTGAGGAAGTTTTCCAGGGACGCTTGTTTTCTTTCTTGAAGAAAGGATATTTACCAACACAAAGAAGAGTGAGGTGAAGCCAGTGATTCCTACACCTAGCCATTCTGCCCTGTCTGGTGCTCTCCATTTAAGGTCAAAGTCAAAAATACCTTTATGAAAGTCATTTGTTTTTTAGAAACGATTTCATTTTCTTCTTCGTTTGACATAAGATATGGAATGTTATTTGCTTTGATCATGAAGTGTGAATGGACATGGTAATTGCTACTTTTGAAAACAAGTTTTTAGCTATCATTGTTGTTAGGTGCTGACTCATAGAGACCCTGTGTATAGTCTTCAGCCATATCACCCTGAGCATGCCCAATCTCACCTTTCTCAGAAGTTAAGTAGAGTCTGGGCTGGTTAGTGCTTGGAAGGGAGACCCTTTGTACAACACAGTGAAACGCCACTGCTGAGCCCGACAGCATCCTTTCAATCATTGCTATGTTTGAACCTACTCTGCCAGTTACGGCATCAATCCATCTCCTCCAGGGCATTCCTCTTGTTTGTTAGAACTCTACCATAACAAGCATGCTGTCTTTTTCCAGGAACAGGTCACTCACAATAGCATGTCCAAATTCTAAGAGATGCTCTCCCACCATTCTTACTTCTAAGTAGCATTTTGGCTGTACCGCCTGCCTATAAGACAGATTTGTTAGTTCTCACAGTCCTTGGTACGTTCGACATTCTTCACTAACACCTCAATTCAAATTCTTCTCCAGTCTTCCTTATTCCCTATGCAGTTTTCATATCCATAGGAGGCTACTGAAAATACCATTGCTTAACACAGGTGCGCTTTAGTCCATAGGTGACATTCTTTGCTTTCAAAGCTAAAGAGGCCTTATGCAGCCGATCTGCTCCATGAAATGCACAGTTGTGGATCCAAGCAAAAAGAAATCCTTAACAACTTCAGTCTTTGCTCCTTATTTCACAATGTTGTCTATGGGGCCAGTTGTGAGGATTTTTCAGTTGCAATTCAAAATGAAAGTTGTTGTCAAGAAGCATTAGGAAGGTACTACCACAACTCTAAAGAACAGACAGGACTGCCCTGTGGGCTTCTGAGACTGTAAGTCTTTATGAGAGGAGAAAGCCTCATCTTTCTCCCGTGGAGCAGTTGCTATTATTGAACTGCTGACCCTGCAGTTATCAACCCTATTAGTAATCCACTACACTACCAGGAAGATGGTGCATTATATTGCAGCAAAAGCGTCAAGTCTTTCTTCCAAGGTGTCATTATATGAACTAGAATCTCCAACCTTCCAGTTGCCAGGCAAATGCATTAACCCTTTATACCACACAGGGTCTCTGGCATTTAATATCCTATTCAATCCTCACCATTACATGGCTGTCTAGGCATTGTCATTTTCCTTGGACAGTCCCTCACAGAAGGGCCACATGAAAGGGATGATATATCCAAGGTCCAGGATAGTCCTGATGAAGCACAGAGATATCCTTTAGTTTTTAATCTCCCCCCTTACTATTATGGTCTCAGTTCTACTTCATTAATCGTGTGAGCCCTGTGTATGTACATTTGTATAAGTAAGGTTGTTTGCTGCATGAAATCCAAGACAGAAAAACCCTTCAGAAATAGTAATGGGAGTAATGATTTCCTGAGGGTATGAGGGGAGGGGAAAAGGGAACCAATAGTAAGGATGACTGTATAACCCCACTCATGGAGAGCTGATAACAAAATTATAGGTGAACTGATACACTGGATGGTGTTAGATACAGAAATGATAATAATAAGGGTTCCTGGCAGGTAGGGTGGGGGAGGGAGGGATAAGAGGAGCTGATATCAAAGAGTTCAGGAATAAAGAAAATCTTTTTTAAATGGTGATGCAGCAAGTGTACAACTCTGCTTGATCTAATTGAATCATGTATTGTTATTAATGCCCAGTAAAATGATTAATAAAAAATAGAAGGAAACCCTGCGTGTTGGAATTACACAGCTTGGATTAACAACCACATTGAAGTTCTATGTATTATCCAAGCAACATTTAAAAAGCTAGTGGCGCATAGAGTGAAAAATATTCTTGTTGAAGCAGCTTCAGTTATTTTTAAAGTGGAAGATATAGTTTCTCTAGAATAAATTGCGGGGGGGGGTTTGGAACACATTTCAAAGGTGGTAGAAAGTTCAGGTTTTTAGGTTCTCATGAAAAAGAGTTTGAACTTTTAAAATGTAGCTTAAATATATGACATTCACACGACTTGCTGTGTACTGCACTTCTGGCATATTTCCTTATCTTTTCTGACTGTCCATGGTTTTCCTCTAATTTTCACTAAAAATGAGCACAGAGTTCAAGCAGAGAGAATCTTTTACTCAAAAACACCTATATTTGAAAAGTTTTAATAACATTTGAAAAGTTTTTCTTTGTCTTGCTTATCTGGCTCAAAACACACCTTTAAGAGACTATAAAGACTTTTCACCTCAATTCTCTACCTGTCCCCTGTAGGAGGAGGCAAGCTTCATGGAGACACAGCAGAAATAAGGGGCAGGGTCTCATGTGCAAGCCAGCTGTGCACAGTGACATTTGCTTTCTAAGATGCTAATAAAGAGGTGCTTAATGTGCTTGTTTCTTGAGTTTTAGACATACATCAACCACACAAATACATACACACAAACTCACCCCAATGTCTTGTTAGATTTTCAACTCTTCCACAGCTTCTATTTACAGTCGGAGAACTCTTCCCATTTACTCAGTACTTCCCATCCTCCCAAGAAGAGGGAACCCTTCCTGTGTTCCTGGCTTCTCACAAATGTCTGCTTCTTCAGAAGCTTTGTTGTCAGTCCCCTAGCTCATTTAACCTGCTTTTAATTTAAAATAAAAACCAACAACTTCAGGTGTTAGGACACTTCCCTACAATGTTTTGTTGTTTTGCTTTGCGTTCCTTTGTTCTTCTTTCTTTCTTGTCTGCAAAGATTTCAGAAAGTCGTTATCTCTCCTCTCTTTTAAACTAGCAATTTAGTATTCAGATTATTTTGAAACCTCCCCTAATCAAAGACGGCACAAGTGAAGGTTTTTACAGCACTCTCACCCACGTGGTCCATATGCTATATTTTGGATAGGCAAGGTGTTAAATATACACTTTAATAAATGCAGTGAGGCTAAATTGAGTAAAGAATCGTGACATTTGCATTCGCCTCTCTGTACCAAATGAAAACAGGCAATCTTGCACGAGGAAGGAAAAATGTCCCTTTCATTTGGTTTTTAACACTTTGGTTCATCTATAGCTTGCACTAGAGCTGAAATGTTGAGACGTTAAAGCTGGGGTCTGCAGTAGGAGTCATAACCATATTTTGAGGTTTAATATAAATTCAGATGCCATTTAAATACTTGGGGATTATTAAATCAGCATTTTGTCTAAGTCCAGACAAGTGAGAAAAGCCTAGGGAGGGTAGTTTTCAGGTAGTTTATAACTCCCAGGCAAGTCCAAGGAAGGGCAATTGGAAAAATTGTCTGGTCATGTCCCTAAACATTTCCTCAAAGTAACAATGTTGTAGGGCCATATGATCATACCATAAATCCTGACTGTACCTTGACAACTGTGTACAATATGGTCAAAGTCCCAGAGAAAATCCTATACATTCTGTATGTATCCCAATCATCGTCCTTTTCCTATTTCTGTGGTCTCATCTCCACGATCAATTTGTTATATTGTGGTGACTTGTGTATTGCTGTGATGTTGGAAGCTGTGTCACTAGTATTTGAACACTAGTATTTGAACACTAGTATTTGAACCTGGTGTCAGCAGAGCTTCCAGACTAAGAACCGATTATGGAGAAATATTAGGCTGCCCACTTCTGAGGAATTCGCCGTTGAAAACCTATGGACGGCGTAGAAACATTGCCATAGATGAGAAGGAAAGCATTGTCAGGGACAGTGCCGGAAGATGAGCCCCTCAGGTCTGGAAGGGACTAAAGCATGACTCGAGGTAAAGGAAAGTCTTGAGGACCTTCATTTGCTGATGGAACATGAATTAAAATGAGCATAAACAGCTGCAAGCATCAGTTAATAGTTGTAACTTAGAACGTATGAAATATTGATTTGGAAAATTGGAAGTTGTCAAAAATGAAATGGAATAGCTACCCTAGGTGTTAGTGAGCTGAAATGAACTGGTATTAGCCATTTTGAATCAGAAAAGCATATGATGTCCTATGCTGGAAGTGGCAGATGCAAGAAGAATGGTGCTGCTTTCATCATTAAAAACGACATTTCCAGACATATCTTGAAATACAATGATGTTTGTCATAGGATAATATCTGTCCAAATTTAAGGAAATCAAGTCAATATATATATCATTCAAATTCATGCACCAACCACTAGTGAGGATGAAATTGAAGGGTTCATCAATTTTATCAGTCTAAAATTCATAAAACATAAACTCATTGGTTATTGGAATATTTATTGATTATTGGAATTCAAATATTGGAAACAAAGAGGAAGGAACAGTCGTTGAATATTTTGACTTTGGTGATAGAAATTAAGCTGATTATCTACTGATATAATTTTACAAGACCATTAACTTCTTCATCCCAAATAACCTTTTTATCAATAACTCATGTGACTGTACATGTGGACTTATCCAGATGGAAGATATAGAAATCAAACAGACTACTTTAGAGGGACGAGATGATGGAGAAGCTCAACATCAGCAGCTAAATCAGGCCAGGGACTGACAATGAAACAGACCTTCAATGGATCCTATGTAAATTCAGGTTGAAGGTGATGAAACTGTGAACAAATCCATGAGAGACAAATTATAACCTTAAGTCTCTCCCACTTGAATTTCTATAACATCCTGAGAATAGACTTGATGCATTAAACACTAATGATGGAAGAGCTGATGACCTGTGAGATGACCTCAAGGACATCATACATGAAGAAAACAAAAGGTCATTTAAAAGTCAGGAAAGCTTTTAAGACCACAGACACTATATCTTTTGATAGCTGGGTACCATCAGCTTTCTTCACCACATTTGCTTATGCACACATTTGTCTTCAGTGATCATGTCGGCAAGGTGTGCATCATGGAATGCCAGTTTAGTAGAACAAAGTGTTCTTGCATTGAGGGAGTACTTGTGTGGAGCTCCAATGTCCAGCTGCAGGTAAATAAGCAGCCATCTGGCTCAGAAGCAACAAAGTCCACATGGAAGAAGCATACCAGCTGTATGACCACGAAGTATAGAAGGAACCATGTACCAGTTATCAAAGAACACAAAATCATATCATTGTGTGCCCACCCTCCTGATATGATCACTGAAGACAAATGTGTGCATAAGCAAATGTGGTGAAGACAGCTAATGGTGCCCAGCTATCAAAAGATATAGCATCTGGGGTCTTAAAGGCTTGAAGATAAACAAGTGGCCATCTAGCTGAGAAGCAACAAAGCCCACATGGAAGAAGCGCATTAGCCTATGTGACCACAAGGGTTTGAAGGGATCAGGTATCAAAGAACAAAAAATCATATCATTGTAAATGAGAGTGAGTGCAGAGTGGAGACCCAAAGCCCATCTGTAGGCAACTGGACACCCCTTACAGAATGGCCTCGGGGAGTAGATGAGCTAGTCAGGGTACAGGGTAGCAATGATGAAACATACAACTTTCCTCTAATTCTTAAATGCGTCCTTCCCTGCCCCCACTAGCATCATCCCACTTCTACCTTACAAATCTGGCTAGACCAGAGTATGTACACTGGTACAGATAGGAACTGGAAACACAGGGAATCCAGAACAGATGATCCCTTCAGGACCAGTGGTGAGAGTGGCGATACCAGGAGGATAGAGGGAAGGTGGGGTAGAAAAGGGGAACCAATTACATATAACCCCCTACCTGGGGTATGGACAACAGTAAAGGGGGTGAAGGGAGACATCAGACAGTGTAAGATATGACAAAATAATAATAATATATAAATTATCAAGGGTTCATCAGGGAGAAGTGGGGAGGGAGGGGTAAAACAGGAACTAATATCAAGGACTCAGGTAGAAAGCAATGTTCTGAGAATGATGATGGCAACAAATGTACAAATGTGCTTGACACAATGGATGGATGTATGCATTGCACAATCTACGAGTCTGCAATAAAATAATAATTAAAAAATAAGTCAGGAAAGAAAGAATTAAAGCAGTGGTTCTCAACCTTCCTAATATCATGACTCTTTAATACAGTTCCTCATGTGTGGTGACCCCCCAACCATAAAATTATTTTCGTTGTTACTTCACAAGTGTAATTTTGCTATTGTTATGAATCAGGCAACCCCTGTGAAACGGCAGTTTGACCCCAAAAGGGGGTGCGACCCACAAGGTGAGAACTGCTGAATTAAAGTGAATGCCAGAAGAGACTTTGAAACTTAAATAGACGAAGTAGTTAAAATATATCCAAGCAGATGGCATCTGAAGACAGCGTGTAGAAATCACGAGTTGTGTCATGATCCGTCCATAACAGATGGCATGCGAAACACGAGTAAACTCGGAATCCGACAGCAATGTGTTAAGAAAACATCCCAGTCCAGTCCAGATCGAGTCCATAGTCTGATATTAGCCCATATGTCTTATACCAGTCTAAATTCCTATTCAAACTCACATAACAGAGGCAATGACGCTAAATTTCAGGAAGATCACAGGTGAGTGGGTGGAAAGTCTTGTGGATCCAGTGGTGGTAGAAGCATCTTAGCACTGGTGTATGTCTCCATGTGTCTCCTCTAGCTCCAGAACTCTGATTCTATCAGTGTATCTCCATTTGGCTTGTCAACTGGAATGTCTTGCAGGGAGTGTGTCTCCCACCGCCAAGGAGGAAGATAGGAGTCTCAGAATCCTCAAGAGAAGGCCATTGTCACAGGGAGGACTCACTGGCTATGGCCTGATTGACAGGCTAGACTCCACCCCTGCGAAAGTTGACAAGAGATTATGTAACTGCCACAGGGAAACTGGATTATACGAAGAAGACTGTAGCATCAAGATTGGAGAAAGTCTTATCAATGACTTGCTCTATTCAGATCACAACCTTGCTTGCTGAAAGGGAGGAGGACTTGAAACACTTGCTGATAAAGATCAAGGATTGAAGTTTTCAATAAGGATTACAACTGAATATACAGAAAACCCGAAATCTCACAACGGGACAAATACATCATGATACATGGAGGAAAGATTGAAGTTGTCAAATTTTTTGTCTTGCTTGGATTCCAAAATCAATGCTCATGGAAACAGCAGTCACGAGATCAAATAATTCAGTGGGTAAATCTGCTGATAAGACATCTTTTTTTCCCAATCATTTTATTGGGGGCTCCTACAATTCTTTCACAATCCATACATACATCCATTGCGTTAAGCACATTTGTATATTTGTTGCCATCATTGTTCTCAAAACATTTTCTTTCTACTTGAGCCCTTGGTATAAGACATCTGGATGTTATTTTGAGGACTACGGTGCACCTGACACAAGCCATGGTATATTCACTTGCATCATATGCATGTGAAAGTTGAACATTTAATAAGGAAGACTGAAGAAGAATCCATGCATTTTAATTATGGTGCTTAAAAGAATATTGCTGAAGTATGATGAATTTCCAAAAGAACCAACCAATATGTCTTGGAAGAAGTACAGCCAGATAGCAAAAAACTGAGCTGTTAACTGCAAGGTGAGCTGTTGGAACTCACCAGTCACTATGTGGCAGATAGAAGAGGCTGTTCCATTAAATCTTTACAACCTTAAAAACTCACAGGGACAGTTCTACCCTGTCCTATGAGCCAGAATCGATTCAATGACATTAAGTTTTGTGCTGGCGTCTACAGATTGTTTGCCTCTGAGGTTATCTTTTCCTTTAGCACAATTCTAAATTTCTCTTAACTTTATTACCTCTCTCCTCCTCCTCTTCATCTTCCTCCTCCTCCTCTTCATACTAGTCCTACTCCTCTTTTTCCTCCTCCTCCTCTTCCTTTTCCTCCTCTGCCTCCTCCTTCTACATGTTGGCTGCTGACTACAAAGTCATTGGTTTGAAACCACTAGCAGCTCTGAGAGAGAATGATTAGGCTTTCTACTCCCCAAAGAGTTACAGTCTCCAATTGATGTATGGATTATTATAATAGCTGTAAGAGTCCCCAATAAAATAATATTTTACAAAAAAATTTTTTTTGAAGAGTTACAGCCTCAGAAACTCACAGGTTTGCTGAGTCAGCAGTGAGTTTGCTTGATGGCAGTGAGTTTGTTTGGTTTTTGGTTTCCTTCATCCAGTTTCTGTGGAGTCAACTTCAAAGCAGCGTGGTGCCATGTCTGAGAAACTGATAAAATCCTTTGTTTGCTGGTGTGATTTAGTAGATCACCAAACCTTGGTTCCAAGGTACCTTTAGATGAATTAATTAGCAACTGAGCATATTAACTGTTTGCACTCCCTAGGGATTCCTCCTCCCCTCCTTCCCATTGCACAAAGAGCCGATTCTGACTCAGAGAAGGGAGGGCAGATTGAAGCAGCTCCCCCAGGTCTCCAAGGCGATCATCTTTACTGAATCAGACAATCTCATCTCCCGCAGAGCAGCTGGTGGCTGGAACTGCCAATACCTTTTGCAAGTAGCAATATGCTTTAACCAGTGTGCCACCAGTTATCCTGCCTTATTTTATAATCTCCACAAAATGCCTTAAATCCATAGAGAGGAAGCAAGGGAAATGCATTACTGAGTAATAATTCCCCAGTATATTTGGAGATGAGATTAGAATGCAGTGAATCAGAGAAATACCTTGGAGTCATGATATACGTTATCATGAGAATGAGTGTTATGATTCATCTTGTAATTCAAGAATACTGATACGATTGTAGTAGTGAAAAGAAGCGCTAAGTAGGAATATATCTTCTCTTATTTTATTTGAAGTATATTCTTAAATAGTTTTCAAACCGACAAGGGAAATACTCAGGCACTCTCCTTGATTAATAACGCCAAACTTTCTGGATGAAAACTGAAACCAGGAATCATTCAAATCACCTCTTACTGAAATCTCCAGACTTGTTGAAATATCAAGCACAACCTTTTGACAAGTGCTTCCTCTGGAAATCTAAGACTACGAAGCGGTCTCCCATGTCTGACTCTAAGAGCAGAGGGTCGTCAGCTACAGAATGGCGCAGAGGGAGGAGGGGGTGGCAGGCCATCCAAGAGGCTGTTGCAGGGGCTGGCGGTCTCCTCTAGCACAGAAGACAGGAAGTGGTGAACATCTTTCTTGAGGGAGAATTCTTTAGAAGTGGAACACGGTGAGTTGGTATCTAGCAAAGAAAGACGAGCAGTTCTGGCATTTATAAGAGCTCACACCACGCTAGGCTTCCTGCCAAGTACTTGGCATACGTTACCTCATTAAAACCTCACCACAACCTAAGGATACGGTTCAAAATGAGACTATCACTACTAGTGATACTAATAACAATAAGAGGCATGATTTATTATGTGATTACTCTAAACCAAGAACAACCCAGAGCACTTTACGCATCAAAGTATTTAACCCTTACCACAGCCTTTCAAATAAATCCAACTTAATAGATGAGGAGGTTGAGCATCAAGAGGTTAACTTAGGTGAGTAGGTACCCTCAGGGAAGGCAGAATCTTACTGAAGCAGGCATTGCTAGAGCACACTGCAATGTGCAATCGATAGTCTACATGCTCCTCCAAATCTAGCACAATTTCTATCCACAGTGTTCTGTCCTGTGTCTCAATCAATGATTATGGTGAACTGGGAGCTCAGTAATACAAACCCAGCAGCTGCCCTGAGAGAGAAAGATGTGGCAATAAGCTTCAGTAAGGATCACAGCCTTGGAAATACTACAGGGAGGAGATTTGGGGAGTTAGACTGGTGCATGAACTAAACACTTGACGTCTTCCCTTTATCACACATACCCAAGAACCTAGGGAAGTAGATACAGACGCTAAGCCTAGAACTCGGAACTTCCAACCGAAAGATTAAGGAGCAGTTCAAAACCTGACTAGAAGAAACTGAATGAAAACAGTGAAAGAGAAAATAGATGGAGAGGTGACTTTTCAAGCCAATGTAGCCATTTTGAGTTGTAAGATGACAACGTCATGTAATCCCCACTAAGTCAGAGACCTGGTGTAGACAAACCTGGTGGAGACAAATTGAAGTGAGGGGTGCAGGACCAACCCAGATATAAAGGGTGGAAGGTGTAAGAAAGCATTCTCTCACTTCACAGACTTGGCAACCACCGAGCAGAGTGAGGACAAGGGAACGGGAACAGAACCATTCACTAGCTGTGGGCATTAGTTACTTGGGAAGGGTGACTTACGCATCAGGGAGGGCTTTTGGGGTCTGACTGAAGACATACACCTGTGACCACGATGGGCACAAGGGAGCGGAGTAGTGTGCTCTCCACCCTCTCATCCCTCTGACAAGGGGTCCAGTGATACTCTCCGGCTACCCCTCTCCCACAGGGTGGCTGACCCTAATAATCTCCCCCAAAGCAACATCTCCCTTCGCTCCACTCCCCCAGGAGCCTTTGTCGTGTGTCCACTGCTTCCACAGTCAAAAGTGCCCACTCCTACAGATCTAGTTCTCCACCACTGCCAGCTCTGCAGTCAGTGGAACATTCTGGATTCAGTGCTGCTCTCCCGCCACCTCTGCAGTTAGCAGCATGCAGGGACCACTCTCCAGAATAAGCCACATTTTAGGACAAAAAGCAAGCCTCAACAACGTTTAAAATGTAGAAAAAGTACAAAGCAGCTTCTTAGATCACCATGATATAAAATTAGAAACCAATAACAGGAAAAGCAACGTTAGAAATGTCAAATACATGGGAAATTGAACACCACTTTTTCAAATTACTGAGCAACAGAAGACATGATAGTTAGGGTTGCAAACTTGCCTGAGCCAGGACCCCCACCCCCCACCCCATGAAATAGAATTGAAACCCCACCAGGAAATCCATGTACCAATAGCAAGCTAATCTTCAACCAAATCTGCTGCTGCTGTTAGGTGACTGAGTCAGTTCTGACGCGGATCAACCCTGCGCACAACTGAATGAACTGCGCCCTCCTCACAATTGTGCTGATGTTTGAGCCCTTCACTGCAGCCACCGCGCCAATCCATTTTGTAAAGGGCCTTCTTTCTCTTGCTGTCTCTCTACTTCGCCAATTACAATGTCCTTTTCCAAAGTGTGATGTCCTTGTCCCTCCTGTCCAAAGTATGTGAGTCTCGTCATGCTTGCTTCTAAGGAGAATTCCAGCTGTGCTTCTGCCCAGACAGATGTGTTGGTTCTTTTGGCAGTCCGTGGTGTTTTCAGTGTTCTTCACCAGCACGACAATGCAGATGCGCTGATTCTTCTTCAGTCTTCCTTATTCAATGCCCAACTTCCACATGCAGATGAGCTGACTGGTAATACCAGGGCTTGGGTCAGGTGCACCTTAGTCCTCAAAGGACAAACTCCTTGACAACTACCATCCCCCCTGCCATTTTACCTTTGGTTTTGAGAACTTCAGTTTTCTTTTAACCAATACTGAGATCGATTATCATTGATTTTTATCAGCAAATGCTTCAAGTATTCTTCACTTTCTGCAAGCAGGGTTGTTCCATCTTCCTATCATAGGTTGATAATAAGTTTTCCTCCAATCCTAATACCCATTCTTCTTCATATAACCAAGGTTCTCAGATTATTTGCTCAGCATACAGATCGAATAATTATGGTGAGGGGATACAACTCAGATGCACCCTTTTTTATTTTCAAAACATGCAATATTCCCTTGCTTGGTTGACACAACTGCCTCTTGATCCATGGCCCTATTCCTCATGAGCCCAATTAAATGTTCTAGAATTCCTAATCTTCTCAAGGCTATCAATAGTTTAGTATGATCCACACAGTTGAATGCCTTTCCACAGTCAATAAAAGACAAGTCAACATATTTCTGATATTCTTTGATTTCAGTCAAATTCATCTGACATCGGCAAGAATCTCCCTTGTCCTCTTCTGAATTTGATCAGGATCTCTGGAAGCTCCCTGTCAATAGACTGCTGCAGACACTGTTGGATGATCTTCAGCAAAATTTTACTTTCATGTGATATTAATAATATTGTTCCAAAAGTTGTGCATTCTGTGAGTTCACTTTTCTTTGGCGAGGGTACAGATCCATTCCAAATGGATCGGAAACTTTTCCAATTAGTTGGTCAAGTAACTGTCTTTCAAATTTCATAACATTGGGGTGGGGAATGTATGGATGTGCTTTATACAATTGATGTATGTATATGTATGGATTGTGATAAGAGTTGTATGAGTCCCTAATGAAATGTAAAAAAAGAAAAGGAAGAAAGAAAGAAAGAAAGAAAAGAAAATTATTAGGGCAAAGAATGTACAGATGTGCTTTATACAATTGATGTATGTATATGTATGGACTGTGATAAGAGTTGTATGAGCCCCTAATAAAACGTTTAAAACAAACAAACAAAAATTTCATAGCATAGACAGTGAATGCTTTCAATAATTCACCAGCCTATTGAAACCTTTCTGTTTGTATTTCTTCAATTCCAGGAATCTTGTTTTTGGCTATTGCTTTCAGTGCAGCTTGAACGTCTTCCTTCGATGTCATCGGTTCTTGCTCATGTGCTACTTCTTGAAATGGTTGACTGTTGACTAGTTTTGGGGGGTACTGTGACTTTATATATACTTTCCATCTTCTCTGGATGCTTCCTGCGTCACTGAATATTTTGCCCATGGGATCCTTTAATTATACAACTTGAGGCTTGAATTTCTTCTTGAGTTCTTTCACTTTAAGATATACTGAGTACGTTCTTCTTTTTGGCTTTCCAATTCTAAGTGTTTTCACATTTCATTATAATATTTTATTTTGTTTTCTTGGGTTGCCTTTTGAAATTTTCTGTTCAGCTTATTTAGTTGATCAATTCTTTCATTTGCTTCAGCTACTCTACAATTAAGAGCAACTTTCAGAGTCTCTTCATACATCCACTTTGTTTTGGTTTGTAGAAAACACCATCTGAGTCCCTGTGTTAGTCTGGGTAGACTAGAGGAACAACTTCATGGACACGGATATGTGTATATAAGAAAGAGCTTTATATACAAGAGCAATTGAATATTGAGGAAAGGTCCCAGCCTAGTCCAGATCAAGTCCATAAGTCCAATATTAGCCCATATGTTCAATACCAATATATACAGTCCTCTTCAGACTCACAAAACACATGCAAAGATGCCAAATGCAGGAAGATTACAGGCCAGTAGATGGGAAGTCTTATGGATCTAGTGACATTGTAAGCATTTCAGCGCTGGCAGGGGTCTCCACGTAGCTTCTCCAGCTTCAGAGATCTGGTACACACAGACACACACACACACACACACACACACACACTGTGCTTTAGCATCTTCCTTGGGAGAAGGCAGAGATGAAATCTCCCCCTAGAATTTGACTCTAGAGATGGAAATTCAACTCAGACCCATCTATGGTCACAGCCTCACACCCCGGCTACAAGGGGTCTTACCAAAGGTGAGCTGCTGGTCAAGTCTTCCTCCCAAGACTATTCATCAAAGGCACACGCCTGAAAATGAAGATGTCCACTCTAATCTAATCTTACATGTTTATAATTCTCTGGTCCTAATCAAATGTCTTGTGAGCTTACCTATTTGAGATTCCATAACTACTCTGTCTGAAATAAAATATGTTTATGCATAATAAACATGAGCATTTTCTTTTCATTTAGTTTTAAAATTAAAATGCACCAAACAGCACTCTTAGGTTTGAGAACTTCCCTTTGCACTATATCCTCCTCTACATGTATTTTATACAAGGTATGTCTATAATTTATTTTCTATTTTGTGAAATATTTTTCATGATTTCAGTTTTTAAAGTGCTATAGTACCTCCAAATGTTTCATTACCTCTGCCCAATGTCATTATTACACTCTCATTTTTACCTCTGTGTCTTTTCCTGCTATTTAGTGCATATCTGTTATCTAGTGCTGCTATCATGGAAATGGGTGGCTTAACATCTAGAACTTTCCTCTGTGGCAGTTTAAAGGGCTAGCGATCTGAATCAGGGTTACCTCTTCTAGCGGAAGGTGTTTGTATCTTAGGAGCTTTGGCTTGTGGGCATTTTTTAAGCTTGGCATCTCTTTCCCCACCTCTCTTGCTTTTGATTATTTGTTTGATCTTTTATATTTCAAAACAGATTGTCTCAAAAAACAGCCCAAACCACTCCTGTCTCATTAAGGTGACAAGGACAAACCATCATAGGACAACAAACATCGAGCCTAGAACTTACAACGTACATTTTTTTCGGGCCCCCAATTGAAGGAAATACAATACCCAGGAGTACAGCCATGTCAGCTGCTGCCTTCCAGAAACAGACGTACAGTTCCTGTCATGCAGGTTCCCAAGAAGAGAAAGGTTTAAGGTGTATGAAGTTAGATATAAAAAATATCCCAGTCTGTCATATGAGACAGAATTTCATGCTGTTATTGATCCTGAAACTAGACTGAAGTGTTTTGCATGGCATTTGTCTTGGTTATCTAGGACTGGCTTATTTTAAAAAATGTTTTAAAGAAAGAAAGATAAATAAAAGTAGTTTCAAAACACAAATTTATTTTCTCAAAGTTTTGAAGATAAATTATCCAAATTCTGAGTTCATGCGGCTAGTCTCTCTCCCTCCCTCTCTCTCTCCTTCCTTCTCTCAGATCCTGGGGAAAGACACTTCTTTCCCTTCCTGTAGCCACAGGCATTTCTGAGGTTTCCTACCTTCTTATAAATATATTTCCACGTGGCATGTCTTCTCCTTTGTGTGTCTAAGTCCTCTCTGCTCTTTGTACAAGACATCATTCAAAAGGGATAAGGACCGTCTCTATCTGGATGTAGCCTCATTAACATGAAAAAGCCTCTTTCTAAGAAGGGTTGTATTTATAGTGTTGGGACTTAGGTCTTCAATATAACTTTTTAGTACACACCATTCAATCTCCAACAGATCCCACATATAAATATGAGCATGAAGCATCTAAAGGCCATGTGTATGTCCAGCTATCTTCCCTCTCACTCCCTGTCCTCATGTGTTCATACATAAGCTGAGTTCCATTGATCTGTATTAAGCGTCTTATTGCTCAGACATTGTCACTAGTGACTAGACTAAAAGGAACACAGAGAAATGACTTCTCATACATGGAGAAGGGATGATTGACTCCTGCACTTCCCTTATTCACTGAGCTCCTAACAGCTGATACATCTTTATATATGACCAGAGTGCTCTAATATTTACTATTTATATGCGCTAATCTATCACTTAAGATAAGTGCCTTCATTCTAAGGGTGAGATCTCCCAGTCTGATCTCTAAGAAGAAACCATGGTAATTCATTACAGTGCTTTCATTACCCTTTTTTGTTTTAGTTTTATAAAAAAAGGCAAAGTGCTTTCAAGTGCTTATACAATCCTCAGATTATCACAATATGTCCAGAGCTGAAGACCAAGAGTTAGTGTGAGTTCACTGATTTGGAAAAGGTTGACTGTATAAGCTCATTAGTACCAACTGGGCAATGAGACAATGCAAAGAACTTTTGTAGAATCATAAAATATTAATGATATAACCTGGGCTCTATGTTTGTAAATGAGAAAGAATAATAACCAGAAACATGGTTCCTCAAATCATCCCAACGACTGACTGACTCCCAGGACAACAACGACCCTGACATTTAACCCATGAAAACCCAAACATCCCAGGTTTCAAGACAATAAATAGAATCAGAATGTTCATCTTTAACAACGAATAGCTTCATAAACAGCAATGCAAATATTTTATGGTTTGATAATTCGCTAACTATGTGTCACAACTTTCCCAAGGACCCGTGTACTTTCTGTCTTTCTCCTGTCCTTTTCCGCTGTTTGCCTTTAATCCTAATCTGACCTATTAAGGCTGCAATATGGTGGAAGCAGATCTCAGCACTCTAGCTTCATGTGGAGATGTCCAAAGAAAAGCTGGATGGAGTGTTATTCCTTGTACCACTTTTAAGTACACAAAGGAAATTTGTTTTAAATTCTTTCTTTGCACGACTCCCCAAGTGATGGGATGATACCTCATTGGTATATTTGTGTTGCTGCCCATTCCCCAAAACACTAAGAGCAGAATCATCCTGCTTGGTTTTCATTAGTGACTCTCAAACTTCTTCCAACAGTGAAATCACCTGGGGAGTTTTACAAACTACTTAAGCCTTTGTCTCACCCCTAGCGATTCTGATTTAATTGGTCTGGCAAGTGAATTTAAGATTTCCCTGGGTGATTCCATTTGCAGCCAAGGTTAAGAACCTCCGGATTAGATCAATTAAAAACAAGCATAATGATTCCTAAACAAAATTAGGGCTAGCAAGAAAGATGCAGATAGGCAGGGTGTCACAGTAACTGATTTTGAGTTAGGCACACAATTGTCTCTGCCCCAAAGATTAAAACAAAATTTTAAACGATTTATTTCTTTTATTAATACCTCCCATCTTTGCTCTAATGTGCTTATTTCTAAACTAAAACCAAACCCACTACTATAGAGTTGATGCCGACTCATAAGGACCAGGGATAGTTCAAAGACGGTAAATCTTTAGGGGAGAAGACAGGCTCATCTTTCTCCTAAGGAGCAACAGGTGGTCTTAACACCTGACCTTGCGGTTAGTCAATGCCTAACCTATAGTCCCACTAGCTCTTCTTGTGTGTTGATTTACGTTATTTAATTTGCTTTCTATTCAGTTCCTTGGTCACACTAGAATCAATGCCTTTCTCATTAACTACATATGGGTAGTATATACTGGAGTGGATACTGTACACATAGGATATTTCTATCTTTGCAAAAATTTCTATAGAGCAGCACTGATGTAGAATGACAAATTTAACACAGTTCAATTTGCTTTGTACCAGGAATTAAAAACATGGCGATTATTAATACACAGCCCTGCCCTCAGAACTCCACAAAGCTTACTGTGTACCTGAAAAACATTTCATTTAAATGACTAATTATGAGATGTAAATAAACATAAAGCATTCATACAGACTAGTTCAGAAGTAAGAGGTATAATAATCCTTATTTTTTAAGGGGCCACACATCTCAGGCTCATTTCTTTCCTTAAATATTAAACCAGTACTCCCATATACTTTAATTCATGCTCAAAATACATGAAGCCAGCTCACCATCATCATTTCTAAGGCATATCTGTTTTTTCAAAGCAGATGTATTTATTATTGTGGCAATCGGTGACATATTCAATATTCCTTGCCAACATCATAATTCAAATACAGCCTTTTTTCTTTTATCTTCCACATGCATTGCTGTGATTTTACACAATATGCACTGTTACATGCGAGGTGGCTAACTGCAAGTTCAGCAGTTCAAATCCCCCACCTGCTCAGGAGAACGCTAACGCTGGCTGTTAGATTTTAGCCCCGGGGCCCCACGGAGCAGTTCAACTTGTGCCTGGGGGTGTCTCTCGACAGAATAGACCCGCTGGCAGTGGGTGGGTATCTTCCCACGCACGTGGGCAACTGAACATATCATGGCTTGGCCCAGAGAATCTTAGTCCTCAACGTGACACCTTTGCTTCCGAACAAGTTTAAAGAGAAAGAAAACAAAATCAGTTTAAAGTGTTCTTTGGCAATGCATCTGGTTTCTTGACCGCTGTTTTCCTGGGCATTTCGTGGGTATACAAATAAAATGTAACTCTTGACAACTTCAATCTTCTCCTCGTTTACCGTGATGCCATCTATTAGTCTAGTGAAGCTTTTTCATTTATGTTCTTATGGGGAGGTGTCATTTGTACTAACATCAACAAAGGCTGTAGACTTTGTTCTTCATCAGTAAAACTTCAAGTTCTCCACACGTTTAGCAGGAGAGATTCTGCTGGATGCACATGATAGTCGTTGATGAGTCTTCCCCCAATTGGCCACCATGATCTTCGTTGTGTAGTGCAGCTTCTTGGATTCTGTGCTCAGCACACCAATTGAGTAAGTCCGGGGAAAGGATACAAACCTGACACACACCTGTCCTGATTAAAAACCATCCAGTGTCCCCTTGTTTTGTGCCAACAACTGCCTCTGGGCATACTTGAAGTTTCTATATCAGCCCCAAACCCGGAAACTCCCATTATTCTCAGCGCTATCAAAGACTCTGCTGTGATCCACATAAGCCAATGTCTTTGCATAGTCAATAAAACACAAGTAAACAGCATCCTGGTGGTCTCGGCTTTCATCCATGACCTATCTAGCATCAGCAGTGATATCTGTTGTTCCATAGGCTCTTGACTCTGCCTTCGATTTCTGGCAGTGCCCCAGTGGCCGACTGCGGCATGTTCTGAATTGCCTTCAGTAAAATTTTACTTGCACGTGATTTTGATATGGTGGTTGCATTCTATCAGATCACCTTTTGTTGGGATGGGCAGAAATGTGGATCTCTTCCAGTCAATTGGCCAGAGAGTTATCATCAAAATTTCTTGGTACAAACTAGTGGGTTCTTCCAAAGTTGTATCAATTTGTCAAAACATTCCACATTGTGTTCTGCCAAAACCTGGGACCTTGTTTTGTGTCAGTACCTTCAGTGCCACTTAGACTTCTTCCTTAACACCACCAGTTCTTTTTATTGTTTTTTAAATCATTTTATTAGGGGCTCATACAACTCTTATTACAATCCATACATACATCAATTGTGTAAAGCACATTTGTACATTCATTGTCCTCATCATTCTCAAAACATTTGCTCTCCACTTAAGCCCTGGTATCAGATCCTCATTTTTTCCCCTCCCTCCCCACTCCCCTTTCCCTCATGAGCCCTTGATAATTTATAAATTATTATTTTGTCATATCTTTCCCTGTCTGACATCTCCCTTCATCCACTTTTCTGTTGCCCGTCCCCCAGGGAAAAGGTCACATGTAGATCCTTGTAATTGGTTCCCCCTTTCTAACCCACCCTCCCTCTACCCTCGCAGTGTCACCACTCACATCACTGGTCCTGAAGGGATCATCTGCCCTGGATTCCCTGTGTTTCTAGTTCCTATCTGTACTAGTGTACATTCTCTAGTCTAGCAGACTTGCAAGGTAGAATTGGGATTATGAGAGTGGGCGGGGGTGGGGGGAGCAGAAGAAGCATTTAGGAACTAGAGGAAAGTTGTATTTTTCATTGTTGCTGTATTGCACTGTAATTCACTTGTCTCCTTCCGGAAACCCTTCTGTAAGGGGATGTCCAGTGCCCTACAAATGGGCTTTGGGTCTCCACTCTGCACTGCCCCCCTCATTCACTATGGTAAGTTTTTTTGTTCTGATAATGCCTGATACCTGATCCCTTCAACACCTCATGATCCCACCAGCTGGTGTGCTTCTTCCATGTGGCCTTTGTTGCTTCTGAGCTAGATGGCTGCTTGTTTACCTTTAAGCCTTTAAGACCCCAGACACTATATCTTTTCATAGCCAGGCACCATCAGCTTTCTTCACCACATTTGCTTATTCACCCACTTTGTCTCCAGTGGTTGCGTCGGGAAGGTGAGCATCATGGAATGCCAATTTAATAGAAGAACGTATTCTTGCATTGAGTGAGTACTTGAGTTGAGGCCCAATGTCCTTCTGCTACCTTAATATAAACCTATAAATATATGCACATAGATCTATTTCCCCAGCCACATATAAATTATATTTGCATATATATATGTCTTTATCTAGACCTCTATAAATGCCCTTTTCCTCCCAGCTTTTTCCTCTATTTCCTTTGACTTTCCTCCTGTCCCACTATCATGTTCAGTCCCCACCAGGGTTTCAGCAATTCCTCTTGGTTACATTACCCTTGATCATGCTCTACCAGGCCTCTCACACCCTCCTCACCACCAATTTGGATCACTTGTTTTTCCCTTGTCTCTGGGTTTGTTAACACCACTACCTTTCCCCCCACCTCCTCTTCTCCCATGTCCCCCCAGAACTGTTGGTCCTGTTGTTTTCTCTTCCAGATTGTTCATCCAGCCTATCTTATTTAGACAGACCTATGGAGATAATAACATGCACAAAAACAAGATAGAGCAAAACCAAGCAACAATATACAACAAAACAGCAAACCAATGACAAAACAAAACAAAGAAAACACAACAAGAAAGAAAAGCTTGTAGTTAGTTCAAGGATTGTTTGTTGGCCTTTAGGTGTGTTTTCTAGTCCAGTCTGTTGGGGCACCATGCCCTGGCCCCAAAGTCCACCTTCAGCATTCCCTAGGGACCTTGCCGCTCCGTTCCCTTGCACCCCCTTAGTGTTTTGCCTCAGTGTGGTAGGATCAGATGGGTGCAATCCCCACACTGTGTCTCCAGTGTTGTGCCCTGAAGGGCTATGGATCAGTGAGGGGTGTCACGTCTCATAGTGGGGCTGGCCATGAACAACACCAGTTCTTGATCATATGCTGCCTCCTGAAATGGTTGAACACTGACCAATTCTTTTCGATATAATGATTATATGCATTTCTTTATCAGCCAACCATTTTTTCCATAGAATTTTATACTATTGCAACTCAAGCCTTGGATTTTTCTTCAATTTTTTTCACTTTGAGACTTGCCAACCTGTTCTTCCATTTTGCTCTTCTTACTCCGGGTTTTTGCAGATTGCAGTATAATACTTTGCCTTCTCAAGCTGCCCTTTGAAATCTTCTGCTGAGTTCTTTTTACATCATCATCTCTGCCATATGCTTTAGCTTCTATTTTCAAAAACAAGTTTCAGCATCTCTTCTGAAATAGAGTTTTGTCTTTTCTGCTGACATTCATTTTGGTCTTTTCTTTCTTCTCTGTCTTTTAAATTTCTTTCTTCATGTATGATATCTTTGATATCATTCCACAGCTTACCAGGCCTTTGGACATCAGCCATGAGAACACTGAGGAGAAGAGGTGCCTCTTAGGACACGCCAAACCACCAAGCGTTCCCCTTGCAGTGTCATCGTCAGGCACCGCAGTAAACACAGAGTAGCCACATTTGGAAAGTGTGGCCTTGAAATTTCTTGGTCATAGTTGACTGAATGAAACAGAACCCCAATGAATTTTAGCCTCAAGAATTATAAATGGTATGAGACATACAACTCTGGAGGTTTCGTGATATTAAATCTCACTTAGAAAGCTCATAAAAGAAAAAAAGAAAGCTCATAAGACACAAAAATAGGAAGCCAGAGTGCCAACTTTTACATGTACAGCCAAGCACACAGAAAATTACTTCTGCCTCGCTGCTGTGTGGACTCGCAGTAGGTGAGCAATATGGGGAGCCCAGGCATCGCAAGTCAGTTGGTGTGCATGGAATCAGAATCACTCTATTTGAATGGTAAGTTTCAGATGTCTGTGGTGGTTTGGGGTGTCTATTGTCACACAGGAATTGTTTCTCCGGCTGTCTTGACAGGTCACAGAAACAGGGGCTAAACAAGTGGAAAGAATTACAGGTCCACTTTGTAAGTTGTTTTGAATCTGCAAGGGAAAGATTCGTTCCTCGTTCACTCTTTCTGTGGTAACTGACTCAGTCCCTGCCACTAGAATCCATAAATGAGACCTGTTTTCAAAAGCTGTGATAGCGATTGCTTTTGTCAGCTTATCACACTTGTTCCAGCACACTGCCCCATCCTCCTTTGCAGAGTCTAAGCAGGGCAGTGACATTACTCTGGCCTTGCCAATCAGAGCCTTTCTTCTTGATTATTTCTCACAGAAGTTGGCCAGGGAACGGAGAAACCAGTGACTTCTAACCTCTGAGTTCATGAAGCTGACTGAATGTGAAGTGACTTAATTCTCAAAGCACTGTTCTCTGCCTTGTGGAGAATGTCTGGTAGTAGACGAGACTGACAGGTATGTGTGCATTTTGTAAACCCTTCAGGAGATTCGTGACTTTGTCCCCTGAAAGAGCAAAGATGCTGGAAAAGAAACATAATTAAAGAATGAAAAAGTGTAGTTTTCTCAATTTTACTACAATTTTAATTCCATAAAATCCATTTTAAAATGACAATATAAAATAAAGTGTGCTGAATCCTTTAAACTTTGGCTAGAGATGGGATGTACCCCAAACCAGTTTCTTGTTTGCATTAATTCTTGGTCTAACATCAAATGAATATTAAATGAAATGTTTGGTGTTTACCCCAAAATATGTTCTTTCAAAGTAAGCCAGATTTCCAGAAAGTGAGAGATTGGTTTTATAGACTGGCTTTGAATCTTATTTCTCAAGTCAAATGGAATGTCATTTCTGACAGCCACTCGAGATGGCAGAGAGAGGTCATTTTAAAAGAAATCTTTATCTTCAAATAAATTTCAGACTTTTTAGGTGGGGTGGATGTTCCTAGCCAGGTGAATATTTTGACAGATACACTTCAGGCATTTAAAGGGGCTTTCATTTTCTGGTTCCATATTCTTACATTTTAGGCCAACACAAAACATGCCAAAAAGGTAACATTGTCATCCTTTAGGACACCGTCTCCTGCATACATTCAAACTGCTCTCTTCAGATTTTTACATATTTTTAGTGCTTGCAGGAACCAAGGAGCAGGAATTGCACACCCTCCCTGGACCCACCCCACTTGTAGGGTGTCACAAGGTGCCAACAAGGTAAGCACACTATGTGGATGGAGGGAAAATTAAGCAATTATATTTCAATCGATTTTTCACAATGCCCCAGTGTGGTAGTTCAATATTATTTCCAATCTCTTGACAGATGAAAAATCAAGGGGTTAAAATGATTTCTCCCCAAAGCTTCAGTGGCTCAGGATGGGTCAGACTTCTGCCCCTGAGACATCTCCACTGGAATGTCAGGTCCTAGGTGTTAATTTACTCATCCATACTGGCTCACCTCCCAAATAAAACCTTCAGAGGGGTGCTGCTTGTCCTTAAGTCAAAGCCAGAGGTTGAATGCTTCCAAAATAGCTCTGGGTAATTGCCCGTTGGCAGTTGCTGTCATATGTTCTTCAGGTCAGAGAAAAGCTTGGTTGGCATTTCCCCTAAATCTCATAATGGGGGACAACTCTTCTCAATACAGATGCCTGAAAAATCACTCATTAAAAACTCATTTGCTCTCTTCTAAAATGTTATTCACCCTGGAGCGGTGCTGCATTCAGTTGCCAACACTTGGCTTTGTCTAACGTCATCTCCATCAGTGTCCTACGGCTGTCGTAACAACATACTACAAACGGAATGGCTGAGAGGAGCAGCACTTGATTCTTTCACAGTTCTAAAGGTTAGGAGTCTGAATTCAGTTTGTTGCCAGGGTCAAATTTTCTCAAGGCTCTAGGGGTAAGATCCTTCTTGTCTCCTCTGGCTTCTGGCCGCCTTCGGCATTCCTTGACTTACAGCAGCAGTAGAATTTCCTTACCGCATGCCTCCCTTTTCTCTGTGTGTCTCTTCTTATTTGTAAGCACAACACTTAGATGGAACTAGGACCTATGCTACTCTAGTATAATTTTATGATAACACCTGAAAACACCCTATTTCCAAATAAAATCCCATTCACAGGTACCAAGGGTTAGGCCTTTAACATTAGTCTTGGGGAACATGAGTCTTAGGGAGATGGAATGTGGGGATCCTGGGGAGCACTTGAGGCCTGAGCTGGAAAAAGCCTAGAATAGAGAAAGCTCTTTAAAAAGACAATGAGATGGTACAACAAGGGATAGTGATTAAAAAAAGGTTAATTTTTTCCTTACCAAAGTTCTCTCCATATATCAAGATGCTCAAACCAGCTAGGAAGAGGCCCAGCTCGAATGGTGGCACTTTTTCCCCAAGTATTTTTGATAATGTGCCAAAATTTTCCAAAGGAGCTTAACTTAAAGATACCTGCATGGTTAGAGATTCTGATGCTGTCCGTACTTGGCCCAAGAACTACAAAATGCTATGGTAGTGTACCAGGCTGGCTTCCAACTGCCATCATTTCCTCTCTTTGCCTAGAGATTTCCTCTGGCCACTGACTCCTGCTCTGCTAGGACTAAAATTAAAATCCTCCCCCTCTAACACTCAAACAAAGCTGGGCAAGAATTAATACTTAAATATCCCAGCTCCTTTCTACACTGAAATGTGTGCCCTAAACTGGCCCCCTCTGTCCCCCAGAAGGAGCTCCAATTGCCAAGAATAGTTATTTGTTTGACATTTCACTCTTGACTGGCTGCCGTCCGTTCTATGTCTTTCTACTTCACATTCCTCCTGGATCATCTCCAAGCAAACTAATTGCATTTGTCTCAAGGATCAATGGAACCCAAACCAAACAACAGCAAAGAAAGGTTGACAATTTTATCTGTGATCAGCAGTTTCTAACCTCTGTGACTGCTGTCCGAGCATTTCCAAAGACATTCTCAATCAGCGTTGTTCTTGTTTTGGGTGCCATCTAATCTGTTCTGACTCACAGTGATTCTATGAACAACAGAACAAAACCCCCCGTCCTTTCCTGCCACATCCCCGCAATGGTTGTTATGCTTGAGCCCGTTGTTGCAGCCCCTGTATCAATAAGCCGTCTTGTCAAGAGTCATCCGTTTGGCAGGCTCGCCATTTAAGCAAGCATGATGTCCTTTCCCAGAGTCTGGT
This sequence comes from Tenrec ecaudatus, assembly GCF_050624435.1. Classification (NCBI taxonomy): domain Eukaryota; kingdom Metazoa; phylum Chordata; class Mammalia; order Afrosoricida; family Tenrecidae; genus Tenrec; species Tenrec ecaudatus. Next base: position 81,434,093 of record NC_134540.1, on the reverse strand, counting down.
TTCTCCGAGAACATATCCACAGTATAAGAGACCAAGTTTGACCATGCAAGTTTGACCTTGCATTCTGCAAGGCCGATCTGCTCATTCCAACTGCAGTCCTTAGTACGTTCAGTAAGCTTTGCCAGTATCATAATGAAATGCATCAGTTCTGAAGTCTTCTTCATTCATTGTCCAACTATACAAAAAGTTCAAGCCTGAAGTTAAAATACTGAAGGATTCTATGGGTAAAATATTGAATGATGCAGGAACTATCAAAAATGTAGAAGGCCTATACACTCACTGCATCCAAAAAAATTGGATGGTAGTCAATCATTTCAAGAGATAGCATATCTTTATGATAAACCACCAGCAAAGCTAACAAAGGAAAAGAAAATTTTAAAAATAACAAATACTATGAATAAGAAATAAATGGGTGGCATAACAACAAAGCCAACTGAAAAAATTTTTAATTACACAATACTATGAAAAAATGCATTCCAAAAAATTGTGAAGCCGAAAATAAATGGAAAAATTTCTAGAAGCATGTTAACTACCTACATTAACACAGGTGGATGCAGAAATGCTTAGCATACCTATCGTACAAGAAGAAACAGAACTAGTCATTAAAAGACTCCAACATCAAAAATTCCAAACCAGTGGTTTTACTGGGGAACGCTATCAATCATTTAAAGAAGAGCTGGCACCGATCCCACATAAGCTATTTCAGAATACAGAAAAGGATAATATACTACCAAACTCATTTTATGCATCAAGTATAATCCTGATACCCAAGCCAAGCAAAGGCTTCACCAGAAGTCATGAAACATAAAATAGAATACGTAAAGCTTGATAGTCTAGGTGAGTTGAAATGGACTGGTATTGGCCATTTTGAATCACAAAATCATATGCCTTACTATGCCTGGGATGGCAGATTCAAGAGGCCTGGCATTACATTCATTATCAAAAAGGACATGTCACGATCTACCTGGACAAATACCGCTATCTGTGATTGATAGGATAATGTCTATTCCCACACAATGAATTCCAGGCAACAACAATTAGTCAAATTTATGCACCAACCACGAAAGTTAGGGATGCAGAAAATGAAAAATCCTATGTATGTCTTCAGTTTGAATAACAGGCAATTAAGATGCATTTATAATTATTGGCCATTGGAATGCAAAAGTTAGAAACAAAGAAAAAGGAATCATAGTTAGAAAAGCTGGCCTTGGTGATAGAAACAAAGCTGGAGATTGCATAACAGAATTTTGTAAGACCAATGACATCTTCATCACAGATACCTTTGTCAACAACACAAAAGGCGGCTGTACACGTGGACTTCACCAAATTGAATATACTAAATCAATTTGACTACAGCTGTGGGAAGAGACCATGGAGAAGCTCAATATTAATGCACATTTGATGCACTGAACACTAATGATTGAAGACCCGATGAGCTGTGGGATGGCATCAAAGACATCATATATGGAAAAAGGCAAAGATCATGAAAAGGACAGAAAAGAACCGGCGTATGTAAGAAGCGTCTCTGAAATTTGCCTTCTCTCAGAGTTGCTAAGGCAAATGGAAGACATGGGGAAGTAAACAGCTGACCAGAAAACGCCCAAGGGCGACTTGAGAACACAACAGAAACTATGATAATGACAAACGCAAGGGCTTTCAGATAGAAAAGAAAAGGGAAGAACACACTGTGCATATCCTAAAGTGAAGCAACCCAAGAAAAATGCTAGCCTCAAATTGCAAGATTGAAAGAGTGTACAAGCAAAATATTAAACGATGCAGGAAACATCCAAAGGAGGGAGAAAGAGTACATAGACTCACTGTACCAAAAAGAACTAGTCGACATTCAACAATTTCAAGAGGAAATCTCTGAAACAAGTTCAAGCTGTACTGAAGCTAGTAGTCAAAACGAGGCTACAGGAATTGTTGGAATGCCAACTGAAATACTTCAACAAGCTGATAATCATGGAATCACTCACTCATCTATGTTAAGACATTTGGAAGACAGGTATCCATTTTAAAGAGAGGTGACCCAACAGTATCTGCAAATTCTAAGACAATATCATTGTTTCACATGCAAGTAAAATTTTGCATGCAATGTTTGGAACAGTACATTGAGAGATGCCAGAGTTTCAGACCAGATTCAGAAGACTTGAAACAAGGAACATCATTGCTGAAGTCAGGTGGATCTTTGCTGAAAGCAGGGAATACCAGAAACCTGTTGACTTATGTTTTAATGAGTCCATAATGGCATTCAACTGCATAGATCATAACAAGCTATGGTAACCTGGAGAATAACGGGATTCTAGAACACTTATGCAGAACTCATTTGTGGCAGTTACATAAGCTCCTGTCAACTTGTGAAGGGGTGGAGTCTAACCTGTCAATCGGGCCATATCCAATGAGACCACCATGTGGGCATTGCCTTGTGCTGAGGATTCTGGCAAATCCTGTATTCCTGGCTGTGGGTGGGACACACAGAGACTCGCTGCTTCTTATTCCTGATGACAAGACACATGGAGCTACGCTAGAGCCCTGGAACTGGAGGAGACATGTAGGGATGGACTCCAGTGCTGAGATGATCCCACTGCCTCTGGATTCACAAGACTTTTCACCCACTGGCCTGTGATCTTCTTGCATTTGGTGCCATTGCATGTGTTTCATGAGTCTGAAGAGGAATTTGTAGATTGGTGTTGGACATATGGGCTAATATCAGACTAATGGACTTGATCTGGACTGGGCTGGGATGTTTTCTCAATATTCAATTTTTCTTGTATATAAAGCTCTTTCTTATACACATATGAGTGTATATGAATTTGTTTCTCTGGTCAACACAGACTAACACAGTATTCTCATGTACAGAATCTTTTCATGGATCAAGCAGCAGTTTTACAAAGGGAACATTGTACGTTTCAAAATCAAGAAAAGCGTGCCTCTGGGTTGTGTCCTCTCACCATACTTATTTCAATCTGTATGCTGAGCAAATCATCAGAGAAGCTGGATTATATGAAGAAGAATTTGTCATCAAGGTTAGAGGACCACTTATTAACAACCTGAGATACAAACTTGCTTGCTGAATGTGAGGAGGACTTAAAGCATTGGTTGATGAAGACCAAGACTTGTAGCCCTCAATATGGATTACAACTCGGTGTAAAGAAAACAGAAATCCTCATAGCTACACCAATAGGTAACATCGTGTTAAAAGAAAATATTGGAATTCTCAAGGATTTTGTCTTACTTGGATCCATAATCCATGCTCATGGAAACAACGGTCAATAAATCAAAGGACGCAATGCATTGGATAGATCTGCTGCACCAGGTCTCTTTAAACCGTTGGAAACCAAGGATGTTAGTTTGAGAAGTAAAGGGCACCTGATGCAAGCCATGCTACTTCTTATTGCTGAATATGTATTTGAAAGGTGGACATTAAATAAGGAAGACCAAAAAAGAATGGATGCATTTGATTTAGGGTGCTGGCAAAGAATATTCCAAATACCAGGGACTGCCAAAAGAACAAACAAGTCTGTCTTGAAAGAAATACAGCCAGAATGCTCCTTATAGGCAAGGATGGAGACATATTGGCTCAGTTACTTTGGACCTGTTACTAGAAAAGCCCAGTCCATGGAGAAGGACACTATGCTTGGTAGAGGGGCAGCAAACAGAAAAGGGAGAGCCCCCATTAAGCTGGAGTGGCCCAGTGGCTGCAACAATGGGATCAGACATAAGAACAATTGTGAGGATGGAGTAAGACCAGGGGGTGTTTCATCCTGCTGTGAGTTGGAACCAATTTGATGGTACCTAACAACAACAACATAAGGAACTCTCATGGCACAAGAGCAAATGCTGCACTGTCAACTGAAAGGTCAGCGCTTCCCACCCGAACTCCCAGGGAGAAAACTTGGGAATCAGCTCTTGAAAAGACTACATCCTTGGAAGCTTTACAGGGCAGTTGTACTCTGCTCTTCGGGCTTGCTGGGTCAGAGTCGGCTCAGTGGCACACCGTAACACAAACATATAAGTACGGTGCGGAAACGTAGGCATTAGGAGAAGTTCAGGAAAGTGTGCGCAAGAACCTGAAGCTGTCATTATTTTACAAGATATTTTAACAAAGCCTGTGGTAGAGAAAATGAGCAATGTGAGGGCGCTTCAAAAAGTTCATGAAAAAAAAAGATGGAATGAAAGAGAATGGACTTTTACACACATTTTTGAAGCCCCTTCATATTTTTCGTATTCCTTGAAAATCTATGGATAGGTCAACAGGTAATCAGAATGTTCTGAGAAAATTTCACACCTCAGATTCCTTCTCCAAAGTATCTTCTCTCTTTGGTCCTAATGAGGAGTTTATGGTACAGCAGAATTAGTTCAGGTGAGAAGAAAGAATTTTGACAGGCTCCCTTCCTGGGCATTATGGAATGTGTCTATTTGTTTAATTGTGTTTCGGGTGATAGTTACAAAGAAAATTATATTCCCATTTAACAAGCTTCATACAAATTGTTCCCTGGCATTGGCTACAATTTATACACTAAATCAGCATTCATTTTATTGGGAACTCTTAGAGATGTCATAATATTCCATAACTCAAGTATATCACACATACTTGTACAACTGCTACTACAATCAATTTCAAATATTTTCTTCTTATACTCTTTGATATCAGCTCCCCTTTATCCGCTTCCTCCCCCACCCTTCCCCCAGGAACCCTTGTTGTTATTGTTATATATATATTATTACTATATTATTGTTGTTATATAAATACTAGCCATATTTTACCCCATCCAATGTTTTCTCCCCTTGAGTGGGGTTATACGGTCATCATTGCTATTTGCTCCCCATTCTCCCCTTTACCCCCTGTCTTCCCATATCCTCAGGGAACCATTACTCCTCTTGCTGTTTCTAAAGGATCATCCATCCTTGTCTTTCTATATCTAACAATCTTAATTATACAAATGAACATACAGACTTCTAACAGTATTAATGAGGTGAAACTTAAGCCTTGAGAGTAAGAGGGAGAATATTAAAGAACTAGAGGACAGTTATGAGTTTCATCCTGAATTCCTCATTCCCCTATGAGGCCCCTCTGTGAGGACTTATCCAATTGACTTGCAGGTGGGCTTTGGGTCTCTACTTTGTCAGTGCTCCTTCACATCAAAATGATTGCTTGTTTTTGAACTACTCATACCTAGTCCCGCCAACACCTCATGATCACACAGGTGGTGTGCTTCTTCCATGTGGGCTTTATTGCTTCCCTGTTTGATGGCCAGTTGTTTGAGTGCAAGCCACTAACCCCCCAGATGCTATATTTTTAGTAACTAGTCACCATTAGCTTTCTTCATCACATTTGCTTATGCAAAGGGTCTGAAGACCCTTTTTCGTCTTCAGAGACCATGTCGGGAAGGTGAGTCTCATACAGCGCCACATTATTAGAACAAACCATTCTTGTACTTAAGTGAGATTTTAGTAGAGGCCCAAAGTCCATTTGCTTCCTATTCTCTTTATATAGATGTATATAGAAATACACCTATATTTATATATCTCTATTTATACCTACATATAAATAATTTTTCCTTTTTTCCTTTGTTCCTCTTTTTTTTTTCTTTCCTCCTGTCCCACCACTATCATGTTTACCCATCATTCACTTCTCAGTGATTCCTTTCAGTCACTTTTCAGTTGATCAGACCCGACCAGGAATGCTACATCCTCCTCACCATCAATTTTATAACCTTTGCTATTTCCCTGTCCCTGTCATTACTGGCTCACCACTCATCCATCCCCAACCCTTCTTCCCTCTCATGCCCCCCCTCCAAGTACTGTCAGTTCTGTTGCTGTCTCCATTGGCTTGCTTATTCTGCCTCTCATATAGCTAGACACCAAAAAAAGACCATACAAATAGTTCTAAATCTAACTGGTCTCCTGACCCAGAATAGATGGATATGTCTGTTAAATAGTGAGCAGAGCCTTTTAGAATCCCTTAGCCCATTTTTTCATGGTGCCGTATCCCAGGACCCACTCACACAACACCACTCATGCCCTTTTAGTCCTTGGCCTTTGTGTCCAAAAGGCGTGCCTCCTGCATGACCCTATTGCTTTTCCTGCAGTCAGTGATGGAATGGTGTCATGCCCACCCACCCCCGACCCCTTTACACCTTTACACATTCAGTGTGGTCACCTGTGGGTAACCCCCAACCAGTTTGGGTGAGTTGTCAAGTGCTGTCCCCAGAGTCAGAAGACGACAATCAAGATTCCTTCGAGGGTTCATGTCCATTGTTGGTCTGCATCCCACCGGCTGATCCCCCCAAACTGTATCTTCAGGGCTGTCATCTAAAGGAAACAACTTCAAGTAGCTGAGGCCAGCCCTGCAGTCATCTCTGGGAACAAGCTGCTCCAACAGGAATACCACCCACAAGGATTAGCAAATCGGACTGAGATCTACTCTCCATGTGCCTTTCCTCTGGAGACAACAAGAATACTCTCCCGTTGGGTGGATTAGTGCCCTCGACCTCCCATTGCTGTCTTTATTTTACTTATTTTTGTTTGGTTGCTTGCTGACGTATATATCATTAGGATTGGTTTGGCTCATGCCAGAGTATCTGGTCCTCAATCTAGGAACTGTGTGTTGTGTGCATTTTCCCATAGGCCCATTCTTAAATCAGCATTTTTATTGTATGAATATGTTTTATGGTTGAAAGACTTTTGGTTGTTTGCAGATTAGAGTAATATACATTCCGAATTTTGTATTATGGGTATTGTTGATTTTCTATTAAATTTTAGCCATTCTTTTATACAGAATCATAGATTTAATCTCCATTTCTGTGATCATGAAGGAGGTTGAACACCAGTTATGTTCATTATAGAAGTTTCTCATAAATATGCAATATGCTATTTCTATATTGAAAACATAACCATAAGCAAAACATTCAATTTTACCATAATTTTTATCCTTTCTTCACTTAGACCCACAGTTACCAAACTTGTGCTGAGATTCCCCATGGTGCTGTTGTAAACTCACCACCAGATGTGTACTTTGAAGGCGTCATTAAAATTATGTGGTTATTTTATTCTGAAGACATTAGAGAACCAAGCAGACTTTAGAAGAAACCAAAACTCTACTGCCATAGAGATGATTCTGACTTATAATGACCCAATAGGAAAGACCAGACCTGCCCTTTTGGGTTTCCAAACCTGTAGATTTTTACAGAAGTAGAAAGACTTGCCTCTTATCCATGGAGCATCTGGTGGGTTTGAACTGCTAACTTTTTGGTTAGAAGCCTACCTGAAAAATATATATTAAAATATATTTATATGACATGTAGATAGGATGAATTGATATTCTGCATGTATATGGTAGTCTAAAAGGATAATATTGTGGGTTAAAGTGTACATCCAAAAAATAAGTGTTGAACTCTTAACCCTTTATAACCTGTGGCTGGGCTATAATGACTTTCCATGTAGTTATGGTTCATTGCCATAGACTCAATTTTGAATCTACATTTTTTTTTCATTCTTTCTTGAAACTGGTCAGTCAGAAGTTGGATCTCTGTTGAAGATTGATTGTAGCAGTTCATCTGGTCTCAAATAGATAAGGCCAGAGTTCGTATGGGCTATTCATCCTGTAGCCTTGGTTGATTTGTGAATCCTTCAGTTTCCTTCATTTTTTCTGATTCTAGATGGGTACAGACCAATAGATTTCTCTTAGATGGCCACCTACAGGCATTTAAGATCCTAGATGCCACTCACCAAAGTAGGATAGAAAACATTATTACTAGTGGAGATACCGGGAGGGTAGTGGGAGGGTGGGGTGGAAAGGGGGAACCAATTCCAGAGATCTACATATAACCTCCTCCCTGGGGGACAAACAACAGAAAAGTGAGTAAAGGGAGATGTCAGACAGTGTTAGAGATGACAAATAGTAATTTATAAATATTCAAGGGTTCATCAGGGAGAAGTGGGGAGGGAGGAGGAAAATAAGGAACTGATGCCAAGGGCTTAAGGGGAGAGCAAATGTATTGAGAATGATGAGGGCAATGAATGAACAAATGTGCTTTACACAATTGATGTATGTATGGATTGTGATAAGAGTTGTATGAGCCCCTAATAAAATGATTAAAAAAGGAAAATACTATTATTTATTATTATCTATGTTATACCAATCAACCAAGTTGTCCCATGGGAATATGGTTCTTCCTAAGCCAGAGGTTCTCAACCTGTGGATTGCGACCCCTTTGGGGGTCAAACGACCCTTTCACAGGGGTCGCCCGATTCATTACAGTCATGAAGTACCAACGAAAGTAATTTTATGGTTGGAGGGGTCACCAGAACATGAGGAAGTGCTTTAAGAAGATTGAAAACCACTATAAGGCCTGGAACCCAGTAACTCAAACGTGTAAGGTGTTTGGATATCTCTAGAAAGTCAAATTTTGCCGCAAATGTGTATATGTATATATGCATATTACACAATACACATATACCTACAGATCTAATATGCATGCACATATATGTAACACATATACCTTCACACATATATAAAATATAGATATTTATGCTTCTATATAGTCATACCCATAATTTGGGTGGATATCACTATTGTTGCAAAATTGTACATGATACTGCAGCTGCCATAATTGTCCCTTATTCTTGCATTCTTGTTGCCTTCATTCCCTTGATGAAGTTGCCCAGGTTCGCCATATTGGGTATTGCCTTTCCTAGCACCATAGATAAAAGTGATTACTATTTAGAAAATGATCTCTCCCCTCCACGCCCCTCCTCTTCCTGGTAACCATGAAAGCACATTTCTCTTTATATGCACATCTATTCTTTTTATAAAAGTGAGACCATACAATAATTGTCCTTTTGTGATTGACTTATTTCACTCAGGATAATGTCCTCTAGATTTTTCCATATTAGAACATGTCCTGTGGATTTGAGCCTTGCATAGTATTCCATTGTATGCATGTACCATAACTTGTTCTAGTCATCGGTTGATGAACGCACTGACTGTTCCACCATTTGGGTATTGTGCAGATGGCTGTGATGAATGTCGGTGCGTCACCTTGTCACATCGAGTTCTATCAAAAGCAGCATGATCACAGAGTTGAATGCAGACACGGGGGCAGCTGGATCTACATGTGCAAGAACTCCGTGGATTATGAACTACTGGTTCTGGACCAGATGCTTATCCCTGGGAAAGAGGATGGCGTTTCTGCTCAGAGAGGGAATGAGAGTTGCGTGCATGGTCCTCCTCCTTTGTTCCTCACGTGCTTTGCCACAACACCGCACTGCTTCCCGAATCTGCCTACCATGTTTGCAAGCAACTGTAGTCTCTGATTTCATTTGGAAAACATTCAGCTAATCCTTTCATCACTGTACTTTTTTTTTTGACAACTTCTCTCTTCTTCATGATTTATTTCTTCTTCAGTGTTACTTTCCTCCTCCATGTAGCAGTGTTTTGAATAGGAAATCATAAAATTGAACATCTGTGAGTGAACATCTGAGAATAACTGCAGCCAATCACTCACTGCACCACTGTGTGTAGTACATAGTCCCAAGGATAACACATACATTTTACAAAGGAAGGCTTTACGTGTTGTTTGTTTTAATTCATATCTGCCATAAGTAGGGGACTACCTAAAATAGTTTCAGTAACAGACAAGCACTTGACTTAAGCAATAGAGGAGCTCTGGCAGTATAGTTGTTGTGCATTGGGCTGCTAACTGCAAGGTCAGCAGTTTGAAACCATCAGTAGCTTCATGGGAGAAAGGTAGGGCTTTTATTCCAGGTAATATTAGCACAAAAATAATGCAAGGATTACAATTCATTAATATCCATTTTCCTTCAGAACTGCAAAAAACTGCCCCTTAAATAGGATAACGACTTTGACATTCGGTGTGAGAAGATTTGGGTGTTTGTGCAACAGTAGAGAGAGGTCCGGCAGGTCAATGCATGCACCTGGGTCCGGCGTTGGGTAAGAACTCAACCAAAGACATAAATTCAAGAACATTACTTTTTAAGTGGTGGTGTCTTGCTGGTAATGAATGCAACAGAGACCAAATCTGTACTGCTAAGAAAAGGCTCCATTTGAGAAATAGAAAGAAAGGAACCGGGAAAATGTAGCCAGATTTTAGGAGAAAGAGAACAGCTTAGTTATGTGGGCACCACACTGAGGCAAACTGAAGAAAGAACGGGAGGCAAAGCAGAAGCAGAATTAGCACATTGGAGCTCTAAGACCAAACCAAACTCACTGCCATCGAGTCAATGCCGACTCATAGTGACCCCTGTGTTTTGCCGAGACTAACTTTTTTCGGGAAAGGAACGCCCAGTCTTTCTCCTGCTCAGCTGCTGGTGGTTTCGAACTACCAGCCATGAGGATCGCAGCCCAGTGCATAACCCCGACACAAACGGGGCTTTGACCTTTCAAAGGAGCAGTCAAAAAAAATCAAACTATGTATTGCACTGGGCAGATGTATTGCACAAGGTATCTTTAAAGTTTTGAAACACAGGGGTGTCCCTTTGAGGACTAAGGTGCCCTGGCTCAAGTCCTGGTACTTTCAATGGCCCCATATGCATCTGAAAGTTAAACAATAAATAGCGATGCTCAACCGCTTCGTGGAAGAAAGAGGTCGCAATCTACTGCCATGAAGATCACAAAGCCTTGGGAACCCTCTGGGGCTAGATGTTCTACTTTGTCCTATAAGGTTGCAGTGATTCAAAATTGGCTCAATAGCAATGGATTGGGATCCCATTAGGCATTCGTTTTCTAGAAAACTAATGGTTTATAGTATTATGCTAAGACAAAATACCACAAGCTGTTCTTGCAGTTAGCTGCCACGAGTCGGTTTCATCTCATAGCAAACCCTATGTACAACAGCACACAACACTGCCTGGTCCTCTGTCATCCTCACAATCGTTCTTGTGTTTGAGCTCATTGTGGCGGCCACTGTGCCAATCCGTCTCACTGAGGGCTTTCCTGTTTTCAAGGCCCCACCACTTTACCAAGCGGGGTGTCCTTCTTCCGGCACTGGTTTCTCCTGACAGCAAGACCAAAGTGCTTGAGATAAGTCTTGCCATCCTCACTTCTAAAAAAGCATTCTGACTATTTCTTCCAAGACAGATTAGCTTGATCGTTCAACAGTCAATAGTACTTTCAATATTCTTCTCCAGCACCAAAATTCAAATGCATTGATTCTTTTTCAATCTTCTTCAGTCAATGTCCAACATTCCCATGTATGTATGTGACGCAGTGGAGAATACCTCAGTCCTCACAGTAACATCCTTGCTCTTCAATACTCTAAAGAGGTCTTGTGCAGCATATTGACCTAATGCAGATTGACCACATGCAAAACCTTGAATGTGAATGTCTAGCTACCTAACTCTGAGATGACAAATTTCTGTTCTTATATTCCACCCAGTTTGTGGTACTTTGCAGAACCATACCCTCTCCAACATTTCCAGGGCATGTTTTTCCTTGTCTCTCCCTCCTCTGCTATTCCTTGGCTTGGAGATAGTTCTTGACAAGGCATTTCTTCCTCTGTCTGTTTGTATGTCTCTTCTTTTCTTTTTATAGGGAAAACACTCAGATAGGACTCCAGCATGACATCGTGTTATTTTAAGTGGTGTCTTCAAAGAATATATTTCCAAACAACATCCTGCTCACATGTGCCCAGGGGTCGGGCTTCATCATAACCTTCTGGGTAGCACGTGTCATCCACACCAGTCCTCCTTTTTATGAATCCACGAAATGAATATACACTAAAAGCATATATTCATATACTTTTGTGAATATACACTAAAGAAATATTTTTATATTTTTAAAGTACACATCTTATGTAATATTTAATGAGAACCGATGGGAGGATGGAACAGGACTGGTAGTGTTTAATTCTGTTGTAGATAAGGTTGCTACGAGTCTGAACAGAATTGATGGCCCCCAACAGCAACACTATTTAATGAATAAATAACGTTTAGTATACTTGATACTTGCCATTCCCTCTCCTCTTCATATTCACATCTCCATCTAGAGCCACTGGGTACATGCACTGAGGGCTGAGATTATTTTATTATATATTTTCCTATTTATCTCCTAACACCGAGAAGCTACAACGCCCATGGTCATAGCATGTACTGATAGTAAAGACTGTAGCTATTGGCCTAAGTGCAAGTGCTAATCATTGAGAGGGAATAAGCAAAAAGGATTCTCATAATAAAATAACCATAATAAGATATAAGTAATATATAAAATTAAAATAAGCACAATGATGCTCAGGTTATTATCAGCTAATCAGTGACTTTCCTCATCATATTTAGAGCATTCTCATGGTAAAGTATCCTCTAGTACTCTAACACATTGTTTCTCCACTTTCATCTCAGGATCTTGGTTTTTTTTAAAATCATTTTATTAGGGGCTCATACAACTCTTATCACAATCCATACATACATCGATTGTGTAAAGCACATTTGTACATTCATTGCCCTCTTCATCCTCAAAACATTTACTCTCCACTTAAGCCCCTGGCATCAGGTCCTCATTTTTCCCCTCCCTCCTCACTCCCCCCTCCCTCATGAGCCCTTGATAATTTATAAGTTATTATTTTGTCATATCTTGCCCTGTCTGACATCTCCCTTCACCCACTTTTCTGTTGTCCATCCCCCAGGGAGGAGGTCACATGTAGATCCTTGTAATCGGGTCCCACTTTCCAACCCACCCTCCCTGTACATTCCCAGGATTGCCACTCAAACCACTGGTCCTGAAGGGATCATCTGCCCTGGATTCCCTGTCTTTCTGGTTCCTATCTGTACCAGTGTTCATCAGGATTTCTTTCCATTCTTACTTGTTGAGGATCTAAAGAGCTTTTTTTAAATGGTGCTTTAGTCATGGTTCCATTGCAAATTATATGAGCCAATAAAATTATATGAGCCAATTCCTTGAAATATATATATTTACTCCTAAATGGACCAATAGGTAACATCATGATAAATGGAGAAAAGATAGAAGTTGTCAAGGATTTCTTGTTGATTGGCCCCACAATGAATGCTCATGGAAGCAGCAGCCAACAGGTCAAATAGCACATCCCATTGGGTAAATCTGCTGCTCAACAATTCTTTGGAGTTGAAAGGGAAGGACATTACTTTGATGACCCAAGCCTGACACAAGCCATGGTATTCTCCATTGCATTATATGCATGTGAAAGTTGGACATTGAATAAGGAAGTCTGAAGAAGAATTGATGCATGTGAATTGTGGTGCTGGGGAAGAATATTGAAAGTACCATGGATGGCTAAAAGAACAAGCAAGCCTGACTTGGATTAAATACAGCCAGAATGCTCCTTAGAAGCAAGAATAGCAAACTTGTTTTAAGGTCTTTGGACTTGCTGCCAGGAGAGATCAGTGGCTGAAGGAGGACATCCTGCTTGGTAAAGTAGTGTGAAATCTAAGAAGAGAAAGGCCCTCAATGAGATGGATTGACCCAATGACTGCAACAATGGGCCCAAACACAAGAACAATTGTGAGGATGGCCCCAGACCAGGTGGGGTTTTGTTCTGTTGTGTTTCGTTTTGCTAGGAGATGGAATTAACTTGATGGCACCCAACAACAGCAAGTCTGTAAAAATAAATAGATATAATTCATATATGATGAATGATTTTATATGTCAACCTGAGTTATGATTTCCATTGGTTTAGTCAAACTGAGCTCAATTGTGACTATGCAATTAATATAATGTAGTTCAGCCATGTTCTATAATGTAATCTAATCAATCAGATCTTTGGTTGTGTGCCCCTCCCCTCACTCAGTCTATAGATTTTACTGCATGAATCTCCAGCCTATTGCCTCACTGGTGGACTTTGGACTTGCCAGACCCCCAATCACATCTGTCATTCCTCTGAAATACATGAATCTCTTTGTCTCTCCCTGCATAATGAAGGAATCCACGTGAGTTGTGGGACAGCATCAAGGGCAGCATTCATAAAGACAGAAGGGAGACGTCGGACAGGGCAAGATATGACAAAATATAATTAAATTATCAAGGGCTCATGAGGGAGGGAGAAGCAGGGAGGGAGGGGAAAAAATCAGGACCTGATGCCAGAGTCTTAAGTGGAGAGCAAACGCTTTGAGAATGATGATGGCAATGAATGTACAAATGTGCTTTACAAAATTGATGTATGTATAGATTGTGATAAGAATAGTATGAGCCCCTAATAAAACGATTAAAAAATAAAATTAAATTTTTTTAAAAACAGGAAAGGGGGAAAAAAAGACCAAAAAGGATGCCAGAGGAGACTCTGAAATATGCTTTTGCTTGTAGAGTAACTATAATGAGTGGGAAAATATGAGAAATAAAAATCTGAAGAGAAGATTTTAAAGGGCGGCTTAAGAAGACAATGTAAGGTATGGTAATGAAATGGGCAAACACATGGAGTGAGAAAGCCAAAAGGAAGGACACACTTGGCATTTCTCAAGCCTCAAGTTGTACAAATGTGGGATTCTATGAGCAAGATCCTGAACAACACTGTAAGAAATAAGGAGATATGGAAAAAATACACAAAATCATTGTCTAGAAGGGAATTGATTGATGTTTAATCATTACAAGACGTAATCGCTGACCAAGAATCATAGTACTGATCTGAATCCAAGCTGATCTGAAGGTGCTAATGACAAACAAGGCTCTGAGAATTGATGGCACCAATGAAAACATTTCAACTAATGCATACAGCTTTGGAGGCATTCCACGTGCAAAATAATCGGATATTAGATTATTTATGATTGTAAATAGGGAATGCTGAATAGAAGAGAGTTGAGAAATGCGGAGCAGTTGATGTCAGGTGTCATTTGGGTCAGTCAGTTCAGAGAGATCCTACGGATAGCAGAAGGGACCATTTCCGGGTCCTGAGCCACCCTCCATTTATTTGTATGTTGGAGGCCCTTGTGGCAGCCACTGTGTCAATCCTTCTGGCTGAGCCTCTTCCGCTTGCTGCCTTACTGATGTTTGCAGCTGTTTGTTCTCATTGTGAGTCATTCCACACCTGCAAATGAAGGTCCCAAAGGTCCGATGCCCACAGGCTTGCCTCCATCCGCGTTATTATGATCCACTTTACTTTGAGAAGGCTGTGCCTCCCCGTCGCATTTTGACCACCTTTGACCGGAGGGCTCCATCCACTGACACTATTTCTGACAGTATTCTCCACTCATGAGGCTTTCAGTGTCTGACAAGCTTTCATCCATCAGGTTTACAGAGCGAATTCCTCAGAAATGTGCCGCCTAGTCTCTCTTCATTGTCTGTTTTTAGTCTGTTGAAATCTAAATACTTTACACGACCCTGCTGGTATTTAAAACACCAGTGACATTGCTTCCAGCATCGCAGAAACAGGACGACAAACGGACAGAGAAGCAGTGGTCTACAGTATTAGAAATCAAAATTGAGAACTTAAAGACATATCTTCAATGGAAAGCAGCAAATTGTAGTATAATTTTTACATTTACCAGATTGAGTGTTGTAGTTTTAAAATCAGGTAAGGAAAAAAGTGACATTAAGTAACATCTTACAAATCCTTAATGCGTGGCTTACAAGAGAACAACTGGGTCTTCTTAGGTGCTTCTATAATTACTCTGTGGCAATATTACATCATGCATCCTCTAGAAAGCTGTATTGCACACAAGAATGAGCGTGAAAAGTGAAATAATATTGAGTAGTCTTATAAAAAAGCAGCTGCCCTGGTGGTCTATTGGTTAATTACTCAGCTGCTAACTGTAAAGTCTACACTTTGACCCTATCAACCACTCCGTAAACCCACTAGCCATTCAGCTGACAGTGGTAAAACCTGTTGTTTGAATTTGCCAGTCTTGTCCCATAGAGGTTTACAAACTCCAATACAAGGAGACATTGTGAAATGAAACAACCTATCGCACAAAGATAACCTATGTTAGTATCTTTGAACTTGTCCTTCAAAGGTGACTGGTTATTATTTTTCTCCTAAAAAATCTTCAATATATATATGTAGATATACATTATGTATATATAGTATGTGTATATATATATTTTTTCTATTTTCCTAGTTTATTGAACCAACATGCATGAATGGAATATCTTCCAGAACTAAAGTAAACAATAAATAAAGATATATATATTTTTTAAGTGTTGACCTTTTCAGGTGAACAAATTATTCATTGTTTCTCATCAATACTACCATCATAAGTTATGGCTGAGCTGAAAGGGCAAAGGGGATCAATTCTGTCCCACTAGTAATTTTACATGTCACAGGATAATTAGTCCCCCTCAGTCAACTCACACACAAAATTGTAAGTTATTTATTGCATGTCATATACTAAAGTTACCATAATTGTATTGGTTTTTAAACTTTTTAATTTTCTTAACTTTTGTTGTTTTTTAATGTAAAATATTTTATGTCTAGCTAAGTTGTGTTGTTACGCTATTTAAAATATAACTTACAATCAATTCCAATCATGTAAGAATGCTCTTGGGAAGCATATATCGATTTTAAATTACATCAGGCCAGAGCTAGAAATATGTTAGGAAGAATAATTTGAACTGAAGAAGAGCAACATTAGCAAACTTAGTACTTCTTTTAAGAAAACTAATTTGTAGACTTTAAAAAATTTTTGAGTCCAAATTTTCCACTTTATATTCATGCTTCTGATGTCTCTGAAACAAGTGCCATTATTACCCATTAGTTTCTGTAACTCAAGCTATTTTGAACGCCATCGCTATCATTGAATGAAAAAAAATAGTAAATTGCTGTAGGATTTCGATTTTTGAAATGAAAAGGTGTTTTTAACTCGGCTATAATTGTGTGTCAGTGCAGGCTGCTTCACCCTAAAATGATTAGTGTTTTGTGCGAGATGTATAACAAATTGCAGGTCTAATCAACAGAGAAATTATCCAGCAGTTGAGGTACATTTTAATTAAGTATACTGCTAGCTTGTTAGGAAGAGGTCTTTGAAAGAGTAATCAAAGAAACATAACATATAGAATATTTGTGCTCTTAGTATTATTTTTTAAATGAAAATTATTCAGTCCATCTCCAAATCATTCCAAGGATTTGGGATGGAATGGTAGCTTCCTGACCAATCTTCCTGGAGAAAACATGAACCTAATGAAAACACACCCCTTCTTTGACTTGTACTATGGATGGAATTGTGTTCCCCCCAAATATGTGCTGCAAACTCTAACCCTTAGATCTGTGGTTACAATTCCATTTGGGAATGAGTTTTCTTTTTATGTTAATGAGGCAGTATTAATACACGGTAGGTCATGAATTAATCTCTTTCAAGATATAAAAAGAGCCGATTAAATAAGGATGGAGACAGACTCCACTCCACACAATATCTCCAAGAAACAGACGCTGAAAAGAGACATGGCCTTTCTCCCTGAGCCAACAGAGAGAGGAAGCCTGGTCCATGACCACACCACATCTGACCTTGGACACAAAGCAGGGTTAGGCCTGGCTAGTGCTTGGATGAGATGGGAGGAAGCCCTCTCCCAGAATGTCTGACCGCCTACAGGATGAGCAAATGGATGGCTGTGGGTGAAAGTCACCCACTTGTGGTATTATGGGACAGCAGCACTAGGCAACCAGGTAAAAGAAGTTAAAGACAGTCACCCATTAACTTCTGCATGTGTAAACTCTAGAAGTGGCCCTGCCAGTTAGGAGCCAGAAATGCCTCGGTCTGAGTTACATGCCATAACAAAAGATATCCCACGTAGGTATGTATCAGGAGTGGTCGAGGACTGGCACAGATGGACAATTCAATCTGTAACAGTGGCAAAGTTTTATACATGTGTCATGCCCTTTCTAAACCAGATTCCCTTCTCTCTTAAGCAGGCATCCTGTTATCTCTGACAATAAAAGATGTAGTTATTAAACAACTATGGTCATTGGAGTTGTGGTTTGGGTTGTTGGTTGTCTCCAAATTGGTTCCGACTCATAATCACATTATGTGCAATAGAATGAAACCCTGCAAAGCCTCGCAACAGCCTCTGTTGTTATGTTTGAGCTCACTGTTAGAGCCACTGTGAAAATCCATGTCCTGAGGGTCTTCCTTTTCAGTTACTGGTGACGCTCTGCTTTACCAAGCACAATGTCCTTCCAGGGACTGGTCTCTCCTGCCATGTGTGAAGTATGTGAAAAGAAGTCTGTGACCTCTCTTCTAAGGAGCATTCTGGCTTTATCTCTTCTGGGAAAGATTATTTTATTCTCCTGGCAGTCCATTGTACTTCAATATCATTCACCAACATCATCGTGCAAGGGTATACATTCCTCATCAGGCTTCCATAGCCCAACTTTCACATGCAAATGAGGTGACGAAAAATATCACGGGTTGAGTCAGTACTCAAAGTGACACCCATGAGCTTCGACACTTTAAAATGCAGCAGATTATCCCAATGAAATGTGTCAATTGATTGTTTTCATTGCTGCTTCTCTTAGTATGGATGCAAGCACCTTCAATCTTTTCTCTATGTATCCTGGTGTTATCTACTTGTCTGATTGTGGATTTACATTGAGTTGCAATCATCCTACAGGTTGCAAATGCTTCCAGTTCTCCCAGATTTTGTAAGCCTGTCCTGGTTTTACACCATGAAGTATTCCCTTCTTCTATTAGAAGGAGTGCACCTTGGTCCACGTACAGGTTCCACGCAAACACAATGAATTGTTCTGGACTTCCCCATTTCTGGAATGAGATCCACGGTTAGCAATGATACAAAGAGTATGATTTCGCATAGTGAATAAAACATAAGTAAACATCTTTCTGGTATTCTCTGCTTTTAGGCAAGATGAATCTGCCATCAGCAATGGTACATCATGTTTTCTTATGAATTTGGCTTTAATTTCTGCGAGCTCCATCAATACACTGTTAGAGCTTAAATGCTGAGCATCTCACTTGCCCTGACTATGGATAACAGTGAAAACCCAAAATTAATTTGCAGTCTCCATGGAGGTGAGACCTTCATTGAATACTATACTAAGAATGTAGATAATCTTGCCCTCAGGTAGAATGCATTGGAAAATGGATTAGCTCCATACTTCTCCAGCCAGTCTGGAGAGAGGCAGTCTATTGGGGGTTTGCTTTGTCCTTGATGGACTGTAGTGGGAACCACATAGTCCTGAGTCATGCCATATCAATCATACCCTGACTGCCTTGGTTGGAATGTCCTGGGCCAATTTTATAAGCTCTTCTATCTGACATAGTGTGTATGTTCCAATCATGACCTTGTTCCCACTTCTGTAATCCTACTTGCTAGCATGATATATTGATCTGCTACCTATCATGATTTTGTGACAGCTTGCTTATTTAACCAGCATCGTGAATGAGAATCCTGAGACACCATTATGACCTCATGCTGATGGCCTCCCTCATGTGGGTGATGTATCTGTGTCCTTGGGGTGCCTTTGTCTCTCTTTAAGACTTAATATATATTCTCTTAAATCATATCTGGGGTTGGGGGTCTCCTTTATACTCCATTATTTAATTATAAACTTCAAAAATATTATTGATAATGTCCCATTGGACTAGGCACTTTGAATTCATTTTCTCTTTTATTGCTCAGAACAGCCCTATGACATTTGGTTATTACTCTCATTTTACACATGGTAAAGTAGTTCAGAGTTATTATCTTGTCTACCTTACTTATAATTACTAGCTATGTGACCCAGTGTAAATCACTTCCTTTCTCTGTGACCTTAGTCTCCTTTGCCTGTACTGTGAAAGTGACAAAAGTACTTGCATGGATCAAATTGACAAGAGCAATTAGAGAGAAAATTGAGAGGGAAGTGAGTTTGTGTTGATAAGGGAGGAACAACTCATAAAAAGGAGGATGGGAATGATTGCCCTACTCCAAGAGTGTAATGAGGGCCATTGAATAGAGCATGTAGAAATTGTCAAATTGGTGTATGTGCTGTGGTGTATATCCTAAAAGAACAAAAATAAAATTATGTATTTGTAGGGACATGAGTTTATGCTTCAAAACCTGCTACTTCAGGTTAGCAAGCACTCCGTGTGTGTCTTTGGGCCAACATGTAAGATACCTCCCCCCACAGATAGCCAGGGCTTCCTAGCATAGCAGGGTCAGGCAGTGGGTAGCTTCAGGGGGTCTTGCTAGCCTCTCCCTGTTTCTGCTCCACCTCAGCGTATCAGCAGTAGAAAATAGAACCCCCAAACCCCCAGGACCAGTGGGGAGATAGTTATAAAGGACAGTGGACATACCTGGAATTATGTATCCTGTTTCTTTTCTTTTTTGCTAGTTTTCTTTCTTTCTCTCTCTCTTTTTATTCTATCTTTTGTTTTGTCCCTGTTATTTTTGTTCTGCCTACCAATATAAGATAGGCATAGGAAGCAAGCCCAAGAAGAGAGCAATGGGACCCGGACCAATGGTTCTGGAGGGACCTGAGGGAGGAGGAGGGGTGAAAGAAGTTGTGAGCAAACAATGCCATAGACAGGGGCAGGGGGACAAATGGGAATTAAAAGCAACAATGAGGAGGATGTAGAGATTTTGGGGGTGTTGGAGCAACAGCAATCTAGCTTAAAGGAATTACTAAGAGGCAGGAGAAGGGTGAGTGTGATGGTGGGGCAGGAGGAAGGTAAAAGGAAACCAAGGAAAGATCCAGGAAGCAAAGCTGTGGAAAGAGGCATAAACTTGGTGTACACTTATATAAATATATTAATCAATAAAAACAGAGGTATTGGCCTATGTACATGTATTTATATGGCAATATATTGAGAAAGTGGGCAGACTTTGGGCCTCTATTCAAGCCCTCCCTCAACACAAGAACACTTTGTTCTAATAACCTGGTATTCCGTTATGCTCAGCTTCCCAATATGATTGCTGAAGACAAAATTGGTACATAAGCAAATGTGGTGAAGAAAGCGGATGGTACCCAGCTATCAAAAGATATAGCAGTCTGGGGTCTTAAAGGCTTAAAGTTAAACAAGGGGCCATCAGGCAGAGAAGCAACACGCCCACGTGGAAGAAGAACACCAGCCTGTGTGACCATGATGTATCAACAGAATCTGGAAACTGGCACCTGAAGACACAAAACAAAACAAAAAGCATATTGTTGAGAACGAGAGGGGTCAGAGCAGAAACCCTAAACCCATCTGTAGAGTAGGACATCCCCTCACAGAAGGCTTATAAGGAAGAGATGAGTCAACCAAGGTGTGGCATAGCACTGATTAAATACATCACATTCCTCTTGTTCTTTGAAGCTTTCTCATCCCCACTATCATGACCTCACCCCTCCCTTTCAGTTCTGGCTAGACTGGAGCATACACACTGGTACAGATAAGAACTCAGGATACGTGGAATCCAGGTCAGATAAACACCTCAGTAACAGAAATGGGAGTACGGGGAAGGTGAGGGCTGAGGGGAAGAAGGGGGAACCGATCACAATGATCAACATATAATCCACCCCACCCCAGGGGGATGAGCAACAGAAACATGGATGAAGGGAAGCAGCAGTCATTTTAAGATAGGAAAACAAGAATAATTTATAATGTACCAAGGAGTCATGAGGGTGGGGGTTAGGGAGGGAGGGGAAAAAGAGGAGCTGATACCAATGGCTCAAATAGAAAGTAAATGTTTAGAAAATGATGATGGCAACATAGGTACACATATGCTTGATAAAATTGATGTATGGAATGTTAGGACTTGGAAGAGTCCCCAATAAAATGATTATAATAATAAATAAACAAACAGGCAAATAAATAAATAAATGGAGCACCAGAAGGACCACCCACAGTAGTGACTTTTCCTGTCCTGGCCAAAAGTCATGGCAACTCTTTATTACTGTCTTGCCTTGCCATTTCTGAATTATCTTCAGCAAATTTTACTTGCTTATGATATTCACAACCAAAAAACCAAACTCACTGCCATAGAGTCCATGCCAATTTATAGCCATCGCACTGGACAAGCTAGGACTGATCCTGTGAGTCTGAGATTGTAACTCTTTACAGGAGTAGGAAAATCCCATTTTTCTCCCAGGATGGCTTATGGTTTCAAACGTCAGACCTTGAGATTAAATCTCAGTGCATAACCATGACACCATCAGAATTCCTGATATTAATGCTATTGCTTGATAATTTTCCCATAGTCTGTTGGGTCATCTTTGGGATGGGCACAAATATAGATCTTTTCCAATCAGAAGACCACATCTTCCAAGTTTCTTAGCAGATACTGTTGAGTGCTTCCAGCACTGCATCAGTAAGAAATTGACATTCTGTTAATTCCTGGAGCTTTGCTTTTGGCAAATGCCTTCAGTGCAGCTTGGACTTCTTTCTTCGATACTGTCAGTTCTTAAGCATATGCTATCTCTTGACATGGTAGAACATGTACCAATTCACTTGGGTACACTGATTCTGTGCATTCCATCTTTTTTTTGATGCTTCTTGCATCATTCGCTCTTTGGGCCATGGGATCATTAAATATTCCAATTAGAGGCTCGGGTTTCCCTTCAGTTCCTCCAGGTCGTGGTATGCTGAGCCGACCATGTTCTTCCCTTTCGGTTTTCCAATGCCTGGTCTTTGCACCTTTCATTAGAATGCCTTACTCTGAGTTCTCAAGCCACCCTGTGGAGTTTCCCAGTCAGCTCTTCTATTTCATCACTTCTTAGAGGAATTCATTCTTCGTGTTATCTGTCAGGAAGTGCCAGGGTCAGGTCCACAGAACTCCGAATCTCTGTCCCTAAACCTTTACACTCCGTTCACTCCCTAATTCAGAGTTGCGGATAAGTCAGTGAGCTGAAGCATGAGAAGCTTTCCATCAACTGTCCGGACCGCGCCTTTGTCAGTGTTCAGACATAGGAAGCTCACGTGATTTCACTAAGATGGAAAGACTAGCATTAAGCCCAGATTTCCTAGCTCACAGTCACGTTTATAGGCTAGCTTAATAGTAAATATGCGATTAACACATCATTCAGTGAATTAAGTGAATATTCTGATAAATCAGGATATTCAACATATTTCTGTATGAGATCTTCAGGAATATTTCAACATTGTTTGATTGCCACTTATGCAACTTTATATTTGGGTACCTTCCGTTACAAAAGACCTTAAGTTTTGAAAACAGGATTTGATCCGTCTCCATGTGTTTATTAAGTTTGACTGTTTCTGAAAGCGTTCAGTTTAAGGGAAACTTAATAAGCAATAAAGCCATCTTCTTTGGTTTCAGTAGACTGGGTCACTGAGAAACAATTTTGTGACACAAACCAGGTACTTCTTTGGTTAATTTATAGCACAGCTGAAGATTATTTTATTTATCATAATGCAAAGATTTAAAACAGCATCTAATGTCATGGATCAGAGAATTATGTGTTCATAATGGAAAATTTGCCTTTGATTGTTTGTTTTACAGGCTATTAGCTGCCATGGAATCAACTTTAACCCATAGCAACCCTATTCACAAAAGAGAACAGAATGCTACCCAGCGCTGAATTTTACAGATCACACTGTGGTTACCCAGAGTTTTCACTGGCTGATTTTCTGAAGAAGATAACTGTGTAAGTCTGGGTAGAATAGGAAAACAAATTCATAGACACATATATGTATTAGAAAGAGCTTTATATACAAGAACAATTGGATATTGAGAAAACATTCCAACCCAGTCCAGATCAAGTTCATAAGTGTAATATTAGCCCAGATACCCAATACCAATCCACAAAGTCCTCTTCTGACTCACGAAACACATGCAATGGCACCAAAAGCAGAAAGATCACAGGAGAGTGGGTGGGAAGTTTTGTGGATCCAGTGGTATTATAAGCATCTTAGCGCTGGCAGGAGTCTCCACATGGCTTCTCCGGCTCTAGAGGTCTGGCTCCGTCTACCTCTTTCCGTGTTTCTTCTCCACAGGGATGTCTCACAGGGAGTCAGCCTGTGTCCCACTTCCAGCAAGCTATTTATCTCCTTAGCACCTCCAAATAAGATCATCAAGGTACCACCTGATTGACAGGCTAGACTCCGCCTCTTCACTCTGAATCCTCAAATTGACACCAGATTATGTAACAACCACAATAACCAAATCTCTCTTCCTAGACCACTTAGCCTTGAAGTTCCACTGAACCCTGTTCACCAGCACAGCAACACAAAACGCCTCCAGTGACAGGCAGGTGGTGGTGCCCAAGGGCGTGTTGGTATTTGAAAGGGGTCTCTCTTGTTTGGAAAGAAAGAATTCTACCACTGAATCCAAATACTGCACTAAGGGCAACGATATGCTTCCGACCCCGTGATATGTCTTTACTCTGTCCTGCTCTATCTGAGAGGTGCTCTCTGGTGAATGGTGGCTGGGTTATCTGATGCCCCAAATTGAATCTTTCTTATACCTTATGTGAAAATTTTTTTCTTTGTATGGAAATCTTGAAGGAAAGATGTAGGAATCTCCTGTTGCCCTGAAGTTGTAGTCCACACACTGCTTCCATGGATAGGAGATCCAAGGAAATCCTACGGGGAAGTTCTACTCTGTAAAGACTTCCTCTACTTCTAAAGGATTAAATGAATTAATTGGTTTTAAAAAAAATCTGTGACCTGGTTAGGAAACAAATGTTTCTACTCAATCACAGGATTATGCAATGTTCCAAAGAAGTGAATAAGTGCAATTCCTTTTCACTTTGATTTATAAACTTCAAATATATTTTACTGATTGAGTATGAAGATCCCAACTGTAGGTTCTTAGCTATAGCTAAGCTAATTTCCCATGTCAGGGAAGAAGTTAGTCTTGTTTCTGCAATGCAACATAATGAAAATCTTAGTTAAATCAGAACTGAAAAATATCTTCTTTAAAGAAAATGGTCTTAAAAATATCAGCCACAGTTTTCCCATCTAGAAAATATCTATGAGTTTATTGTAGAGGTTGAGTGGGATAATGGATATAAGAGAAATATATGATTATCAACTATGACTTCAGAGCATGAAAACAAATAACACATATTTAACAATACTGTAGCCAGAAAATATTGACTCTTCCTTTCTTGCTCCACTCCCAAATGTTCCTTAGCTAAGACTTTCACTGACCTTCCTGCTTTGGCTGCTTACCAATAATGTGCCTTCAGTTCCTGACGTGGAAGGAATGTTCCCTGTGAAAACTCAGCCTGTCGGTTAAGAGTGGTATAATAAAAAGCAGTGGGCGACCTCTGAGTTTAAAAACAAAAAGTAAATTCAATTGATTATGAGAAAATGGATAACAGCAAAAGGGTTTTTGACTATTTCCAATTTGTAGGATACACTGGTTTTATCTACCGATTTATTTATTTTAGGAAAGGGGTATGGAAGGACCAGAGGATTTCAGGAATTCATTGTGAATCTGGGTAGTGATACAAAAACGTAAACAATCTGCTCTTATCGAGCCTGAGTGTTCTAGGACAGTAAAACCAGTGATGTGTATAGATGTGTATGTGGCTGGCATATGTATACATATTCAAGGAGGTACCCGGGAGGGAGGGGGGCATTGGAAAGAGCTCCACTGATGTGAGGGAATTAGTGCATTTGTAGTTCTTTCCACCAAGTCAGACCGCTAATTATGATTTCTATTTAGAGGTTCTGAAAAGATTGCTAACAATGTGTGACAAAAAAGGCCTGATTTGTGGCAGAGAGGGGGCGGTTTTGCCACCACGAGAATGCACCTGCTCACGCAGCCATCTCAGTGTGCCAGATTTTGGCCCCAAACAGCATGCCTCTCTTGCCCCAAGCACCTTACTTACCTGGCCTTGCTTCGTGTGACTTCTTTTTGTTTCCGCAAATGCAGAGGGACAGGAAAGGACAGTGACTTGACGATATGAAAGATGTGAAGAAAAAAATGAGGGAGGTGCTGTCAGCCATCCAAACAGATGAGTTTGAAAAATGTTTCCAAGAATGAAATCACAGATTCGACAAATGTATTAAGTGTAACAGAGAGTACTTTGTACGTGATAAGGTTGTTTTGTAAAAATTTTTTTAAAATACATAGCTGTGGGGGGGGGGATCGTTTTTAGGGGGTACCCTCTTGTGTGTGTGTGTGTGTGTGTGTCTATACATACAAATTTATATCAAGAAAATGGTTCATACAGTAGTAAAACTGAACAAGTTCAAGTCAGGGCAAGTTTCATGTCTGTGGGTTAGCTGTTAGCCTAGAAGCTTCTGACTCTCATAATTTCAAGAGCTGATTAACCCAAGAACAACAGGCTGCAGAGGCAAATGAATCCAAGGTCAATAGGCCTGACTTGTGGCTGCAAAGATAAAGGAATCAAAGGTCTGCAGATGACTCCTGGGATCAACAGGCAGTACGGCAGGCCCTTAACTCATACGCAAAGAGCTGAAGGCAAAAATCAAGAAAGCTTTTCACAGTATCCACTTCTATTGGAAGTAGGACACTCCCTGAGGAAATGTCCTTACGGTGCCCTCACATGTGTGCTCTGGGTAGTTGTTTCATCAATCATTCGTTGATAGCTTTGCATACATACAAGTCAACTTGCTTTATGATTTCTTTCGGAAGCAGTAGATTGCGATAGTTTAGTCCTGCTCCATGTGCCACTCCCAACAATAAACAATAAGCTTAGGCCATTT
Organism: Tenrec ecaudatus; assembly: GCF_050624435.1. Lineage (NCBI taxonomy): Eukaryota > Metazoa > Chordata > Mammalia > Afrosoricida > Tenrecidae > Tenrec > Tenrec ecaudatus. The sequence goes on along the minus strand of NC_134540.1, from coordinate 81,407,567 downwards.
AAAATTTCACAACAATTATTTGCTTTTCTGCCCTAGGGTGGTAATTTTTCTACATGCATAAAGTTAATTGTTATTTGGCCGCTTTAACGTCTCATTAAAATGTATTTAACTTCTCATTAAAATTTCTTTGATACTCAAGACATCAACATTTGCAGTGTTGATGCAAAAAACAGGAAGTGGATAAAATGTCCTTAAAATAGGCATCAGTTTTAGCTGTCCTCCAGTTGTCGCCCAGCTTGTGGTGATCACACCTGAAGGAACCAGTTCTGCGCCCTCCACATTCTGTTCCAGGGATCCCGTGCTGCTAAACTTGAAAAACTATAGGTGGCTGATTTTAATGAACGGGAGCCCCATTTAGGGGCTGCAAGTTGAAATTCAAGGTGCCAGCTAAGGGGGAAGACTTCCTTATCTGTTGGCTCTGCAGAAAGGTCTTTGAGTTCTGCTCCTGGGTCATCTTCACGTGGCTTGACATCTTTCTTCCCCCATCTCTGCTTCTTTTTGCTTGGTTATTTAATATCTTTTATATCTCCAAATAGCCATTGGCTTAAAACACACCCTATATTCACCTAGCAGCCCAGGAGCCTCGTAGGTTAAATGTTGGGTTGCTCAGGTTAGTGACCAACTCCACCTATGGCTCTGCCAGGGGGAGGGGGAAGAGGAGGGAAGCTGGGCAGGGCGAGAGGTGGGGCATGATAGTGGAGTTGAGGCTTTATGCTCCTTTCGGATTGACAGCCTCTGGAATACAAATGGTGGGTTCTAAGCTGTCTCAATCCTGTCTCATTGATGTAACACGAAGTCATCCCAGCCCCAAATGGAATTTAGTTACAGACCAAAGGTTTGAATTTACAACCCAATTAAGGGGGCTTCAAAAAGTTTGTAGAAAAATTCCATTATGTTTTAACTCTGTGTTTCCATGAACTTTTGTTTGGGGGAGGAGGGGTACCATTGCACTCCAAACATCAGGGTCCATTTTAGATCAGAGTATTGGGATCCACAGGGTTCATTTTCAGAAGCAGATCCCCACGTCCCACTTATCTGCCACTTTAGGAAGCTTTGCTGAAACCTCTTCAGCTTCATAGCTACTATAAGCTAGTTGATTCGGACTCGCAGCCACCCTCGATGAGGGTTTCTGAGATTATACACATGTAAGAGAACAGACAGCCTCGCCTTTCTCCCGCAGAGCAGTGGTTTCAAGTCTTCTGACCAACCGGTTGGCATCTCACAACATCTATCTCCCAGGGCCGTACAAGTTCCTTGTTAAGCTTCATAGCAACAAGGTAAGTCTCCTCTGACGGGAGGTGGCTGTGCATGAGGTGCATTAGCCAGGAGTCAAATGGTGCTTCCTGCATGGAAGGGGGGAATTCTACCACTGAACCATCCATGTCTCCTATATACAATAGAAGATGTGTACGCCAAACCGAAACCAAATTCATGGACTCATTAGGAATCTATAGGCCTAAATAGAAACCACCCCTGCTGGTTTCTGAGGCTGTACATCTTTAGGGGAACGGAAAGCACCAGCTTTCTCCTGAGGAGCAACTGGTGGATCCCAAGTGCGGACTTAGTGGTGAGTAGCCCAACTCGTAATCTACCAGGGCACCTTTAAAGTCTATACAATAAACTAACTATGTTTGCCACTTCACAGCAACATTTCTAAATAAGGACTATTATTTATTATGAGCCTGTGGTGATTCCGTGGCAGAAGTCTTGCTTTACATACGTGAGATTCAGTTCAAGTCCCGGCCAATGCAACACCAGCTGTCTGTCACTAGCTGTGATGCTGAACAGGGTGGCTTGCTGGCTTTTTTCTAAAAGCTTGATGACCTACTTCCCAAAGGTAACCGATGAAAACCCTACAGAGCACACACATGTAGATGCCCGACCCATCGAGGGGCTAGGACAGGCCGGGACAGGGCAGTGCTTTGTTGCATTGTGCCTTAGGTCACTAGACTAGATGAGAGCTAATGATAATAACCATTTATGACTACAATGGATTAAATATCACATTCTGGTCACCAAGAACCTTTAAGGTGGGCTCTACTACATTCATGACACAGAGAAGACATCTGAGGCCTAAGAATCAGCAGACATGTTCAAAGGCCAGAATCCCTGGCAGACACATAGTATGCACGCCATACATGCTGGACGGATGAGGGACCTCGTTATTTCTTCTTCCATATAAGTGCCATATAAAGTGCATTCGGCCTTTAAAACAGTGGATGTAATGGGAGATCCAAATCTCCTGCAGGCACAGGCTGAGGATGTGTGTGTTTTGAGCATGGGGATGGGGCACGGACAGTTAGTTGGTCTGACATTCCCCTTGAGATGGGGATTACATGGGAACATCACTCAACTCAACTTCCTTTGTTAGAGATGGGGGTGGGGGCTCCTCCACACCTGTCCAGCGCCCCTGGTCTGTTCAGGTTCGCAGCTCTCCATAGGAGGACAGGAGTCGGACAGGGATTGGGGGTGTGGGGTGTACAATGGGCAGTGGTCAGTGCAGGAGTTGGGTAGGAGGCCTCTACAGCCTCCGGGGCCAGCGCGGGAAGCCAGGTTGAAGTTCGGAGGAGCGTGATGACCGCCAAACAAAGGGTGGTGCAGCCTCCAGTCCTGGGACCAGCTGCCACCGCCACCGCGGCCGCCGCCTTCACGAAAGCGCAAACACAGCGATGACAAAGGGACATTCCGCACAGGAGCAGACGGACACCAGATCTGTAGCTTCCTCTTCAACCTCGCCCCGCCGTGGCCAGCTGCCAGATCCCGGAGCCGCCCCACCAGGGCCAGCTGCTAGCTCTGCACGCGTCCCGCAGGCAGGAGCACAGAGGGCGCTCTAGCCCTTGGCCTTGGCCACAGTCCCAAGAACTTTTCAGTTCCTCCCGAGGTCTTTGGGCTAAGGAAGGAGAGGGGGTGGGGTGGGGTAAGGGTCCACGGGGGTGGGGAATGGGAGCGTCTCCTGCCGGCGGCGGAAGCCGCTTTCCTGGAATTTAGTGGAATCGGCTCTTGGACCAGCTCTGGCGGCGCGGACAGCGGGGTTTCATCCGGCACCCAACTCCACCCCCAGATCCGCTAGCGCTTCGGAGAAACTCCCTGGGAGCGAGGGGCCGGCGGTGGTCGGCAGCCCGGGCCAGGCAGGAGGAACAAAGGAACCCACCCGAACCCCGGGAGGAGGCACCCCGTCCCCGCCGCCCGCATCCAGCTGGGCTCCCTCTTGGTGACACGCGCACAGGTACCGAGCCTGGGGCGATGCAGGAGGGCGTGTTCCGTGGATACAAAGACTCACTTCTGCGGGGCTCGGCACTCTGTGCCCCCCTCCCCACGTACCCAGCGGGTGCCCACATTCCTCCCTCCCTGTCTTCGTTCCGTTGACAGTTACCTGAGTGACTAGACTCCGTGCCAGGCGCGGCGCCAGGCGGGGGCGGCGGGGGGGGGGCGTGCAGGTAACCCCTCTCAGGAACTACGAATGGCAGGGGATGGCTCCTGCCCAGGGATGCCTTTTCAGGAATCCCGATGCCTCTCTCCGCCTCAATCTCCAACGACTCCCTCGGCGAGAGGCCGAGCTCCGGGTCCTCGCCCAGGGGCAGCACCTAGACCCTGCGCCTGGCATTCGCCTGCCCGATGGGCTCCCGGGGCAGAGGGCGGGGGCGGGAGGGTCGGGATCCCAACTTCCCAAGGCTAGCCGCCCGCTAGGGGAGGCCAGGCCGCGCAGGTGAAGACACCTAGGCGGGGAGGGGGACCGTGGCGGAGACGCCCCCCGCCATCCCGGGCGGAGGAGGCGCGCAGCGCCCGGGCATCAGGGGCGGGCTCGCGGCTCCGCTCGCGCGCCGGGGCCTGGAGCCACCGCCTTCGTCTCGGGGCTCCCGAGCGAGCTCCCTCTGGCCGCGGGAGCCTCCGCAGCGCCTCCGCCGCCCTAACAATGAGGCGCGCGGCGCCGGGCTCCGCGTAGAAGCCCTTCCGAGCCGGAGGCCCCGCCGCCCGCGCCCCGACTCCGCGCCCGCTCCGGGGGGACCCGCCGCTGCCGCCGCAGGTCCGCGGGGAGCCGGCCTGCCGGGCCGCACGGACCCCGGGGGAGCCGGCCCCTTCCCGGAGGTAACCCCCTAGACCGCCCAGGCAGGACCCCCGGGGGCGCGCAGGACCCCGAAAGTGCAGGAGGAGGCCATGCGGGGGGGCGCCGGGGGGCGGGGGGCCGCCCGAGCCGCACACTTGGAGTCCGCTGCCCACAAGTTCCGCGGCGCGCGCGCGTCGGGGCCCCGGGTGGGAGCGGGTGGCTGCGCGCGCCCGAGCGGCTGCTGGGGAGCCAAAATGTGACTCTGCCGCCTCCGACTCCAGCGCAGGGCCGCCCGTGGGAGCGCCGCGCATCGGTGCGTCCCCGCCGTGGAGGAGAGACGTGGGGAAAAGGTTGGTAAAGGCAGGTACCGCGGTTGGACTGTGGCGCGAGCCCTCCTTGAGTGCATCTTGGTCTGCGGGGAGCCGTTGGTCTTGGCGGAGCCCCGGACCTGCATGCCGGGGAAATGGTGAGGGTGGTTTAGGGAGCAGCCAGTGGTCCTGGAGAGGGCGTGCGAACGGGAGGGCTTGGCACTTTGGAGACACAGTTTATCTCAGGCACAGGACTCTGGTTTTATTTCCCTTGCGCCCTAAAAGGCATGGAGATTTTTAATGGTCTTTCTCCACCCTACCCCATGACCTGAAGTGTGTGCTGTTTCTATTTAGGGACAGAAGGATCTTTAAAATTCGGAACACCCGCGTGTTCTTTGTGCATTTGCACGCGGGAAACTACTGTTTCTGAAGGTTTGGGGTTTTACTTTCCACCATGCACAGAGTGGCTCTCTGAGTGCAGATGCAGCGTCCATCTCGTTGGTGTCTGACCATACTAGAGGGGCAGGGTGAATTTAAAACTTGAGGCTTGCAGCAAGAAGAGATGCCTTCTAAAGGGCGCTGAATAGCAGTGTTTGGAGAAGCTGAGCTTTCCAGGAATTTAAATGAGACTTTTTGTGATTGCCTTCCAAGTCTCTCCTACTAGTACCATATTTGTTTTGTGAAGTTGAACTTTCAAAGCTGTTTTATGATCTGAGCGGCACTTTTGGGGGGAAAGGTAATGCTTGACTGGATTTTTGTGAACTTGTTTTTATTGGTCGTGCTGAGATTTTAGGGAAAGGCAAACCCCATTTGATCAAAATCTCCCTTCTCTCTGAGCATGTGCATACTTTTAAGCCTGGCTGACTGATTGGGTAAGGGAATTGTTCCAGGGCCTGAAACACATTTTGCTCAAAGTACTGTGCACATTTTCCAAAGGTCCATGTGGGTTGTGTGATACTTTCATTAAAAGAAAATTCTAGTTGACACATTTTGCCATTTTGAAAGTAAGACTAAAGAATCCCAGTAAATGGAAGTTCTGTGTGGCGTCCTGTTGTTGCACGGGTCCGGAGAACACTCGTTTCCAGAGGAAAAAGAGGATCTAGCCTTGAACCCGTTTTTGCTCCCTCATCCTTTCTTGTTTTTTTTTCTGACACTGACAAGTAAATCTGAATCCTTGAATGGATAGATACTGTGTTCGAATAGACAAAAATCTAAAATATTTGGGTAGGTTACCCCGAATTCTACAGTGTGTTATCACTGTACCTTTTAGTTTGGTATTGTTGGTGCTGTTTGAGTTTTGAGCCAAGTTACTGGTAGAGATTCTGGTAACCAGTCTTAGCTCCTAGTGGAGTACCTACCCCTAGGACTGAAAGAGGACCTGGAAGCCATTCAAGACAGAGGACAGGCCAGAGGCCAGCGTTTGTTGAGTTTAGTGTAGGATGTAGAAAATCTAGAAAGTGAAAGATACAAAAACAAGAGGATTCTGGAGGAAACTGGTGCCTGAGACAAGGCAATGCTTACCAATATGTAAATCCAGGTATTATGCAGAGAGAGGAAATCAAGTGTGCTTGGTTTCTGATGAGGATGATGAAGAGGGAAAAGAACTTCTTCTTTGGAGAGAAGCACCTAAGTTGGTCTGGAGAATTATTGGTGGCTGTCCTGCAAGACTGGGTAACTAGTGAAGTCTGTTGCTCAGAAATTCCTGTAGTTGCTGATTTCAGGTGTTTTGTTTTTTTCCCTAAGAATCTCCTCTTTTTGAGATAATTGAAGTCTATGGCTCCCTGATTTACTGCATTTACCAACCATAATTTATATTCACTGTCTAGAATTTGTCTGAGTATTTGTCGTGTGCTTAAGTCTTCTCAGAAATGGCAAACTCATTCCTAGACTTTTGCAATTCTTGTTTAGGTAAATGCATAATGGGTTCCTTCCCCCCATGTGAGCTGTTTTCACTGTAGGAAACAATTAATTTGCAGATACAGTGCTTTCTTTGAGATACTTTTATTTCCTTCTCCTGGATCTCTTGTAATATGATTTAAAATTTAATTGTGAATATTAGGATTTATACTTTATCCAACTTGGCTTACATACCTAAACAAATCACATAATACCGTCTTTGTAGGAGTAGGTTAAGTTTTAAGTTTTGAGCACCTTCCTTAAATAGGACCCTCAGAATGAAATTTACAAATAACAAAAATTACCTATAATCAAACTATTACTTTAGTAATGGAAATGCTAGCACACAGTTATATAGACATTTTCATTGTTCTTCTTGTCGACTGTTTGAAGTTCAAGCCAAGGACTTAATGGGAAGAAGATGGCCAACTACTATTTAATGGATCCGCATCAGGCTCTCAGTTCAGCACATATGCTGCTTTTCTGAAAGCCCTCCTCCCTGCTTGTGAGAGATTTGTTTGCATACATTATTAAATGCACAGGGAAAAAACAGAAGCATTAGAAAAACATGTACTAATTACCACATCCCAGGCCTGGCAACTCCTGGGCCACTAGAATTGATGGGAAACATTGCAATTCAAATTCAAAAGAATAGGTACCCACCTCACGTGTGACCAAAAGGTTGACCATGGCTTTACAGGATGTTAGGTATGGACCAGGCCGTCCTAAAACTCTGCAGATGTTGGGGGGTTATTCTAGCCCTCGGCAACCATCCTTGACCATGGCTCTTGGTAGAAGCTTGGTTGCAAGAGTAGTTTAGACTACTGTCTTGACTCAGCCACCTGTAGGTTCTGGGCTGTCACTCATTATCAAGGACCTCCCTAATTGTGCTGCACAGTAGCTTTGTGGATGTCAATGCCATCCCAGGCATGCACACAGTGGGGGGTTTCTGATTCTGAAGGACTGTCTGGACCCCCTCCTGGCTTCTGCTGCTCTCTGGGGTCTTCTCTAAGATCAAATTCCAATGTCAAGGCACTTGTTAAGCTCTAAAGAGAAACGAGTGTTTGAAGTTAGGTTTGCAGTTTTCCCTGGACTTTCCTTGGAGAGTAGTGGTATGGAAAGCTATCTGTTGGGAATTGACAGACACTGCCCTGCCCCGCCCCCAGTCCCTACCCCACCCCTCCCAATCCCAGTCATCATAGCCTTTGCAATAATTAACACTGATGCAAGTTTAAACTTCACCAAAGCTCCGTTTCCAGAGCTGTAAAATGAAGGCTTAGATTAAATCTTTAAATCTTCTCCAAAGTGTCTTCTGGTGCTAGGATTCTGTGAAATTGATAAGTGTATATTGTGACGCACTTAAAAGCTGTTTCCATTCTCAGAAAAGAATGAACCTTTCCTTAACATTCTTGAAGCCGCATGGACCACCATGGCACCCCAGGGGAGGGTAGTAGTTCAAAGCATGATAACAGGGACGGATTAGCCCTTACTATACAGGACACATACCAATGAGCCTGGAGAAGGGGATCATTTCCTTGGCATGGCAACTCATAACACCCAGGTTTAGGATTTCCAATTGCTTTGCTTTTATTATCCAAGTGGATTTTAGCAATAATGTTCTGAGGTATAATAATCCCCATTTTACAGATCTGAAAACTAAATTTCAGGAAGGCCAAGTATCCTTTCTGAAAGCAGTAGACCTGGCAATTGGCTGTACTCAAATCCCTTGTGGTGGCTTAGTGTCATACACTTGGCTGCTACCTTAAAGGTCACAGTTGAACCTACCACTGCCCTCTAGGCCGAGGTGAGGGGTGGGTGGGGAAGAATTGATCCGCACGTATGAGGAGTGGTTACGGTCTAGAAGACTCTGTAGGGCAGTTCTACTCTGATCTATTGTTATTAGGTGCCATCAAGTCGTTTACAACCCATAGCAACTCGATGCACAACAGAACGAAATATTGCCTGGCCCTGTGCTCTCCTCACAGTGGTTCCTCTGCCTGAGTTCAGTGTGGCAGTCACTGGGCCACATCTCCTTGAGGACCTTCCTTTTTTTCTTTGCCCTCTATTTTACCAAGCATAATGTCCTTCACTGGGGACTGGTCTCTCCTGGCAACATGGTCAAAGTACTATGTAAGATGAAGTCCTGCCATCCTTGTTTCTAAGGAGCACTCTGACTATACTTCTTCCAAGACAGATTTGCTTGCTCTGGCAGCTTTGAATATTCTCTAGCACCACAACTCAATTGCTTGCATTATTCAGTTTTTCTTATTCAGTGTCCAACTTTCACATGCATATGAAGTGCTTGAGAATCCCATAGCTTGGCGCAGGTGCTCCTCAGTCCTCACAGTAACATCCTTGCTTTTCAGCACTCTGAGAGGTCCTGTGCAGCAGATGGACCCAATGTGGCAGTGTCTTTGATCTCTTCACTGTTGCTTCCGTGAGCATTGATTGTGGAGTTAAGCAAGACAACACCCTTGATAACGTCCCTCTTTTCTCCATATATCATGATGCTACGCATTGCATTGGCCCAGTTGTGAGGATTGGGGTCTTCTTGACATTGAGTTGTAATCCCTACTGAAGGCTGCAATTCTTGATCTTCATCAGCAAGTACTTCACTTTCTCACTTTCGGTCAGCAAGTTTGTGTCATCTGCATATCACGGGTAATTAATAAGCCTTCCTCCAATCGTGATGCCACATGAGCCAGCTTCTCTGATGATTTACTTTGCATGTAGAATGGTGAGAGGATGCACTCCTGACACACACCTTTCCTGATTGCAAACCACTCAGTATTGTCCTGTTAACACAATCGCCTCCTGGTCCATATGCAGTTTCTCCATGAGCACAGTGACATTTCCTGGAATTCCCAGTCTTCCCAAGTTGGTTTACAGTTTCTTATGGTCCACGCAGTCTAGTGCCTTTGCACAGTGAATGCAGCACAAGTAAACTTCTTCCTGGTATCTTCTGCTTTCAGCCAAGAGCTATGGACAAGCCTTGGAATCCCTGCTCCGTGTCCGCTTCTGAATCTGGCCTAAGCCTTTGGCAGTTTCCTGTCGGTAGACTGCTGCACTGTTGTTTGATGATCTTAAGCAATATTTTACATGCATGTGATATCAATGATATTGTTCTATAGTTTGAGCGTTCTTCTGGGTCATTTTTCTTTGGAATGGGGCACAAATATGGACCTCCTCCAGTCAGTTGGTCAAGTAGCTGTCTTCTAAATTTCCTGCCACAGACAAGTGAGTGCGTCCAGAGGCTCATCAGCTTGCTGAAACATTTCAATTGGTGTTCCTTCAATTTCTGGAACTTTGTTTTTGCCTAATTCTTGCAGTGCAGTTTGGATTTTTTCCTTCAATACCATTGGTTCTTCCTGAAATAGTGGGACATTTGCTAATTCATTTTGATGCAGTGCCTCTGTGTACTTATTCCATCTTTTTTTTTTTGATGTGTCCTGCAGCATTCAGATATCCTCCCATAGGATCCTTTGATATTGAAACTCAAGGTTTGAATTCTTTCTTGAGTTCTATCATTTTAAAATGTAGTGAATGCATCCTTCCCTTTTGGTTTTCTAACTCTAGATCTTTACACCTTTCACTGTAATGTTTGGCTTTGTTCGGAAACCTTTCTTCAGCTGCCCCTTGAAACCTTATTCAGCTCTTTGACGTCATCATCTCTTCCCTTGGCCTTCCCTTAGCCATTCTCGAATCGGAGCTCATTTCTACCTCTGCCATATAGAGTTAAAAGGAGTCCGGATTTAAAGTTGTCCTTGGAGGACAAGAAATTTGGTTTGTTTCCCAAATTTTTACTGCTAAACAGTTCTGTCTCCTCAGGGATGAGGGGCTACTTCCACCATGTGCCTGGACCAGAGAACTACTCTAAACTTGGAGAAAAGAAAGCTTCTTTCATCTTTAAACAATTGAGGGAAGCTGGTTTGAGTGACCAGATTACGTGATGGACAAGGACTGGCAGAGGAGTTGGTGTACAATGAAAACGTATGCTCACCAAACCTGGTCGTAGGTGTCAGCATAAATTTAGGGATGGCCTATGAGATTCAGAATGTCCAGGCAATCATGTGTTGGGATGGAATTCAGGCCTCTCTGAAGGGAATGACAGCAAATGAAAGTTGCAAGGAAAAAATCCAAGCTAAGATTTACAAAAATGATCTGCATGCTTTGGGTTGCCGAGGGAGCGAGCTCAGAAAGAAGTCCCTTGGGACATTTAGGAACAAATGCATTAGAGAATACGCTGCCAAGAAAAACCTGCAATATCGTGGTCATGAGCTCAGCTTTCAGAAGTTTATAATTCACACATTAAGTTCTACTCTAAGCGGCTTCCAGTGTGTGTGCCTGAGAGGAAACATTTTATTAGATTTGGAACAATTGGTTTTTCATGTTCAAATTATACAAGTTTATCAAATACATGTTATTGCATGTTGGTAATTGTCATGGTATCTAAAATAACTTAGCTTTTAAATTGAGTTTAGAAAGGGGCAAGTCTCTTAGATAAACCAATAGCTTTCATTATTCAGAATACATATGAAAGGTAGCCCCCTTGAAAGTATAGTGATTACTTTACTAAAAAAAATACATTGTTACATATTAAAAACCTGGATTTGCCCTACTGACTGCAAGAAAATAAAACAATTTATTTAAGATTTGATTTCTTTTTAAAAATATTTTATTAGGGACTCATACAAGTCTTATCACAATCCATACATACATCAATTGTATAAAGCACATCTGTACATTCTTTGCCCTAATCATTTTCAAAGCATTTGCTCTCCACTTAAGCCCTTTGCATCAGGTCCTCTTTTTTCCCCTTCCTCCCCACTCCCCCCTCCCTCATGAGCCCTTGATAATTTATAAATTATTATTTTGTCATATCTTGCCCTATACGGCGTCTCCCTTCACCCCCTTTTCTGTTGTCTGTCCCCCAGGGAGGAGGTCACATGTAGATCCTTGTAATCGGTTCCACCTTTCCAACCCACTCACCCTCTACCCTCCCAGTATCGCCTCTCACACCCCTGGTCCTGAAGGCATCATCCGTCCTGGATTCCCTGTGCCTCCAGCTCCTATCTGCATTAGTGTACAACCTCTGCTCTATCCAGACTTGCAAGGTAGAATTCGGTTTCTAAGTAGTGAATTTACCCAACCAATCACAAAAATGGAGCTGTGGGCATAAAATCAAATGAGTGACTTCATTGTTACTATTAGAGGAAGGAGTTTGATATATACATTCTATTTTGAAATTGGAAAAAATACATTTCATTAAGAAAATTCCAAGATGTATAGGATAACTGCCTTTAAGAAGAAAACCCACCGAGATACATAAGGAATCAGTCTGCTCTCGTGCGGAGTTTAACTAGAGCTAAGGGAAAATCGACCAGTTGTTGTTGAGTGAACTTGAGCGGTGTCAAAGGACTGTTCTCCACAGCGTTTTCTCTGACTGATTTTTGCATGTAGACTGCCAAGCCTTTCTCTTGAGGCTCCTCTGTATGAACACAGGTCTCTGAGACCTTTTGGTTAGCAACCAGGCTGATTAACTTTTTTTTACCACTCCAGAAATACAGAAAGAGAAATTGACTTTGGTGACTTGAGCATTAATTGCTAGGATTCATAGCTATTGAGCAGAACCTAGATCTTCTGACTATTAGACAAACTCATCCCTTTATCGGCATTACTTGTAATCCCCCCCAAGGAGATTTATGTGGTTTGTGGAAATATGTAAAAAATATGCAGAGTTTCCAATTTACATTTAACTTATAATAAATAAGACATTGTAAGAAGGGTGTGGAGCTGACCTCCCCTGATTTCACAAAGGGAAAGGAGAATCAGATTCAGCATCAAACCAATGCCTGTTCCTATTGGGGGTCAGACATTAATCTACCTGCTATTTTTCTTTAAGAATTCTGACACCACCCATTCCTTCCAAGGCACTCTTTGTTTCTTCCTCTGCTGGGTTTGAAAATCCATGCAGTGACCACACAGAATGCACAGGCAAGACTCCCAGTTATGGGCTCTATTAGGGAAGTTAACTGATAACAATTCAGGATCAGAAATGCTCAGGATACAGTTCTTCAGGTGGAGTGCCTCTTCTCAGCCATGCTCACAGGAATACCTTTTTCTGGTCCTCTCAGCCACACAGGCTTTTGGCCTCTGACCTGATGGGGTAAGTTACAAATCTCCCTTAGTGCTGCTGATAAATGCCCACAGGACACACCACTCAGCCAGCGCAAAGGCCTCAGCACAAAGGCTCTCAGTTCTAGCTCTTTGAGTCGGCTGAGCCCCACTAAACCCACAAACACGAGTGAGCCTGCTGCCTGAAGGCACCCATCTTTATTATTTGCACATGAGCCAGAAAGCTGGCACTGCCTGTTTCAGGCTCCTGCTCATGGTTCTGCTGCTACTCGGGTCAAGATTATGCCATAGGGTAATTGACGTAGTCTCCTAAAGTACATTTGGAATTATCCTGAGTTGAAGTGCCCTCTAATCACTTTTGCAGGAGCCCTGGTGGCACAGCAGTTCCAAGTTTGGCTGTGTTCCTCAGGGTCAGCAGTTTGAAACCACCAGCCTCTCTGAGGGAGAAAGAGGTGCCTTTTTACTCCCATAAAGATACAGTCTCAGAAACCCGCTGCGGCAGTTCTGCTCTGTCCCATAGGGTGACAGTGAGTCAGTATGGGCTCAGTGGTGGTGAGTTGAGAGCTAATCACTTTTAACATTAGTTAAAAGAATAAAGATGCTAAGCTTCAGAGTGTTTTTTTAAAAAGAAAAAGAAAAGCTACACCCTCTAATTTGCGAGGTAGTTTTTTTTTTAAATGTTGATTTGATGAGTGAGAAGCTTGCAAATGCAACATGACTTTCTTATAAAAACACATCAATGTATATGCACATAGAAGAAGTATATAATTTCCATTTTAAAAGGCTAACTTTTTCCCCCTTTGAGTCATGGTGGCATTGCCTATAGTTAATAACTATAGTCTTCTGCCCTGGGTTCAAAATTAGTAGCTGGGGGAGTTGAACGAATTAGGTAATTTGGCTGACTCACTACTTGGTACTTTATAATAATATTTAGGAGGTATTACTAAATAGATTACATCATTAACCATGAATGGTGGAGATGTTTAAGCATTTCTTCATAGTAATATGAAAAATATATATGCCAGGGACTTCCAAAAGTGTGTGGGTGAAATAATCCATTATCTCTTAAATCTATTTTTCTGTGGACTTTTGGAAGCCCCCTGGTGTAGGATGTTGTTTTAATATAATGTCAATATTTCCATCAACTAGACTGGAACATTTTAATTTTAGCTACATTACTCCAAAGAACGAACACATATATGAAGGGGATAATCATACCCCTCACGTCACGGTTTAATGCATATATATTGTTTCTGCATCAAGGAGATTCTCTGCAGAGGGCAAAATTATTTTTGGGGGGGCGGCATTAGGGCTTTTTCAATATTGTTTTGTGACTGGTATGGCTGCTCTGAGAGGTAAAAACAATATTGGGTAAAAGGAGCACTTTTGACTTTATTAAGAAACATCTCTTTTGGGTTGTCAAAGGAATTCTGGACCAAGGAATTTCAGCTATTTCTTTTTTTTTCATCATTATTCTTTTTATTATTCGTTTTATTAGGGCTTGTACAACTCTTATCACAATCCATACATACATCAATTGTATAAAGCACATCTGTACATTCATTGCCCTGATCATTCTCAAAGCATTTGCTCTCCACCTCAGCCCCTCATTATTATTCTTTAACTTTGCATCGTATTCCATTGTGCACGTGTAGCAAAGTGTGGGTTCCCATTCTTCCATGGGTGGGTATTTAGGTGGTTCATCTTCTTACTGTTGTGACTAGTGCTGCGATTTCTTAATGGTGCCTATAACCCAATTGTAACCTGGCACTATTTGGGCATAATCAAATGCATGATGAGCTTGTTTCACTCATAAAACTAAACTCATCTCAACCCGAGGTGAATAAGAAATGTGAGTTAATAACATAAAGTGACAAACGAGTTATAGTATAGATATATAAAGCAACCCAATGTAATGGCTAATCCATCTAGCTTGGGAATAATTATGTTCATGACATAGTTGGTTACACATTCAAGACCACCAGCTGCTCTGCTAGAGAAAGATGAGGCTCTCTATCCCAACAAAGACTGGTCGTCCAGAAACGCCCAGGACAGTTCTGCTCGGTCCTGTAGGGTCATTGTGCGTGGCAAATGGCCTGGATGGCAGTGAGTTGTGTTGCATTGGTAACAGCTCCAAAATGCTCCTTACGATCATCTTTTCAATATTTTACAATCTACATCCAGGTTCCAGGAGAATGTGGCCTGAATCCAGGCTTACCCCAGACAAGGATTGTGTAGTTCATTGGGAAGAAGGTCATTCTGTACCATAATCCCATGCTGAACTGAGAGTCACACAGATTCATTCATTTGCTTTCCAAAGAATGTATTTCCAATGAACCTACATGATCTGTTCTCTCAAGTAGAAATTCAATTTGTGTCTGAGGGGAAAGGTAGGCATAGACTAGCCTTGGAGCGGAGAAGGGTGTGTGTGTATGTGTGTGTGTGTGTCTGTGTGTGTGTAGGGATATTTTAACTAATTTTTTTGACTAATAAGTATGTGTGGTTTTCCTATTTTGATTAATGACTACAGATAGATATTTTACCATCCCCCTGTTTATCCTATGGGGCAGGTAGCTAGTCAAATTTGTTTGGAAGTGAGAAAAAGCCCATTGGAATGTACAGTTGCATATTTCCAAATGAAATTTCCTTCAATTTGGACTGACAGCTTCTGTCATGCAGGGAAAACTAATGACCGAGTAGGTCATGCACTCTATTACTTATGATGATGGAATGAGAGATAGATACAAAAGTTTACCAGAAGAAACCACAAGTACTTATTGTACATGTAGGCCCTGGGGTGAATGCATTATTGAACTAAACTGGTTGGAAGCACACACGTCGTCCTTTTTTTTCCTTTAAGAAAATGTTTCTTTTAAAGTCCACAGAACACATTGACTGTCATGTGCCATTTATTTTCCTGTGACAGCTACCTGTCTGCTCATAGGCCAAACTTCATCAGCCTCATGTACAAAAGATAGAGATGGAACTGTGACACCCCCCCAACCCCCCTCGTCGTCCTCTGGGATCTCAGAAGGGATACTCAGAAGGAGGTCCAGACAGATTCCCAGCTTGCACAAAAGAGGATGTGCTAACCCCATTAAAGTTGATATCACAAAACAAAACAAAAACCCATTGCCATTGGATCCATTCCAACTCATAATGAATCTCTAGGGCAGAGTAGGACTGTCCCATAGGGTTTTCTAGGTGGTAAATCTTTAACGGAGCAGACAGTCCCATCTTTCTCAAGCGGCAGAGCTGATGGGTCTAAGCCAGGGGTCCTCAAACTATGGCCCGCGGGCCACATGCGGCCCACCGAGGATATTTATTTGGCCCACCAGGTGTTCCCTGCCCCCCTTTATTACTTCAAAATAACATATGTGCAGTGTGCATAGGGATTTGTTCATAGTTTTTTGTAGGCTATAGTCCGGCCCGCCAATGGGTCTAAGGGACACTGAACTGGCCCCCTATTTAAAAAGTTTGAGGACCCCTGGTCTAAGCCATCAAGCGTGTGGTTACCAGTCGAATGATGAGCCCACCAGGGCTCCTTTGCTACATGGATTCATCTGCAGGGATCCCCTGTGTGGCCCTTCATTCATAGTCTTTCAACCACAAAGAGATGATGATGTTCTGTGGAATTCCGGAGGAGAAAAGAGGCCTGTAGGAACATGATGTTGCCCTCGTCTCTCCACCAGGTGCGATCTGCTGTTTTCTCTCCTCCAAAGCACTCAGAATCCTCTTCATTTTGCCCCTCACTCTCTCTAAACAGGTCGGTGTCAGTACCGTGCTCCCCGCATCCATGTACAGGGAAGAAGTAAGCGGTGTGCCTACTTTTTCCAAGACTCAGTTTTATGACTTTGGGGTAGTTACTCCAACTGCCTTGCTACTTTACCTGTAAACCCGACCAGAGGATTGCCCACATGGGAAAGCTAATTATTTAATCCTTTGCTAAAATTGACTCTACTTTTACTTCTAAAGCACTATGACAGTGTACATCGATCATAAGTGTACAAGCTTAGAGTGTCTTCATAAACCTAATATATTTGTGTAACTCAACTCAAATGCACTGCCACTGAGTCAATTCAAACTCATAGCAACCCTGCAGGACAGGGTAGAACTGCCCCTATGAGTTTCTGTGACTGTAGCTCTTTATGGGGGTAGAAAAGCTCATCTTTTTCCCACAGGGTGGTTCATGGTTTTGAACTGCCAACCCAGCGTTAGCAGCCGAATGTGTAACCCATTTCAACATCAGGACTCCTATCTCTCTAAGTAGAATCCCCCTCACATCCCTGATTGCTGATTATGGCTGTCCTGATTTCTAGAATAGGTATGTTTCCATAAAAGTTTACATGAAGTAAGTATTCAACCTATTAATATATTTTCCATGCATCATGGAGAACTAGGAGTGGAACACTGGTTGTGCTATTAAAGTAGAAAAGCGCATTATTAAAAACCTTATACTTTAGGAAGCCATTTTGTTACTAACAACCCGGGGTTGTGAAAAATAGAAGAACTTAATTTCGCTATTGATTGGATGCCACTGAAATGCTTTTAAATTCAATTCAATCCACAGGACCAAAAAATACATTTTCAAAATATTCAGGAAGCTAGTACATTATGCTCTAAATCTTACAGATACCTTAACATATGTTTCGTGTTATCAGAAGTAAAACGAATATAACGTTTATATGGAAAACACACTTTAACAACGAAATTTGCTTTACTAATGAAATTGAATTTTATTGGCAATTTGTAGCCTCTGAGTTGTGACTTAAGAATAATTTAATTTTGGGGAGTTCTAAAAAAACCAGAACAATTCAATTTTTCAATTGGAAGCTGATGTCCGGAGACTTCTAGAAGATAATTTACAAAATGCAGCCCGGACGAAAAGAGCTCCGGGTACGCTGGGGGTCAAACATTACAATATTCACCGCAAGGTCAGTGGTGCAAAACCACCAACTGCTCCACCGAGAAAGACGAGGCTCTTTGTCCTCCTAAAGAGTCGCAGTGTCCAAAGCCCTATAGGACGTCGCTGAGTCCCAGTGGACCCCTTGGGAGTAGGTGGGGTGTGGCTTCTAGAGGAGTTCTTTAAGGAACTACCGAGTTGGAACATTCAGCAGGAAAGGGAGATCAACATCATGTAGATTGGAGGGATTTTTGGCCCCAGAATTTCTAAATTACGTCACTAAATAATAATGTGCATTCGATAAAAGTCTCAAAACCCGCCCAGGTCTGTCCCAGTCAGCTGACTGCCATGGACTGGATGGAGCACACTGCCCAACCTGGAGAGCTGTCCCCCTGAACCAAAAGCAAACATCTAAAGTTCTATAATGTAAAGGTGAGGAAGTGGCTTAAATTTAGGTAGCAAGGAAGAGAATAAGAAATAGATATGTGGTTTTCAAATGAAAAACAGGCAGATTACTTAATAAAAGCTCAGCTACAGTCAGATTGGAGTGTATAAATTCAGAAGTTTAAGCCAAAGCAGTTGACGTAAACCTAAAGATAGATGCAAATGATACCATTTGGTGCGGAGTCGTGTGTTTGGCTGCCAAAGCTTAGGCGGCATTAAGATTCTGATGATTTGGTTTCTGTATCCTGAAGAGGAAGCTGTATCCGTTACCTGCTGCTGAAAATGCTGGCTTTCTACAACGTGCCCTTGGGCATGTGCTATTTAAGTGGCTTGGAAATATGTGATTATGCTTCATGTGCTTGTCCAGACGCTCCATCCTTATGGAGACACTGACATTTACAGTTTCTGGAGGGTGAAGTGCTCCTTGGGCTTCACTGGCTAGTGTTTGTCATATTTTTACAGAAAAAAGGGGGGAAATAAACAAACCCTCTTCATAGAACATTTTGCATTTGGAATTGATTTTATAGCTATGCTGCCCTTCTTGCCCACGCCAGCCCCATCCACCCACCCTTCCCCCTTCCCGTATTGTCAGTGTCATCCTCCCAAACCCTACTTGATTGTGACATTCTCTCCTCCTTAAGGCAACCATATCCCCACCCTCATCCCATCGCACACAGGACAAAGTCTAACATGTTTACAGTTTTCTGTGTTTCTCGGTTTGATGCCAGTTTATTTTTCTCTCTGTTTCTAATGTCTTTTAGCCACATTCCATCTCTCTACTCAGAGCATATTATTAAGGCAAATATAAGAATGTCCCTCATTGGTTTGCCTCTCACCCTGTGTTCTCAGCCGCTCCTTTCAGACCACGTGTCTTCTAGTTGACCCTGACCAAGATGAAATCCTGTGTGTCAGAATATAATTGTGTTTCATAGAGTTTTCAGAGGATGATTCTTTGGAAGCAAATCACCACATTTTTCTTCCAAGGTACCTTTAGTGGACTTGGACTTCTAAAATTTTGGTTAGCAGTTGAGCACATTGTGTTAGACAGGATTCTCTAGAGAAACAAAACTAGGACATTTATGATTATATCTATATCCATATCCATACTTACAGATGGATACATAATATACCGCACAAAAGAATATAACAGCTAATTAGTCCACACAGCAGTACATTGGGCTCAGTTCAACTCATTTCCATGGATCAGTTAATATACTAGAAGCCCTTCAGCTCATGAGGGCTGCAGGGTCCTAGGTCAAGGAAGCAGACAGCCGAGTCTTCCCTAGGGAAATTCAGGTAGTCCAGCCACAGGCAGCAAACGGCAGGGTAGGTCACCATCAGTCAGCAGCTCAGCAGCTCGGTGAAGCAGGCCCGGATGGGATATGGAACGCAAGCAATGCAAGGAGACAGGATCCGCCAGTCTCAAGCTCTAGCGATGTACACACCAGCAGCATGGTAAAGTAGGTCTCAAAGGAACCTCAACTAACCACACACGATCCGTGGGTTGGTTGTCCCACAGGTGTGTAGCATACAAGTTGAGGCAGAGAATTAGCTAAAGCAGCCGCACACTGGTCCAATCACCAGAGAGCAAGAGAGAGACAGGCTGGCCTTGCTGAGCCATTCTCTCTTTGCCCTCTAATCAAACTGCAACCTGATTAATCCCCCATGTTCCTATTGGCCAGGTTGGCACAATGAACTTACCTATCACACATATGTACCATTTGCCTCACCTAGGGATCTTTGTCCAACATCATCCCATTCTTGTTGCACTTAACAGTAGCCACAGGAATGGGCTCAAGCATAACAATTGTGAGGATGGTGGTACAGGCCAGCCAATGTTTTGTGCTGTAGTAGACAGAGTTGCTATGCGTTCGAACTGACTCAAAGGCACCTAACAAAAAACACAATTCTGTGTTATCATTGCCTGCTTACTTCTCTCACCTTTGCTGAATTACCTCAAACCAAATCCAAACTCACTGTCATCAACTCATAGAGACCCCATAGTACAATGTAGAATGGCCCCTGTGGTTTCCAAGCCTACTAACTCTTTATGGAGTAGATGGCCCCGTCTTTCTCTCACAGAGCAGTGGTGAGTTTCAAACCGCTGACCTTACACATTTAACAGCCCAACACCTAACTGCTATGCTATCAGGAATCCTTGGTTGCTTAATTATAAAAGCAAAACAAAATCCAAATTTACTTCCATTAAGTTGGTTCCTACTCATCGTGACCCTATAGGACAAAGTAGAACTGCTCTGTGAATTCCAAGACTGTAACTCTGAGAGGAGAAAACCTCATCTTTCTCCCAGGGGGTGGCTGATGGCCTCAAACTGCTGAGCTTGCAGTTAACAGCCCAACGCCTAACCACTATGCCACCAGGACTAAGTTAGAAGCTCCTTGAAAATAGATACCAGAATGTTGTTTCCATGCTATTTAGTGCATTTTGTGGTACTAAATTCAGGAAATGCTTGATCTATATTTGTTGAATGAATGGAGCTAAGAGTCTTAGCAGATTGAAATTATTATCATCAACTCCCTAAACTTGCATGGATATAATTCCCCAAATTCTAGCAATTTATAAGCAGAACATTGAAAGGACAAGAGACCAAGGACCAAGCAGATCATTCTATAAGTGCAGTATCTTAGACTTTTAGAGTCACTTGGAGAAGTTCATTTATTAGCAATGTCAAGACACCAACATTAAACCATCCAGCCCTATAATTTTTGTGCCACTTGTGAATTTCACAGAGAAACCTGAAATTCTCATAGATTTTCATAATTACCATAAATATGGCTGGATGCCTTTGTTCTTTTCTTCAGCAAAGCATCCAGAACTGAGAGCCATGAGTAAAAGTCACTACTAAGAAAATTGGGTAGGATCTGTCCATGGGGAATATCTGAAAGCACATGGTCTCAGATTCATGAACCCCTTCTCAAGTCCTAACAGTTCGAACAATGTGCATTGTCAGCTCCTGGTGTGCTCCGTCATATGGGAATGGATGAGGTCCACTGAGTTTTGCTGTGCTGCTTTTTCCCCCAACTGCAGGCCCACCAGTCTTCTCTGAATAGCTAGGGAAACTAGCGAAAGGTGCTTCCAGAGAGGGGAGGGCTTCAAATACCAGCTCTCCATGAAAAATTCTAAACCCAATGCCTTGACCCTGGGCTTGGCCCACCAGGCTGCTGGTGGGAAGCAAAACACACACCATGAACTTGGTCAAAGCTAGCAGGGGGCACCTTGTGGTAATCCCACTGAGCTAGAGAAACCTCCAATTGCCTTTGTGTCATACCCATGGCTTTGACCTCATGCCAGTGTTCCCAGCAGGAGGTGGCCACCGGGACTGGGGGTGGGTCCTTCTCTGGACAGACACAAGGGTCTGCCATTAGAGTTTTGGGGGTCATCGGAGGTTCTGTGCATCTCTGTGCATGTTCAGAGCACCAGCTCAGATTCACATCCTCCCTGAATCGGTGTCTCTGTAATAGGTGCCATGCATTTTCTGCTCAGCTATCTTTATAAGAGGTGTGTGTGTGTGTGTGTGTGTGTGTGTGTTTGTGTGTGTTTCATTTTGCAGTTGCCCCAGAGGTCAAGTTAGAGCTGGGGGTACGTCTGGGAAGTGTCAGTTACTTAGGGCCTATATTCTTTAGTCTAACCCCAGAGAACCCAAAGAGAAATAAGAACTCTTAGCAGTGATTGAAGTTAGGGGTATTGAGTGGTGCTTGCGATAAATAGAATGTTGCTGGATGGAGCAGGATCCTAATGAGGCACACAGTTTAAAACATCAACAAAAACAACCAATAAAACATTTGCATAAACTCACTCGTCACTTTATTTGCATACACATAAGATACAGAGGAGCGCTTGGGAGTCAAGAGCATGTTAATTTCCAAGGACCTAAACATGGGTTTCCTCGCACCCATGGAGATAATGGTAAATCGCTCTCACAAGCAAGTTAAGTGACTTTTAATGACTTCATGTGTGTGTAGGCCATTTGCAGTGGTGGTGCAGTGGCTGTTCTTCCCGTCTGATCACACGCCACCTTCCTGGTGCCTGGCGCCTGCTGCCTTGGTCCTTGCTTGACTGATTTCCACAACACAAACCAGACTTGGGCGGAGGCGGAGGCAGCGGTTAAGCAGGAGAACTCAGCCCGGGTGAGCAGCTGGGTTCGGTTCCAGAGCATCAGGGCATTGCTGTTCTTTAGGGAAATGCTTTAAAATATAAAAATCTGTGAAAATTGTTTTGTTTTTATTAATGACTTTAGCTCTCTACATACCCCCAAGCCCTTTTAATTTTCTTTATGAGTCACAATACACCAGCTTAATAACACTTAAATTGCCAGTTGGTTCCTCTGAACTTTTTAATTATGTTGTTGTCCTGGACAAGGGTTTTGATAACTGGATGTGGTTAGAAAAGCTATTACTGGGTTTAGAACTTGGTGCCAGCCAGAGAGAAGGTCTACTAACTCTGTGATAAAAACAATTTGTCACCCTTCTGGTTTATTCTGCCGGAAATCCATCGTCACTGGATATTGGGTCTGATTGCAAATGGATCTCAGGCTTTTCAGGCAGGAGCTGAAGTACACTTGGGCCTGCCATTTGGATTTCTTTTTCCCTCCCCCCTCGACTGTTTTAGACGCCCTTGAGAGGGTTGGCTCAGGGAGTAAGTCTTGGAGTAAATGTGATCTTGTGGCTTCCTAGAAGCTGATAATAACCAATGTGGATCTCACGAGAAGACATCCTTCATTTACTTGTTTACCTGTCAAGAACATCTGACGGGACTGGACGCCTCCCTCTTAGTGACTCACGATCCACCCAAACACAGCTTCTGTTCTGTCTTGGGGGGGAGAACTCAGGCGCAGCACCCTGAAGGGCAAGGGATACTGCTTTTTGCTCTGGCACTGCCAACTGGAAGAGAGGACAGTCTCGCTGGTGATTAGAAGAATTTCCTGCCCACAGAGTGGCTGGAGTTCCATGATAACCATAGTCCCCCACCCTTCAGTTGACTGCCCTTAAGTCTGTGCCTTGGACCCATGGTGCTGCCCAGACAGAGCTGGCTCTGGCTGCCCTTCTCTCACTGGTATTTCTGCGATCATCCAAGCCGCTGTCCAAGACAAGTCTGTGATTGTGGTCCATCGCAAAGAGTAAAGTGGGAAATTGCTCAACACAAGAGGTCTGCCTCATTACAGTCTCCGCAAATAAATAAATAAAGGATTCTCTCTCTCCAGGCTCAAAGGTCCGGTAACTCCTGGGCTGAACCCTTTGTCAAATCCCGTTTACTGAGCGAGATCGCAGTGGGAGCCTTAGCGATTGGCAGCAGGTGTGTCAGAGGGCAGCCATCCCCTCTGAGCACAGCTGTGGTTAAACTTTATCCGCTGGATCCCCATGTAGCCAGACGGTGAGGCCTCCGCTATAAGTCAAATTAATGAGAATAGCCGAAAGCAAACAAATCCTTCCTTCCCTCCCCAGCGCTCTTTAAAGTTCTGGAAGGGTCTGACTGACAGCTTGGGAGGCCCCAGTCCTGACCCAGAGCGAGCAAGGCAGCAGGAAGAGCCTTTCTTGCTCTTTGGAAGCTGTGATCCCTCCCCTCCCCTCCCCTGCCCTGCCCTGCCCTGCCCTGCCCTTGGTGAAAAGAGTCTGGAAATGGGAGGGTCCTGCAGCCCCCACACCTCTTTAGGCTTCCTACAAA
This sequence comes from Tenrec ecaudatus, assembly GCF_050624435.1. NCBI lineage: Eukaryota > Metazoa > Chordata > Mammalia > Afrosoricida > Tenrecidae > Tenrec > Tenrec ecaudatus. The sequence goes on along the minus strand of NC_134540.1, from coordinate 81,384,156 downwards.
GGGGGTGGTGGGCGAAGTTATTGTTGGATTCAAAGGGCAGTTTTTGCATGTGGAATCCTAAAGGGGGAAAAGGTGAAATGAACTGTGCTTTCTGTTTGTTACAGAAAATTAGTTTCAGCTTTGTTTGTTTTTTAAAGACTATACAAGGGGACCTCAAAAAATTCTTGGAAAATGTAATGTATAGCTGATGGGATTTTTTTTTCATGAACTAGTGATTAGCAACTTTCTCACATCCATTTTTGTTGAATGAATGAAGCTTCATCTTTCATTCTAGACGTGGGTCTGTTGTTATCTAGCAAAGCCAACCTGCATTTGCATTTTTTGTCCTCGGTGATCTCCACTATTAACTTGTGTGACTATAAACCTTCCCATCAGCCCCAGTTGGTGTCTCGATGCACACTGGGATTGGCACTTTGTGATCCTTGGGGTTTTCCAAAGCAGATTCCCTAGACCTTTCTTCCTAGTCTGTCTTACTGTGGAAGCTCACTGAAACCTGTTCCCTTCACGACAACACACAAGCCTCCTCTGAGGGACTGGTGCTGGGGCACAGCAGGTGCCATGTCAGGCAATCGCACCTGATTCTCCTGCATGGAAGGCAAAAGCCACCACCCATGGAACCATTGCTGCCCTCTACTAATTTATAGCAGAATGTCCTGGTGCTGCTGTAATGAATGAATGTAGTAAGTCTTTTTTGTTCTTTTCCTGTAACAGCACTGCCTGATACGTGTTCTTCAGCCACAGTTAACAGATGGAAGCAGAATTTAATAGGAGAAAGGTACCTTCTGTGGATAGAAATTTCCATCCTAAGAAGAGATTCTATTTGGCTTTGGATCGTTGTCTCTAAGCCTCCAGCCTTTACTTTCATGCTCGCTTGAAGATAGCATTTTAAAAATATATTTATGGATTCTCTTCTCTAATTTCGAACCTCCAATTCCATTTCTTATTCACACCCCCATTCTTTTTCCCTGCTGGGCCAGTGCTTTAGCATTAATAAGAATGACTTAGCATTGCTGGGGACTTCAAGGAGCCCTGGTAGCCAAGACACTCAGATGCTAACCAAAAGGTCAGCAGTTCGAACCCACCAGCCCTTCCTCCTCTCTAAAGGTTGACAGCCCTGGACGCCGTGTGGTGAGTTCCACTCTCCTATGGGGTGTAGATACATTGTAATTCACTTCATGGCTATAGATTTGGGGTTTGGGTTTGAGGGTTCAGGGTCATTATCTTTGGGTGGGGAGGGACTTATACTCTTTTACTTTGGTTATTATGGAAAATTCTAAAGTTTTATGAGCTATAAAAGTTTCTTTTTAGTATTTCTCCAGTAAGAGTTGGACATTTAATCTGAAATCTGTATGGCACGAAGCGGGAAAGGATGTGGAAGTGCTTTGTAAAACCGTGTGATTGTTGGGTGCTGTTGGGATGGTTTTTGACTTGGTGACTGCAGGCGACAGAACTGTCCATAGCGGTTCCCACGCTGGAATCTGCACCAATGTGGGATGCCAGGCCTTTTCCCCAGGGAGCCACTGGACGGGTTCAGAGCATCAGCTTCTAGGTTCGTAGGGCATTAGGCAGTCACACCAAGGTTCCTTTGTAAACTGGAGAAGGTGGCTTTACAGGGCAGATGGGGGCTTAGGAACCCATAACGTCCCTGTGTTGTGTAAATGGTCTAGCACTTTGCTACTAACTAAAAGGTTACAGGTTCTAGTGCACCTAGGAGCACCTTGGATGAAGGGTTAGAGGTCACCCCATGGAGCCCACTTCCACTCACACAGAGTAGCTGGTTTAGTGGTTGTGGAATCAACACGATTAGACTCACATGCTTCTACTGTGGGGAGATTTGAGTGCGTTATCTGTGTAGAAGGAGTCCTGGTGGCATAGTGGGTACAAGCTGGGCTGCCAACCGTGAAGCCAGCAGTTTGAAACTGCCAGCGGCTCCGAGGGAGAAAGATGAGGGATTCTTCTTAGGTAGAATGTTACAGCCTCACAAGCCCACACAGGCAGTTCTAACCTAGGTTCTCTGGGAGTCAAAATTGACTCCATGTCAGTGAGCTCGGGGTTCAATTACCTGGATGGAGCTGATCTACTTTGCACACCTGTGCTCACCATGAGTTGGGATTCCTCAAGGGCAAATACCTAAACTTTCTTCTAACAAAACACAAAACCCACCAAGAAACCAATTAGAATCTATCTGTGCTTCTCACCTGTAGAAGGAGAGTAAATAACCCATGGCTGACAGGTTACAATCTTTCAACGATATTTTTAAGGGCCAACCGGTTTACCTCTACTTGGTTCAAAGGTAATATCTGTAAGTATTTTTATGAGAATGCAATACAATGGTGAAAGAAAACGGTTGCACATTAACAAAGTAAATAGCCTTTGGTAAAAGTCTTAAGTAGCCCTCTATAAAAGTGACCGTGCATGCATGCCTGTGTGTGTGTGTGTGTGTGTGTACGTGTGTACCCGGCCCCGACTTACCAGCTTGGTTAGGCCCCAAACACTAGGTGTTAAGTAAAAGTGAGCATTATGGGAAAATGGAGGTTTTGCTTGTTTTCCTTTCTGTTTTCAGACCCTCCATTTGTCTGATTTTCTTTTCGACTTAGTAAATCTGATCATAGGAGTAATAGCAGCCAAGGTTGACTGCTGTGCGCATCGCTGTGACAAGTCCAGTTATAGATTATCCTTCTGCAGAGCAGGAGGCTTGAAGGGACAAAGCTGGGTAAAGCCGGATGTTGACTAGGGGGGACCTTGGCTTAACCACTTCACCTTCCAGCAATGCTGTCTCAGCATTTATCTCTCAGAGCCACCCCAGCACTCCCCACTGTCCCCTGTAATCCTGTGCTCTTGAGCCCCAGAGCCTGCTCAGCTGCTAGGCCTGGCCAATCACCAAGGAGGGGGCTTCCTGTGAAGCACTGGGAGCCTGACCTCCCACTTGGCCCCACTGAGGCTCAGGCTCCAGGCCCTAAGCCCTGTTGAACTCACTTTGGGATGTCCCAAAATACGTAGGCATTTCTTCTGACATTCTCTTGCTGTCCCTTAAGGAAACTGTCAGGCGTGTGACGCCAAAATCTCCCCAGAGCTCAGGACATTGGTGACTGTGGTAGGTAGGCTGGGGAAGGGTGTGCCATTAGGCAGTGGCATCCTTGGGATTGGTGTCACCCTTTACTCAGAGGGGTAGCTTGCCCCAGCCCCACCTGCCGGTCAGGATGTGTGTATGTGCGCCCAGGAACCCATTATTGGGCACAGAGGGACATATGGACCTTGGCCATTGGGAGAGGGGAGAAGCAGCAGAGGAGACCCGGAGACCAGCTAAGGACAGGGAGTTTCACAGTGGCCCTTTCCATAGTGGCTGCATGTGGGGACACCAGCTCCAGTGAGGCTATGGGGTCCCACCCCACAGCAGTTTGGAGCTGAAGGCTCCCAATGGCATAGAAGCGGAGAACTCAGACTGGTCTGCACTGGCTCTGTGCTGCCTAGAGGCTGGGGCCATTGGGAGCCAGCCATGCACAGCCAGGAGAGAAGAGAGTGGAACAGTGTACACAGCTTCCTGAGGGCCGCCTGGAGACCCTCTTCAATGAAGGAGATGCTTTATAGCCATTGCCTCCTTGCCTGCTGTTTGGTGAATGCACAAACTAGATTGTATGTTTGTCTCATTACTGTCACAGATATGAAAGTCACAAAATGGGATGGTCAGAAAGTGAGTAGGTGTGCATTTATCTACAAGAGGGCTTCAAAACCTTCATGGAAAAAATGGAATTGAAACATAATCGGTCTTTCCCTCAGGAACAGTTGGATCCCCTTCCTTGTATACAATGACTATATATGTGTGTGTGTGTATGTGTGTGTGTGTGTGCGCGCACATTATTTTGTGTATATACACATACATATACCTAGAGTCATGCATTGCATAACATTTATTTAGGCAACATCTGACTGCATATCCATCTGTTCTTCCATAGGTTATAATAGCGCTCAGGAGACAGAGTTAACTTGACATGTTGTTTCTTGGATATAGCATATACTCCACATTGTCTCTTGTCTACAAAGCCGTTGTGCTGCTGGGTGCATAAAGGCACAGCATATGCATACCCTGTAATATGTATTGTAACCATAATAAATGAGGCTCGGGGCACAGGCATATACTGTGCTTTCATCTGAACAGTGTCCCACATAACAGGGCTGGGTGCTACCTGCAAGTTTGCAGTTCTGCAACCCCCTGCTGCTCTGATGGAAAAGATGAGGCTGTCTATTCCCATCGAGAGGTACAGTCTCAAAAACCCACAGGGGCAATTCTACCCAGCCCCATGGGGCACTGTACGTCGGAATCGACTTGATGGCATGGGTTTGGTTTGGGGTCTGGACCTGAAGGCGTAGGCAGCAGCACCTAATCTTAGGCTTTGCGCTGTGTCTCGAGCGCTTTAGCTATATCTCTGTTTCATTCCCTTTTGAAAATGTTATCGGGAAGTGCATCATGGCTCCTGCATGTAGCAAAGCCAGTGCAAAGGAGAGCAGCAGGCAGAGGCAATGGAGAAATATTGATTTGGAAGGAAACAAATGGTTATTAAAAAGCACAAAGGTGGAAAGCCAGTAAATGCCATTGCTTGCGATTGAGGCAGGGGTGCGTGACAATCATGAGGGTCCTCCAAAACAAAGCACCAATTTCCCAAGCTATCAGGAACCAGGTCTCCCGAAAGCTACCAAGCTAACAAAAGTGTGAGCTGTACCAGAGATAGGGAAACTGCTAATGATGTGGATTGAGGACCAAACTTAAGAGCGGACATCTCTCAGCACAGGGATGATCACAGTACCCTTAGGTCCAGCTGTTTTAAAGAAATAGCAAGACCAAACTATGCTATGGTTTTCTCACAACATCTAAATCACATAAAGTCCCGTTTCACAGAATGTATCATGGGCGTTGCGTGGCCGTATGTACTTTTCTGTTGTTACCCCCTCATGCAGTCTGTTGTTCTTTGAAGTGGTTCAGAGTTGGCGTAATTTACAACCTGGCAAGTCATTTTGTGGCACTTGAAGTCAGGGCAGAAAGGTCGTGGATGAAAAATCCCGGGTGTTGAGTTCTGCTTGTGACTCAAGCCCACAGAATTTTCATCCCCTGCTTTTAGTCCACCGTTAGCATTCAATGGAACCAGTCATCTTTGGAGCTGAAGGACTGCTTAGCAGAAAAGGGCTCACTTCTGGTTCCTCTGCCTTCCGAAATCATCCCTGTGTTCTTAAGATTACACCTGCCATCAAGTTCAGCCTCTGTCACAGAGATAACTAAGTCCAGGGAGGGCTGGGAGGCAGAACGAAAGACGTTGAAGTTCTAGTTATAGAAAACAAATCAATTGTCTTTACTAACATGCTCAGGAATGAGTTTGCCGTCATCTTGAAAAGTATTGACTTCCGTAATTGATAACACTGTGGAGTACCAGAGCTGTAAGAACCTGGAATGTAGTGACTACTTGCTGAACCAATGAAAGTGCAGCTTGACTGATTCCAAGATAGAAACAATGATGAGGAAAAACCCAAAGGGAATAACCAAGTGGTCATCATTCCAGATGGCTAAGAGGAGAATATTGACAAACAGTTCCTGAAACTAAAGACCCAGCTGCTTTTAGGGGGAGGTGGCAATATGGTGGAGGCAAAGCACAGGTGCCTCAGAGTCAGCCTGGGTGCTAGTTCTTGCCCTGTTACAGGCTGTGTGACACTCGGGGCCAATCATTGACTTTGTGAGATCGTGTGCAAAAACCAGTAGGGCATGCAGGTTTGGTGCCAAAAGGCCTGACAATCTTCCTCTGAAAACTGGCCCATGTAAACCCTATGGACCACAGTGGTCTGATGCTGCTGTGCAGGGAGTGTGTTTGTCCGGGTAGACTAGAGAAACAAATCCAGAGATACCCGTGTATGTATAAGAAAGAGCTTTATATGAAGAGTAATTGTATATTAAAAAAAAAAACATCCCAGCCCAGTCCAGATTAAGTCCCTAAGTTTGATATTAGCCCATATGTCCAATACCAGTCTTTAAATTCCTCTTCAGACTCATGCAATGATGCTGAATGCAGGAAGACCACAGGCCACTGGGTGGAAAGTCTTGTGGATCCAGTGGCGGTAGAAGCATCTCAGTGCTTGCAGGGGTCTCCACGTGCCTCCTCCAGCTCCAGGGCTCTGGTTCCATCACGTAGCTTCATGTCTCTGGTCAGCATGAAGACTAAGCAGAGAGTGGGGGTCTGGCCTCCAGTGAGCTATTTATCTCCTTATTGCCTCCAAATGAGGTCATCAAACTGTGATCTGATTGACAGGCTAACCTCCACCCCATCACTCTTGATCGTCTCAAGTTGATACCAGATTATGTAACTACCACAGGAAGTCATCATGAGTTAGGGTCCAACCTGACCACAGCTAACACACAAAGAAGAACGGGAATGATATAAAACGCTAATGGCAGGAGACCAAAGGGTGAACAATCACTCCAACGCAAAGCTGAGAAGATAGGGGCAGGGAAACGAGAAAGGGAACAAACTGAACAACCAAGAGTTCACTGACACATTGTGATAAACCTTACGAATGTCACCGCATGACTTGTGTGGAAATCGTCAAACCTAACTTGTGGTGTAAATGTCCACCAACAACTCCATATTTTTTTAAGTGTATATATAAATAGATGTTGACCAAAGAAATGGGTGAGTGTTTTCCCCCTCCGGAGAACCAGTGTGTGAATCATTTATCAGCACATCACATCAGAATTAATGTCATGTTTTCTTTTTGAAGAGGTTGTTAACAAATTATGATTACTAGGTACCTATATAGGTTGAAATCAACACAATAGCAGGTTTGGGTTGACTGGTGGCTACTAACGACCCTTGCATAAACAGCCCATTACCCTCGAGTTGATTGACATACCCCATAGGACACAGTAGAACCGCTCCATAAATTCAGGTATTGATTTGGGACTCACACTCAATCCTAGATCCAATCCAAGAACAATTAGTTCTCCTGATATGGCCATGCTTGATACTCGTCCTCAGGAAAGGAAAACAGAAGGTATGGGTGCCATAGCAAAGTGTGGTGAAGAAACTAGATGGTGCCCAGCTATCAGAAAGAATGGCATCTGAGCTACTCAAACAATCAGCCATCTTAGTGAGATGTCAACCAAGCCCATATGGAGGAAGCACCAACTTCCATGACCCAAGGATGGCAAATTATATCATCCAAATCCAAAGGAGGGAATAGTATCAGAGCTTCAACTCTTGAGATTCTGGTGTGCAGAAGGCTATGGATGACAGTGGAAGCCCAAAATATATTTGCAAGATCTACACAGGGAAATACTCTCTGGTGCTTTCTCTATAACCATAATTGAGGGAAGGAAATAACCTGGTTATTAGATTATTGGAGAGATGAGTATAGTATATTAAAATGATAAATCTCACTTGAAGGGTTAAAACCGTGTCATTTAATCTCCTTTCTGATACATGTTGTTCTTGATCTGGTTTTTAACGTTTTCTGTATTTTGTTTTTTTTCCCCCTCGTATTGGAGTTTGTCTCTTGTATTTTGTCACTGTTGCTAGCCTTCTTGACTGCTATTTGTTTTTTTATGTTTTGGGGTTTTTTTGGTGTACGAAACCCAGAATGGGTCTATCTGTCGAGACAACATCTAGAATATCTGGAAGAAATTTTGACAGAGAAGGTGGGGCTGGGTAAGGAGGAGTTGATATCAAGGAGTTCAAGAAGGAAGAAATATTTTGAAACTGACGTGGTAGTGATTGTACAACACTGCTTGGTGTGATTGAACAATGAAATGGTATGATGTCTGGATTAGCCCCTAATAAAATGATTTGGAAAAAAGAATTTCTAAGGCTACAAATCATTACTGAAGCAGACTGCTGCTACATGTTTCTCCCTTGGAGCAGAAGGTAGGTTTGAGCCACCGATCTTATAACCCAAAACTTAACCCACGCCTCCACCAGGGCTCCTTAAACGCTCACTGTCATGGAGTCAATCCAGACTCAGTGTGATTCTGTGGAACAGACTAGATTGAATTGCCCCTGTGGGTTTCCAAGACTGTAAGTCATTATGGAAGCAGAAAACCTCTGCTTTCTCTCTCAGAGCAGCTGGGAGTTTTGAACTGCTGACCTTGTGGTCTTTCAAAACCCCAAACCAAACTCACTGCCATGGAGCCGATGCGGACTCACGGTGACCCAGTCGGACTGGGTGGAACTGCCTCTGTGAGTTTCTGAAACTCTAACTCTGTATGGGAGTAGGAAGCTCCCTCTGTCTCCTGCGAGGGCTCCTTCTGTGGGGTGTGAAAGGGTTAGAAGGAACGAAAGGTCTTTGAGCACCGGTACCTGGTAACACTTTAATTTCCTTCTTCCAAAGGGGCTTTAAAAAGTTCATGGGACAATGGAATGAAGATGATACAACTTTTTTCCACAAACATTTTGAAGTTCCCTTTGTAGCTTGCTTAATTAAAGTCAGGTCTGGCCGTGGAAGAAACTGATTTGTGGTTTAATAAGTTGCTCAAGGTGCTGCAGCTAACAAGACAAAGGAATCTATTTTTGGGGAAAGTATTTGAATTCAAGTGTTTGTGTCCCACGTGGTGACTATCTTTCCCTGTGGGATGGAAATTTGAATGCATTTTGCAAAGAGAGAAATGGTGTTAAGTGTTAGGTTAAGGTTTAGGGAATGTAATTAGGCCTGTATTCAGTTTCTCTCCCTCATTGGAACACCAGACGTTACAAGTCAAGTGTGTGCCAGCCATTGGTCATTTCTAAATTCTGCCCGAGGGAGAAATGTGTCTGAGATGCCCAAGGGCTAGCAGCGTCCTGCCAGCTGGATTTTACAGGCCGAGAAAGCAGCCGTTGTGAAGGCAGGCATGCAGGTGTTTGTCTGGCACAGCGAGAGGTTTGTTTCAGTAGTGGAAACCCAAACCAGCAAATACAACTGTGTGGTCGGCGAGGCAGGTGTGGCTTGTTTGGGATTTGAACTAGTCAGTTGAACATTGTTTCTGTTCTGGAAAATATGTCCAGGTCTCAGGTAACCTGAGACCCAGGTGGGATGTGTATTAGCTGCTTCTGTTTCTCCTTCATTCCACATCGGCATTCTGAGGGGCCTTGGGTCATATGGGAAGCTTTTAGGATACAGGTTCTGGGGCCCTGCCCTTCGGCCTTTCGTTGGCAAGTCCAGAAAGCTGCATTTAAGAAGCATCTCCCTAGTGATTCTGAGACAGGACCAAGGCACGCCGCACTGAGAAAGACAGTTCCGTAGTTTCTGTGCTGTTTTCCCAAATAAAAGTGAAGGACAGCCATGCGTAATCATACGCCTTCCAAGCTTCCCCTCACTTTTATACTCAGCCTCTATCGATCCTGACAATGCCCCTGTGTGGTGTGGGGAGCAGGGAATTACTCTCCTTATTTTACAGTTGAGAGAACCGAGGATGGCAGAAGTTAATTGAGTTGCACCAGGTCCCGATATAAGCAAACAGTGGAGCCGGGTGTTTGGGGATTTTTGCAGCACATCTTTCTCTAAAGTGTCCCCCATGGGTACTGCGCATGTCGTTTTCAGGGTGCTACTACTTGGAGGTGCTGATTGGGAACTACAACTCATCCACTGCTCTGGAGTGGAGTCCAGTTTCTATCAACCCTACAGGACAGAGCAGAACTGCCCTTGTGGGTTTGTGAGACTGCATTTTGACTGGAGCAGAGAGCCGAGCCTCTGAGCTGTCCAGTGGCTGATGGGCTCCCACTCCTGCCCTTGAGGCTGCAGACCAATATGTAACCTGCTCTGCTCGGCGGGAACCGCAGGGCTGCTTGGGGACGCCCAGAATGTGCCAAATGTCCACTCTTCGTTTCTTTGCTGACAGTAGCGGCACAGGTAAGACCTCTTCCTCGGACCCCACTCACCCAGAGCTAGGCCAGTGCTCACCAGTTGCATAGTCAGCCAGACTGATCAGTCTGGCCAAGACTCTGTATGCAAGCTGCAAGTGTGGGGGTCCTGACAGCACCTCCCTTGTGACCTGCTAGTTCTTGACTACTGCCTTGCATTGGCTAGTTCGTTGGAATAACTCCCAGAGTTCACGTGGAGCACTGGCTTACAACTGCAGTTTTATTGTAGGAAGGAGGATGCCGATAAAGAGGCAGTTCAGAAAGGGATGGACGAATCTCCCACAGGCACCCATGATGTCCGCTAACCAAGAGGCCCATGGCGCTCTCCTGTCCGTCTGGAGTCTTTGTTGTGTGACCATAATTGATGGAATACACCTTTCTTTCCACCCTACCCCCAAGCTCAGCTGATACTACCAGGTGCTCTTTTGGGCAGTTACCTCTCCAGAGGAAACTGAGGTGTGGTCTGGAGGCCTAACGCGCACACCAGTGGCTGTCTTGTCAGTTAAGGCACATGGCAGCCTCTGTGTGTCAGAGTAGAACTATGTCCCACAGAGCTTTCAACGGCCAAAAAAATCACCAGGCTTTGCTTCTGAGTGCCACTGGGTTGGCTAGAACCTCCAGCCTTTGGGTTGGCAGCCACCTAGACTCAGAACAATAACAAAGGCACCTTCGTTATGCAATAATGTCCAAGGATTTAGAATTCCCTCTGTGTTCATGGGGTCATTATGCCTCGAAGTCTGGTAAAAGTAGGGAAGACCTACCAGAGCCAGCCTCAGTAGCATTGGGTAATGCAGGCAGAGGGGGCAACCTGGTGGCCAGGAAATATTCTGAACTCTATTGACGTGCTTCTGCAGCCCGGTAGTTACAAGGGGGCTTCAGAAATCCCCTTGTCTTTTAAGCCCAGGTCTCCACAAACTCGCTGGAGCCCCCTTTGCATTGTCATATCATTAGGAGACAAGGAACATATTGTGAGTAGAAGAGATTTCTGTGGGCTTTAAGTGTTTCCCTCTCTAGCACTCTGGAGTGGCAAACAAGGCACTTCGAACGGGAGGGCACACTTGAGTCAGAAAACCTAGATTCTCCTTGTGTGTGTGTCAGAAGGAGCCTTGCAACCACAGGGCCTTTGCTTCGTTCCCTGGGCTCACAGACACTTTGGGAAAAGAGAAATGTGGAGCTCCTGTAACCTCTCCCCGAGCTCTGGCATCCAGGATGCAGGCTCCCTGGGATGAGCCCCTGCTCTCTGACATTTCACAGGCAAATAGAGCATTTACATCTGTCAGCAATGAGTTCAGGATTTTGTTATTGTCTTCCTTTGCTTGGGGAGTTGGGAGAAACACTAACTTCCTCTTTTACCTGTGAAATTAATTGGCTTTTAAAGAGTTCTATTACTTGTTTTCTCCAGAGTTTAGCCCCTTCGCTCCTCCGCACGCCTCTGCCTCCACCTACACGCAGGCTTCATGTGTGTGATCGGCCTCGGTTTCAGGTCTCGGTCTACTGTAAAAGAACATCCCATCCATCCCAGCCCATACTTCTCAGCTGCTTCCACTTGCAAAGTTTACCTTTAATTATTATTATTATTATTTTTTACTGTAGAATTGGGGCTAGAAACCTGACTAATCCAGAAAGGCAACCCAGCTGGAAGTTGTAAGCAGTTGCTGCCATGCGGAAACCATGTTGGTACTGCGGAGGGAGGGGCAGCAGGAGAGCGGGCCATTGATGAGGTGGGATGAACAGCACCTGCAACAAGAGGCTCAAACATAAGGCTGATGGCGAGGATGGCCCAGGACCGGCTGGTGCTTAGTTCTGTTGTACGAGGGGGTTGCTATGAGTCAGAACCAACTCAACAGCATTTCACAGCAGTGCAAGGGAACCCCACGGAAAGTCTGACCTGGTAAACTTGAACTTTAACTTCTGAGAAAGCCACACCATTTTGAAGATCTGTCTTTGTCCTTTCAATTCAGGCGAATGGCTCTGCACTGTTCAGAAATGAATCCAAGTATAGATTTTTTATCAGATTCCTGTGACATTTTAAGTACATTCTAGTTGAATTCCGTGTTTGTGTGATGGAGATCATAAACATTTTCCATTTTTGAAAAGCAATCTGGGGCGTGTATATTTGTACGGTAGTTAATGCTGTGTTAAGTCAGTGTAATATAGCTGCTGCAAACATTTGTGGAGCAAAGAAAAAAAATGCCTTTATTTAAATCTTGCCAAGAGCAGAAATAAAATGAGCAAATGCACAGTGGAGTGAGAGGCAACATAAAGACTGGTAATGTTTTATTACTGTGGTGCAGGAATGTTAGCATCTCTTTTAAGCTGTGTGTAAAATACTGTATATAGTTGTTCATTTTATGTCTGAGTCTGTGGCTTGCAAGGTATGTTTGTTGAGTGAAAAATCTTGGCCGAGTCCTTTCTGGTCTGCTACAGAACTTCCATTGACTCACTATCGAAAAGAGATCGAGACACCGTGTTCTGTCTCCAGTGGCATTCTCTGCTTTTTATCTATCTTCTGTAAAGTCGTTGCAATAACCACACAACTCAGAGACAATGCCCACAAGTAGAGTTTATGAAAGATCTTCACAGGTTGCAATGCAGATGAGACATTCTCAGGATATACATGTGCAGCCAGGACATGGCACAGAGTCCCTTCAGGGTTGCCAATGGATGCCCAAAGGGAGGACCACTCCTGCTGTAAAGCCTCCACTAAAGATGTTCACCACAAGCTTTGTGAGTCAGCAAACCCATCTCCCTGAATTAAGTTCCCAGAGGCGCCCCACTCAAGCCAGCCTCCTGCCCCAAAGCACTCAGCTTCACCAGTTCTGTTGGCTTAGTGGTTGTGTGTTGGGTTGCTCACCACAAATTCAATACTTTAAGACCAACAGCTGCTCCAGGGGAGGAAGATGGGATTTTCTACTCCTGTAAGGAGTTTCCTGTTGGGGTGAGGGGGTCCCCAACATTCAAACGGGCCTGCAGGAGCAACTTTGTGATTGTGGAAAATATTAAAGAAAGACAGGCAGAGAGCAGGGTACAGGGGCTCCTTGTCCCGTGTCAGGACTGAGAGCGAGAACATATATATAATGGGGCTTACAGGTCTTTCTTAAGGCATGCATGTCATACAGCTAACATCAAACATGATCAATATGAATATTCTAGGCAGGTAACATAATAAACAAGCAATGAGGTGAGTTGGCGTCTTGACCTAGTGCTAGCTGACCTTGAGCCCCCTTGAGCCTTCGCAGGAGGGAGCAGTCTGATCAGTACCAGCAAGAGGTGTCAAAACAGAATGTGCTACATTTTATTGGCTATAGAACTTAACCGTTAGGCATTGGGAAGTAGTCAGACACAGAAATGATTCATCTTATATGGTAGCTCTTCTTTGACAGTTCATTTATGGTGGGTTATTGGAGGGACTGTGTTCAGTCATGAGAAAGTATATGAAGATTTCTTTATATCTCAGTCTGCTTTCCAGACCTGTAATTATGAGTGGATGATTTAGCTGCATGACATTCTCATCCAGGCCCTCCGCTTACCACAGTTACCGTCTCAGAAACTCACAGGATCAGTTCTACCCTGTCCTATAGGTCACTATGTGTCGGTGTTGAGTTTGGGTTTTGTTTTTGTTGTTACTTGCCCTGTGGGATGAGAGGCCCACCACTCCGACTCATGCTCAGGCTCCTAGTTCTGCTGCTGCTGCTCCCCTGCTACTCCTTTGGTGTCAAGGCTGCCTTCTGGATCAGAGCTTCTCTGGATGGGGATCTGGGGGTCCAGAGAACACGATTCACTGGCCACTTGCTGGTGGCAAGATTCCTGCTCCTACTTCTCATTCTATACCCAGCAGGATGGCATGCCAATGAATCCCATTAACAATTACTCACAGGTGAGTCCTATCAATTATAAGACCCTGGAAGTTAAAGACAGTATTCTATTGTTTCGTTGTTGTTTTCATTATAATTATGCAACTAGACGCTTTACTACCTAGCACCGTGTCTGGCCAGATAATGACATGCTAGATATAGGACTATTATCAACAAGGGTAGTGAAGTTTAAATGCCATGACTTATTTACAGGCCAGAGAGAGATTGCAAGCAGAAAGGAAAGGGGGGGGGGCAAGGAGAGAGCTAGATGACTTATTTAGCATAGATATTGAAGCAGAATTCATCAGAAGATTTTATGGTCCATGGTGTCCTATCAGAGACACAATTTTTAGATACTATCTTTCCTTGTCTTTGCGGCAGTGTTTTCTTAGAGCATCCCGGTTGGTTTTACATTCAAATTCACCTGATTTAATTATGATGATGAGCTCCCTCTTCTATTTCTCCGTGATTTCTGTCACTGACATGTCAAAAAGTTGGCTGGCCAACTCTCTGGAGAAAATTGAGCTTTAGGTGGTGCTGTTGCCCAAATGGGTCATGTCTGTGAAATGTTTGGTCCTGCTGAGGCCCAATAGAACTCTGTGCAAAGTTGGATGAAATGGATATGTGCTTATTTTCAGTTTTCTTTAGTCTTCCTTGTTTCAAGAGAAACTTACAGTAATCAAACTTGTAAATTCTCAAATCTTAACAAACGGGTGAGTTTTAGGTCAAATGATTTGTAAGGGGAAATCTTCATTGAGCTTTGTTGGAGATGCTGAAGTTGATTGAAGTTCACGTATGTCCTTGGATCCGATGACACTATGATTTTCGGTAGGCCCCGGGTGCTGCAAATGGTTAGTTTACATGCTTAGTTGCCAACCACAACACTCTAGGTTTGAGCCCACTCAATGGCTTCTTAGATAAAAGGGCTGAAGATCTGCTTCCAAATATCAGCCAGAGAAAACCTTAAGTACACTTCTCTGACCCACCTGGAATAGCCAAGAGAATTGGCTGAACAATGGTGAAATGTATGTATATTTCTGCAAAGTTTTGTTAGCATTTTCTATACGATTCTAAGAGCTTCAATCACATTGTAGCATCAGGGGCACTTGTCTAGCCCTTGGTTTGCACCTGTCTAGTGAGCAGCCATTGACATGTATGTTGTACCTTCCAATTGTTGCCTTCCCCCCTCCTGTCTTCTGCCAAATGGTCTATTACTAAACATGGTATACTCTACAACCATGACGCCTCCTCTCCCTCTGTGCTCATGACTACCAATACCATTCTGGTCTGCAGGGGCTCTCTCCTTTGGGGGCCACATTTGGTTGCTCAGCTGTGCCATTCAGACATCAGGCATCTGTCTCATGCAATTGCCTTTTCCAGTAGGTAAGGGAGTTCACTTTCGAAGGTTCCAGGTACAGAATGGGCAAGGTCCCTTTTACATTCAGTCTCCAAAGGAGGGCTGCTGTCCTCCTTCTCGAAGAGGTAACCACAGGGGCTTGAGGGTGGCAGGTATAAAGCCCTTCAAGAGACCCCTCCCAGTATCCAAGTCTTTTGTTCTCAGGACCACTTCATTTTTCTGTTCAATGGTAGTTCAGATTATTCTCGGGCCAGAGAAAATTGCCTCAGTAAATAGTCTTCCCAAATTTTTGGTCCTCCCTTGCTCATTATTTGAAACATAGCTTTTGACCTTAAAAAGCCAAGCATGAGCATAACTGTCCTCTTGTTCCTTTGTGGCATGTATCCTTTATGGCGTTGGAAGATTGGAAGAAGTCATGGGATGTATGGGAAGGTGATGTTTTTGAAAATCAAGCTTGTATCATATGTTGCAAAATTTGCATGCCGAATGTCTGTTTTCCCCACATCACTGCATGGGCAATGAGAGCAGAAGGTATATTTGACTTGTTGACTATTGGGTATTGTTAGAAATTAGAAAGTATTATAAGAATTGGCTACTCCTCAGCCAGAACTAGTTACCGCAGAAACTATTTCACATCAGGCAACTCTTTTTCTGGTTCTGCAAAATAAAAATTAGAGAGAAAAGATATGAAGCATGCTGAGATTAATCTTAATTCTGTGTGGGATTCTTAAAAGACTTTCCATGGTGAACCACGTGGTTATAAAGCAGATCATTCGTTTTGCATTCAACAGTCCACACACTTTACTTCATCTCATGGACTGCGGGTTCTACAATATTCCCATCACTTAGCCCACGTCCTCCCTTTGTTTTCTGTTCCTGTGCCTCCTCCTTTCCTAACCCTCCTGAACCTTGTCCTTGGGGCAATGCCATTCTTGTCAGCTGAACATTTGATTATTCTAAGGTGCACATGCCGCGCTGGCATTTTAGTTTTCCTTTATAGGCGTGTCTGTTATTCAGCTCATATCCTTTGGACATGTTGTCAGGAGGACCAGTCCCTGGAGAAGGACACCATGCTTGGTAAGGAAGGGGCAGGCCCTCAGTAAGCTGGATTGACAGTGGCTACAGCAATGGCCTAAACAAGAAGCAGGGTGAAGCTGACACAGACTGGGCGATGTTCTTTCTGCTGTACAGAGGGTTACTAGCAATCGGAACCAACTCAATGGTCCCTAACAACAACTACTACTACTATCGTTTGGCTCACTGCGGTGAGCTGGGTTCCAGGCCAACAGTGACGAAGGGCATAAGTCTCAGTGCTCCCACCAGGCTCTTTCTGACCAGTAAACAGATCTTTCTATGTGGTTTTGAGTTTTTTTCGACATTTTCCTCCCGCTCTCTCCAGGACCTTCTAAAGTGGTCCCTTTCAGAGCAGTTGATCGTGATAGCCAGGCACCAACTAGTTCTGTTCTCAGGGGCATGGAGACTGCTGTTCACATCTGGACACTTATTCTTAAGGCTCAGCCAACTTGCTCCTAAGTCAGTGCCTTTCAGGCTATTTCAGAGGGAAACTCTGAAGGAAAGAGAATCAGAGGACAGAATCGCAAGCTTCACGCTGCACAATTTCATGGCTGTGTCATGTTTTATATTAAATAGTCAAATTGATGTATTTCACATTCTAAGTTATATGGGGTTGTGTGGTTTAACATAAAAATTAGTGTGATTCTCCCATCTTAAATATTACAAAATTACCACCCAAGGTAGACGTGGATGGCCTATTTTATGACTTACATAAATAATGTACTTTAGTGTAAGGATACACTATAAACTCCATCGTGATAATTTATTCACACAAGAATCACGGATAGATGCTAAACTGTGTGGATGAAAGTGTGAATAATGAATGCTATATTCTTCATCTCTAATCACCTCTCCACGTGTAATAATGGGCGAAGTCTAGTAGCTACCACCTTAATGACGGGATCAAAAGGATGCTCAGAGTAAGAGCGCAGATAACTCCCCACAGCATCCTCGCCTCTATGGTAGCCCATTAAAGTGTATACCCTGAACCCGGCCCCCGAAAACCGCAGATCAACCCTCACTGAGGTGCAGCATACGAAATTTGTGGTCTGTACAAAGTGAGCCATGCACATTCAAGCAGACATCTGCACGCAATGTATGGTCTTAGCATGTGTGTGTTGGGGGGTTGCTTCTGGGAGGGGAAGGCCATGAAAGATGAAGTTGGCCAAATCTGAATAAAGTGTTTAGTTAGGTGGTGGTGGTTAGCTGCCACCGAGTCGATCCTGACTCATGGGGACCCAGGTGTACAGAGCAAAGCCGCTCCGTAGAGCTCCCAGGCCATGGCCTTTCGGGAGCTGCTGGCCAGGTCTGATGTCCGAGGTGCCTCCAGGTGCGTTCACACCACCGGCTTAGTAGGCCATCGTCAGGCATTTAACTGTTTGCATCTTTTAGGGACTCCGGTTAGCTCATGGTATTTATCAATATTTAATTTTGTGGTTTTCACCATTACACTGTGGTTACATGAGAGGCATTCCCAAGTTATGAGCGTGCACACTGAAGTATTTAAGAGGAAAGGGGCAAGCAGCATGTAAGCAATTGACTCTCCAATGTTCTCTTCTTTGGGTAAATGTAAATGGACCAAACAGTCGGCATTGCAAGAATCTTCACATGTCCAGTTCAGTAACATCGATTGTATTTATCATGTCGTTCAGCCATCACCCTTATCTGCTCCCAGAGAAAGCCATCACCCTTAAATGAAGTTCACAGTCACAACTGCATTCTTCTTTCTCCTCCCTCCCTCCTGCTTGCTCCCAGAGCCACGAATACACTTGGATCTCTGAACACTTGCCTAGTCCAGATAATTCAAGTATTTGGGATCATATACTTTGTCCTTGTGTCGCTGATTTGCTTAACTCAATAGAATGTGTTCAGGGTTCAATCATATTGCAGCAACTAGCAAGCCTTCCTTCCATGCTGAGTACTATCCCACTGTATGGATCCGTATTTTGTGTATCCGTTCCTCTGTTGATGGACATTTAAGCTGGTCCCAACTTTTTCTGCTACTGTGAATTGTGCTGCAGTGAACTTTGATACACAAGTAATAATTTACATACCCACATCTAGTAGCATGGTTAGTATTTTGAGATACTGGTAATTTGTAGTAGTGACAATAGATATTTTCTGTGCATTTTCTCATTTAAAATAAGTTACTGTGTAACAACCCTATGAACTGGGGCTTACTTTCATTTCACAGAAGATAAAACCAATTTAAAGTAAAGTAACTTGTCCAACTTCATATAGTAAGACCACAGGCTAGAATTCTCGTGTCACTATAAGCCCAGTGCGCTTTTCTTTCACACACATAGTTGTTTGTTTGACTGATCATGCTATCTTAGGAAATTTTTAATCCAATCTGAAGTCAAATGTTAAATTGACATTTAGGGTTATTATATTAGCAAGACTGATTACAAAAGAATACAAATGAAAATAATACTGGAAGCTTTCTTGTTCTTATGTTTATGATTTATTTTTATTATTATTTAAAGTTAACAAATACTGTCACTCGGTAGTAAGAGATAAAAATATACCGAATGATTTCACGTATCCAGATTTAGTAAGCGTGAATATTTTGCCACACTTCGAGTTTTCATTTGAAGAAAGGAAATATGTTCTTAGTGGCACACGGTTCCAAACTCCATTCCTCCCTCAAAGGTGATTACTGAGCGCGATA
Source organism: Tenrec ecaudatus (assembly GCF_050624435.1). Lineage (NCBI taxonomy): Eukaryota > Metazoa > Chordata > Mammalia > Afrosoricida > Tenrecidae > Tenrec > Tenrec ecaudatus. The sequence goes on along the minus strand of NC_134540.1, from coordinate 81,365,331 downwards.
GCGTGTGTTTTAAAACTTTACCTTATTTTCTGGCCTGTGTTCTATCATCACTTCCATTTGCCTGCAGCATGGCCCTGGAGGTCTGCCCGTCCTAATCTGGAGATCACACTAAGATACTTGGCATTTGGTGTGCTTTTTTTAAGCTGTGGCTCAGGCACATGAAACAGCAGTCGCTTTCAGACGGAGAGACCACGCCATCTGGGTTCTTTGAGGTCTTTTGAAAGGGGCTCCGGAGTCCCTTTTCTTCTTTGACCCCTGTGAGAGGCTGTATTGTCTAGACTGGAGATGCATTTTGGAGTTTGACTCTATGGCGTCCTTTTTGTTCCCTCATTTTGCTAGTCAGGAACTTAAGTCTTTGTTTCCCCAAGAACTTAGCCAGCCCCTCAAAAGGCAAAATACCTTGCAATACACCCTCAAACTCACAATATTAGGCTTGGTAAATATTTAGGGAATGCTAACCGCATACATTACAATAAGCTAGTTAGCACAATGAACCCATTAGGAAATACCAGGGATTTGGTCCTTGACAGTTGTACATTTTATGACTCTGGAATGCCAGAGGTTTTTATGTAGGCAAAGCTAATTTGTGCTTATTAGCTTGAGTCCGGCGCTGGTGTTTATCTACTGTAGGACATGTCGACATAGGGTCATTTACAGAGGATGTTTACTGGTCGCCAATAAAACTCAGTGAAATCTATGCTTGTTGTGCTGCATTTCTACTTACAAAGAAGGACAGAGTCTGGATTGGAACACAGTGTCAAGCCCTAACTTTGAGCTGGGGACAGTGTTCAATAAGCAGGCCACATCCAGTGTCTTACTTCTGAACATCTCCAAGAGCAATGATGATCAAGGTGATGTTGTGACTCACCTGTGGTGACGAAACTGAGCCGTAAGGGACTTGTTGGGATATTTGAACAGGGAGTCTGATTGGCAGGGCCTTTTGCTCAACCCGACATTGTCTTTACTCATCATGACGGGTAGCGTCACTTGTCTCACCTCAGAATTCAATGTCTAGGCGATGCCTGGGAGCCCTGATTCCAAACATAAGTGGTGTCAGTGCCCCACTGGCCATCGCAGGCTTCCTCTGCCCTCAGCCCATAATATTGCTCTGAATGCTTCTCAGGATATGAATGGGGAGCATGCTTTCCTGCAAGCAAAATAAAACAAAAATGCAAGACCTTTTAAATGTCCACCTGCTGGCCGCCTACACATGACAAATCAGAAGCCCACTTCTCGTTTCAGGAGTCCAAGACAAATGTTGCCATCTCCATGGCAAGTGGGAAGCCTTTAAATATCGTGACGATCAAACCTCTCTGCTGAAGCTAATTTACAGCTCCAGTGATGAGCCTTGGCACATGAATGGGAGAGAGTGTAAATATTTGAATGCTGATTATTGTAAAACAAACAGGCCACCGTGTCCAAAGCAGATGAATGCTGCTTTCGGAAACCAGCAGACCCTGGCTAGCAGGCAGATTGTGTTGTCTCCTCACAGCTAATAATAAGTGTCTGGAATGATTTCCACCTCCCCCTGCCCCAACAGCACCTGCCACCTCATCGTGACAGTTCTGCAGAGTTAAAAGCTGCCCAGAGCACCTCACATATGCCAATCTGTGCCTTTTAAACTAGTTCCCATCTGCCTGCCTCCTCTTGGCAGAAGTGCTGTACTGCTATTATCTGACCCAGAATTATACTTCTGTTCTCATTTTGCCCAGTCTGAATTTATCGCACCAGTCAGCCTGGCCACCACTCTCTCTCCACCACACAGAGCCCCGTTGCCGACGTGGTTGGACACCACCAGCTCTCTTCTATACCAGTCGTCCCAGAATGAACCCTCTTCCGTAACCAGTGAGCCTTTCGGGGTCCGACCCCAGGCCCCTCCCACTGGAAGCATTCACACTCCAACCAGTGGAGGCACAGTGCCTGGCGCCTGTGGGCCTTCAGGTGAGTGACAGCATCTACTTCTACCCCTCCAGCGCCCACACATTGCTGTCAGCACTGCGCATGCCATTACCCACATGTCTACTGAGTTCATCTGCAGGAGCCCCTCAGCCGCTCCATGGAAGAAAGGCTTGGGGAGCTGTCTCTTTACATTTATAGCACTGGTCCTCAACCTGTGGGTTGCGGCCCCTTTGGGGGTCGAACGGCCCTCTCACAGGGGTCGCCCGATTCATAGCAGTAGCAAAATGACAGTTATGGATTAGCAACAAGAATAATTTTATGGCTGGGGGTCACGACAACATGAGGAACTCGATGAAAGGGTTGCGGCATGAGGAAGGTTGAGAACCACTGGTTTATCACAAAGAAACCTGTATGAAGCCGTTCTGTTCTCTAACACGGGAAGGTCAAGAACTCGCAACAAAGAGCTTAGCTTTTTGTTTGGTTTTAAGAGCCACCCAGTCCTGCAATAGACCTGAGAAATGTTCTTGCTAATCCAGCCAAAAGTCCCTGTGGGGATATCACCCGACAATTCCTCCTCCCGGTTTCCATTCTTAAAGTTCCAGTCGCTTCGCACAGTTCAGAAACATCCGTGGAGCGCCTTCGTGGCCTCGGAGCCCTGGGAGCATCTCAGGGCGAGGTCCACGGCTCAGCGGCTCCAAGCGAGAAAGCGGAGTCTGTCTCCTCCCGTAAAGATTTAGTCTCAGAATCCCCAAGGGGCAGGCCAGCTCTGTCTTCCCTGATCACGTTGAGATCATTGGACATCGGGCGGGATTGGGGTTATCCGTGTACGAACCCACTTTGCCTGCTGGCAATACCAAATCGCCAAGACGTGGTCTGCTATCAGATACCACTGGCTTGTTCACCATGTTTTAAATGAATTGTATTAGTTGCTCTCGTGCCTTTGCAAGCAAGATCATTAGACGGTGCTAGCCTTTGCAGGGACAACCTGCCTCACGTGCCTGGCTCACATGATGAAGCGCTAGACTGCTGGCTGAAAGACTGGAGGTTTGAGTCCACCCGCAGATACCTCTAAGGAAAGCCCGGGTGATCTTCTTTGGGGAAAATCAACCACTGAAAACCCCGTGGAGCACAGCTGTTCATCACATTCCACTTGAGCAGGCTCCCATTTGCTTATCTTTGACCCTAACCCACCGGATTGCCACATCCAGGCCCCCATCCAAGATTTCTCAGTCCGCAAGGAGATGCTGCAGGGGGCTGATCCTGCCAGGAGAGCAAGGCAACTCGCAGAAGCCTGCCACATTGGGCTCTGGCTCACAGGACTGCCTTCCTGCCTGCAGACAAAACCAGGGCTCATTAGAAAGAGGGGGCTTGCCCTCCCTCAGACCACAAAGGCAGTTTAACAAAGCTGGTCACAATTCAACTTGACCTTGCTGACCTCCTTACTTTCTGTTCTTTTGAAAATTGCTGAAGAACGGGCTTTGAGAGAAGGTATGAGGGAGTTGACCCTTCCCAGCACTCAGCATTGAGTCATCTGGGGGTTTTGTTCACATTCACAAGAGAGGGGTCATTTGTAAAAGAAGAGGTGAGGAGGGGACAGAAGCATTCCAAATGGAGGAGTCCCCTTCCTCCTTTCCTGCTGACTGAGATTTTTCTTGGACAAGGGACAAGAGCTTAATGATAGGCTGGGCAGCAGCGGCAGGGATGGAGGGGGGATTCTTGAAAGAAAATTGCTTCTGAAGGCTGTTAGATACATGGAAGGTCGTATGATCGTCCACATACTAAATCATCTTTATTATTCCAACGTGAAGATCCTTGGCTTCAAATCCATTCAGACAACTCTTCCCTCCACACACTGAAAGGACCTGTGTGCTTTCCTTCCAGGAGGGAATAAAATGGGGTCAGTGGCGATTGTGGTGGAGACCTCCATCAAGCTTGTTCATAAGAAAAACACCTCCCTACTCAAGAAAATGACAATCAATTTGTCGAGCGCTGAGTTTACGAGGGACATCCACGAACCAGCAGAAGTTCAACATGAACTTTATACTCAGGAGTTCCCCGTACTAATCCCCAGCTCCATTATAATGTCCATCTTCAGTGGAATGTGCATGTCATCGACAGCTTGGAATGAGTTGTGTGTCTGGAAAATGTGAGTTCCTTCAGAAACGTCATGAAGGAGTATGGAATCACAGCATTGCACTAGTCTGAAAATCCCTGCAGTCACCATGACTCTGGTTCTTTGTTTACGAATGTGTTGTCCTTTCTCAAACAGTAGTCTCAACCTTTTTAGTCATGATTAAAGAGTTTATGGAGAAAGTTTAACCGCTTGCAATGCAAGCGAGAAATGCTCAGGATACAGTTGCTCAGGATACATCCGGACTTGTTAGAAAGCTCTTTTGAGGCCACTAGTCAAAGCCCAAAGGGCACACATCCACCATAAGCTCCTTGGGTCAGCAGGCCCACCCCACGGAATGAAGTGCCCAGAAGCACCTCACTCCAGTCAGCGTCAGCCTGAAGGCACTCACTCAGCTTCATTTCCAAGGGTCAGCAAGCCCAATTGCCCCAATTAAGGGTTCAGCCCATGTGGAGACCAGAACGATGACTCTATCCATCTACCTCTACCAACTGCTCCTAAAGGGGTCCCCCTAGAAAGCCCGATGTAGAATGGAAGAAAAATGTGGAACAAAGCTCAAAACCATAAAAAGAGGCCAGGCATACTGGTCAGAGACCGATGAAACCCCAGAGACAGTGGCCTTTAGTTACCTCTTGGATCTGGAAAGGCGCTCACTCCCTGACTCAGTTTTCAGCCCAACAACAGACAGGTCTAGACTAAGGCAACAGTAACAGTTGACAGTCACACAAGCAGCCTAGGATAGTCCACCACGGATCAAAAGGGGAACACTGACCCACGGGCAAAGTTCAGAACTAAGGAAAGGAGGAGGAATGGACATAGGAAAGATCTGGATGTTAGAGTGGGAGGATTACAATCGGTGACATGGAACACTGTCTGAATTGTTGAGTGGGAAACGGATCTGCTCTGTAAATCTCCACCAAGACCCCATTCAAAGAAAAAGGCGAAAGATAGGGATGGAAGGAGTAGCACAAACTAGCAGAGAACACCCACTCAGGACTGAAGCCTGAGCGTAGCTAGATGCTGCTGCTGGGTTTCCTGTGAGAAGGAAGAGAAAGCTCCGCAGGCACCACCATGCAGATGATCCTGCCGGCGCTCTTCCCAGGGGAAAACTGGCATACAAACAAACAAATAGCTCCAGTCACTTCAACCTACCTCTCCGCCAAGCACACGTGATGGATGATTGGGGAACACGTTTTCATGGGTACCTGGGGACAGATGATTTGCGTGGTGGGGCTCTTCTATCTCCTCAATGCTATTTATATCACACCAGCGTATGAAGGTGAGCACACAGCAGTGAGTGTTGCACACTAAGTTTAGAACCCTGGCAGTACCAAGGCTCAAAGACTAATCGGAAAGTCAGTGGTTCAAATCCAGCAGCTGCTTTGTAGGAGAAATCCTTAGCAGCCTGCTTCAGAAACCTTAGTGGGCAGTGTTGCTCTGTCCTCCAGAGCCCCTATCAGTTGGAGTCCTCTTGATGGCAGTGGGGTTTGGGGGTGGTTTAAGCTCTATCCGAGCTTTCAGCTGTACGATATGAGAGCGGATAAAATATCTAGTCCTTCTTTCTTGAAGGCTGCCCTGCCCTATTGACCGGATGACTCACAGCTATGTAGAATGTCCCCACCTCTCCCTAACGTGGAGTGTTTGAAAGCTGCTGCTGACTGGGAGTCCTGATCCTTCCCATGATTTCTTGTAGCGCTTTCCTGGCAGAGGCGTTGCCGCTGCCTTGAGATCTAATCATTTTGGAGAATGTTCCCTTAATTGGCAACAGAAGGTTTCCACGACCCGAGGTTGCCACGGAGGCTTTTGGTTTATTGCAAGTTGCAGTCTAATCACGAGTTGAGGCGGTGATCCAACTCCTTTCTATCATTACTGTGCACTAGAAGCCACATAATTCTCACCTAATGAAAAATCACAATTCCTTCCATCGGGTCTGTATTCCGTTCCCGGGGCTCAGGGGGCTTTGCAGATACGGATGGCCTCTTTCTACTTCCCAGGTACATCTGGCAGAGAACAAAAAGTGTCACTGGGGTCCGGGCCTCAGGGCAGCCCCTCTCTCGGGCCAGCCCTTTCCCTTTACTCTCTTTTGTGCCCTGGGAACAGCTCTCTTATTGCTCCCTCCTTTAGTGTCTCCCATGCCCTCCCCGTTGTGAAAAAAAGCTTCCGGTCTTCTCCGAAGTAGATCTGGGCAGTTCCGCGTGGTGAAGTCTGTTTGTCTGCTATGAAATTTAGCAGGGCTTGAAATGAAGGCAGCTTCAGCTTCTCAGCTTGAGCACCCGTGGCTTCTTGACTTCTGACTTCGAGGATGTAAAGGAATGGTTAGTTCACCTGGCATGGTGGGAACTGGCCCTGGGCTCTGAGCTCGGAGGCCGCGGGATGTCTAGTTCTGCTCTGTCAGATCAAGGCTTCCCATTCCTTGCTTTGCTTTCTGCCACTCTTGCACACACCTCGCCCTGTGATACCTTTGAAAATACTCTCTCAAGCACATGCCTGCAAGTAAGGAACCTTCGGTTTTTCATTCTTGGTAATCCACCAGATGAAGCCCACTCAGGTTTGGCGCAGTGCATGGAATCAGGGTATCAGGACTTCCAGCCAGAAGCAGAAAGACTGCCTTTACAAGTAGCGGCTGTGGCACAATGACAGGGGGCTCTTCGATTTTGATTTGAAATGCGGAAATGTTAGAATTGCCTCTAAACCTTTCATTTGCATGAGAACCATGAAAGCACCATCTCCAGTGGACAGACAGACAGATTATCTGGCGTCCTGGTGGTGCTGTCCACTAAGCCCTGGGCTGCTGGCGAGCTGTGCATTGAAGCTGTCGGCTTGCGTAAAGATTTAAAGCCACGGAAACCTCATAAAGGGTTGCTATGTGTTGGAACAGATTTGCTGGCAGAATAGTTGTTTCTCGGTTTGACCTAAAGTGTGGAGACCTTGGTGGGGTGCTGGTCGAATTCTTGTCTTCCACGTGGGAGGCTAGGTTTACTTGCTGGCCAGTGCATGTCCTGGACCTGCTGTCCACGGAGACTTTGTGTTGCCAGGATGCTGTAGGGGTTTCGGCGAAGCTTCCAGACGAAGATTAGGAAGAAAAGCCTGGGATCTACTTCTGAAAATCAGCTAATGACACCCAGATGGGTCACAGTGATACCATTCTAAACTGATCCTGAAGAGGCCTGGGAAATGTTTTGCCATGAGTTGCGAGGCTGACCATGGCAGCTAACAGCAGCAACAGCCGTAACTCAAGTGTGTGTGTCTGTACGCTCCTAACCTGTTTTGACCACTTCCTGATGGCCAATCTGAGCGTAAGCATTTAGAATTTTTCACAACCATCGGGGACGGTCTAGACATTTAAGCATGGTGATTCAAGAGTTAGCTCTCTGCAAATTTGTGGGTTGGGAAGTGATCTCTCACCACAAGTCGTTCGAGAAGATTAATTGAGAAAGTAGAGCCCCGCTTGGAAAGATCAGCTAGAATCTGAATTTCGATCTACAAATGCGAGCCCTGGAATCAAGCAGATGATGTGTGTGCGCAGTTTCTGCCACGTGCTAACTGTGTGTCTTTGGGAAAATTACTGCACTTCTCTGAGATTCTGTTTCCTCATCTTTGAGATGTATGTGCCGATGCTTCCTATTATCATTAGGTGCTGGTACGACCAACAACACAACCGAGGACCAGTGCGAAATAGATGGAAAACTTCTTGTATTATTTCTCCTCTGCTTTTAAATTTTGATTTACTTATTTCCGTTGAGTGCTTCTGGCTTGGTGAAAGCCTGTTCTGTGTATGTATGAGCACATGAAACCTGTAGTCTTGCGTCGACGTGAATGCAAGGTTGCAGTGCAGTGAGTTCGTGAATCGGGCTCCTCTGGCTGTACTCGCAGTGACTCCCATCAACACCTTTTCCCGATGGATCTGGGTAAGCGAAGGCGGTGGTGGGAGACACTGACAGGGCTGTGTGAGTCCGTTGTCAGTGATGGTTCACAGAGTTCATGGTGATCGCCATCCTGCTGACTGTAAAAGGAAACATCTCAGAAGTCGGGAGAACCAGGAGTGGAGCACATGCTTTGGACCTCAAGATTCCCGTGCATTGAACCTCCTGGATCCGGGAGACTTCTGTAGCCACAGAGGAGAGCCCGAGGAGCAGCAGGACTGTGAACCCCCAACAGTGGACTTCCCAGTCCACGAACACCATTGAACTAAGTGCCTTCAGGCCTGAAGCTGGCTCTTCCCGTGAGTGTGAGGTGCCTCCAGGCACTTCACTAGAGGAGCTAGGAGTGCTGACCCCTGGAGCTAGACCCCCAGCCTGCAAGCTGGTGCCTTTGTTGGAAGCCTGTGAACTCAACACTAATTCCCTGCCATCAAGTGGATGACTACTCAGAGTGACTTTAGCACAGGGTAGAACTGCCCCCGTTGAATTTCTGAGACTAACTCTTCAGGGGAATAGAAAGCCCTGTCTTTCTCCCAGAGTGGCCAGTGGGTTTGAACTGCTGACCTTGCTGGTGGCAGCCCAGCTCATACAGCCAAGCCACCGGGGCTCTGGCAAGAGTTTTTTTTAACCTTGCATGAGTAGAGTGGAGGTGAACAAGCCAGGGGGCTGAGAGGCTAAAGACCAGAAAGTGGCCTGCCCACCCGCCCACTTGCTCACTCCTCTGAGAACAAGCTGTGCTGTTCGAATAATTATAACCTGTTAAATTCCTTATTAAAATTCACAATCATGAGGATCCTCTGGAAGTTCCGTGTGGCTACTGGAATAAATTACAGAACACAGCTGAGGAGTGGTGTGTGTGTGAGAAAGACAGAGACACACAGACAGACATGACTGCTGTCATAATTGTAAGGGAAGGGCTTATACCACATGGTAAATGACTGTATACTTGGAGGTCAACTCAAACTGCTTAGAGGTTAATCTCCTTGAGGGTTATCAGCAATCTAGAGCAATCAGACTGTATTGTCTGTCCCACCTAAGTAGGGCCCACTCCCTTCTGATAAGGAGAGTGGATTGTTTCCTTAAAGGAGAGTCCAGAGACAAGGTTGAGCCCACTCAAGAGTGAGCAAGGTTAGGTTACCATCTTGAACCTAGGGTCCGCCCATCTTGTCACATGTCTACCCCTAATCTCTCCCCTTCCTATTGTGTGTACACCCCTAGATTGTCCCCCTCCCATTGCTTGTTGCCGACAGTACACTCCCTTTCTGTTAGGTATGTGATTACCTGTAATCAGGGGGACTTGCACACCCCCTAAAGATCATATAAGCCTTGGTTAGAAAAAGACATCTCTCCTTCTCCTCCTCTTTTCCCACCTCCACGTGGACCATCAAGAGGGGCTGAGGTGAGCATGCAACCATGCAATGTGTCTGACTCCTTTATTTTACTCTCTCTCCTATCTCCTATTCTCTATGACTTTACTATAAAAAAAGAAAATAATAATCATTGCAAGGGAAGGTGGAAGGGGGTGGGGCATGTCTGACCTCGGCCTCATAGGAATCAGCCTTGGCAGTGGGTGGTGATCTTCCTTTCCCCTTGTGAAGTGAGAGCAGGTCACATCACTTATTTTTTAATAATTTTTTAAAACTTTCTCAGAAGCCATAGCATACATGAAGCTAACTGCATAACTTCCTCTGCCTTCACGAAGGGGAACGAGAACCCAATTCCACATCAGCCGTAAGCTAATTCCTGTGAGTTCGAGGTTAGAAATAGCTCCACCCTTATTTATCCTATTCTGATATCAACCACCTTTAGCAGGGACCTCTGCTGGGTTAGATAATTCATTGCAATAACTACACAGAACTCACAAATAATATTCATGATTATGTGGTTCATTAGGGAAGTTAAAGGCTATAATTCAGGATAAGAAAAGCAGTTCTCTGATCAAGAACACCACAACTGTGCCCCCAGACATGCCCCTCCCCCCCACCCACTCCCTCCATCTCTGTTCCTTGGTCCCTCAGCCACATGGCCTCTTGTGGCCTCTGCCCTGCTGTGGTCAGTGATACAAAGCTCCATTACAGCTGCTAATAAATGCCCAAAGGGCACACCACTCCACCATAAGTCTCAGCTGAAGGTGCTGGGCTCTAGTCCGTCCATGGTTTAGTAAACTGAGCTCCCTGTATTGAGTGCCTGGAGGTAGCCCATTCTTGCAGACTCTCCTGCCCAAAGGTACTTGACTTTACTTGCTCTGGGTGCCAAGAAGTCGTCCATTCTGCCCTGTGCTCTTAAGGGTATTGCCTCTGCTACAACTGTTCCTCCACTACTCATCTCTTGTCTCTCAGAGTCTCTGGTTCCACAGCTTTGTCTCCTGAAAGAGGATGTTCACCGAAGGAATCTCCAAAGGACCCACTTCGCTCTTAGCATGTCAGTTCCCAAGGTCATGAGATTCCCATTCCTGCTTCTGAGCTGGCTCATTTTATACCGAGGAGGGTGGAAAAACGGGCCAATCCTCACATTTTAGCCCTCTTCACCCAACTTCTGTGCTCCTACCCATTACTGGCTGGGGGTTTCAAAGACTAGAATAACCCCAATTCATTGTACCACAATAAGTCTAAAAGTATTGCTATGGAATCATAGAAACTGTCTGAGATAGTTAAAGTTTATTGTGCCAACCTGGCCGATAAACACGTGGGATTAATTGAAGGGCAGAGAGATAAATGGCTCAGTGAGCCTTGCTTTTCTAGTTCTTGGGTCTCTTGCTTTCTGATGGTTGGACCAGGGTGTAGCTGCCTTAGCAGTTCCCTGCTTCAGCTGACAAGGCTCACTTTCTGTAAGACATCCCTGAGGAGAAGCAACATGGACCTACCCCGATGCAGCCCTGGGTGCTGGAGCAGCCATGTGGAGACCCCTGCCATCGCTGAGATGCTTGTACGTTCACTGATCTGGCTTTCCTCCAGAAGTTGGCGTCATTGTGTGTGTTTTGTGAGATGGAGGAGGACTTTGTGGATTGGTGTCGGAGATATAGGTTAATGGTGGACTTGTGGACTTGGGATGTTTTCTTGATGTGCACTTACCCTTTATATAAAATTCTCTCCTATGCATATGAGTTCCTGTGGATTTTTTTTTCTCTAATGTACCCAGACTAACACACTCTCCTTAAATTTAAGTCTCAAAATATGAAGATATTGTTGCTCAACATAGCCTCCAGTTAGGTCTATACATGTATGAGCTGGGTGGTGGTTCCTCTTTCTACTCCTTTCCTTAAAAATTAGGCGTTCTTCAGTTTCTACCACGTTTATGAAATAGCAGTTGGGGCTTTCTTGAGGGATGCGAATTTTGTCCCTGATAGCCGTTGCTTGCGTTTGGAGAATAAAAAGAACTGAAGGGGCAAGACTAGGGCTGTGGAGTGGGTCCCACGGGAAGGACCTTGCTACCCTTGCATCAGCAGCCAGGTGAATTATTGTGATGGAAACAAATTCCTTAGTTCAATTTTCTTGGCCCTTTTCCTCACACTGCAGTTTTCAATTTTCTTAAAATGTACTCCTTACAACCCTCATAATTTCCCAGTGTTCTTCGAGAAAACCTACCAAGATAATCCCTTGGGAACCCCCGAAATAGTGCCATCTCTTCTGAGCTGATCTCTCTGCCTTGAATGGAACCAGCCCATCAGATCCCCTCAGAATCAAGTTTTTGGATTGGGACTTTGCTCTCTGGGTGCTATTGATAAATGCAACACACAGCACCAGTTACAATTCGTTCCATAAAAATGTTTTCTTTTGCTTTGATCCTCCTTCAGAGGTTGCTGGAAAGGTCAGCCCTTTGACATGACTGATTTTTGCCTAGCACTTTTGACATTCCTGAGGCCAAGCGTACTGAGGCCAGGATGTTAGCTGAAACTCGAAAATGCCGCACCATCTCAGTAGTTATCTCAGTATTTCAGTAGTTTTACCCAGTGTCCGTAGTTATCTCATCGATGGCAATTCCATGGGCTCCTTCCGCCATTTCTCCTTTCATTGAGGTCAACCATCTTCCCGCTCATGGCTCATCTTTGAGGTCTTCCCACCTTCCTTAAAGTGCTGATCCATCTAGAAAGGGTTGGTTTATGTGGAGCAGCATTCCTTTAAGAATATTAAAATTTTTTAAAAAGAGTATTAAAATTGCTCAACATTTTGAGAAAATGTCTACTTGTGATTTGTTAAAGTTCTGTTATTAAATTTAACTTCAAAATTGCCTCCCCACTTCTGAATACATGAAATATTTTTTTCCAAGGCACCCTAGCAAGCCAAAGACAAGAATATTATTGAGAGAATGTATCAGCAACCATGTTACACATTATGTTGGAATAAACTCTTGCATGTATCCACTGGAACCCGAGTACCAATCCTTTTTGATTGACCTTTGCATATTTAAACAGTGTTGGTTTTTGATAGACTCCCCCAGAAGCTAAACCACTAATCCAAGAATCCTACAATTGCTGAGAACATTTTAGTTTCTTTATTTGGCATTTCTGTTAGCACCCGTTACAATGACCTAGTCTAGTGTCACAAACCACCTGAAAGTGCTGGGTCTTAAAACAGCAATTTATTGTCTCTCATGTTCTGTGCATTGACTGGGCTCCTGTGAGTTCTTAGCGAGGGGCTTTCTTGCCACAGCGGTCATATAGAGGCTGCGGCTGGAGTCATCTGACTGCTCAAGTGGATTGGACATCCTTGTCAGCATCTTCATTGTTCATGTCCAGTGCCACGGCTGGTACAGCTGGAGTCTGGGCTGGCTTGGCAATGCTCGCCCCTCTCCCTATGGCCTTTCAGCATGGCTACATCAGCTTCCTCACGCTGTGGTAGATTTAGGATAGAGAGACGGATTAGTTGGTGGCAGTTTTCCAAAGAAAACATCCTAACCGGCAGGAAGGGAAGTCTACTAGTCTTTAATATTGCCGGACAATGGCACTAGTGTAGTGTTTGCTCTATTTTCTTACCAAAGCAGTCACACAGAGCCTTCCCTTACTCAAGTGGAAGAGGCACAGGACTCCCTCTTGATGGCAGGCAATCCAAGAATGTGTGTCCACTTTAATCTGCTGAGGAGCCCTGTTGTTAAATTAACCAAAAGATAATGATATGTAACATGATATATATCATAGTAGGTAGGTAGATAGATAGATAGATAGATAGATAGATAGATAGATAGATAGATAGAAATCAACTCACCTATGGGTTGGGGTTTTTAATCTGCTAGAGAGTCACCAAAGAAATGCTGATTTTGATTTTCTTACATTGTTGTTTCATTTTTTCTACCAAAGACAGCATATCCCTTCCCAAGGGATTATATCAATTTAGGCAACAATCATTTTGATTTAAGTTCTTTTCAGTTTATCTGTTTTGAGTACGGACTACCCATTCCATTTGAGTGACACCTCACATACCTTTGCTGAGGTTTTGTGCCATTCATTTCTAATGGCAATAGAGGGTGAAGCCCCACCATGTTTATGTGTATGTGTAATTCCTTTCTCAATTTTTTTGCATGCATAATTAAATCATGTTCACCATATTGTGTTCCCATCACCACTAACCATTTGGAACTTTTTTTCATTACCATTAACAGAAATTCAAGGCCCTCTGATCAGTAATCCCTCTTGCCCTACTGCACCTCACCACTGATAACTACTAATGAACTTTGGCCTCCATGTATTTTCCTATCCTAGATATTTTATATAAAACGGGATCATAGGCTATTGATTGGTTTCTATCTGACTGACATCACTCAGCATAATGCTTTAGCAGGTACCAAGACTTCATTTCTCTTTATGACTGAGTAATATTCCACAGTGTAGATACAGAGCCATTGTATCAGGCTGCAATGGAGTCCCAGTGGTGTAGAGGTTATGCACTGGCCTGCTAACTGCAAGGTCGGCAATTTAAAACGACCAGCTGCTCTGCAGGAGAAAGACAGGGCTGTTTACTCCCATGAAGAGTGACAGTCTTGGAATCTCACCGGGGCTGTTCTCCCCTGGCCTATCGGGTCACAATCAATGTCAGTACATTTTGTTTGGGGATTTTTTGGTTCTGGGCAAGAAGTGGGATGTAGTGCAATGTATCATGATTCCCATCTGTGAGCTTATGCTTCTTCTCAAACTGACTGCTGGCTCTGTTTTAATCTATTACTGACCGCCTCGTTGCCTCCATAGCCTTTGCCTTACCCACCACAAAGTAATTCCATCTCTCCTACAGTATCTGGCCTGTACACTCAATCTGGCCATCAAAGCCCTACAGAGTTGCAAAGAAATAAGTTTCCAGTTAAGTTTCTCCCCGATGTTCTTCCATCTCCCAACACCACTACCCAAACCCACACACTCATTGTGCATGATTCTGACACACCACCCTGCCCCCAACACACATGCACAGGGGCTCACGTCATTCATTCCACAAATATCTGTGGTCAGTTGTGAGCTCCAGCTGCTCGATTCTTATCCCACAAACACACCTTCTGTTTCCCCCTTGCTGGCACTTTGCTTTATGTCCCTGACGGCCAGGGGCCTTTCGTCTTAATGTTTCCCCCAGTCGAGAGCCAAGCACGGGGCTGTCCTCGAGGCAATAAACACGGATTGCAATACTGCACCGAGCAGAGATTTGTTCCCTCTCTCGTGTATCTTGTACTTTCATCTCCGTCTCCTTTCTTTTCCTTCACCCTTTCTCTGTTGCAGTCTCACCTAGCATCAGCAGGCTCTCTCTTTTCTGTACAATTTTAACATACTTCTCTCTTACTCTGCGTGGGTTCGTGGTAAAAGTGAAGCAGGGGCATTCTGTAGGGGCATTGTTGAAGTGGCAAGCGATCTGCCATAACTGTGCCCCAGTAGCCTTAGCACCTGAAGTGTTGGTTTGTTCAGTATTGCTTCATAAGAGCTTCCGGTGTGTTGCAGGCGGCCTGCTGGACCCGGAAGAGACCATGAAGAATCAGAGATGGTTGCTGATGTAAAATAGATGGACGTTGGGCCTTGGGCAGTCTGCTAAGTAGAAAGGTGAGCGCACACCGTGCTTACTTACCTCTCCTGCTTTTTTTCTCTACCGATTGCTGTTCCGTACACCCAGATCCTGGAGGAAGTTGTTGAAATGGGCCCTGAACATCCCGCCTCAAGGCGGGGAGGGAGACATGTAACTGAATCACCTGGACAGGATCTGATCAAATCAGAAGCATCCGCACCGACTCTTAGACTGTTGGGTTAGATGCTGAGATGCTGTTGTCCTGCGGAGGGGAGGGGCAGGGGCGGGATATGACCCAGCACTGTAACCTGAGCTCTCCAGAAAAGCTGCTGTCAGATTCCCTTCCAGTCCCCACCACTCAAAAAAATCCCAGTTCTACCTTGAGGACCTGGTTAGACCAGAGGATGTACAGCGGTGCAGTAGGGATCTGGAAACACAGGGAATCTAGGACAGACGAACCCCTCAACACCCGCGGTAGGAGTGGCGACACCAGGATGGAAGGGGGGTAGAAAGGGAGAACCGATCTTGGAGATCTATGTGTAACCTCCTCTCTGGGAGATGGGCAATGGAGAGGCGGGTGAGGGGAGACGACCCGAGGGGAGACGCCGGGGAGGGTAAGATAAGATATAATAATTATTTATAAACTATCAAGGGACCAGGGGGAAGGGGGAAGAGGGGAGGGAGGAGGAGGGGGGGAAAAAAGGAAACCGAGCTGATTCCAGGAACCCAAGTGGAAGGTGAATTTTGAGAATGACGAGGGCAAGGAATGTATAAGGGTGCTTTGCTCAATTGATGTATGTACGGATTGTGATAAGAGTTGTATGAGCCCCAATAAAAAGATTTATTAATTTTAAAAATGTACTGCCATTGAATCTATTCTGGCTAATAAAGTGAAGTCATTGAAAATGTTTCAGAGGAAAAAAAATGTTAAGTCAGCTTCAACTGTATTGCTCTCTAAACCATGCCTGCGTTTGCTAACAGCAGCACCTGGTTATATTTGCAGATTCACTCACCTCTCACTGGGCTGCTGCTTCACCACAGGGCTCCGCTGGGACCTGCCATGAAACCAAACTTGAAACAATGGAAACAGCTCATGCTCTTCGGAATATTTGCTTGGGGACTCCTCTTTTTGGTGATTTTCATCTACTTCACCGACAGCGACCCTGCGGACCCTGCGCCCAGTTCCTTCTCCTTCCTGGAAACCCGCAGGCTGCTGCCCGTCCAGGGGAAGCGGAGGGCCATCATGGGAGCCATCCACGAAGCCGCCTTTGCCGACGGCCTGGACGGAGACCTGGCGGACCCCTTGAACGTGGGTCCCAGCCACCTGCAGAGATGGACCCCCAGGAGAGGCGCGTTGGAAAGTGCAGAGGAGTATTTTACATCCCAGATGGGGAGAAAATCCCAAAGTGCTTTCTACCAGGGGCTGGACGATGACTTTTTCGCTGCCGATCAGCCAGGGGTGTCCGGCCACCCTCGGGAGGTGTTGCCATTCACAGGGGCTTTGCCGGCGCACCACGCCCAGAGGCGGCGGATAAAGAGAAGGCGCTGGAAACCGAAGAGGAGTCCGGAGTTCGAGGACTGGGACAGGCTGTATTCCACCATGTCCAGGGCATTTCTTTACCGGCTCTGGAAGGGCAACGTCTCCTCTAAAATGCTGACCCCGCGCCTGCAGAAGGCGATGAGGGACTACCTCAGTACCAACAAGCATGGCGTGCGCTTCCGAGGCAAGCGGGAGGGCAGCCTGAGCGGGCACCAGCTGCTGTGCGAGCTGCGGCGCAGGGTGCGCGTGCGGACGCTGGATGGCAAGGAGGCGCCCTTCTCGGCGCTGGGCTGGGAGAAGCACGTGCCAGCCGTGCCCCTGAGCCAGCTGCACCCCCGCGGCCTGAGGACCTGTGCCGTGGTCATGTCCGCCGGGGCCATCCTGAACTCCTCCTTGGGCGAAGAAATAGGTGGGTCCTGGTCCTTTGGACATTAGTGGGGAGGTGGCAAGGAGGGGGCTGGTTCGGGCTAGGACGGGGTGGTGCCCACTAAGTTGATGAGCTGGCCTGCTAAAAGGGTGGAAACTCGAGCCCACCCTGAGACTTCTCAGAAGAAAGGCCTGGTGATCTTCCAGAAGTACAATGGAGCACAGTTCTACTCTGGTTTCATCATAGCTTGACATCACCAATGGTCACTGGCACCCTGTGCAGGCTTCAGCGCTGGATACTGTGTGTCCTCTGGATACTGTGTGTCCCAGCCTCAGCCTCCAGTCTCCCACCGAACTCACTGGCATCAATGGATGCAACCCTCTGGGACAGGGTCCAGCCGCTCCTGTGAGTTTCCGAGACTGTAACTCTTTGCAGGGAGTAGAAAGCCCCGTCTTTGTCATGAGGAGAGGAGTTTCCAACAGTGGACCTTGCAGTTAGCAGCCAAACTTGTAATGGCTGCCACTAGCCTCCAGTCTGGTGGTGGTTTAAAAACTCCAAATAGAGCCTTCTGGGCACCGGGAGTGCTAGATCATAATGAATCTGTGGAACTGCCAATGTTCTCCTACCATAGAGGAAAAACTGCTTCACTGGCTTCTTTTTCAGTGTACCCGGTACTTGTCTGTGTTCTTGAAGAGTGGCTGGCGGGTGGTCCAGAGCCGTCTCGGGACCTGCGGGCTGCCACCGTGGGTTGACTCTACAAGCCTGATCTCCTCTCAGACTCTTTGGGGGCATGAGACTCAATATAATTGTTTTTGAGGTTTAAAAAACAAAAACCCAACAGAATATGGTGCAAGTTCACAAGTGTAGGCTTGAGGTCTGGGGTCCCCGTGCCCCATGCTGACATTACGGCAGGCTCACAATAGCAGCTGTATCATGTGTCAGATGAGCCCGTAGCACAGCCAGAGCAGAGCCGCCTTCAATTTATTAGGAAACAGCAGTGGTTTAGAGGCCCCAGGGGGGAAATAACCCCCGAGTTGTTGCTCACTGCCGAGGACCAATATTAATAATGTAGAGACAGAATCTCAGCCTTATGCTTTGAAGCAGGCAGTAACTTGCCTCTGGTTTTAAATACCTCTGCATCCGAGTTGCCTCTCTGGCTTGCTCTTGCATCTCAGGGAGAATTTCCTGATTCTTTGTTCCTGCTGGAAACCTGCGGCTGCCGCCCCAAAGGGCCGCCGGTTTGAACACACGTGCTGCTCCATGGGAGGCAGATGTGGCAGTCTCGTGATTTACAGCCTCAGAAAATCTACATGGCAGCTCAGTCAGCTCTGTCCTGGAGGGTTGAAGTGTCCGAATTTACTGCAGCAGGTCCGGTTCTGCTTGGTTATTTCTCACTATCTCTGGAAAGAACTTGGTAATCTCAACTCTATGCCGAATTTGGAAGAGAATGTGAAAGATAGTGAGCGATACGTGATTCTGGACCCTAAAATGCAGAGTTGTTTTTGGAGGAGCCTTTCTAGTAGCTACGTCAGAGCCCTGGTGATACTGCATTACCAGTTGACTTATGCACCGCAAGGTCAACAGATCAAAACCACCAGCCATTCCATGAGCGAGAGCTGGCTCCTTCTTCCCCCATAAAGATTCATAGCCTTGAAACCCCACACGGACAGTAGTACCTTACGTCCTATCAGGTTGCTCTGACGGCAGTGCGTTTGGACTTTGAGTATATCTACGTTTGATTTCGATGCTATCCCTTATCTCAAGCTTCATGGGCAGAATCAGAGATCTGTAACATGAGGAACATGCCCAGGCTTTTTATGGAGGAGGGGGTAGTTCTGTTTTGTTTTTAATTTTCTTTTCTGGGTGCTTTCGAGTTGGATTTTGCACCTACCTTTTAAGAACATCTAACTTTAACTCAATTTGTAAAGCCAAAATACATCTGGTATTCTGTATGAATTGGCATTTGAGGATCAGAGTGGTGCCTGGCAGGTGCTGAACCCTCCTCCAGCCTCCCCCTTCACATGCACACGCCCACACACACCCCGCCTAGTTATTCACAGCTCTTTTCATCAAAACAAATGTATGTCACATATTTCTCCAGGGAACTTGGAAGGTTGGGAAATGCTGTACTATTTAGGGAGATTCCTCTTGGCCCCCAGAATTTCTACGGTGTGAAATTGGCCAAGTGAAGACCAGAGGACTCACCAAAGACCTTGATCTTAACCCCCCAAAATTGAGAGCAGAGCTAAAACCCAAAACCAAACTCACTGCTATCGAATCTATTCCACTCATGGTGACATCTTGGACAGAGCAGAATGAGCCCTCTGGGTTTCCAAATTGTAGCTGTTTAGTGGAATAGAAAGCCCATCTTTCTCCCACAGACCCACGCAGAAGCCGGTGATTTCAAACTGCTCACCTTGCAGTTAGCAGCCCAGCATGTAAGCACTACGCACCAGCAGGGCTCAGTACCCAAAGTGTCTGTGTTTATCACCCCACCCCAGCTTTGCTGGAGGTCCCTCCAGTCTGAACATCCCTGAGTAGTCAACAACTTCCCCCAAATTCTGAAAGGGGCAGGAGTGCCTCACAGCTACTTATTGGCTGCCCTCTAGCTCCCTCTTGTGTTTTCTCCCAACCTACAATGCATCCTATCTGCTCCTCTGATCTTTCAGACTGAGTCAGACATGTGCAGGCATTGTTTTTGAGAAAAGTGTTGCAGTTGTAAACACCTCCACTTGGAATATATTATTGAAAAGCAACTTGAATTATTTTGGAAACATAGAGAATTATTTCCTAGAACCATGAAATATATTTACGCCAGACATATACATTCTAATTTGGTCATGGGAGCCTCTACTAGCAGTCCCTTGGAAACACACACTCTCAAAACCAAAAAACATCCTCCCTGCCACTGAGTCCATTCTAACTCATAGCGACCTTATTGGATCAGGTGGAATTGCCCCCTGTGGATTTCTGAGACTGTAACTCATGGGAGTGGAAAGCCATGTCTTCCTCCCAGGGGAGTGCTGCTGTGTTTGAACTACTGACTTTGTGGAGAGCAGCCCAATGCAAACCACACACAGAGGAGCGACATGTCTAGTCTCAGGTAGCAGATATAGGCTTAGGGTGGAAAAGAAGAATCCGCGTGCTTCCTCTCAACCAAAGTAAACTTAAACGGGGGAAGCATATGGAAAATACTAACCACTACCAAATTACTTTCTAACTCCTAGTGAGTTGGTAGCAGAAAGTAAACTGCCTCTGTGAGTTTCCAGGACTGTAAATCTTTACAAGAATAGAAAGCCTTATCTTTCTCCTAAGGAGCAGCCGGTGGACGCCAGATGCTGACCTTCTGGTGAACAAACAGCCCACTGCGTAGCCACCAGGAGTCCTTGCATGGAAAATAGACGGTAGGGGAAATGTGTGGCTGGCAGGCACAGTAGGGTAAGTCACACAGTATGACCACTAGGATTCCAGTTTGGGTTTACTTTAGACAAAATGTGTTTCAGCATGCATCTGGGATTGGCGGGAGGCTGCAGACAAGTTCTCTCAGTGATGCACTTGTTTTAGTCTTGTTCCGCTGCCTGCCAAATCCAGGTCCAATCTGAACAGAGGCTGCCAGAAAGATGTTCTGGGCCAATATCAGGCTGCGAGGTCAGGACAAGGTAGAAATGGCCATGTTTCTTTGGCTGCTAATGAGACCATCTTGAAATATTTTCTCAAGGGCCACAGGGTGACCATGGAGCTTATTAGGAAGAAATGTTCAGGAACATGAAGACTGTGTGGGTGAGAAAAGGCAAGGAAACCTAAGCTGACACTTTCCCTGTCACTGTGGTGCGCCTGCTCATTCTTCAGAAGCTCTCGTGAACATTAAACGGGGAAAGCGCACTCCATCTACCCGACAGCCTTTACCTTTCCCCTTCAGCCTTTTTTGTTTGTTTCCAAAATTGAAATGGCAATGTAAGTCCCCGAGAATGCCACAACTGCTCTTTCAGATGTGGTGTGAATTACAAGAGCGTTGGAGGTTTGTAGGGGGGACAGGGGAGAGAGATGAAACACTGCCTTTGGAAGTGTGTGGACTCAGATGGAGGATGTGCTGAGAAACAGCACCTTCATATTTTGATCATTTTGTTGACTAAAGTTTTCTGTATGTTGTAGCAGTTTCAGTTCAAGGTTTGAGGACTGACTCAGAGTGATAGTCTCAGGGAGACCTGGTCCAGTAGCCTAGACTTTTTCAGAATTTGGATTCTCTGTTTTTCTCCCATTGTGTCAGGGTCTCTTCTGGCCCTGATCAACATATTCCATAGTGGTAGCTCGCCACCCTCTAGTTCTGGTCTCGAGGCAGATGAGGCCATGGCTTTGGTAGGTTAGTGGCCCTGTGGATTAGTTTCTTCTCTGAGCCTTTGATTTCCTTCTGAGAGCTTAGAATTTGAAATGTCCTGCTACATTTTTTTAAAAAAGAAAGATCAGATAGTCAAGCATTCAACAAACATAGTTGATCCCAAATACTTTCAGACACTAGACTAGCTGTTAGTGAAACGCAGTTGAAGAAGGCACTTATCTCAACTACAGTACAGTATTTGTCCAGTGGAGACTACAGACTCATGAACACACTATTCCAGTGTTATGTGGTTAGGGCAGTGATGGAGAAATATATAGACTGACATGGTCAAAATGACAAGGGAATCTTAACCCACCTCAAAAGTTGAAAGCTGGGCACAGATAGGAAGGTGAAGAAGAATGTCTTAGGAGAGTCTAGAGGAAGAGAGTGGGACATGGCTGGAGGTTCGGCATAAAAAGATAGTGAGAAAGAAGCACCAGGGTTTGTGGGTGGTAGGACCTACGGAGGGAGGGGGGGGGTCAGCACATACGTGGTCTGATACACCACTCTACAGAAAATAGCCTTTAATAATGGTAATAATAACAGTTACCGTGAAGTCAGTCCTGACTCCCGTGACCCTTATGTGTCAGAGTAGACCTGTGTTCCACAACGTTTTCAAAGGTCGATTTGTCAATAGATCACGAACCTTTCTTCCTCTGAAGGTGAGTCTCTGAGCTCATTAACCATTTGCTTGCTACTCCTTCGGGTCAGGGTATGTTTCTACAGAGGAGATTCTCTTCCAAGTAATTCCTGTGTGGTAACTGCTTTCAGCTTTGCAACCCCAAGTGATCAATAGGATGATTCCCATTAGATCTATAAGGAAATAGAGGCATCTCGTGTCCTTGTGGACTGAGACTGGAGTCAACCCCGGGTCCTGGATCTGAAGCATTCTAGGCTGATTCCAGTGTGGACAGTGCCTAGCATTGAAGTCACTGAAGTAGAGGAGTAACTGGTCATTCTCACTTTAGAGATCACTGCCGGATGGAGGGTGCACTGGGAGAGAGTCAGAAGGTTGTGTCAGGAGTCTGAGCGGTGAGATGATCCAAGCCAGAGATCAGGCACTGCTGGAGGGAGGGACTCAGAGCTTTGTCTTACACCTGAGCAGGTTTTACCCCGAGGACATGAAGTTTTCCCTCTTAGGCCACTTCAGTGGGGTTCTCGTTCTGCATCTGTGCTTGGTGCGGTCAGCCCTGCTCCTCATTCAGCTGTTCCTTTAAGGGTTTTAATCTTCCTTCAGAGGACAGACTTAGCCGCAGCTCTGCTCTCAAGGTCAACGCGTAACAGCGGTAGCCTGGAAATGCCGTCTCCAGAAATGACACTTGACTTTATTCCCCTCGTGCTTGCTGTCTCAGCGTTGCTGATTTTCTAAATACGAATGGACAGCTCTGATTTTGAAGGCATATTATCAAGCCAGGGATACATTTACAAACCATGCCTGCATGATAGATACACTCTTTTACCTCTTCCTCCCACACTGCCTCCCTCTCCCTATCTCAATCGGATTCTACTCCCTGTCAGCTTTAACTAGATACAGCGTGAGTCCCCCTCCTTAGCAGCCTTTTATCTGTACCTCTCAGCTCCTCCTACTCCAGTTTGATGGCTTAACTCTTGAGGCTTACATGATGTCCCAAAGAGCCCAGCTAAATGACATCCCTACACCCTGGGTCTTGGGCAGCTGTGTGAATGCTTTGAAATAGCTCAGTATAGGTTAGAGCAAATGTCCAAAGCCGTTGTCACGGAGTCACTAGCTCCTCAAGTGCTTCACGGTAGAGCGGTGCTCCATGGGCTTGTCATGCCTGTGATTTTTTTTTTTAGAAGATCACCAGGTCATTCTTCCAAAGCATTACTGGGTAGGTTTGAACCACCAACCTTTCAGAAGCCAAGTGCTTCTACATTCCAGTGAGGGGCAGTTCTTAGGACTGTGTTACATTTGGAAACACTCTCTAATTTGAAATGCACCGACTGGCTTGGGACTCTTGCCTTAGTTATATGGCCAGAGGAGGAGCCCCATGTGTCAGTGGGGTCACTATGGGCAAGGGCACTAGGGTTAGGGGTGGAAGCTGCTGCTCCTTGCCTCTGAGTACAAGCAATCACTTGCTAAGCTTCATGGGACTGTCTGCCTGTGAGAGCGCTCTCCTAGACCAGCGCTTCACAGAGTCAAGTCCAAGTTCCCTTGGGGTCCCAAAGACCTTTTCAGGTTCCATAAGATGAAAGATACTTTCATAATAACACCAAGGAGTTGGTTTCCTTTTTAACTGTTGGCAAGCTCTAGTGCAGCGTTCTCAACCTGTGGGTCGTGACCCCTTTGGCAGTCGAAGGACTCTTTCACAGGCATTGCCCGATTCATCACAGTAGCAAAATTACAATTATGAAGTAGCAATGAAAATAATTTTATGCTTGGGGTCACCACCACATGTATGAAAGGGTCGCGGCCTGAGGAAGATTGCGAACCACCGCTCTAGTGGGTAAAGCTGCTGTCTTCTTGGCACCAGTCAAGCAGTGGCATCAAACTTTACTGGTGGTCATTGTACTTCCTCACCAACAAGTATGCCCACCCAGCACCATACATGGCGGGGGAGGGGCTGGGCGGCTTAGGGGGAGAAGCCAGTTTTATTTGTGGATGGCCTTGATGTAGCTTAATGTGGTAAACATTATTATAAAGATATTTTATTAACCAGTGATTACATGTTGGGCTGCTACGTGCAAGAGCATTTCAGAACCTCCAGCGGCTCCGTGGGAAAATGACGAGGCACTCTACTCCCGTACCAAGTTATAGGCTCGGAAACCCACCGGGTGGTTCTGCTCTGTCCCGTAGGGTCACCATGAGTCTGCAGGCAGACTCATTTTTTGGGTTATCAACCCTGCAGTTCACATGTTTGGAAGAAACTCTGTGGCACAATGGGAATACACAAAAAAATCACATCTGTGTGCCAGCACACAGGGAGAAGAACTTGTGTGAAGAAACGGTGAGTTGAACTAGCCACTTTTTTGTCAAAAGATAATTTTCTGCCCAAAGAACCCAAAAGACTGACAGTCATACCTGTGATTATATGTTAAAAGAAATTGACAAGATGAATCAAGATGGTTGACTTTTAGAAGAACAACCGAGAGTACCTGTTACCAACGATAAAATTCACTCTTTTAACCATGAGCTTGCAAGCCTGCCATATGTACAAATTGATGAGACGCATGGTGATACTAGCAAATATGTGTGTATAAACACACACATGAGTATATATGTACATACTTTATAATGAATACATCAAGCTTTAGGAGATCACTATAACCCATTGCAACCATATTCCCAAATGATCAGTGCTTGGTGTGATACAATTTTGCATAACCAAAAGATCTATTTTCAGAGCAAGATAACCTGTTAAACCAATCCTGTTGCTGTTGTGTTGATCCTGACCGACGGTAACTCCACATTACAGAGTAGAGCTGTTCCACGGGATTTTCCTGGCTGTTGTCTTTATGGGAACAGGTTGCCAGACCTTTCTTCCATGGTGCTACTCGGTGGGTTCAAACAATCTACCTTCACTGTAGTATCCTGGCATTTAATTGTTTGCACCATCAACAAACATCTTAAGAACAAAATAGACCAGTGGATTTCAATGCAACGCAACATAAAACTTGACCACGGTTTCAGACACCACATTTCAGTGAGCTTTTAAGAACCTGCCAGTGTCGAGCTTTGGTGAAATACCAAGGAAGAATATCCACAGTGACCTAGAAAGACTCTTAGAGGGCTCTCTTTTCAGTGAGAGATCTGGGCGCTCCTACTCATGTACTTCATCCAAATCAGCATAGCGCGACAGATTGACTGCAGAAGCAGATACAAGAAACCAACTGTCTGCTCTAAAGCTCAGTCAGTGTTAAAAAAGATTTAAAACAGTATCCACTCATCACTAAGTTTTTGTCTTATTCTTTTAGAAAATAAAGACCATGATTCTTTTAAAACGAATGAATCGATAATTTTAACATTTCTGGTTTACTTTCTAATGTGGTAAACATCACTGGGTTGTTGCCGTATAGGCAAGACTTCTTTTGGCTGTGAATACGCTTCAAAGGTTGTCCTGAGGCAGAAAGATTTCTGGCTCAAAGAAAATTCGAGATTTTGGACAGAACATGATTCCATAAAAATAAACAATAGGGCGATTCCTTACCCAAACAAAGTAGGTCATTTAACTGTGAGGTTAAGAACTGGTGGTTAATTGGAAGTTCCAAGTTATATGACATTTAGACAAAGCATACAAATCAACCCAAGCCCCATTGCCAACAGGTTGATTCAGACTGCAGGGAAACTTAGGCAAAGCACTGCGCTCCCCATATGCTTTCCGTGGCAGTTCTATTTAGGAAAGCGGTTTGCCATATATTTCTCCAACAAGGGACTGGTGTGCTTGAACCACTGACCTTTCAGTTAGCAGCCACTCGCTTCACGGCTGTGCCACCAGAGCTCATATCAGCATGTCGTTGTTGTCATCAGATGCCATAGAGGCAGCTCTGACTCAAAGAGATGCTGTCCATGTACGACAGAGCAGAACACTGCCCAGTCCTTCGCCACCCTCAATCGTTGCTGTGCGTGAGCCCGTCGTTGCTGCAGCCACTGTGTCACTCCATCTCAGCGAGGGTCATCCTCGTTTTCACTGATCCTGAGGGATCCAGAAGCATTTTCTTCAAATAGCCAGAGAGGAATATTTTAGGCCTTGTGGACCATACGGTGTCTCTTTTGCAACAGTCGAAGCTGCAGTGTGGACAGTGTACACACGAATGAGCTTGTCTGTGCTGCAATAGGATTTTCTGCACTGAAACAGGTGGCAGATCACACTTGGCCCACGGGCCACGGTATGCTGACGCCTACAAAACTTTACCGGGTACCTTAACTTTATCGGTGCATCGAATTAGCTTCAGGTATTGAAAGATTTTACTTTAACATCCAAACCCCACCCCACCCCACCCACAGATTATGTGATTCTACAGAGAAAAAAGTAAGCTTGTCACTTATGTGCCCTTAGATTCTCATGATGCAGTTTTGAGATTTAACTCTGCTCCTACACGTGGTTATGAGAAAGATGTTGGAAATAAAACCACCCTGCGCATCATCAATTCCCAGGTAAGAGGGAGGGGGTGTTATAGCAGGTGCACACTTTGTAGGCAAAGAGTTCAACTGAAGGAGTGACAAGAAATGCACTGCTTATCCATCTGGTTATTTCTAGGAGGTCTTGTAATGAAAAGGGGTGGGGCTCAGAGAAATAAGAAGTTATATGATAGGAATACGAAAAACAAGATACAAAGGAAATGTTTGAATATATATAATTTATATACATATATTAACAAATTGCAATTTGTAAACTGAGGGATTTCAGCCTAACAGCAAACAAAACCAAAATAACAAGGGCAGCACGACAGGATCGGAATGAAGAAAAGCAACAGTACAAGGAGGTAGCCCGCACGTGTTACTACACAATCCCTTTGTGGCAGCATCCTCTTAGGCCCCGTATGCGTCTCTCAGTTAGGCAATAATTCTAAGTGACTATGACTCCCGCTTTATGAAGAGGAAGCTGAGCAATGAGCGATCAAATACTTAGTCATGGTCATCCAGCAAACGTGGACAGTGCGATCCCAGCTTGTCACACCATGGCCCCTGGCCACTGGCATCAAATGAGAGATTCTGAGGAAACCTCCAATTCTTTAGAAACAAACAAACATTATTCTATTGCACATTCCCTACATCTTGAGTCACTGAAAAAAGAATCCAGCTGTGACTGAGCCTTTATGAAAACACAGAATCTCTTTAGACACCTGCTTGGTATAGAAGGCCATAGTGGTTACACATTGGACTGCTAACCACAAAGTCAGCAGTTTGAAACACCAGTGACTCAGCAGGAGAAAGATGAGGCTTTCTACTCCTTAAAGAGTTACAGCCTCAGAAACCCGCAGGGGCAGTTCTACCCTGTCCTATAGGGTTGCTCCGACCTGATGGCAGTGAGTTTTGTTTTGCTTTTGGTATAAAATGTATTATCTATTTCTTAACACAGCCCAGCTTTGTCACAGTTTATTGAGAAGCCACCTACAGGCATAACATGTTTTAGGCAAAGTTTGCACATGTATTCTAGTCACAGGGTATTACTAAGAGCCAGTGAATACTCTAAGCACAAATCACTCACTGAAACCCATAGTCCACTCTTCACGAGAGAAATAGGGCTGTTTACTCCTGAAAAGTTTTACAGCCCCAGAAACCCAAAGGGGCAGTTCTACTCTGTCCTGTAGGATCGCTGTGAGTTGAAACTGACTGGATAGCAGTGAGTTAGTTTTGGTTTGGAGAGTGACTGCTCATGTATTAAATTATATCTGAGGGTCTGGAGGGGGACACTGAAGTTTAGTCCAGTAATTTGCAATGTTTCTTAAAAATGAAAATTGTTCTATTGAAAATGAAAGAAGAAAAACACTCCAAACGCTTATTTATGTTCTGTTTAGAAAGTCTTCCAAATCTACAGCAGAATTCTCCTCAGCACAAACCACAGCAATTTCTAGAGTTTCAGCACTGTGTAGCAAAGAAACAGGAGCTAAGTGACTCATGAGTTCCTTGCAGAACAAAAGCTCAGCTTTCTGCATAGTTCACTGAGCCAGGCAGCCTGCGGCGAGTTAAGAAACAATTACCTTATTTCTTTAATTCACTTGTCGTGAATGGTAAGATCCACCATTCGTCTAATGACGGCTTTCCAGAGAGGAGTAGAGAAACCCCGTCACATTACAATGCATGTCATCTGGAAGACGCATCCTACCTTCAGACACATTAAAATGTGGAGAAGAAATGAAAGCATGCCTTGAAACTGAGGAAAGACATCATGTTATATCCCCCCCCCCAAAAAAAAACCCTGTAGTTCAGCAAGAAAAGATGATTGGCAGATGAGATTGAAGAACTCATCCAGAACTAGATTGAGTCACGCAGGGAGGGCTCTTCTACCCGAGGGCAGATTCTAGTCTATTGGCTCTTTCTGTGTCCTGTTTGTCCCGAGGCTCCCACTCTGCAGCCGCTGAGTAACCCAATTCATCCACCCCAGCCTCTCGCTCCAAATTACCTGCCAAAGCAATTGTAGAGGCAGAGGGTAGGATGGGAGACCCTGAAGGAGCCAGGGCAGGGCGAGCTAATTCAGTGCTACTAGCTGGTGCAAAGCGCCGGTGAAGATGTACAGAGTGGTGCTGAAAAAGAAGAAGAATCCAACGCTCCCCAGCCCCTCCCCCCCCCCGCCAAAAAAAAACCATTCTGGAAACGCTCCAGCATGCTGTGCCCCTCTCCTAGGCCCCATGGGAAATAGAAAGTCTGAGGAGCGTTCTCCGCTTGTGTTGGTCCTTGATTCTGACTTCTGTGTCTGTGGAGAGTGAAGATTGTGAACAGCGGAATGCCGGAGTTGACCTTTTCCCCTCTGTCTATTGCCAGATTCTGACCAACCCCAGTCATCACTTTATTGACAGCTCATTGTACAAAGATGTCATTTTGGTGGCGTGGGACCCTGCTCCTTATTCTGCCAATCTCAACCTTGTGAGTATTTCCTTTGGGGCCTGTCTTCGTCTCCTAGGGCTCAGTAGCAGAAATACCAGAAGTGGGTATCATTATGAAACAGACATTTGTTTTCGCACACTTCAGGAGGGTCAAAATCCCAGTTCAGGGCACCGGCTCCCAGGAAGGTTAGCTCTCTTGACAGCTGTGCAGACTAGCCCCGAGTCCTCTGTTTCCTTGGCAGGGTTCAGAGGCATCTGCCTTCCCTGCTCAGGGTTTCCTTGTCTATATTCTGCCAACTGCAACCTTGTGAGTGTTTCCTTTGGGGCCTCTCTCAGTCTCCAAGGGCTCTGTAAGCAAAATTCCACGCCAAAGAGCATCCTATTCCCAAATGGGACCACTTCTACAGGGTTGGGATGCCAACACATATTTTGAGGGAGCAGAATTCCTACCACTGAAGTGTTCCTACCTCAACCATCAGGCCATCCTTTGCCTGATTAGTCATGAGAGCAAGTCAAGGATTAAACTGCGACAGACAGAATGCAACTGATCGTGGCTCCTAATTGCCTCCATAGGGGTTAACACCGCTTTCATCCCTGCTTTCAGGAACATACTTGGTGAACCTTAGCCAACTCACGTGGGAGTGCTTCTGTTCTGGAAGACTTAAGAAAAGAGGAAGAAGAAGAAAAAAACAGTAGAATGTCTAAATGTTTAGAAAAACCCTGGGTATATTTTGGATGCCAAGCTAATTAAAGCCAGAGTTTTTAAAATTGCAGCAGGGTTACGTCACCTTCTAAGTAGTTACAAGACCTTTTGAGGTAAATTGGAAGTGCTTGGCAAGAGAATCTAAATTTTGTGCATCAACAACTCATTATTATTCCAGTGAAATCTGTCCCAGGCATTTGTTGAGTGTGCCTCTCTTTGCCTTCTGCCGCTCAGCTTGTTTAATCCTAGGATCTTAGGCGATATAGTCAAAATAAGATTATGAACTAGCTACCAGGATACAAGCAAATTATATTAGTGGAGTTGCAGTAAATAATACCCGTCGGTCGGAGAACAGGGACCTTGCTTCTTTTTGGGTGGAAGCGAGCAGACTCGTTTTGAAACCGAGGCTGTGAACAAGGGATGATGGGACACTCCCGGCCGTGCAATTGGATGTTTTGTCTTGGCCTCTGGAGAACGGTCCTTCCTTTTCTTAAACATTTTATTAGGGGCTCATACAACTCTTATCACAATCCATACATATACATACATCAATTGTATAAAGCACATCCGTACATTCTTTTCCCTAATCATTTTCAAAGCATTTGCTCTCCACTTAAGCCCTTTGCATTAGGTCCTCTTTTTTTCCCCCTCCCTCCCCATTCCCCCCTCCTTAATGAGCCCTTGATAATTTATAGATTGTTATTTTGTCATATCTTGCTCTATCTGGCATCTCCCTTACCCCCCTTCTCTGCCGTCCATCTCCCAGGGAGGAGTTCACATGTGGATCCTTGTAATCAGTTCCCCCTTTCCAACCCACTCACCCTCTACTCTCCCAGTATTGCCCCTCACACTCCTGGTCCTGAAGGTATCATCCACCCTGGATTCCCTGTGCCTTCAGCTCCCATATGCACCAGTGTATAACCTCTGCCTTATCCAGTCCTGCAAGGTAGAATTCGGATCATGGTAGTTGGGGGGAGGAAGCATCCAGGATCTGGGGGAAAGCTGTGTTCTTCATCGGTACTACATCGCACCCTGACTGACCCATCCCCTCTCCTAAATTCCTATATGAGGGGATCTCCAGTGGCCAACAAATGGGCCTTGGGTCTCCACTCTGCACTTCCCCCTTCATTCACTATGGTATATATATATATATATATATATATATATTGCATGATGCCTTATACCTGGTCCCTTTGGCACCTCATGATCACACAGGCTCGTGTGCTTCTTCCATGTGGGCTTTATTGCTTCTGAGCTAGATGGCCACTTGTTCAACTTCAAACCTTTAAGACTCCAGACACTATCTCTTTCGATAACCGGGCACCATCAGCTTTCTTCGCCACGTTTGCTTATGCACCCATTTGTCTTTGGCGATCGTATCATGGAGGTGTGCAGCCAAAGAATGGTCCTTTCTTAAGGTGAATGTGACATGGCACTAGTTGGCACCTCATAAGCAGTCAGTGGCGAAGAATGTCACCCACAGTAAAAGGGGTTCTTCAGGAAGAGGGTGTGGGGCTCCTGGGCATCTTGAGAATGAGGCTGCACATTTACCTGCCACGCGCCTAACTGGCCCTCAACCAGGGATGTGCATCAAAATCACCAGGATATCCGTCGCCAAACTATATTTGGCATGGGCCTATTTTAAAGCCACAGAACCCTCTCCTCTATGGAGTATTTCCTGGAACCTTACTCTGTGTAAGCCATGGCCTCTCTCTGAAGGGAGCATGCATTAAGCTGCTCCCTCACAGGCCTTCTGCCAATCTCCTTTCATCTGAAGATTGACTTTTCTTTTTCCAAATCAACCTGAGTATGCTGGAAGTTACATACAATAAATCTAAGCATACCTGTTGGTGAGTATTGCGAAATTTATACCCTCAAGCATCCACCACCACAAGCAAGATGAGGAATATTTCCACCATCCCCCAAAGGGCTATTTTTTCCAATCTCCCCATTTCCAACTCCATATCTGGCAACAATATGCCTCTGTCACTACAGATTAGAATGGGAAGACTCATTTTAAAACACAAAGATCCATCCTTGGGGTCAGGAAATGACAGCTATGGGACAAATCTGACTGATGCCTGTTTGAGTAAATAAAGTTTTATTAGAACACAAACAGTGTCCCTCCAAGGCTTGTTATCTAGGCTGTTTTTACACAACACTGGCAGGGATGAGCAGAGACACAGTATGACCCCAAAGCCCTAAATGTTTATCATTAGACCCTTTACAGACAGAGTCTGCTGACTGCTCTAACCCATCTCCCTCAGTTTACTAAGGAATAAAACATTACACTGTCCCTGGTAAAGGGTATCATGCGGATTAAATAGGGGCAATAAAAAGAGGAAGGCCCTTGACAATATGGATTGACACAGTGGCTGCAACAGTGAGCACATGGGAACAGTTACGAGGCTGGTTCAAGGGCAGGCAGTGTTTCATTCCATTGTACATAGGGTCACTATGAGTCAGAAGCGACTAACAGCCACAGGCTAGGCTCCTTCCCTCGCTCTCTATTCTTCCCCTCATGCTGGTGAGGAAACTGCCTGTAGAACTGAGGAGCCCTCTTTGTCTCCATCTCCCTCCTGAGCCAATGGATTGTTTCAGCCTCTGAATCCACTTTCCCTGTTTTCTTTTGACTGTGTGCCCTCTGAACTTGATGGCCCTTCTGTTTTGTTTGTACCTTAGTGGTATAAGAAGCCAGACTACAACCTGTTCACTCCATATATTCAGCATCGTCAGAGAAACCCAAGCCAGCCGTTTTACATTCTTCATCCTAAGTTCATCTGGCAGCTCTGGGACATTATCCAGGAGAACACCATGGAACAGATTCAGCCTAACCCACCGTCCTCTGGTTTCATTGGTAAGTAGATCCTGAAAATCCGAATGGCTGCGATCCAAAGGGCGGCATTGACCAGGGACACAGTCCAGAAGGGTTGGAAAAGGAGGGGGATGGAAACGGGCAACACCGGGAGGAAGTGAGATAAGTGGTGTTACTTTTGTGGGGATTGCAACCCAGGACATGAAACAAAATGTGTATCCATGGTTCAAGGGAAAACTGACTTTCTCTGCAAACCGTCACCCAATTCACCGATAAAAAGTTTGGAATGAAAACAAACAAAAAAGTTCAAGTGATTGGTTGTGGGAAGGCAGGGGTGGCTTGATGTCGAACAAATGATACAGTCGCATTCGGTTGCTAACCCCACAGTCCTGAGTCTGGACCCTCCAGCCACTCAGCTGGAGGAAGGGGTGTTGTCTGCTCCCGTGAAGATTTGCAGTGGACTTCACCCTGCACGGGTTGCTCTGAGTCATCAAGGTGATGACAATGGGGGGTAGGGGGATTGTTTACTTGTTTGTTTGCTGGTGGGTGCTTCCTAGTCATGCTGCATCCTAAGAGCGATGAATCATAGGCCACTTTGGAAGGAAAGGAGTTTGTGTATGGAAAGAATGCCCTGGTCCCAGTTATCTGATGCAGCATAACAAATGACCCGACAGTTTAGCGGTGTGATGCAGGACCCGTCTTTCTGGATCGCATCATCTTATGGGTTATCAAAGATGTTTGATGGACAATTGTCCTGTTGGGCATGACCTCAGCGGAGGCCGCTGGGTGGTACTCAGCTGTCGGGTGGACTGGCTTTTCTCTCCTGCCTGCCTCTCGGCTGGGATGACACTACTGGCTGTGTGCCTGCAGGTGCTCCCTCCAGCACGGTGGTCTCAAGGTGGTTGAACTTCTTATGTGGCAGCTTAGGGCTGCTTGGGAGAATATTACAGGAGTCTGATATGAAAGTGACCTATTTGGTAAGGCCTAGCCTTGGAAACGTGTGACAGCATCACTTCATCTCTATTCTATTGGTCAAAGTGCAGTGACAGACCCCATCCGATTCAAGGGGCGGGGACACAGATTCTACCTTTTGCCGCTAGACACGTCAAAATAAATTGCAGCCTACTTGAACCCACACACTGCTATCCCTTGAACCACGCACTGCTATCTCGTTGTTGTAAGGGGCCAGGCTGAGGAGCTGCTTTGCAGACAAAGAATACCAAAACCAAGAAACCAAGCTCACTGCTACCCAGCCTATTCTCACTCTTGGGGACTCCATAGGACAGGGTAGGATGGCCCCTTTGGGTTGCTGAGATTTTCCATCTTTACAGGAGTTGACAGCTTCATCTTTTTCCTGCGGAACAGCTGGTAGGTTCGAACCACTGGCCTTGTGGTTAGCGGCTAAGTGTGTAGTTCATTACACCACCAGGGCCACGATCAGCCATAGAGTAGAGCCATGCAAATGTAAGATGACTGGTAGTTATGGCTTCATTGAAACCAGTTCTGGAGTCTGCACAACTCTCTCAACCAGAGAGCCGACTAGCTCTAATCCAGAAATGGCTGTTATCCAACAACATGATCAAACAGCCAGGCGTGCTCCTCCAAGTTTGTAGTTTTTATCCCATTTTCTCTACCGAGTCTTATTTTACCCCATCATTTATTTCATGCCTCCTTTGATTTCCCCCGAGTAGGACAATATCAAGGCCTATCTTATCAAGATCTATCTCCTTAGTGATATGGAAGGCTCTGAAAGAGCTGGAGGATATTTAAATATATATATATCATCAAATTTCAATTGATTTACTACCCTGCACTATACCTAGGCCATAGACTGGGCCTTCCAACCCCCTCCCCCGATAAGTGAGAACTTTCTAGAAATAGTGGTTTGGTTACGAACACAGGGCATGCATACATACATACATACATACACACACAGGGCATACACACACATACATACATACACACATACATACACACACGACATACATACATACACAGGGCATACATACATTCATACAAAGGGCATACATACATTCATACATACACAGGGCATACATACATACACACACAGGACATACATACATACACAGGGCATACATACATTCATACAAAGGGCATACATACATTCATACATACACAGGGCATACATACATTCATACACAGGGCATACATACATTCATACAAAGGGCATACATACATTCATACAAAGGGCATACATACATTCATACATACACAGGGCATACATACATTCATACACACACAGGGCATACATACATACACACACAGGGCATACTTAGTGAAGGTTGCAAGAGTGGGAGTGGGCTTCACGTGCCGTAATAGCATGGGCCGTTCCATGTAGGATGGATTTTGAATAGGAGCCTGCCTGTAACTCTCCCGAGCGCGGCTCTTCCGCGGCTCTTCTCTCGCCTCCTTAAAGTCATGCCTTTGACACTCTTTGTTTCCAGATCACCCTTCTGACGTCCTAACTCTTTTGCCTCTACTGTAATTCAGTAGGATCCTGTTGATTTAGGAAAGACTGTATTATTTAATGTGTCAGCACAGGGTAAACAGGGCAGAATTGTACTTTAAAAGCATAATAGAATGTGGCAGAATTTTAATAAAGTCTTTTTCATATCATGGCTTTCCCTTGAGTTCACGTGGCTGATATTTGATTAGAACAAAGCTTTAAAACCCAGTGGGATGGGCTGTCAGATATACTGATGATCTACTCAGAGTTTGAAAAATGCAACTTAAATCATTAGCCAAACCAAAAGTTCATTGCCGTCAAGTTGATTTCTAATTCATAGTGACCTTATAGGACCAAAGTGTACTGTTTAATAGAATTTCCAAAATGGTCAATCGTTATGGGCGCAGATAGTTCCATCTTTCTCCCACAGAGTGGTTGGTGGGTTTGAGCCAATGACCTGCAGTTAGCAGTCCAATGCTTAACCCAATGCGCCACCAGGACTTGAGTAATTGTGACCATAGAAAATTACTTATCCACTTGTGTCCCTTATATCTAGCAGTACATTTGCTATTTAGACCATTTTTTTGCTTGTGCCATCGTGCATTTTACATGTACAGTTTGGTGCATAGTTAAATTCACCATGTTAGGGAACCATCACAATTATCCATGTCTAAATTTTCTCGTCTTTTATATAAATTTGGTGCCTGTAAGCAACCACTCCCCCAAACACCTCCTGTCTGCCTCCAGTAATCATTAATAAACCTGTTGTCTTTATTCATTCTCTTAGCCTAGGTATTTGAAGTAAGTAGAAGCATGCCTTATTTGCCTTTTTATATCTATTTCACTTATAATGTTTTCGAGGTTCATCTGTGTCTTAGCATATATCAGAAATGTCTTTCTCCTTATGACTGAATAGTATTTCACGGTGAAGTGGAGACTGGATGGTCACAGGCCAATGGGTACAGAGTCGGATGGACCCAAGGTCAGGGGAAATATGGTGGGACACCAACAGCCCTCGGGATCAGGTGGTCCACATGGCACTGCCCCTGGAGACATGTAGAGTCCCAACAAGCAGGATGGCAAAAAAGGCAGAGAGATGGGGAGAAGCAGGCCACACCCCACAAGGCAGCATCAGGCTGCCATCTGGTGGACAGGTTGGACCCCACCCTCCACTTTGATATAAATACAAGTTGACCAAACCAGACTGTTGGTTTGGGAGTGGTCAGAGTTATTGATATCGTGCAGATGCCAAACATGTTCTCCCATTTTGTAAGCATCCCTTCACGTTCTTGCTTCAGTCCTTTTATGCACAGCAGTTTTATAGTTTTGATGAAGTCAAAATATTTTGTTGTTGTTTTCCCTGCTTTGGGGGTTAGTTCTAAGAACCATTGTCAAAAACTAGGTTTGAAGCATTTTCTACTAAGAGTTTTATGATTTTAGTTCTCACATCTATGTTAGTTTTATTTTTAGTTCGTCTCTTCATCCAGCTTCATCCCTTTGCAGTGTGGAAATCCGATTGTCCCAACAGTATTTACTGAAAATGCAGTCTTTCTTCATTCCCACATGGTTTTGCTAAAAAAAAAATCATGTTATGTATACACAGCTTCCTTTTATAACTATTTCTTCAGAATTTGGAAATTTCAGAGCCTGGTGCTAGCCTTTAACTCTTACTTTACATAATGAAGGAAAATTAGAGCTTAATGTGATAGCAGGATTGTATATTGGGCAAGATAGATTTAAGCTGAATTATACTCTGTGACTTACTAGCTCTCTGGCTCAGAGCAAGTCACTCAGTGCACTGAGCCTCAGGACACTCAGATGAGAAATGGGAATGAGTGAATAAACGTAAGGATGACATTGCTGGCTAACGTTTATTACTCTTTTCTAGCACTGTGCTGCCCTCTGTAGTAGCTGGAAGCCACACTAAAAAACAATAGCAAACTGCCATGAAGTTGATGCTGACTCATGGTGACCCTAGACAGAAATTCTGAGACTGCAGATCTTCATGGGAGCAGACAGCTCCCATGAAGTAGCTGGTGGGTTTGAGCAGCCAACCTTGAAGTTAGCAGCCCAGCACAACCATGTGTATGTTTACGTAAGTTTCAGTTCATTAGAATTAAGTAACTAAAATTTCAGTTCCTCGGTTATATTAAACCACAACTTACGTTCTCAGAGAACATTGCCTTCATCGCTGAAAGTTGTATGGGACAGTACATGTTGCTAAAGAGCGAGAAATATTAAGTGACTAAGCCATCATTAAGGTGCTACTGGACAGGCTGGTTTCTGTGGGGGACAATGCCCATGCAATAAAAGACACAGCCTAACATTATGGAATTGGGTTTGCTGATCTTCCCCAAGCCAGATGCAACCTTGGGTAGCTCTGCTCAGCAGAACCTGTATTATCCTCTGAATCACGCCCCCACCCCCCCCACCCCCGATGCTGTTGTAGTCCCTTTGTACATCTTCTTTGATCTTCCTCGGAGAGATGCTGAATCAGAGTCTGTTTTTTAAGTTAACTGGCATTCATAAATATCAATAAATGATGTCACCCACATCGCAGGCTATCTGCCATAAGAATATTTTTTAAAATCAATGAGTATTTTTCCCCCTGTAAGCAGAAAGTGTTCACCAAATGCCCTCTCTGTGACCTGAAGTCACGTTGAAAAAGTATTTTCTCTAACCACCTCATTTGTGTCTAACCACCTCATCATTTCCAAACACTCTAACATCCACTATCCGTTAGTGAACAGACGAACACATCATAGAGCTGTTGGGAGAGATTAGAATGGTTCCGTTTGCACAGTAAACTGTTCTGCCCCAAGTCAATGGGCAAACAGGATGGTTCTCTTTGGGGAAGAGCATTCTGGGAGTTTCCTTGGCATTCTACTTTCTCAAGTAGCATAAGGCTCCACTTGGATCTGAAATAGTACATCGTGATTGATGATTGCTTATCCTTTTTTTAAAACATTTTATTAGGGACTCATACAACTCTTATCACAGTCCATACATACATCAATTGGATAAAGCACATCTGTACATTCTTTGCCCTCATCCTTTTCAAAGCATTTGCTCTCCACTTAAGCCCTTTGCATCAGGTCCTCTTTTTCCCCCCTCCCTCCCTGCTCCCCCCTCCCTCATGAGCCCTTGATAATTTATAAATTATTATTTTGTCATATCTTGCCCTGTCTGACATCTCCCTTCACCCCCTTTTCTGTTGTCCATCCCCCAGGGAGGAGGTCACATGTAGATCCTTGTAATCAGTTCCCTCTTTCCAACCCACTCACCCTCTACCCTCCCAGTATCGCCCCTCACACCCCTGGTCCCGAAGGTATAATCCGCCCTGGATTCCCTGTGCCTTCCGTTCCCATCTGCACAAGTGTACATCCTCTGCTCTATCCAGACTTGCAAAGTAGAATTCGGATCATGATAGTAGAGGGGGAGGAAAGCTGTATTCTTCATCGGTGCTACATCGCACCCTGGCTGACTCATCTCCTCCCCTAGACTCCTCTGCAAGGGGATCTCCAGTGGCCGACATGTCTCCACTCTGCACTACCCCTTCATTCACTATGGTAAGATATTTTTTTTCTGATGATGCCTTATACCCGATCCCTTCAACACCTTGTGATCGCACAGGCTGGTGTGCTTCTTCCATGTGGGCTTTGTTGCTTCTCAGCTAGATGGCCACTTCTTTACCTTCAAGCTTTTAAGACCCCAGACACTATCTCTTTTGATAGCCGGACACCATCAGCTTTCTTCGCCACATTTGCTTATGCACCTGTTTTTCCTCAGCAATTATATCATGGAGGTGTGCACCCAATGATATGATTTTTTTGTTCTTTGATGCCTGATAACTGATCCATTCAGAACCACATGATCGCACAAGCTGGTGTGTTCTTCTATGTGGGCTTTGTTGCTTCTGAGCTAGATGGCCGCTTGTTTATCTTCAAGCCTTTAAGACCCCAGACACTATCTCTTTTGATAACCAGGCACCATCAGCTTTCTTCACCACATTTGCTTGTTCACCCGCATTGGCTTCAGCGGTTGTGTCGGGAGGGTGAGCATCATAGAATGCAAATTTAATAGACGAAAGTATTCATGCAGTGAAGGAGTGCTTGAGTAGAGGCCCAAGGTCCTTCCACCACCTTAATACTAAACCTATAAATATAGGCACATAGATCTATTTCCCCATCTTCATATATATATTTGCATATGTACATGTCTTTGTCTAGACCTCTATAAATGCCCTTTGCCTCCTAGCTCTTTCCTCTATTTCCCTTGACTTTCCTCCTGTCCCACTATCATGCTCCGTCCCCACCTCAGTTTCAGCTATACCTCTTCATTACATTACCCTTGATCATTCCCTACCAGGCCTGCCACACCCACCTCACCACAAATTTGGATCCCTTGTTGTTCCCTGTCTCTTGGTTTGTTAACACCACTTCCTTATATAAAAAAAGTCTCAGATTTGGTTCCCTAATACAATTCAACCCTTTGCATGCATTTTCCTCATTTGTGTTTATGGATCTACATGTGTAAAATTGTGGAGAATGTTCCAATTGTTTTAAAAGTTAACCACCTTGAGCACAAAAGATATTTCTTCATATGGAAATCTATGAGCCCCTTAAAAATAGTACTAGTACTCTAGTTCTTAAATGCTTCCCCCCATAATATCATGATCCCAATTCTACTTACAAGTCTGGCTAGACCAGAGGATGTACAGTGGTACAGATAGGAACTGGAAACACCGGGAATCTAGGACAGATGGCCCCTTCAGGACCAGTGGTGAAAGTGGAGATACCGGGAGGGTGGGGTAGAAAGGGGGAACCGATTACAAGGATCTACATATAGCCTCCTTTCTGGGGGATGGACAACAGAAAAGTGGGTAAAGGGATATGTTGGACAGTGTAAGATATGACAAAATGACAATAATTTATAAATTATCAAGGTTTCATAAGGGAGGCGGGTGTGGGGAGGGAGGAGTAAAAATGAGGAGCTGATACTAAGGCTCAAGTAGAAAACAAATGTTTTGAGAATGATGATGGCAACAAATGTGCAAATGTGCTGGACACAATGGATGTATGTATGCATTGTGAGAAGCGTTATATGAGCCCCAATAAAATGATTTTAAAAAAATCTCAACACCAACCTGGAACATAATATGTGCAATATGTATATATAACTGGTAGTGTTCAGAAGATATATGTGTGTGTGTTTGTGTGTGTGTGTGTATTACTAGTTGTATTCAGAAGTTTTGTCACTGAGCCTGAATTTGCCATATAGTAGGTGGAAAACAG
The DNA here is from genome assembly GCF_050624435.1 of Tenrec ecaudatus. NCBI lineage: Eukaryota > Metazoa > Chordata > Mammalia > Afrosoricida > Tenrecidae > Tenrec > Tenrec ecaudatus. Next base: position 81,325,346 of record NC_134540.1, on the reverse strand, counting down.
CAAATAAGAAAAGGGAACGGTCATTCATCAATTCGACATTGATTGAACTCGTCCTGTGTGCCAGACACAGGCTGAGTCCCAGGAAGAGGATGGGAAGGAAGGCAGTTAAGGAGTCAGCTGTGTGAAATCTAGAGATGAGTGAGGGACGCACAGTATACCCGTATGTTCACGTATATGAAGCATAGTTACAACTGCAATGTTTCCACTGACAGACAAGAGGAAGTACATTTAGGGCAAGGGTGTGTTTATTTGCCCATGATTGTGCTGTGACGCTTACCAGAAATATAACAAATACAGGTAAATAATGATTTGGTGAATAAATGAATGTTCTGGTTCAGTCATGTTTCCAACTTTAGCGTGCTTCTGAAGAACCAAGAATTTAGGTGGACTAATTATTTTTACAAAGCACATTGCTTCCAAACTTAAATATTGAAAAGAACATTAATAACTCCTACAGTTTCTTTTTTAAAAATCATTTTATTGGGGGCTCATACAACTCTTATCACAATCCGTACATCAATTGTGTCGAGCACATTTGTATATTTGTTGCCCTCCTCATTCTCAAAACATTTGCTCTCCACTTAGGCCCTTGGCATCAGCTCCTCATTTTTACCCCTCCCTCCCTGCTGCCCCCTCCCTCATGAACCCTTAAATTATTATTTTGTCATATCTTACACTCTCCTTCATCTCCCTTCACCCACTTTTCTGTTGCCCATCCCTCAGGGAGGAGGTTATATATAGATCCTTGTAATCGGTTCCTCTTTTCCACTCCACCCTCCTTCTACCCTCCTGGTATCACCACTCTCACCACTGCTCCTGAAGGCACTTACCAGATTTATAAGGTAGGATTGGGATCATGATAGAGGGGTGGATGGGCGGGGAGAAGAAGACTTTAGGAACTAGAGGAAAGTTGTATGTTTAATCATTACTACATTGCACCCTGAGTGGTTCGTCTCCTCTCTGCAACCCTTCTGTAAGGGGATGTCCCTACATATGGGCTTTGGGTCTCCACTATGCACTCCCCCTCATTCACAATGATTTGATTTTTGGTTCTTTGATGCCTGACCCCTTTGACGCCTTATGATCACACAGGCTGGTGTGCTTCTTCCATGTGGACTTTGTTGCTTCTCAGCTAGATAGCCACTTGTTTACCTTCAAGCCTTTATGACCCCAGATGCTATATCTTTTGATAGCCGGGCACCATCAGCTGTCTTCACCACATTTGCTTATGCATGTGCTTGGTCTTCAGCAATCATATTGGGGAGGTGAGCACACAATGATGTGATATTTTGTTCTTTGATGCCTGATAACGGTCTCCTGCAGTTTCTATGAGTCAGTATCCCAGGAGGAAATCACCTGGAAAATCCTACCTTGGGGTGTCTCATGAGGTTGCAGTCAAGGTGCATAGATGAGAGCTAACGTATCTGCTCTGCTTCCAAGATGGCTAATTTCTACAAAACTCTGACAGGAACCTGCAAGGTTCCCAACATGTGGCATTTTCCAATGGGCTGTTTGCATGTCCTCAGTCAGGGTATTTGCTTTCCCCCAGAGCATGTGACTCAAGAGAGAGGGCAAGAAGGAAGCCACACAGTGCTTTATGATGTGAGGGACTCTCACACTTGTTACCTTTTTTCATTAACCACATTCAGCAGGACAGAACTACAGAAAGGCAGGACTGCCCATGGGGATTGGGTTTATTGAAATATACCTTGCATCTCATCACCATAATCCATGTCAGAACATTTTCCTTCTTGTACTTGCTGTTAGCTGTCCATTTTCCGCATCCTCCTTTGCAGTGCCCCGAGACAAAGACTAATCCAGTTACTGTCTCTATATATTTACCTATTCTGGATTTCATTTACAAAAAATCTTACAATACACAAACAGGAAACACACAAACAGCAACAGCAACCAAACAAACCCAACAATGATGAGGCAAAACAGAAAATCCTCAATAGAAAAGAGAGCTGAAAATACATTAAAACTGAAATAACTTTTACTCTAACTATACCTGCCACAATCGACAGTGTTCTTTTGTCTATAGCAAGGGTATCCACAGCCCTTGACTGCGGCTGCCTTCCGAGGGAACCCCCTGGAGTCTTAATCCATGTGGGGACCCTGCAAATGGATTTGGGGCTTCCACTGCCGTCCATAGTCTTCTGCCAACTGGTGGTTCACGATTTAAGCTCTGATACCATTCCGTCCTTCAGATTTGGACTTCATCATTACAATCACTGAATCACACCAGCTGGTGTGCTTCTTAATGTGAACTTCGTTGATGCTTCTCATAGATGGCTACTTGTTGGAAGACAAGCCTTTAAAACCCCAGATGCTATTCTTCCTGCTAACCGTCACCATCTGGTTTCTTCATCATATTTTGCTACAGCACCCTTATCTTCAGTGATCACTTCATGAGAGCAAGCATCATGAAGGCCATGTCATAACTAATTGTTCTGAGATTGGGGCTAGAATTAAGTGTGAACCCCAAATCCATCCATCCATCTGTGGTTTTCATATGTCTTTGGGTCTCTTTACTCAAGAACTTTTTAAGACACAGATTGCTGGACCTACTTCTAAATTTTCTGAATAAGTGGGGGTAATAAGAATTTATATTTTTAACCAATTCTTAAGTCATGTTAATGCTTCTGGGCCTGGGATCATACATACCTACCACTTAAAGCTTTTAAGAATCATAAATTTGGAGGAAACTTAAGAAATCTTGTCTACAGGTTTTCTATTGATGTGGTATCAAGAGGGGCTATTCATTTGGCTTGGAGAACACAGGATTTTATAATTATTTTTAACACTGTACTTTCCCTCAATTCTGAATTTCTTACAATATTTAAACTCAGGTGGCACAATTATTTATATTTGTCTTCAGTTAAAATAATATAGCTTAGTAAATATTATTTATATCTGTAATTTGAGATTCAGTAACCTTAAATCCTATATTCTAACATTACTAGATTTCAACTATAAATTTTCTTTTTTACTTTAAAGACAAAATTAGAAAATTTACTTCCATTATCTCTCATGGACTTATTTCTATGTCTGTAAAATGTAATGTAAAAGGTCATACATAAGAGCTGATTATAAATGGACTTATAAAACATGGATTTTTTCCTGTTTCTTTTTGTTGGCACCCATCTTTTTGCATGTACTTCTTAGTGTTATAGGAATATGGGAACTAATAATAAAGACCCAACTATGATTGATTCCAAGAAACCCTGATGGCCTAGTGGTACTGTGTTGGTACTGTTAACTTCAGGGTCAGTAGTTTGAAACCACCAGTTGCTCCATGGGAGAAAGACCAGGCTTTCTACTCCTGGATAGAATTAGTTGGAAGCTCACAGGGGCAGTTCTACCTTGTCCTACATAGGGTTGCTATGAGTCCGAATAGACTTGCTGGGAGTGAATTTGTTTGAGTTTTAGTACTGATTTCGGTAAGCATACCTCTCAGTAACATTTAGGCAGCTGATTCAGTTAACATCTTCCATCCAGGCGACGCAGTGTCATTTGTGCACCTTCATTAGCAGCCCCTTAGCCCAGCAGCAACAGTCCCTGTGGAGGCACAAATGATACGTGATCTCACTTTGTTGGATTGGGAGCGACAATAGGCTTGTTTGTGTGCATGTGGTTGTGTGTGTCCCCATCCACCTGCATTTTCCTGGGAAAAGGGAGCAATAAATGTTGCAAGAAAGAAGAGTCTGGAAGCAATTTCAGTTCCTTGTACCAGTCTGGGGTGGGGTGGGCGGTGGGGGTCTTTAATAAGAAAGAGAGCCTGGAGCTAGTTCTGCTTCCGAATTGTCTTTGTTCAGAACTCTCCCTGCAGGCAGCGCTGTGCTTTCTCCTCCATCAGCAGTATCTAAATAGTTATATTTCTCAGGGGCCATTTTCTTTTCTTTTTTTAATTAAAAGATCATTTTATTGGGGGCTCTTGCACTCTAATCACCATCCATACATCAATTATATCAAGCATATCTGTATATATGTTACCATCATTATTTTAAACATTTACTTTCTATTGCTCCTTTAATATCAGCTCCTCTTGCCCTCCCCCACCCTCGTGACCCCTTGATAAATTATAAATTATAATGATTATTTTTATACCTTACACCTTGCCCCAGGGTTTCTGTTATTTGTCCCCTAGGGTGGGGTGGGGGTTTTGTGCCGGTCATTGCAACCATGTCCCTCGTCCTCCCCTTCTCTCCCCACCTTTCCCCTATGGACATTTTCTTCTGGGCAAGATGGCTTTGTGAAATCAGATTAGGACAGAAATAATTAGTTGGCAACTACACATATTATTTGTTAAATTGTCAAATAATAAGGGCTTTTCTTTCTGCTTACAGAGCAGGAACAATAAGTTGTACAGTGTGAGGCACAGACTGACCGCGCACATTGAAGAAAGCAAAATCTAAGAACGTTTTCATCCAAATTCACTTTTGTGTTGGAATAGCATCTTTCTTTAGAAATTTTAAATTCACATATAGTATTTATCCAAGCTAATAATTTTTTATGCTGTATTTGTAGTAAAACTGGAATGTTCCTATGAACAATTATACTGATACTGGGTATACTTTAATATTCAAGGAATTAAAGTAAGCCTTCATTATAAGCTTACTTTAATATGGAGAAGATACTTTAAAATTCTACAGCCTAAACTGTATACTGAATTTTGTCCTCTCAAATTTCTAAACAAATATTTTAGAATCATTTTTTCTATTTTTAAAACATTCAATTAATATTATTATCAGGAAACCCTACCTATCAAATTATTTTGAAAGATCATTACTAATGAGGTGAATGTTTACCATAAGTAAACATTAAATCCTTAACTCAGTATTTCACATTAAGCACTGAAAATTATTTTCTAGGAAATTTTTAAATAACTGTGCAAATGTATATTGGTCTTTTTTAACAAGGTCATGATAGGAAACTAATGAAGACTGGACTAATTTTTAAATCTTATTTTCTAATATATTTAAGTCAGATGAGTTTATAGATATCTATAGTGTTATAGCTATTGATCCAATATGTTAAATTTCTTTTTTAAGTTAAAATGTTCACCAATCTGAATGGAAGAAATGATTCTGCCCTGCTTTGTTAGAATTTTCTTTGCAACGGTTTGGAAAAGCACCCTAGAATTTTGAAGTCTTTATAAAAAGGTAAAAAAATGAAATTTTAAGTGAAATGTTTAGAACATTATTTTAACTGCTAAATAGCTCCTTTTCCCTCATACCATTTTCTGAATTTTTTTTCTTTTTTTACATTTTATTAGGGACTCATACAACTCTTATCACAATCCATACATACATCAATTGTGTAAAGCACATCTGTACATTTTTTGCCCTCGTCATTTTCAAAGCATCTGCTCTCCACTTAAGCCCTTGGCATCAGGTCCTCTTTTTTAATTTTTATGTGTTCCCGTCCATATTCTCTGTTGGTGACGTGTGGTTGAATCAATCCCTACGCACAGCATCCTGCTGAGAGAGCAGAGTGTCCCTGGAGGTTTGCTGGGCTCTCCTCATCAGGGGTCGGATCACCAGTTCTTTCCTCCCAAAGGGAAGCTAGTGGACCAGCCTTGCAAACAGTAGCCACGAGGCTTCCCCGCTGCACCACCAGGGGGCTTCTTCCACAGTCAGGCCGGCTCATTATTCTTATTTTAAACAGTCTGTGCTTTCCTGCATGGGCGCTGCTGGCACCCATCACATGTACCCCAATAGGAACAGCCCAGCAGAGGCTCTGTGGGGCACTAATTCTCACTCTCAGAATGTAAACACAATGTTAATATTGATGATTAACAAAAATGGGTAGGAAATCCAGTATTTTCTCAATCTGTATAGTGGCGAAGGTGCTGACTCCCCTTGGGCAGGTTGAAAATGGAGACTAAAGGTGGTGACCTGTTCCGTTCAGAAGCAGGTAGGAAGGAGACCGCAGAATCCAAATGAGAAAGAAGGAAGCTTCAGTCTTGGGATCACGTAACTCATTCGAGTTCTTTTACAGGCTGAGAGATCTTCCCTTTCTGGTGCACTGCAGTAGTTCCGTCAAAGCCCTTTCCCTGGGAATCCATCACTGCCAGGAGAATAGGTGGCTGGCACACATGAGTCAGCTGGAAACGTTCTGCTGTCCCCACTGTCACTCCTGGATTCGGGAGAGCCGGGAGTTTCTGATCTTGGGAGCTTCCGTCACAGTTCTGAAGAAATAGACTTGCTTATTTATAATGTTGTAATACATATGCCCCTCTCAGTGCCTGGCACCACCCAGCAGATATACAATAAATGTTTGCTGAATGAGTGGATGAGAAGTTATAATGACATGACCTTTTTCCTTTAAGTTAACTTATTTCACCAACAGAAGGGTGCTAGCCCTCTCCCCTTGTCACTTTATGTGTGAATTGTAGCTAAGGTGTTTGGCTCCCCAAAGACGGGAATTAAATAGTGCCTCAACTCCTTACCTAGATGTGTAAGGTCGAGCACGTTTTTGACATTTCTGAACCCATGTCCCATCTGTAAATGAAGACCGCTATAGTGTCTTCATCCTTGAATGAGAGAGTTAAATTAGGAACTCTGCACAATAGCCAATATTAAGCACTTACTATTATGTGATATGCCTTATCTAACAGTTATGCTAGATCACATAGGACTTTATTCCCAAATGGAAGAGGGCCATTCTTTGACTAAGAATGAGAGAATTAAAACAAAAATAGTTTTCCTTGATATGCTGAGGCCATACAATTAGCACAGAGGCATATCATATATATTCAGTTAGTGACTGAACATTTAGATTGCTTTATATATCTGATATGATGTTGTTGGGTTATAACTATATACTAATATGTACTACTATAAATGCTGTATTTGAATATACAGATTTTTCTTTAAACTATTTTGTTAAAATAATTTCTCAAGAGTATTAGTGCTAGAGCAAAGGAAACATATTCGTAATTGTTGCTAAATGCTGATAAACTGCTTTCCCAAGGATAGTCTAATTGAATTTCTAATCAGAGTTCATATTTGTTCTTACATTTCCTGGAGAAAGGTGGATGAGTAGATATCATGGAGATGTCCCGTCCCCTTTTCCAGAGATGCAATAAAAGAACTGTCTGTCTTTTGGAGTGTGTATATAGTTCTGAAATGGAAAGGATCCAGCAGGGATCAAGGTCATTTAGATGTTCCACAAGGGCTCATTTCTTGGTCAACAATTTTTTTTCATGTTGTTGGGTTCCTTACCCTTAGCCTAACGGGTAGTTATTTCTTGTCCTTTCTTTCACCCCAAGTTGGATATTATCGGATGCTATGACATCATGTTAATTTTATCATAGCCTGGCTGAGGACAAGGAATGATTTCTTTAGAGTCCCAGGTGGCTCTCCTAAAGACAAATAAGTTTGTGAAAGAGGGACACACTTACTTGGGATCGTAAAGTAGGGCTGCATCAAGGTCCCCAACATTCAGGAGCGCACCCAGGCAAGACTAGCAGGCACTAGCTTGCATAGCCAGAAGCCCACGGTCTGAAGGTCATCAGACACACATTCTTGAATCTTTTTCATTTGAATCTTTTTAAAAAATCATTTTATTAGGTCCTCATACAGCTCTTATCACCATTCATTCATCCATCCATCTATCCATCCATCCATCCATCCATCCATCCATCCATCCATCCATCCATCCATCCATATGTACAAGCACATCTGGTTGACATCATCATTTTCAAAACATTCTTTCTACTTGAGCCCTTGGTATCAGCTCATCCCCCACCCCCCCATGAACCCTTGATAATGTATACACTTTCCCCATCTCTTACACTGACCGCTGTCTCCCCTCACCCATTTTTCTGTTGTCTGTCCCCCCTGAGAGGGGGTTATATGTAGATCATTGTTATTGGTTCCTCCTTTCTCCCCCACCTTCTCCTTCCCCTCCTGGTGTCACCACTCTCATTATTGGTCCTGAGGGGTTTATCTGTCCTGGAGTCCCTGTGTCCTGAGCTCTTATCTGTCCCTGTGGGCATGCTCTGCAGGCCCACATTCTTCCTGCCAAGGGTTCAGTCCAATGTCAGTATCAAGACAGACCCATTCATGATACAAAATCGATGATCTTTTTATTGTACAAACCATACCACTTCCTTCCCTTTTTTAAAGGCACGCACCTTTATAATGATGTTGTAAGTAATCTTTCTGGAATTCATAGGTGCAAACACTATAATCTTGGACATATTTAATATATGCATAAGCATTTTATTCTTAAAAGCAAATCACAACTTTCCTTTCCATTTTATATTGCATTTTAGAGTCTCATTCCAATTTATCTTCAAAACACAAAACATTAATACAAAATAATAAGCCTCTTAATAACCATATTTGTGAGTATGTAAAATACATTATAATTATGTTGAATAGTAACAGCTTTTTGTATTCCCCTATAAATAATAAATCTTGGATGTGTGCTGTAACCAAATACATAAAATAAGTTAAAAACTGTCCTTCATGTAATATGCTTTTATTCTATGGTTGTATTTAATTTGGCAAATGCTTCTTTTGTTACCATCTTATCACATCAAGCTCAAACCACTTTTTAGTGTACAAAACATTCTGGGAATGCTTAGAAAATGCTCCAAAAAAACTCAGTTTTGCTCTAAGGAGTCTTAGATACAGCTACCATAGTTGTTCATTTTATGTTTGAATTTCTAGAGAAAACAAGATAATTGCTAGATTCTGTTAGATTAGCATATTCAATAACTTTAGCCTTTCATCCTTACTACTTGTTTAGAAAATATTTGCAATGTTATCATTATTTGGTCATTATAAAATTTAAAGAAAAATGCAAAATCATTAAGAAAAATAGAATATTCTCCTTGATGAAGATAATCTTTCATCAAATTAAAAAAATAATAGTTCTGAATATAATGCAAGTCATAGGAAAAAATAGTGTCTTTGAATATTTCTAATAAACACATGTAATTAAACATGTGAAATAATTTGGGAATTTCTGAGAATGATGAATAGTCTCAGTAGAGTTGTTAGAATTAATGTTAATAGGGGAAACACAATTCAAATAAAATTTATCATATCTGAGCATAAGCTAAAGTTTCCTTTTTATCCAGGTTTTGGCACAAATAAGTGTCCATACTGCTTGTTATGCTGAGTTACATAAGATGACATTTAATTAAGTTCAGTCAGATGACTTTTAATTGGTTTGATAATTACATTACATTGTACAATACTTAAAAACATGCATTTTGGCAAACGAATGCTTCATGAATCATGAAAAATGTCTGAAAAATATTAGTACCTTTTCTTCCCCTTCAAATGAATGCCTTGTGTGGACTCAATTTTAAAACTGGCCAAGTAGGAAAGTTAACATTAACTGAATTCTGCTTAAAGATTTTAAACAGCCGATTGCAGGACCATTTGTTTGGCTCAGAAAAATGCACTTAAAAACTTCTAAACATTCATCTGCCTCTTAAAAAGTCATGCTTGATGCTGAAAACAGTAAAACTTTTATTTCTGATGAAAGCAGTTGAGTGTAGGGACCCCACAAACAAAATGACAACATAAAAGTTCTTTAAGTGATTTTTTAAAAAATCTGTATGGAATATCATAGTTTGAGATGATTTATCATCTTCTTGCTTTTTTAAACGTAATCCTGAGCAGACATGAAAAAGAAATGAAAATAACAGATTTAGCACAAACAGATGTGAATGCCCCTGTTGGTCTAACATGAGGAGATGATTACACGTTAATGTGAATCTTTGAATGTGTTCACGTATGGTCCCTCTGTAGGAAAGAAGTTACATAGCAACCTGCCGGCTTAATCTTAGGCCTGTTTGCATGGATGGGTCTTGGCTGGTATCTGGGAACTTGGACTTGGGGAGGCACCCTACTCCTCTGCCCAATCAGCAGCATGCTCCTCATGGAACAGGAGCCTTGGATGGTGATACATGCAAGCCAGGGATAGTCGGCCTGCGTGACCACCCTCCAGTGATGGGAGCTCGTTCCCTAGTGAGTGTCCCTGATTGGCAACATGGCACACATGTCACAGGGGAGATTAAACATGTGTGACTCGACTGCAAGAGCACCTGGATAAGCACCCGGTGCCTGGCTTTCCATGATCCCTACACACGTTTCTCTTGGCTTATGTTGTTTTTTTGGTCCTCTTGCCATAATAAATCATTGCCATCAGTCCAACTGTACATGGAGTCCCTAGTGACTCCTCTTGTTTTGGAATGGTTGAACCTGAGGGTTGTCTTGTGACCCTGTCGACACAGTAGACACAGCACCCTGTCAGTGATAAGTCCAATAACCTCTGGGAACCACGTGTTGCTCTTTACCCCACTTGTGCCCGAAACATTCCCCATCACAGCCCTCACAGAGAGGCTGCTCTCAGCGCTGAAATGTTTTTCTCAGGAATGTATTTAGATCCACTGCTCTACAATTGTAGGTCACAGACCTGCCTCCTACTTTCTCCTTCAGAAACAAGCTCTTTGATTGGCTTCTTCCTGTTAGTTGCTGTTGGGTTGCTTCCTCCCGTGCGACCCCACATGTGTGCAGAGTAGAACTGGGGCCCAGGGTGTCCAGGGCTCTGCCCTTTCTGCAGCAGGCCGCCGGATTATCTGCGAAGCCACAACTGGGTGGGTTCGAAGCTCCGATCTTTCGTCTAGAAGTTGAGTTCACTAATGTAGTGTCATTTAGTTTTGCTTTTGTTCTTTGAAAGAAACTTCTTCTGTGCCCCAGGGAAAGCACTCCCTCCAGTTCAGTAAATGAGGCCTGTGCTCAGAGCCTCCAGCAGTATGTGGGCAACTCGGACTTTCTCTCGCCCTTCCTCAGCCCAGCCTTCCTGCAACCGCTACTCCCCAGACCCCTGCCCCATAACACCCATCGCTGACCTGCGCCCGAGCGCCCACATTCCTCTTGACAATGACATCTACCTCATTACTCACTACAAACCATGAAAGAGAATTCATGTTCCAGTTCTGTGTATTGCGGATAACCGTGTGGGAAACTGAAATGTAGACTTAATCACTTAACAATAATGAATGTGCATATCCAATGGGTGATAGCTGGGATCACAAACCCCATTGCCCTGGAGTTGGTCCTGATGTGTAGGGACTCTTTAGGACAGGGCAGCGCTGCACTGCGGAGGTCCGAAACCTGTACGCCCCTCTGGGGGGATTGAGCTGCTGGCCAGGTGGTGAGCAGTGGAATGCTGAGCCAGTTGTATTACCAGGTCTCCTTAGGACAATTAGAAATCAAAGTATGTATCTGGTAGCGGAATTGAACAAACCGACTGGAAAGAAAAGCTTAAAATATTAAAGATATTTGTTAAAAAGTCTCTTCCGAATGGTCAGTCCCTTTGCCTACCTTTCACGTGTCCCCAATAAGGTGACAATGAAATTTGACCCTTTGAAGGTCGCTACCTACTAACTTTGATGCCTAGACTGTAGCTGGCTGTCATTTAATGTTGAAGGCAGACTCTTGGATTGCTTAAAATTTTTGTTACCGGGAAAAATGCATTCATTTGAGAATAAAACATGATAGGCAACCATTATTACTGAGCCTCCACTCAACTGGCAAAAATCAGGAGGAATTGTGCATACCTCATTTCTGAACAAACATATCACTTTATCTCTGAAGCTCTAGACATTATCTTAAAATGAAAACTATTACCAAAGAAAATACTAAATGTATTTATTTGATTATGGGGAAACAATCTTTTTGCCTAAACTTAAGACACACAAAAATATCTTTATGTATAGCTATCAAACAAATTCTGATTTTAAAATAACAATTTGCTAGCAATAAATTATCTCTGAAACGTTTACAGATAAAGAATTTAGACTCAAATCTGTAACTGTGCTTTGGGAGCAGGATGACAGCGAGCACACTGAGGTCATCCATCCCTGGATCCTCTTAAATGGATGTGAGTCGTAGTTCAATTCTAGATTAGCTGCCCAACATGGAGAGTGCCAGCTGCAGATGAGACACCACAGAATTTTCCAGAGAAAATGTGGAAGCATGACCAGCAGACCAGTATTGGTCTGGGAACTTTATTAATGGTCTATAATCAGACTAGTATCAATGCCGCTCACTTCCAGGGAGTCTGTTCTAATTGCTAATGGCCCTATAAGACAGCATAGACCTGTACCTCTGGGTTTCTGAGACCTTAAAGCTCTCCAGGAGTAGACAGCCTCATCTTCCTCCCTGAGAGCAGCTTCACCACTGACCTTGTGGGGAGCCACTCTGTGCAAGCTATTGCACCCCCAGAGCTCCTGAGACATGGAAAATATTTAGAAACTCCGACAATAATTTAACATGGCTAGAAAACCAGAAGTACGTAATCATTGGTCTAGGGAGCCATTAATATCATTTTGTAAGTGCACTGGTCTGTCATGGATTGGAATTTTTTAACTAGCCCTCACCATGCATACGCATTTAGGAATGCTTATTTGAAATTCAGATTCCGGAACCCAGCACACACCTAAGGGATCCAAATGGGGACCAGTCTCAGGAATCTGCATTTTAACAATCTGTCTGAATCATTCTTTTTCACGCTGAAGTTTGGGGAAGAGCCAACTGTATGACTAACAGATCTCTCTAAATATAACCTGGGTTATAAGGAGCCTGGTGGCACATCAGGGACGCCCTTGGCTGGTAGCAGAAGGTGTGGCAGTGCACGCCCTCCCAGCAGCTCTGCAGAGACAGACTTGGTGATATGCTTCCCTAAAGATCACAGCCCACAAGGCCCTTTGGGGACAGTTCTCTATCACCTAGGGTCTCTGTGAGTCTAAATCTACTCCTTTCGCAAACCACCCACTTCTGTAGCTACCGTGTTGGGAAGATGACAGTGCACAACCGAGGATTATGGTCCCCACACAGGAGGTTACATTCAGGATCATGGAAACGCCTCAGCAATAGTCTCTAGAGAAGCACTTCTCAACCTGTGGGTCGCGACCCCTTTGGGCGTTGAACAACCCTTTCGCAGGGGCCACCCGATTCATAGCAGTAGCAAAATACAGTTACGAAGTAGCAATGAAAGTAGTGTTATGGTTGGGGGTCACCACAACATGAGGAACTCTGTGAAAGGGCCACGGCGTCAGGGAGGTTGAGAGCCACTGCTCTAGAGGAAGTATGGGGACTGTGGGTTCCAGGGACAGGTCCACTGCTAGTTTATTAGCACTGTCCAAGACGCCTTTGCAGTCACGTCACTGCCATCTGCAGGAAAGTCGTTGCATAGGAATAGAAGATTCCGTGATGTCTGCAATCTCTATCCAGGGCCCCTCTTTAGCTATCGCTCCCCGGGCACAGCCAACCCAGGCATATGCCATGGCCCACTGAGGAGGGCAGTCAGCGATGGTAGTGTTCAGGACCTTGCTCCACAGGCCCGATGAAAAGTCACCAAAGCAAACATCCACCCTGGAAAGATACAAAACAAAACAAAACCCAAAAGAAAAATAACCCTGACATTTAAAGAGAACCTGAAGGATTCCTCATGTGTAAAGTGTGAATAAAATTGAGTTGAGTTGTCTCAGGACAATCACCCTGTCAAGTCCTTTTTTTATAGAGAAGTAATTGCTTACCGGAATCAAAAGAGTTTTCATTAACATCTGCGCTGCGTGCTCCCATGCTGGCGCCTCCGACAGCCGCACTCCAGCAAGCACAACTCCTCCTGGGTAATTTCAGGAGGATGTGCTGTCCTTCATAGTTCTTTCTTAGCTCTACCTGTGCCACTTAGGTCTGCTCAAGAGAGAGTTCAAGCTGCTGCCAGGGGGCCAGCCGTCGAAGAGGAGGCGCTGGTAGAACTTTGGGGAAAGGAGAGGAAACCCTAAGTAACTTGTCATTGTGACGCAGTTCCGAAATGCAACTTGACTTCGTAGAACTTGAACTTAGTTCCTCCTTCCCTTTTGTTGGGAGTCTGTGTTGCGTTCTCCTACCATCCGCTGGTGTGTCTCCAAATTCACACCTCTAGAACCATCTTACCACTGGGGTGTGCTGTAACAGCCTCCCTGCTGATCCCCTTCTGCTCCCTGTGTACCAGGCAGCTCCATCAGTGTGTGCTCTACCTTCTCTGAAAAAAACGCAACCCCTTCTCTCTGCTAGCTGGCATCTCTTGTACAGAGATGTCTCTTGGGATTGAAGTTTTATGATGTGAACATAGGTGGAAATGAGAGTCTGCAGGTGAATGTTGGTAAGAACAGGAACTGACTTTGTTTTTTTTGCAACAGTTCAAAATAAGGATAAGTATTTTTTAAAAACGTTTCCTGTGATCTATGGTGCTGGTGGTGAGAAAAGTAAATTTTTATTAATAGGACTCTTACACTCTGTAGCTAACTCTAGTTCTTTCCACCTAGCCAACCATTTTTTAAGAGTTGTTCCATTGTGTCCTTGAGTCTTGCAACTCTTCAAACAGCAGTTTACAATCCATTTATAAAAATCAAACAACTCGGTTAAAATCAAGCTTTATAGCATTTGAATATTAATATGACTGGATAATATAACTATAAATCAGGCTGGACATGTGTATATATCACATTTAAGGGGCTTCAACAAGTTTGTGGAAACAACGAAATTAAAAGTTAATGGAATTTTTTCTATGAATATTTTGAAATCCTTTTGAAGATTATATTGTAACTTACATCGCAAATCTCATTCTCTAGACCAGCGGTTCTCAACCTGTGGGTCGCAATCCCTTTGGGAGTTCAACGACCCTTTCACAGGGGTCACCCAATTCATAACAGTAGCAAAATTACAGTGATGAAGTAGCAACGAAAATAGTTTTATGGTTGGGGAATCACCACAACATGAGGAACTGTATTAAAGGGTCGTGGCATTAGGAAGGCTGAGACCCACTGTTCTAGATTGTGGCCTCCTGGTCCCCTTAAGGTCAATAATGGTTCATTTTCCCCCTTTATATCTGATTATCTGCTCACATTATTCGATTTAACAAGTGACGGTATATGATGCCACACCTTAATATACCCCTGTGGATATAGTACAGAAGCGACATCTTACCTCCTCCGGTTACACAAGGGGGGGTGTAATCCACTTTGTCCTCTGCCCAAGGAAGAATCTGCAAAGCAGAAGTCAGACACCCTCTGCCTTCTGTTCGTCTTTCATCCCTCCCGTGGCACTCGGTCTCTCCTCCTTTGCAATGGCTACCCAGAACCCACAGATAATACACTGCTCCCCACGGTGGAGGTAATTAGGGAAGATCATAGGTTATAAATCAGTATCAGAACTCCTAAAGATACAATTCTTTTGTTTTCATTTCCTCTTCTCAGTCATGTTGGGAGGTAGAGCATTGCTTAGGCGCTAGCCTCTCAGGCACGCAGCCCCGTTGCCTCTGATCTGCTCAGGCAAGCAGTGCACGGCTCTGGTACTGCTGCTAACTCCCCAAAGATCACTCCACTCAGCAAGCCAGCTTTCTAAAGACACTCAGCTTCAGTCCCTTTGTGGGCCAGGACGCCAATCTCATGGTTTCTCCTGCCACCACCACTTCTCCACCCAGGGGTCTTGAGTGTATTTCTCCCGTGGCTCTTTTTTTTTCCTTCATGGTTGTGGAATACTCTCTGTTCCTGGTTTCTGAAATAGCTCACTTTATACCCAATGGAATGACAGCATTGGCCGATCCCCAGGTGAGAGCCCATGTGCCTCGTATGTATACTTCCACCTAGTCGTCTGGGGAGCTGCACCGACTATGCATAGAACAGCCACAAGAAACAGCCTAGTGGTTCCACAGCCCCCATTTTTCTTAAATGGTGAACGTACACACATAAGGGAGGGCAGAGCACCACAAGTGTAAAGATAATGAAAACATGTGCACAGAGCAAGTCGCCTCCTGCCACAGTCTTCCCTGACCACCCCGCGCCTCCGTAAGTCACATGTTTCTTTGCATTCCAGGAATCCTCATCATGATGTCCATGTGCAGACAGGTGCATGTGTATGAGTACATCCCATCCGTCCGGCAGACAGAACTTTGTCACTATCACGAGCTGTACTACGATGCGGCCTGTACACTTGGGGCCTACCACCCCCTGCTGTACGAGAAGCTTCTGGTGCAGCGCATGAACACCGGCGTCCAGGAGGATCTGCATCGGAAGGGCAAGGTGACCCTGCCAGGGCTCTGGGCAGTCAGCTGCCCGGCACCCAACTCTGCTCCCCACTCTTAGCAAGGGATCCGGGGGAATCAATGTGCAATAAGGTACTGCTGTTGTACTCTGTGTCCCACAGAATACTTGAAGATCGATTGTAGACAATGTAGTCTTGGGTCTTTGAAGTGTCATTTAGTGGTGGCCACAAGAATTCTTCTATTCTGAAGCCATTGACTATTTATTACTGATTTGAATATCAAAGCAGATTTTTTTAAAAAACAAAGCTCAAGAAAGGTACAAAAAATAGGTAGCTAAGAAAGAAAACACATGTACAACCATGAGTATGTCTCCTCCCAAAAGGTTTACCTTTTCTTCTGCCATACATCCCATTGTCAGGCCTGTCTTCAATGATAGGTACAGGGACACAGCTAAATCATGAAATGGTTTATACCTCAAAGCATCCACGGTGAGGTACACAGTCTCGGTAGCATCTACTGTATCACTTGCAAATAATTCATCATGAAATATCACGGATTTTATGATGAATGCCTTCTGCACTATGTTGTGTTTGTTAACAGTAAAACCTCCCCTCATATCCAACGAGGCACACACATTTCCAAACCATTGTATTACCTATCTCTTTTTCCTTTTCCTGCTGAGTGGTTTACTCTGTGCTTATCAGGACACATTCCTAACACCATAAAACATCGATCTTAAGCCATCCAAGAGAAAACAACCCTGATTTCGCTTCCGCACCATTGTGTTCTACAGCGAGCAGTTAGGGTCCCACTGAAAGTTAAGCATGTCACCAGGAAGTAAATAGCTGCTCAGGAGTCTATGGAGCTCTCCCAGGTATTTCCTGCTTCTGGCTTTACTGTGTTATACCTCCTCCCTCACCTGCCAGTCCACCCACAGCCCTTCATGTTCAGTTACACACACGGCCATTTTCCAGCACAGAGAGGGGAGCACAAGCCGCCCCTTGCTGCTTTTGTGACTGCAGAGCCATCGCACTGTGCCTGCTGCTGGGCGCGCCCACCTCGCTCTCACACAGGTGGCTTGCAGGTTGATGTCAGCGATTGGGATCATGATGTGCCCTGAATTTTAACGAATTCTTTCGACAGACAAACCTTTAGGCATCCAAACCAGGCTTTCACAGGTAGGTCTTATGTCAACAGCATGGCCAGGCCATCTATTTAAACAAAACTATGAGAGGGCAATGCTTTTGAACAACAAGAAACATTCTTACATGCTTCAGAGGTAAGAGTAGCTAGAGGGGAAATTTTCATCCCAATGTGTTAGATATATTCAAAGTTATTTTGTTTGTTTTTGAATCTTAAATTCTGCCACTGCTACCCTGAAAAACTACTTTTTTGCTATAAATAATGTGAAACGCTGACATTTGGGAATATTTTAATTAAACATGCGATTTTCATATATATCCAAATATATATCTCAGTGGGACAGTTAAGACATGTTCTTGGCATTGACAATAAACAGCAGCTTAATTAGGTATGTTCTCCCTTGCCAGTGTCTGACAGTGAGGAGATTTTAGTGGAAACGGGTTTTTGTGTTTGTTAAAGGCTTTCTCCCTCCCACCTTCCAGAATGCCATCAAGACTACTTTCTTAAACAAGTGTGGTTTCCAGAAATTGACAGCTTGTGTTTGTCTAGTCGCCATACTGGAAATCAGGTTGGGTAGCAAGCATCTCGTGTGGCATATTCCATCATTGAAGTCGGGGTAATTAAATGATGCTATTGATGACATATTCCAATAAAAACCCATTTAGAGAGGTTTGTTTCTAGGCTACCAGAAGGAACAGATAATGTTGACTTCTAGGTTCACTTAGGTCTGAGTTGACTTTGTCAAGCCACGTTTCCGAGTTTTGTCTCATCCACGTGTTTATGCAGGCGGTCGGTTCAATAACTAGTGAGCCTTACTGAGGTATTCTCATTTGGGATGGAGAGGCCTCCTTGACAGCCAATGCCTTTAAATGCCCAAGTCAATGTACATTCCCTTTACACTCTGCCTAGGGGATCGACTTCAGGGCATATTTCTATTATCCGAGACAAACCTCCCTTTGTTGGCATGAAAACTTGACTGGAGTATCATTTAGGGAGATCAATATAAATATTCAACTTCAAAGGTCCCAGCAACTTCATCAAAGCTGTTTAATAGCACTTTGTTGTAACACATGTAATTTTTTAAAGTATTTTCAGTCTCACTGAGTTTCCAAGAAAGACTGAAAAGCAGAAAGGAAAATGTAATTAAATTTTTGAATTTATCATAGCCTTAAAGACTCTTGGGAATCAGGGTCTGTTAAACATTCAGGAAATGTAGTACACATATTAATATGCTGTGGACTGGGGCATCCTTCCATTTGAAAGTTGTGTTGTCTTGCAGAAATGTCAGCTTCTGCGATTATCCAGATTGTTCCCAGCGGCGATATTATGCCAGCCGTTGTAGAAGCCCATGTGCCCCCTTTCCTGATCTTCAACCCACAGAGGGCCTTTCTGGGGAGTCGTTAACAATCAACAAGAGGCCACTGCATTTCTCACAGGTTCTATCCCTTTAAAACCCTGCACCATCTCTTGCAAAAAGGGTAGCTGATAAAATCCCTAAGGTGCCACCTGAAGCCAGTGGTTGTCCCTCTTTCCCCTACCCTTTCTCTTTCTTTTTTCCCCCACCCTCAGAACTAACAAATATCACATGGTTTTATATTTAAGTCAATTTCACATTTTGCCATCACAAAGAAACAAACACAAGGGGCTTCAAAAATTTCTGCGAAAACAAAAGTTATAAGATAACAGAATTTTTTGATGAACTTTTTGAAACCACACACACACACAACACACACACACTTGACCAAGACCACCTCATCTGCAATGAAGTTCTACACTAATGTGCCTGTCATACCAGGCATGGAGGTGACTTTTAACAGGTATAGCCTCTCCCTGTCCTATCGAATACCAATGCCAATGTTGTTATCTGACCTTGTTCTCTAAGCCTGTACTATTGTGATATGCTTTTATCAAGAACATTGGCACTGGTCTAAGAGGTGATCATTTAAGGTTGCATATTATAAGCATCAGAGATAGGTATTGATAGTGGCCAAGTGAGAGGGCATTTACACAGCTTTGGAATCCTGGATGTTCTGTTGTTGGTCTGAACCCAGAGCTCAAACTGCCTGTTTCAGAAACAGCACTCCCTGGGGAGGAGGCCTGTTCCCTTGGATCTTGTTCTCTCTCTCTCTCTCTCTCTCTCTCTCTCTCTCTCTCTCTCTCTCTCTCTCTCTCTGCCATACACTTAATCAATCCTGCACTCGCCCATCCTCATCTGTGATTATAGCCACACCAGATGGAGAAAAGCAACGTTCAAGCAATTGTTAGCATTTCCAAATTTTGGAAATAAAAGTAACTGTGTAAAGCTACCATAGGGTCACTGCATGATGTGTTTATGAGGCAGTACATTCTGATGAAACAGATTTTATCTTATGTTGTTGACTGAACCTGTCGGGCAAGAGCCATTTACAACTACTGAATTAATTAAGTCCGACTTCGGTGCATTAAGTTGCTTCAATCTCTGATGACTAATGGAATGGGATGGAGGAAAATTGTTTTTGCACAAATGACATGATTAAAATTCCCCTTTTTATAAATCAATTTACAGTTCATGTTCCAGGCAGGTGGTCAAAGTTACCTGGCCCCATTTTTGCATCTCAATGGGGGAGATGTATGTGCTGGGTCATGTAACTGGTTAGCATGCTCATCTATTAGAGAGGGTGGCAGTGCTAATCCATTCAGAGAAAGGGGTGACGGTCCACAAGGTGGCAGGAGACGCCAGGGCGTACGGCTCAAATCTGGCACAACCAGGGTGGCCAGGAGTGGAAATCCACTCAGTGGCCAACATTTGCTCTGTTTTGTTGTTGTTCTTTTAATGAATAGAGAAGGGTGGGGGGCAGGGAGGGAGAGGGCAGAGAGAGGTATTAGAAAATAAATGACTGACTATATAGGCCAAAACATCTTATTATATTTCATCATATGGTATGTTTCCAATTTTTCCCTTTCTGATAGTTTTGAACTCTTATCCAGTGGTTACACAACTAATCAAGGCAGCTACATTTAAAACTTAATTACTTGGGACAAATGTGCCTGAGTTCAAACTTGTGTTTTTATAATCTGGATATTTCCATTGTGAAATTATTCTGCATGTATCTGTCACTTGGGCATTATCTATGCTATTGGTAAAGGAAAGGTATTTTTCTGTCAATTTAATGAAATAAAATGTAAGTTCTGATTCATGTTTTATTAAGCAGATAAAGTGTTTTAGTAAGAAAAAAACATTTCGTGTATTACCCTATAAGCTTGGGCTCAAAAATTTTTAAAGAATTAAATGCATTGTCATAGTGCGTTTAGTATGAAAACTGTGCATGTGGACATGGTTATATAATTGTATACACACAATCTACACACACGGCTTTGTGTTGTCTTCTTTTCCCATCAGTTTGTGTGTCTGAAAATTTGTAATAAATTTTATTTTAATTATGCAAACATCATGTTTTTTTTCCCAAAAACGGAGAAGGAAGCAAATGTTATATGTGCTATAGTTCAAAACAAAACTCCACCCATCCTCACAGACTCATCTTCTTCATAAAATAGCAAGAGCCATGGATAGAAATACTGGAAAGGCACTGGGAAGGATGGAAAGGAGCCCTGGTGACCTAGTGGGTTACATGTTGGTCTGCCAACCAGTAGGTCAACCATTGAAGCCCCCAGCCACGCCTCAGGAGAAGCACTCTGCTCCTGTAAAGATGTGCGTCTTTGGAAACCCACGGGGCAGTGACACTCCATCCCTAGGGGCACGATGGGCAGAATCAGCTGGCTGGCATCGAGTTTAGTTGGGGAGTTTGCTCAACTCTCACTGCCTGCCGCAGACTTCCAGCCTGGTCAAGGGGATGCCCAATTTGACTCTGAATTTTGAAGAAAAGTGTATCGATAGCTCCAGGCTTTGGTAAGGTGATTGGAAGGAACAGCGATAGGTTCAGTGGGAAATGGTCCCTTTGTCAGAGAGGTTTCACGTGAATGAACGTCATTGGCAGTCTGAAAACCTCACATTCATGGCGCCACACACCAGGTTTTGCTCTGGATAGAACAGTTGTTCCCTTATCTTTGGATGGAAATTCAGTGGGCTTTTTCAATAGCTTTGGGGACCCTTTTGTATGATCATTTTAAATCTGAAACGTGGACTCTTCAGACTTGTTGAAACGTGAGGGTTTCCAGGAGTCACCTTTTTAAAACTGTACACCTTTTAACACTTTGGTATTTTCTATTTTGGTTTTGTATATTTTTATGTATACACAATGTACAGACTTTTTTCTTGTAAATAAAACATGTTTTCATTTGTCTAGAAGAGTCTCCTGTTTTCGTTTGTGAAAGTTTCAGGTACAAATGAGCATGAGGTAAATAATGAGCCAGCCTCCCCTTGGGGTGGGGGGAGAGGTCTCCGAACTGAAATCTAATTAGAAGACTGGACAGCTGTTTGCCTTCAAAGCAAGGCTTGAAAAGGGTTCATTCTGGTTGACCCCGCTGAGAACATGATCTTTCCCCTCCGTGTATGAAATGGGGGGGCGGGGGGGGCGCACCATAATGAACCAATCCGTGGATCTGAAAATGGCCTAGACATGACATAAGAAGCAGCGGGCGTTTTAAATCTTCCAGAGGTGAATTGCTACACGCAGGGAAAACCAAGCCGGAATGGCAGCCTTTCGACAAGAAGAGCCTGGGGTTCCCCCACTGGCTCACCTAAGGGGACTCTCCGCCAGTCTGACAGGGCTCCAACTTTTAGAAAATATAAATAAGTTGTTGGAGGAAAGCCCATAGACATCCAAATCACCTAAAACCCACCGTATTATAAATTAACTATGGTATTTCCATACTGACCACGTCAGGAAAATCAGTTAATTGGGCCCCGGGAGAGGAAATCTCTGTCACTTGGACATTCTGGTTAGAACCTGAAGGGACCCGAGGGAAGCCTGAGGATTTCAATGTAAGTGCTGACGCGAGCAGTCGGGGACTTCAGGACATATCAATCACCGGTGACAGGTGTACAGATGTGAGAAGGACCCCGGACACCTCGTGTGATCTTCATGTGTCTTTCCCTGCACAATGACTGATTTCTAGTGGCTGATTCACTTGCAGGCTGGCTCCCTGGGCCTCGGCCTAGAGAAACCCACCGCCCACCGCAGCTCCATAGGAGAAAGAAGAGCGTTTGTCCTCCCCAAGGGGCAGTTCTACTCTGCCCGTCTCGGGTCCCGGGGAGCCCACCTCACCTGGACGGTAGTGGGTTAAGTTTTGAGCCCTC
Source organism: Tenrec ecaudatus (assembly GCF_050624435.1). Classification (NCBI taxonomy): domain Eukaryota; kingdom Metazoa; phylum Chordata; class Mammalia; order Afrosoricida; family Tenrecidae; genus Tenrec; species Tenrec ecaudatus. Next base: position 81,302,908 of record NC_134540.1, on the reverse strand, counting down.
AAGGATTAAAAACAGAAGGGAACAAAGTGGAGAACAGGGGAGGGGGAAGGAATGGGGGAAAGGTCTGTTCCAGGGACCTGCTACCTCATTTCTCTGTCAAGATCATTAATTCCGGAATCAGACTGCCAGGTGACTAACGTAAACTCTATCGACATATCTGAACGGGCCTAAGAGCTGGGTTAATGATATCCTTGGGTTCTAAATCCTTGGATGGGTGACCCTCTCCTTCTTCCTTTAAAGCGATAGTGGCACCTCGCTGGCTGTAGCAAGGATTGGCAACTGCGCGTTTTTGTCAATAAAGTTTTATTGGAATGCAGGCCTCCTTAGTCATTTCCATCTTGCCGATGTCTGCTTTCAAGCTGCAGGGGCACAGCGGAGTAGTTGGCTACAGCGCCTCACCTTTATGCTCTGGCCCTTTGCCTACAGAGTTTGCCTTGAGAGCAATATGATTTTCTGAGAGCTTACTTAGGTGAGCTAGATATTGTATGTGGAATCACCTATAATTCTCCCCTGAGATACAAGTGTTTTACTCCGGAGCAGCACAGCCAATTTACGTCTCATTTCTTTTAATTTAGCATTTTTATGCTGTCTGTGGCGTCCTGTTTGAAACCAGAGTACATCGAGAATACCTTTGCTTTGGAATGGACACTTTAAGGAGTCACCTATAGATGTTTCGCTGTAACTTCGATTTCAGAGGTGGCCAGGAGAAACCATCTATTGACCAGGAACAAGCGACAGAGCAATGTTTCTTTAAGCCTTGGGCCAGACTCAGGCTGTCTTCGTTAACTAGCTAGAGAACAAGGCCTAGCTTGGACCATTAACAGGTAAATAAGAGAAGCCTCTCAGAGTTCTGGCCTGTCTAGGTGACATCTGCATCCAACCTGTTGGAGTAATTTATAAAAATCGCATAGAGACTGGATTAAATAAATACCTTAGGCTAACTACATTTAGTAAGGGGGGTTATTTTTTCTAACTACAGAAAGTAAAACAGTTTACATAAATTAGTTTACATAATCCTCATAAAGCAACATTCTAAAGTAGGTAGAGTATTTATAGGTCTGAGAAAGTTAGGGTTAGAGAGCTTAAGTCATGAACCTTTGACCACACAACCAGGTTACTATCCTTGTCTAACTTCAAACTCATTCTCAGAACTGTTATGTCTGGCTTCTAAAAGCAGTCCCTCCCTGAGATAAGGCTCCACCACATAAGATGCCCCATCCCCTAAGGTACTTCCTATTGGAGAATAACTATACATTGGGTCTTTTGAGAAATGGTGCTTTGACATTCATGGAGATTAGCAGAGCATTCCAGTGTTGCCAGTTCTCTAAATCCCAGGAGCACTACCTTAAGTAGATGTGCGTCAAGTACAATTGTGTTCCAAGAAGCCAGACTAGGCTGAAAGTCTTCCTGATTATCACACCACAGTGAAAAGGTGCCTTTGCTTTGACAAAGAGAAAACAGACAATGAAGGATTGGCATGCCTTAAACTCTTCTCTGAGCCTGACTAAATTGTATCAAGCGGGAGAAACAAACAGTGCTTAGCTTGAAAAATGAGGCACCAGCTGAGAAACTGATCACAAAAGTCAGGGTAAAAGAAAAATCAATGACTTTAGAAAACACATCTCCTCTCATTGCTCACTTCCGATCTGGTCGGAGATGGAGAAAATAAAGAGGATTCATTCAGCAGCGGACGGAGAGACTACTTCCTAATTGCTTCTCTCTCTCTCTCTCTCTCTCTCTCTCTCTCTCTCTCTCTCTCTCTCTCTCTCTCTCTCTCTCTCTCTCTCTCTCTCTCTCTCCACCCCTCTCTCCCTCTCCCTCTCTCTTTTCTCCAAAACCATTTAGTGGTAGTTAACACAGCTATCATATCATTCTATAGTTCAATCACAACAAGCAGTATTGTACAATTGCTACCCCAATCCGTGTCTTTATGAAACCTGTTTGGAGGCGCTCCGGAGGGAACTGGAGAAGCCCGAGAAAGACTTCCGGAGGCCTTGGCTGCTCAGGCTGACCTTTAGCGCAGGAAGAGCCAGTCACTGAGGCTATTGGTGCTACTGCACTCTTGAGATGCACAGGCGCTGATTGACAGAGTGTATTGGTCTGGGGACTGTAGAGAATCAAATCCACAGAAACTCATGTATGAGAGAGTTTTATATAAAGGTTAAGTGCGCATCAAGAGAACATCCCAACCCAGTGCTGCCCAAGCCCACAAGTCCAACATTAACCCATATGTCCAACACCAATCCACAAAAACCTCCTCCACCTCACAAATCACATGCAATGATGCCGACTGCAGGAGGAAAGCCGAGTCAATGAACGTGTAAGCATCTCAGTGCTGTCAGGGGTGCCCACAGGGCTGCTCCAGCACCCAGGGCTGCATCGGGGTAGGTCCATGTGGCTTCTCCTTGGGGATGTCTCACAGGAAGTGAGCCTTGCCAGCTGAAGCAGGGGACTGGCTAAGGCAGCTGCACCCTGGTCTGACCATCAGAAAGCAAGGGACCTGAGAACTAGAAAGGCGAGGCACACCAAGCCATTTATCCCTCCACCCTTCAATTAACCCCACATGTGTTTATCGACCAGGTTGGCATAATAAACTAACTCCTTCACAGAGCTTGTCTAGAATATTGATGGATTAGTTGTTTGCTCAGTGCCTTACCCACTCATAGTAGACGTGTGTGCAAAATGTAATACATTGTTCTATAAATAAGCTTAATTTCTCTCTTGAATCCTTTTCCCATTGCGAGGTAAAGAACATCTTCCATATTACATTTAGTCTACAACACCATTAGGCATAAAGTGGATTTTTCTTTTGTGCACCACTACTCCATATCAACAAGAGCACAACGTTGCTGTATTCCTACCATAATGTGAGCTTTATATCTCTTGCACATCCCCTGTTGAATAGAGGAGCCACATCAGTTGCTATAGGATTGGAAACAGTTGAATCCAGATGCAAAGCATATAATAAACATCACATTTCCAAAGCCTCATATTAAAATAAAAATATAAAAGTAATATTTTATATTGAATACATCTTAAAATGGTATTTTAGATATGCTAAGTTAATTTGAAATGTGTTATTGAAATTAACCTGTTTCACCTGTTCACATGCTTACTAGAATATTTAAAAATCAGATCTGTGTTTGCATTATATTCCTATTGCACAGCAGAAAATTTAAAATTTGGCTTATTGCTGAGAAGTTCCTCTTGAATGTGTTTTGGCATTATATTTTATTATGCATTACCCTTGTGTACACAAAAAAGTAAATATAAGGTGCCTATGGAATTCTTAAAACATAATCATCTTCGAAGTCATTATATTCTGAATTGTGTTTTGACTAAAAGTAGGTGACTCATTTTCTGCCCCAGATTGCTCTCTGCACCATCCGAAGCAATGTCCATGCAGCATTTTATATAAATTTTATTGACATATAATTCACATATCATACAATCCAACAGTTGAAACATAAGAAGATTTGTGCAGTCATCGCCACAGTCAACTTGGGTACATTTCCTCCTTCTCCTGCTCTTTGTTAGTCCCTCACTGCCCTCCAACCTCCCCTGCTGTGTCCCTAAGCAGCTATTAATCCAGTTAGGGTCTGTAGAGATTTATCTATCCTAGATTTTATACTAAAGAAACATAGAAAATAAAATCAGCAGACAAACTAATAACAGTGACAAAGGGAAACAAGAAGACTTCAATTGAAAAGAAAGCATTAAATATTAGAGAATGAAGCAATTTTAGAATGGAACAAAGGGAGATCAGAGGCTAAGGTGCTACATTTTTCATCTGAGTCTGCCATCATCGACTCCGCATAGGATAGCAAGACTATTCATCTTTCTGGACCATAGTCAGAGGATTCATCCTGCTGGGGACTCTGCAAATGGATTTGGAGCTTCCGCTGTCATCCATAACCTTCTGCAAACTTAGTGTTCAGGATTTTAACTCTAACACTGTTCCCTCCACTGGATTTGGATTTTATTATTATACAATCCTTAGATCGCCCAAGCTGGTGAGCTTTTTCCATGTGAACTTTGATGGCTGCTTATTTTGAGACAAGGCATTTTTACCCCAACTACTGTTCGTGTTTTTTGTAAGCATTCATCAACTGATGAATGGATAGTCAAATATGCTATATGAAATATTATTCATCAGAAATGGAAAACAAATGCTAATGCTCTATAACATGTGTGAATCTTAAAGACATAATGATAACTGAGAGCATTCAGACCATAAAGACCAAATGCTGAATGAGATGTCCAGAATAGGCAAGTCGATAGAAATGGCAGAAAGATTGGTGGTTTCTAGGGGTTGGGGAGATGGTGAAATTGAAAGTGACTGCTAATGCAAACAGAATTTCTCTTGGGGTGAAAATGTTCTGAAATCAGGTAATATAGATGCTGCAAATGAGTCCATTGTAGACTTTCGAGGATGGTAAATTTTATTGTCGGTAGAAGAACTTTTTCTTTGTCAATCTGTTAAAACCAAGAATTACAAGCTGCAAGAGGGAGCAGGTGCTTATGGTGTGTGAGACACCAGGAGGAAGCCTTGGGTCCTCAGGTGTCATTTGTCCATGCTGATATCCCCATGCAGCCCAGTGTCCAATATAGGTCAATTTTTGTACGTCTAATGCATCTCCCTAACTTAAGTCTCAAAGCTTCTGAAGTCTGGTTGTTTCTCAGCTACCTCTTTTACCCTTTGAGTCTCATGATTCATATTTTCCACACTCTGTGTCACGTTAGCACACTAGGACATTTGAGTGTCTTGGGTTTGTTGCTCATAGAGTCTATTTTATCCTGGGAATGGAGAAATCATACAAGTCTTTTTGGCTGCTCAAGATTCTCAGGACAATCTTCTCTTTTAGGATCTTCAGATCCACTCTGGGATCCTTTGCCTCCTAATTCTCATCTTGCACTTGGCCCGGGGTAAAAGGAGCATGAACAGCGCTTCCCTGGTTCTTCTTCCGTTTCTTTCTGATCTGGAGAGTGAAGAATCTTAACCAATCGGGGGGTCAATTAAATTTAGCTCTTCCTGGTCGTATATCCTTCCAAATGTTTGACATAAAACCAACTGACTCTGAATCATCAGAATCCTAGAATGTGGCCCTTCCTTTCTCTGTATTCTATGGTCATATCCCTCCCCTGAGAATTCTATAGTCGCACCCCTTCCCTGGGAAAAATACTGACGGCATCATTTACCTCTCTGGGCAGGATAGAGAGCTATAGGTGATCAGAACTATGGGGAAGGACGTTATTTAAATTCCTATTTCACATTTTATCATTAGACAACAATTTCCCAAGATTATCAACTTTGGGGAGAGAGGCGTATCTGAAGTGACTTACAGGGAATTGCTGCTGATTCAGGCCAGTTGCCAGCCAGCCAGTCTGAATCAGAGGGACCTCTCCATGTGTGCAAGAGCAGATCTCACCCCCCAGGGTTTCAGTTGTTGCCTTTTAAAATATACCCCCAACCCCCAGGCCTTCCTTGGGAGGGATCTGTGGCTAGTCTAAAACCTCCAATCTTCTGACTGGCAGGAAAACACATGAACTACTTAAACAACCAGGAATACCACTCTTAATCCACCCCTTCCTCTTTGTCAATGATTCTGCAATGACTAAATGATTTTTTTGAAACTTTAAAAAATAACGATATGCTAAATTCAACTCACATCCTATGAAAGTTACTTTCTAGCAGAAAATCCATCTCTTAATGTGTCCAATATAAAATGAGAACCATGAGCACACCTGACAGCCAACAGAACAAATCGCTGAGCTAAGTGATAATTTATTTCTCAGTTGTGCAATTTATCTTCATTAGCTACTTGTCTTTTTTGTCTTTCTGTCATTTGCAGGCATCATTAGCAGAAAAACAACACTTGGGGGCCAAAGGTTTTGGAGGAAATATGGAAAACTCATTTTAATTTGAGGAAAAGCTATCAATTATCATATTCCCCACACCCCTTGCAAATTAGGAAATAATTACTGCATTAGTAAAGCAGGTTGTTATTATAACAATTATCAGACAAACTTTTTGTTTCCATTGTAGTTCAAAAGGGTGTTTGGGGGATATCCTTCCACTGGGTGAAAGGCACAACCTTTTCTGACTTGAGGCTCTTCCATTCCCTAAGGGTTTCTGAGCCCTGTACCATATCCTTGGTATATGGTCGCAGGATGAGGGAGCTAGAGAGCTTGCAGTAACATGGGAACTTTTGCAGACCTGGGGGTGGCAGGTATCACTTCTACTGACAGGCCACTGGCCCCACGTCAATCACATGCTTAATGAGATAGAGCCTGGTACATGCAGTCTAGCTCCGTGCTGGCAGGGAAAGAAAGCATTGCAATATCTCCGTCTTTCCTGCTGCTCATTTAAATGTGTCCGCCAGCCCTGAATGCATAAGCATTTTAGGAACTATCGTTTAAGAAGTGCTAGTCAGACCCAAAGTCCAAACCAGGCCCGACAGGAAAGAAGTTGGATCCAAGGAATCTCTCACTCATCCTATTGCCAATTGAACTGACCAACAACAACAAAAAGGAAGATTTGGGTCAAAATACGTGCTCTGGAAATGCCTGAAGTAGAGATCCTATGACATTTTGGCTTTGAAAACACAGCAATCATGCAGCCAGCCAAACAGAAATAAATGGACAATTTTTTTTCAGAAACTGAAGCCATGGACATGAGATTCGAAGGGTCGTGTTTCTTAGGCCTACAGTGCTTTTAAAGACAAACTATTTCCATGGACTCCATTGCTAACTTCAATTGTTTTCTGTAAAATCATGTTTTCATGTGTTCCCATGTAAAGCTATTTAAAAAAAAAACTTGTATTATATAGTGTTTTCCTGAATTGTAAACTTTATTGGGGGGGTGGGGAATGGGGTCTTGATTTTTTTCTGAAGCTTTCTCTGTGTTTCTCTCAATCATTGGAAGCACCCAAAATAGCACACTTTTGTGTAACTATAGAATAAAAGCATTTTTTTAAAACATCAGTAGAAACGTTAGGAATTCTGATGGTGTCGTGAGTTGCTTTGAGCTACTAATCACATGGTCACCAACAACCACGAGATGTGACTTTCTACTCCTATAAAACGGGTCTACTCTGTCCTCTAGGGCCACTGTGAGGCAGAAGCAACTTAATGGCAGTGAATTGACTTTATGCCAAATGATGTAGATCCCTATTAGCAACATTGATCTTGATGCCAAATCACCTGATTACTAATGGGACTACTCTGGGGAAGATTCCTATTTCCATCGCCATACCTATCGCGGGAAAGTCTTCATGACATCAGGAACCCAGCGCAAACATCAGTGGCTGATCCCACCCACCACCTAGTGGGAGAAAGATGCGGTGGTCTGTTCCCAGGAAGATTAGCACCTGCTCATTCTTTGAGGGTAGCAAGGGATGCCCCCTGAAAACTTCTGCTGGGAAATATAACTCCATCCACCCTACAGCCCTGATATTGCCCCTTCTGACTTCTGTTTGTTCCTCAAACTCAAAACATATTTACGAGAAACGTGATTTGAGTCCTTTAAGGATGCCCAAACTGCCATGTGGATGTGATGTAAGTTAAAAAGCACAGCATCCTTCGGAGAAAGGTTAGGGAGATAAAAACGCTGCCTTCAGAAAGATGTAGACCTAGATGAAGGAAATGCTCAGAAAAAAATAGCTTCACGTTTTATTCAAGGGGCTTCAAAAAGTTCGTGGAAAATTCCTTAGTTTTGTCATCCCATTTATGTGTTCAGCCAATTGACATCGGTGTCCTCTGAGACTTCGCCGAGCTCCCAGGTACAGAACTTCGTTTCCTCTGCTGTGTGGGCTCAGGTCTACTCCTTTGTCCTTTCAAAGTACTATCTAACTCTGAAATCGCTTCATCTTTGGGGTTTCTATTTGATCTTTTTAATTTTTTAATTTGTTTTGCTAGCTTGTCTTCATAGTGTTTTCCTGAATTCATAATTTTTTTTGGGGGGGGGGGATAGGGTCCGGTCTTGAGATTTTTTTTCTGCAGCTTTCTCCGTGTTCTCTCAATTCATTCGAAATAACTAAATACCATGCTTTTGATTTTTTTTTTTTTAGGAGCTCCGATGACATTTCTTTCTCAGAAAATTCTTCTGGCTCTCACTTTTTGTCATTTGTTTCAGGCACATGCTTTTGTTTTCTGTCGTCTTTGAGACACTGTGGCATTGCTGCATTTGTATGTAATGGGTGATTGTATGTTTGCCTGCTCTTAGGCGTCCCCACCTGCATCCTGGTGGCTGTGACGGAGAATGGATGTTTGCTGCTTGCTGTTCAGGTAGCACAGCTGATGGCAGATTTACCTGGCACTTCAGGCTGTCAATGACCCAGTGGTAGAGAAGCAGGTAGTGGCTCCTCCCCTGTAGGCGGGGTTGCAAGAGATATGGGTGTGGTTCGATCGTGAGCAGGTTTGCTCTCTCCCATCCAGAGTATTAGCCAAACAGTCCAACAGCAAACGACCAAACTAAAAAACAAACTCAAAAGAAAATATCAACAAAAGCAAAGAGGAAAAAAGAAAAAAAACTTTGATAAGCAAAACTATGAGGGGCATAAAGAGAAGGGGAAAGACACATAGGAAAGGGAAAACAAGACAAGAGGAAGAGTAAGGGAAGGAGGAAAGAGACACATACTATAGAAAAACATGAAACGGAAAAACAAAAGGATTTTTAAAAGGGAAAGTAGAGATAAGAAAACCAAAACAAAAAGATGATTAACAACTAAAAAAACATATGAAGGAGAAATTTGGGCTAAGGGCAGCAAAGGAGAGAGGAGAGAACTGTGCCGCGCAGAGCACGTAGTTTCTCTTGGGGCCCGGGTAGGCTGAGAGGGTAGAGTACTTCATCCTAAATGGAGTTCCTTTTGCTCTTAGTGTCTGGGATCAGAATGCCTGATCTGGAAATAGTTTGTGCAGACTCAGAGCTTGACTTGTTCGCAGCAGGAACTCTCTCGGGTCCCAAAGGCTGTTGGGGGCAGGACAGCTGGTTATGGAAGAAGCTCTTGGCTGCTGAGGAGGGGCCAAGGACAGGATGCTCCTTGTGCCCTGCCTTTTCTGCTTGTGGGGTGAGCTGACGTCCTCGTGCCCCCAGATTGAGGCTTGTTGCCCCAGAGGGTGCAGCTCCAACCCCCGACGGAGAAGGGGGATGTGCCTGGTGTTGGGTGTCCCCTGCTGCTGGAGGGGTGAGAGTAGGGCTGACCACCCTTCTGGTCAAGAGGAGGGGGTGGGAAACAAAGAGGATCTCGTTGTCTCCTGTTGTCAACGTGCATTTGTTGTGTCAGCTTGCTGTTTCCCAGAGATGATGCTCCCAAAAGTTCACGGTGGCCATGCCTGGTCAGTCTAGGTCGCTTCTACCGCTTCTGTTCATCTTCTCTTCATCTGTGTTCAATCCCCCTTTCCACCCTTTCCTCTTCAACTTGGAATCCCAGGACTAGCATCTCTACTTGGTTCTTTCGTCTTTGTGGTAGCAGTTCTGTGTAGCATGTCGGTCTAGTCCACTCTCTTTCTGGAAGTTCCCTTACCTTCTTTTATTTTTGTGTCATAAAAGTTTCTACTATTTGTATAACAATACATTTTGACTTACTCTCATGTGCTCACACACATGTGGAGGGGGGGAACAATTGGAAGGAATAGCTGTTTGTCATTGCAAGAACTGATAAACTCAGTGTCAATAGGTCAATGGGCAGGCTAGAAACTCTAGCAAACTTGAGTACAAAACGAGTCGGCCAGACAGTGGTCTGGAAACTGCAACAAGATAGCTATGGTGCAATCTTGAGGCAGAAGCCTGTTCCCTGAGGAAACCTCTGTTTTTGCTCTTCGGGGACCTGATGAGATGAGGTACATCCACGTTATGGGGATGAGGCCTTTCTTTCATTACTTTAGGTCAACAGATTTAAATGATACTTGTATGTAAATGTCTTCATAGTAGCACTCAGACTTGAACTTTTGTAAATAAAGTTTTATTGTAACTACCCCATTGACACATACAACTAAGCATCACAGTGAGGTCAGCCCCGCACCCAGCCCTTCAATGGAATATGGCTGCCAAAATTTGAAGTGCTAGTGATGTCACTGTAGTCAATAACCCAGGTATCCACTAAGCACCTGAACTTCTGGAGTAACACTATTGTTTGGATAGCCAAAGTTTAACTTAAAACTCTGTCGGTTAAGCTAGCTTTGTGACCTTGTATACATTTCCTAATCTCCCTGAGGTTCAGTCTTTCTGTGAATAAAATGGAGGTGACACTACCTACTTATTTAATTAGTGTGGTTGTTAACTTAGACAATGCGTGAAAATTTTTTAGTACAGAGCCTGTCACCTACAGAGTATAAATTGTTATCAATATTATTATTATATTTTGATCTCTTCAATCTAATACATTTAAATAATTAATAGAAAAAGACATTGACCACCATGTCTCTTAGCAGCTAAGTGCTAAGCCTTCATCTTACTTTGGACACGTTAGCAGGAGGCAGCAGTCCCTGGAGGAGGACCTCATGCTTGGTAGAGTGGAGGGTTAGTGGGGGCTGGGGAGGAGTGGGAACGAAGCCTCTCAATCAGATGGATTGACCCAAGCTGCACGGGTGGTCTCAGACTTGGAGTGGTGGTGAGGCTGGAGGCGTAACACCTGGTTCTGCTGTCCATACGGCCACCAGGAGTGGGGCCTAAGGTGATGCACCTGACAACAATGGCAAACGTTGTGCACAGATGTCTTTTCACACATTCCAGCTCCTTAAGTTTTAAAATAAAATAAAGTATTTGTGGTGATGATTTGTTTTCAAAGCTCTCTAAAGAAAACCCAGCAGGACTCCCCTCTCATAAAATGAGAAAACAGAACATGATGATTTTGAAAAGAGAAATTGCATTTGTTTCTGTCTCTTTTTTTGCCCCATACAAAGGGTCTGCTCCTGCTGCAGGCCGTCTGCAAGGTGTTGTCCCTAGAAAGGTGCTAAGCATCTCTAAAGGATTCTTGTCAGCATCCACACAAACACTCTCTAAACAAAATAAATTCGGCAACGAGAAGGATGTTATAAATAGCACAGTTACCTCTTTTTTCCCTCGCTCCCTTCTCCATTTTTCACTCTACTTGAGCTTTCCTGCATTTGGCATATTGGCTATCTATGGCTGCATAAAAACCAAACACAAACAGACTCTCTGCCATTCATTTCATAGTGATTCCAATTCATAGTGACCCTATCGGATTACCCCTGTGGGTTTCCAAGACTGCAACTCTTTATGGGAGTAGAAAGTCTCATCTTTCCCCTGTGTGGTTGCCAGGCAAACAGTTTAAAACAATAGGAATGTATCATTTCTCATGATTCACAGAATAAGCGGGGCAGGTACTGTTACTTTTGCACACTCACACGGCTGCCTCCAGCTGGAGAGCTGGCTGTGTTGGACAGCTCTAGGCCGTTTCACTTTGGGTCTTTGGTCCTGAATGGGTGCTTCATTGTCCCCTGGGCTGCTCGTTGTGCAGTAAGTAGAATATCTTTCTTGCATGTGTCTTGTGAGTAATATTCTAAGGGGACAAAAGTGGAAGCTGCAAGCCTCTTGAAATATAAGCTCCAGCACGTATACATCTGCCAGGTTCTACATGCCCAAGCCAGTCAGATGGCCAGATTCACAGGGTAGGAGACAGCCCCATCAAAGTCACACTTGTGAAGAGATGTGCATTTTGGCACAGAAAACTTGCACCTAGTAAACTACGGACCATTCTTAGATGCAAACCTTCCATTGCTCTTTCATAAGTCACTCAAGATTTATAAGATTTTTTCCTCACCCAAATCACTGTTTTCCATCTTCCTGAAATTTTGTCTAAATACGTTTCCACTCCCATAGGAAAATTAAAGATCTGTTCTTGAGCAAACATGCTATCCACTCATCACCAACACTGCCTTTTAATAGAAGAGATGCCGTGAACTCCGTTTCCCCAAATTCTCATTCCTCTGTAGTTCTAGGTAAGAATCTGCCAATTCGAGGAACTCCGGTATTATTTTGAAGGTGAAAGAGCATGAAAGAAGGATCATTTCTGGAGGAAGTTGAGAGCAGGCTGGTAAGCAGATGGGTTTCCTGGCAGTTTCCCAGAAAGCTCGTGAGATAGTATCTGCGTCACTGCTATCTACTGAGATGATGGGGGTGATCCAGAAGTTACTGACAGTAGCTGTGTCCTAGAAAGCTCTCAAGAACCATGCTCTGGCGTGTCAGACTGAGATCAGAGAGAGATGCTTCCCTGAATTCATTCAGCCTCTTCTTTGAGTTGTTGTGTAAGCCATTCTTTTCTTATGTTAAACCTCCAATACTTGAATCATCTTCTGATACAGTTTTGGGAACCACAAGTTTGGTTCTCTGTTCAGATCAGACTTGAAGTTAGTAATAATAATCTTATGACCACAGAAAAATGGCATGTTGGCGCTCCATGCAATGTGGTGGGACCATCAATTCTCACCTGCAGCTGCCAAGAATCAAGTGCCTGTAGAAGCCAAGTCTTGGGAGACCAAGAGGATGTTATATAGAATTTTATGGTGGAAATAATAAGATCTCTGGTGTTTAATAGCTATTTATCACTCCACTGAAGATTTCGAGGAAAGAAAGGGACAAATCTGGTTCTTTCAAAGCTCATCTAAAGAAAAGTGTAGTCCATGCCCCATCATTTGGGTAAACAGTGACCAGTCACATGAGGATTTAATCTGCACAAGTCAGTAATCCATGTATTGTGATTGACAGCCAGCCTACACTTGTGTAATCTCCTTTTCTCAACTGTGTTTTAAATGCATGGTCATGGGCTAAATTAAGGACACTATCAATGGAATGAGTTTATTCTCCAGGTAGATGATCGATAATGTTTTCTAACAGAAAATGGTAAAGGTGTTTCAAAGATAAACAAGAGGCATATACAAACTATGTATAAAGTAGTTCTTAAGACATGGCCCCACTTGATACTCACCCTCATGAAGAGATCACTGCAGATATGGGTGCTACAGTGAAAGGTGGTGAAAAGACTAGATGGTGCCTGACTATCAGAAAGAATAAGATCTTTCTGGGGTCTTAAAGGGTTTCCTTCAACAAAAAAAAAAGCAGCCATCTAAGTGAGACGTCAACTAAATCCGCATGAAAGAAGTACACCAGCCTTTGTGATCCAAGGATTGTAAATATCATCCAAATCTGACAGAGGGAATAGTATCATGGCTTAAATTGTGAACACCTGATTTACAGAAGCCTGTGGATGACGGCGGAAGCCCCAAATTCCTTATCAGGGCCACACATAGATTACGCCTCTGAAACCCTTCTGAGCAGTCACTGAATGCGAACAGCCTTGTTATCAGACAGTGGGCATTGTGAAATCAATTCTAGTAGAGGGGTCCCAAAATAATCCTCAGAATTGATTTATTTCAAAGCTATGTATTCAAACTTTTTACAAAGCTTTATCACATTCAAAATACGCGCTCCATTATATTTAATACAATTGTCAAATCTGCAATTCTATTCTTGGAAACATTTTGCAAACATCTTTTTGGATGACTGACAGAACCTCCCTTGTTTTCTTTGCCTCATCCATGTCATCCCATTGTTGTCCATTTATGTCCCTCTTCATTTTCAGAAACAAAAAGAAGTTGTACAGAACAAGGTCAGGTGAGTAAGGTACATGGGGCAAGAGAACCATGCTGTTTTTTTGCCATAAACTGGCCCACTGAGATGGCTGCATGAGTAAGTGTATTGTCATGGTGGCAAACCCAGTCCCCCTTTGGCCACAAATCAGGCCTTTTGGGCAGTGGGGGGGCGGGAGGGGGAGTTGGGGGGAGTGGGCGGGGGGTGGGCGTACACACTGTTTTCCAATCTTTTCAGAATCTCTAAATAGAAAGTTTGACCTGGAACTCGAAATGAACTACAAACCAAGATTTTCGTCTGTTCAGGAAGTTGGTGGACATTCAGAATGTGTCATTGATCGACATTTCACCTTGTTGACATGAGAGAACCACGCATACCCGAGTTTTTCTCACAGTGCTGTCCTTGTCAGCTGTGCGCAACATCAACAAACTGTGACAGTTTCTGCAGCAGTTTTCCCAAGCAGGAAATCAAATTTCAGAGCTTCATGTTTTTCTCTTAAATCAGCCATCACAAAAAATGAGGTTTAAACAAAATTGCTTTTATGAAAAAATTTACTTTGACCAGAAAGAACCTTCCCAGGCGACGCCACTGGGTGCACCACTCAGAATGAGTTGTTCAATGCTTGCCTGATGGGGAAAATGTGTACTATGAAAGCTCTGCACCCCCCCGCCCAGTGAAATTCTGGTTTTATGGGGGTACTCCCTTGTACAGTTAGGTTAAAACTTAACACCTTATCATTTGATCTCCCTTTTAGCCCATTTTAAAGTAGTTCTAGTTTTTAATGTTTTCTGCTTTCTTTTCAATTGATATTTTCTCTGTTTTACTTTATTGTTATTAGTTTTTGTTGTAATAGTTGTTTGCTTTTTGTATATTTTCTGTATATGAAATACAGGATAGATAAATCTCTAAAGATTATAACTGGATTAATGCTTTCTTAGGGGGGAGTATGGCAAGAGAGTTTGGTGAAAAATAACAACCAATAACTGAGTGCAAGAGAGAATAAGGTGGTCTAAAATTGATTGTGGTGTTGATTATACAGCTCTTTGTGATGTATTTGAACTCTTGAATAGTATGATATGTAGATTATGTATCAATAAAACTTTTAAAAAGAAGTATGTAGAGAAGAGGAAACTTCCATGATCTCTTAAAAAAAAAACCCTGTTACTTCTCATAGCCAAAGGATCAAGATTTAGGGAAACCAAGCACAAAATCTAATCCTCAAGCTGGCTGAATTACAGAATAAGCTGAAATATTCTGAAGTTTTGCCAGGTATCTTATGTTAGACTGCTGATCAGGAAAGAAAGGGTTCTAAGATTAGAATGGAATTGTTAAGAAAGACACTTCTCATTCTCAGGACCTTGAATCCCTGAGCCTCTCAGTCTCCCTCCCCAGCAGAAGTATTCCTTTTCCGCTAGTTGGAGTAGACGAGCTTCTCTTTACTTGAAAACCATGTAATAAACTCCTCCTTAGGAAACCACTTCGCAGGGAGGCGCCGAGTCTCTCGCAGACTGAACCCACACCTCTCTTGATTCCATACACATGATTAGAGTCAAGTAATAAGTCTAGATTCACTGAAGACCACAGAATAATAAGTAAAAAATCTGATCTCAGGTAAAGTGATATACATATAACAATAATCTCAAAATTTTGCTGGCTTATGTAGAGAGGAAATTCGGAACTATCTATGGAAATAGAGGATGGGGCAAGATATTGAGCATGCTGTTCCAACCTACTTTCCAAACTTACCCATAATGCTGCTCGTTTGAGGGGGTCCCATTGTAAGAGAAGGCTCTTACCGTGAGCCTTCTTATAGCAGATTCAGGTTGCTGGGTCAGATACTCTGCAGAAGGGCCAAGTGTTCCCAGAAGACACAACAAAGAAGTTTTAACAGACCATTTTAGGAGACTAACATGTGAACTGTAAACTTTGGAATAAGATCAGAATCTCTTCTCCAAGAAACCCACTGGCTTGCTCTTGGACTCTGGTATTCCTATATTAACTCAATAGCAAGTCAGGAGTTAGTTTTAAAAATGGGAGGATTTATCAGCAAACAAGAATTATCTTGTTCCCAAATCTAACACATGGTAGTTTCTATGTGAAAGAATCCTGGAGATGCTGTGGTTAAGTGTTTGGCTGCTAACCAAAAGGTCTGTGGTTCAAACCCAGACAGTGGCTCTGCAACAAAAAAGAGCTGGCAATCTGTTACCATAAATGTTTCAGCCTATGAAACCCTATGGGGCTGCTTTGAGTCAGAATTGACTTGATAGCATATAACAACAACTGTGTCTTTGTGGCCTGAACTGCACCCTAAGAGCTGAAGGTTCTCTAACTCATGAAGTTGGGTATGTGCAACTGCTGTCTGTCATCAGATAGAGCTGGTAGATGGAAAAGTTGACTTCAGTGGGTTCTGAAGAAATAAGTAAGCTGCATGAATAAGCAGTTCGAACATCTGTGCCCTGATTCTCCTGCACTAACACCTTTTGTCAAACCACCCTGAGGATGAACAGGAGTTCCCTATCACTAGTTGATCAAGGAGGGAGAAATGTATTTAGACCTTGCTTACAAATTTTCATATTCTGTTTGCACACTTAAAAATCACATTTTTTAAAAAAGGGTGACCTTTAACACCTTTTGAGATCAAATAAATTTTTGCTTTGGATTTTTAAGATTTTTTTTAGTGAAAGCATGCAAATTCAGTAATAGAAAATGTTTGAATTAGATAGGAAAAGAACACACATTTTTGCGATGCAGTGTTCTACGATGACCGTGGTGCATGTGTCCCAAGAGTTCTCTGCTGCTCGGGCTGATAGGATGTGATCCTCTGCTTAGATTCTCCAGTTATAGAGACTCCACCAGATGGTAGCAGGCACTAAAAGTCAGGTAATGTCTTCCCATTAAACCCCAGAGACAGAAAACGCAGATGGTCACTCTATCTACCATGGACCACACAAAGGCTTTAATGGACAGTGGGGAAGGGAAATCCACTCAGGTTTGTTTTTACTAGGCCTAGAAGGGAAGACATCAAAGGAACTAGACTGGTTGAGAATCAATAAATAATGCTCCTATTGGATGCTCAGACACAAAGTGAAAAATCATCGAGAACTTTCTGAATGAGCATATTTTCCCCGTGTGAATGCTCCCCAAACAGCAACTATTTTAGAATTGGTTCTCATGAATGATTAGGTCAAGTTCATCTGTGTGGTTATCCATCACTCTCTCCGATGTCTCCTCAGAAGCTTGCCCAATAGACTTGTGAACAATGTACCCATACTTGCAAGTTTGGTGACCATGTATAGACTCAACAACGTGTACTTTTCCTCACAAGGCTAACCTGGTAACAACTTTTGCTGAGTGCTGAACTTGACACCAGCAAAGAGCAACACTGAGCACTTTGGTTTAGCAACATTCTTCACGGTTGCATACATTGGACTCCTATTTGCATGTATCGTCCCCAGAATCATCACCTGCTCAAAATATGCACTTATCTTCCCTGTCCGCAATGCTCCTGCCAGTACCATGAGCTGCTAGAAGACCTTATCTACAGTCATATGAGTTGACAAGACATGACTTCTAACCAGATAACCCATTTTATAATGCTAGAAATATAGTGGTGAGGCTATTCCTTTGGAGTTCACTGGTTTTGCAACCTACCCTATCACTATAAAGTAGAATATCAGCAAGCAACAGAAATGTGCCATGTTCTCTGCATATATATTGTGACTAATATATGTTACCATTTGTGTTATGCAGGGTTCTCTAGAGAAACAAAACCAGGACACGTATGAATATATATGTGTGGATAGATAGATGATAGATAGATAGATAGATAGATAGATGATAGATAGATAGATAGATAGATAGATAAAGCACGAAGGCATATAGCAGCTAATTAGTCCACACAGCAGTACAGAGGGCTCAGTTCAACTCACCTCCATGGAATAGTCAATATCCTGGAAGTCCTTCAACTCATGAGGGCTGCTGGATCCAAGATCAAGGGAGCACACAGCTGATTCTTCCCTAGGGAAATGCAGATAGTCTGGCCACAGTCAGCAAACAGCAGGGTAGGTCGCCAACAGTCAGCCAGTTGACAGTATCTGACAGTCCCAAGCTCAAGCGATGTATACACTAGCAGCATGGTGAAGCAGGTCTCAAAGAAACCACAATCTTTAGCAACATGATCTATGAGTTGGGTGTCCCACAGGTAGTGTAGTTCAAAACCCAAGGCACAGAATGAGTTAAGGCAACTGTATCCTGGTCTGATCACCAGAGAGCAAGGGAGAGACAGGCAGGGTTTGCCAAGCCATTTATCTCCTTGCCTTCTAATCAAACTGCGACCTTATTAATCCCACATGTTTCTGTTGGCCAGGTTGGCACAATAAACATACCTATCACACCATTTTGCCTACAACCAGCATAAACCATTAGCAAAATATTGGTTTCCCCTTCCACCTCCTTAACCTTGAACTCGGTCATTGCATGACCAATTATTCACATGTCATACCTATGGCTCTTAGTCACGTTT
Organism: Tenrec ecaudatus; assembly: GCF_050624435.1. Classification (NCBI taxonomy): domain Eukaryota; kingdom Metazoa; phylum Chordata; class Mammalia; order Afrosoricida; family Tenrecidae; genus Tenrec; species Tenrec ecaudatus. Next base: position 81,284,777 of record NC_134540.1, on the reverse strand, counting down.
CAGGTTGGGAACTGAACACACCTGTGTGACTCAATTTTCAGGTAACAATTAATAGATGTTTAAAGGGAACATTGATATTAGTGATGTATAGACACCTCAGAATAATCACCTGTTTGAGATCAAAAGGGCTGCGTGTGCCCGAGGACACGGTTCAAAAGGGCTAGAAACCAAGCAAGAATGGAAACAGGAAACAGGAGGAAGTGCGTTAAAGTGATCCCTTCATGGAGGAAATTGTCATAAAGGTGATAAAATGCATATGAATGGAATGTCATCACCTGCTCTATAAACCTTTACTCATTCAAATAAAAGTTTCAAAAAGAGAGCGGGTTCAAGTGGTTAGCTGTTTTCATCTCTGACCTCTGCTATAAAAATGGCTTGTCCCATGGGTGCTGCTGCTTCAGTGGGCTTCTTGGAGTGATAAGGAGATATGGAAAGGAGCAACACCAAGGGCAGAGCTGATTAATGACATTTGGGAGCATTTACTAACGATCATTCCTTATGGCAGTATCTCCTAAAATCTTTACAGAGACAATGCAATGGTGTCTCTAACACTCAAAAGAAAAGTATCCATGAACCAAACTTAAATCTCTTTGCTACAGAACATCTCCAAATGTTTAATACACGAGTGGGTATTAGTGGCATTGTGGGTCACTTTGGCCTGCTAACTGCAAGGTCACCAGTTCAAAACCACCAGCTGCTTCATAAAAGAAAGATGAAGTGGTCTACTATACTGATTTACAGTCTCAGAAACCCACAGGGGCAATTCTAATCTCTATTGAGTAGCTGGGGTTAAAATTTACTCAATGGCGGTAAGCAGAGTGAATTATAAACTATGACATCTCCTATACTCTCTTGACTGTGGAATGCTTGCTTGCTATGCACCCTGTATATTAGCCAGTGTTCTCTTGGAAGATGAGTTCTGTAGAACGTTTTGGGAATTGCTGTCTTATATTAACATGCCACTTCATACCCAAGAGAGGCATTTTTTTAACCTAATTTCTTTCTTTTTTTCCTTACTATTAAGTTTTGTTTATTTTTCAACAGTTTTATTGGCACTTCTTCCACATATCATACAATCCACATCTCATATGAAGAAGAGTTAATAAACATTACCACAATCAATTTTAGAACATTTTCTTCTTCCTTGTTCTCATTATTATTATTGTAACCTGTTTCTTTTTAATTGTGGCAAAATATAAAGAAAAAAATATTCTCCATTTCAACAACTTCTAACCAAATGTCTTTGATGATTAAAATCACTCTGATTTAAAAGTGCTGGCCAAGATATAAATACTTATTACGGAAAATATTTTCTTAGAGCCAAAATAATTCCTTGCTGTTCACCCAAATCTGCATTGGGATTTGATCCCCCTTACTACTTTATATTAAGGAGCCTGGTGGTGTTGTGGGCTACCCATGGACTGAGAGTCACAAGGTCAGAAGTTCAAATCCACAAGTTGCACCATAGGTGAAATATGAGGTATTCTGATTTTGTAAAAGTTTGCAACCTAAGAAACACACAGGAACAATTCGACCCTGTCCTCTAGAGTCACTATGAGTCAGAAGTGACTCTGTCAGGGAGTGAGCCCGCTTAGATTAGGGCCCTGGCAGTAGATTCTAACACTTCACTAGTTAGTATCCAACAACCAAACAGTGGCTTGTCCGTTTTCCACACCTCCCCAGGTACTTCACAGCATCCCCGGAGTGTACAGCCTTTCATGATTCAATGCTAAAACATTTATTGTGCTCAATTAAATGCATGTCAAGAATGATGGAGGTGCTAATGGGATGTGCTTGCAGGATCAAGCCTTGACATTTTGATTTATGTCTCCCTGCCCTGGGAGAATGGAGAGGAGCGCCAGGAATTATAAAGAGTTAAGTACACTGCCAGACAGGAAATCCCGCCTGTAGGCAGAATTTTGGTTTAAAGAACTTGAACTCAAATTCTGAGTATGTCATTTCTTTCCCTAAGGAGTGGGTGGGTCATTTATTTAAGAAGCTCACTGCAGCAGGCAGTACTACAGAGGCATTGTGGAATACCAGCCTGTCTGGAAGTAGCCTGAGGCAAAGAAAAACAAACTCTTCCCTGTCTTTGTCCCACCAAGAAAATTGTCTTTGTTATGCTAAACTCTATCTGGAGGTGGTAGGGAGAAGGTACTCTTCCCCATTGTGGCAGGTTCTCCTATTCTTCAGAGAATACATATCCTTATTCTGAGAGAAATACACTTCTCAATCTCTATGTGCAAGATGTGGCCTCCTCAAGAAAGGGGGAACTGTACTCTGCTGGGATGTCTTTTTGGTTGGCTGCCAAGAACTCAGCACCCAACTCATGAGGGCACTGATGAGCAGAGATGTTGCCTGATCCTAGGCCATCCCTGTTATCAATTGCAGATGGGCCTAGGCCCTAGGAGATCTATAGGTGTTCACTGGCTGAGTTTTCTAAGTAGGTTACCAGGTCTTTCTTCTTACTCTGACTTCCCCTGAGTCGGGATGTGCCACATGGACTGTGAAAATTCTACCACTGAATCACCAATGTTTCCTTCCACCCCTGCTTGGTAAGGGGAGTGTCTGGAGTCTTTGGGACTCAGAGCTGTGGAAAGACAGTACGTGTAGTTTCCATGTCGGGGCTAGCAAAAACAAAAAAACATATTACATGCTAGATTGGAGAGGATGTCAAGGACTGGGAGACTTCCACTACAGAAACATTGCAGCTGTCTTGATGCAGAGCACACAGGCCAACTTCATTTCCCAGTCTCCTTCCAGCTGTCCCCGCCCCACGACGGAGTCCATGCAATCCAATCTGGGCAGCCGTGTGCGCCACAACTTTTTCTTTTAAGTACAATTTCAGTGTCTTAAAATCACTTATTTTTACAAGTTATCTTCTTAAAAATTAGTAAATCACTTTACTGGGGGCTCTTACAGCTCTTATAACAATCCATACATCAATGGAATCAAACACGTTTGTCCATACGTTACCACCATCATTTTCAAAACATTTTCTTTCTGCTTGAGCCCTGAGTATCAGCTTCTCTTGTTTCCCTCCCTCGCCCACCCTTCCACCCTCTTGGACCCTGATAAATTATGTTATTATTATTTTCATATCTTACACTATCCGCTGTCTCCCTCCCCCCACGTTTCTGTTGTTCATCCCCCTGTGGGGCAGGCGGAGGGTATACATCAATGGTTGTAGTGGATTCCATTTCTCCCCCTTCTCCCTTCACCTTCCCCATGTGCACCACTTCAACCCATATACACCTTTTACAAGCACTTCTCCACATCTCCTCTTCCTACACATATGGAAAACCCATATAACCATGAAAAGGCACATGTGGGAAACAGCAGGAGGAAAAAAAATAACAGCTCAATATCCTCAAGTCAATTCTAACCCATAGGGGCTCAAGAAAGAAAGAAAATGATTTGGAAATGATGATCACAACATATGTACAAATGTGCTTGATACAATGAATGTATGGATTGTTACAAGAGTGGTAAGACCCTCAATAAACTGATTTTTTTTTTTAAGTCTGACCCATAGTGGCCCTGTAGGACAGACTAGAACTACCTGAGTGTTCCTGAGGCGGTCCACCCTCACGGGAGCAGACACCCTCATTTTTTTCTAGAAGAGTGACTGGTGATTCTAACCGCTGATCTTGTGCGCAGCAGCCTAACATGTAACCCGTGACGCCACCAGGGGTCCATGGGAAACTGCAGTTGCTGTTAGGTGTCATCAAGTCGTGTCATACCTGTAACAGTTTTATACAAAACAGAATGAAACTCTGCATGACCCTGTGTCATCTTCACAATTGTTCCTGTGCCGGAACCCATTGTGGCAGCCACAAGGTCAGCCCACCTTGTTGAGGGTCCCCTCTTTTCACTGTTCCTCCACTTTAGGGATCATGATGTCTGTCACCAGGGACTGGTCTCTCCTGACAATATGTCAAAAGAAAGGAAGATGAAGTCTTAACATCTTTGCCTGTAAGGAGCACTGTGGTCGAACATCTTCCAGGACAGACCGGTTGTCCTTTTAGCAGTCGATGGTACTTTCAATAGTCTTCTCCTGCAACGCCAATGCATCTAACCTTCTTCAGACTCTTCACTCAGTGTAGAACGTTCATGTGGCTACGGTACAATGGAAAATACCATGGCTTGGGTTAGTGTACCTGAGTCCTCAAAGTAACATCCTGGCTCGTCAACACTCTAAAGAGGTCTCGTGCAGCAGACCTACCTGCTGCAATGTGTCTTTTGATCTCATGACTACTGTTTCCATAAGTATTGACTGTGGATCACAAAATCCTTGACAACTTCAATCTCTTCTCCATTTATCGTGATGTTACCCATTTATCGTGATGTAAGGATTTGGGTCTTCTTGACACTGAGTTGTAATCCATACTGAAGGGTACGCTCTTTCATCTTCATCAGCAAGTGCTTCAAGTCCTCCTCACTGTCAGCAGGCAAGGTTGGGTCCTCTGCAGATGAAAAGTAGCTAATAAGATTTCTTCTGATCCTGGTGCCACATCCGTGGCCGTCTAATGCGCTTCTCTGAAGATTTGCTCAGCATACAGAGTGAAGAAGAATGGTGAGAGGATACAGCCCTGACACGCACACATTTCATGATTGCAAAGCGTGCAGTCTTCCCTTGCTCTGATGTCATCACTGCTGCTTGATCCATGCACGGGTTCCTCATGAGCATAAGGATGTGTTCTAGAATTCCCATTCTTCTCAAAGTTATCCATACTTTTTATGGTCCACACATTCGAATGGCCTGGCATAGTCAATAAAACACAGGCAAATATTTTCCCGGTATCCTCTGCTTTAAGCCAAGATCCATCTGCCATCAGCAATGATAGCCTTTGTTCCGTGTCCTCTTCTGCATCTGCCCTGAACCCCTGGAAAATGGGAGCGCTTCCGTAAGTCTTGACTTCAGAATGATGCAGGTCCCTTCTGGGCTAAGACAAAACGTTTGTTAAAATGCCTGCCTAACATAACTTGGAAGGCAGCCCATGTCCTTATTTAGTCTATGACTGGACGGCGCGGTTAGAAAAGGCTGCTTTAGAATGGCATGGTAAGAAAGAGATGGACTTGGGGCTGCCTGGCCCGTGTGCACGGCAAAAGCCTGGACAAGTCCTACTCTGAGTGGCCCCTCGTGTGCAGACAGGAATGCCACAGGGTTTCCCGGTGGTGACCTGTCAGAAGCAGAGATGAGGCCTCCTTCCAAGTTGTCTCTCCGTGGGTGCAGAGCACCAGCCTCGGGGTTACTAGAGGAAGGCTTAGCCACGTGTGCCACCCACGGGTTCCCACGAGTCAAACTGAAAGGGAACAAAGAATGTAAAGGTGTCTGGTCTCACTGGTCTTGAAAAGGCAGATAACATCTAGACCCTGAATTGTTAGGGCACAGGGGGGAAGATGACCCAGTAAGTCTTAATTAAATAAACTGTTTCAAGGATATAGCCTTCTTACCTGTGTATTATTTCTAATACCCTGGGGGTAGCCACCATTAAGTTGAATCTAAGAAAAAACAATTAAGACTTGATAATTATTCCTAAACAAAAACCATTGTGATCCTGACACACGGAACTGACTAGAAGCCCCTAGATTAGAACAGGCATTGCTATTGAGTTGATTCCAAATCATAGGGACCCCATAGACCGCGTTAAACTGCCTCATAGGGTTTCCAAGTCTATAAACGTTGACAGGCGCTATCTATCACATATTTTCTCTGCACAGCTGCTGGTGGAGTTGAACCTCCAACTTTTGGGTTGACAACCAAGACCTTGACCACTGAAGCACCAGAACTCTATATAGATTAGAATCTATGAAAGTTTCTAAAGAAATGAGGAGTCCAGGTGGGAACAACAACAAAACCAAAGACCATAAGCAACAACATAAAAGCCCAATCTTTAATTAGGATGGCCTCAACAACTTTGACCTCAATTTGCATAAGCAGTAAGTGACCCAGAGTCCCTAGACATAGCAACCTTTTGAATAGCTGAAAGTTCCTGTTGCCGGTAAATCTGTAAATGAATGAACACAAGGGATGAATCACAGACAACATGGACAGGACGATTTCTACACTAGGGAGAAGAAACAGGATGAAAGCAAGGAACATTGTGTCACACTTGGGCAGAAGAATTTCCTTCCTGGTATGGTCCAGGGCCTCCAGGAGAGCTGTGAGTCAGTGTCAATGCAATGGCAGTGAGGGTTTTTTCAGTTTTATAAACTGATGACAGCAATGTGTGTCAAATTCTATCCCTTTTCAATTGAGAATGTTTGTCAAGTTTATAAGGGAATGTGGGCTGGTCATGGGGTGGAGAGCAGACAAAGTATCTTTCAGATTGTGAAGCAATGTGAAACCGTATTCAGACCTGATAGAGCAATTGACACAGAACCTGTATGGAAAATGTTAAACTGAATGCAGTAGCTGGGTACATTTTACGTTTTCTTTATTAGAGAATGGAATAAATGTATTCTCTATAAGGATGAATTGAGGACTCAATAGAAAACTGAGGACTGGGAAATGGACTGGTGCAGAGATTATGAGTTTCACAGCAAAATCCCTATTGTATCCTTTCTTTGGGTTACACAGACCCTACGGCCAACCTTTACTTATAATTGGGGGTGGGAGGGCAGGGTGACTGGATTCTAGTCCATGGAATGTGACCAGAGTGATGGGTACCACTTCTTACCTTGGCCCCTAAACACTTCTGACGCGTGACGCTCTAGGCTCTCTGCTCTTCCCTCAATTATATAAAGGTGACTGAGGCGACTGTGAAGGTCTTGGTGTGGCAAAGGCACATTCAGCTAGGGTCTATGAATGGCTACATGGAGCAAAGATCATTTGTTCACCTGAACTGAGGTGTGAACTGAAGAACTGATGGGAATTCAAGACTGAAACATGAGCAAGGCAGAACTCTATGTAGTTTATAAGCCATTAGGTATTTGGGGTTGACTTGTTATCCCAACTAGCAGGACCCTAATGAATATATTCATTGTTCCCTTTGTTTTCTCTGAGGTCCTGCATCTCTGGTCAAAGTTTAACTTACGAGTGTGAAGTCAATGACAATGTTGTAAATAGTGGGAGGCCTCACTCTGCCTCCAAAATAGCCCTCTTGTATTTTTCTTGTTGGAAATACATTTCTTCAGTTTGCTATCTCTTTGGCCTTGAGCAAAGCAGCTAAGCTCTCTGTGTCCAGGAGTCTTCACCTCTATTGCAGTGATCATAACAGAACCACCTCACGTAGGGACTGGAGGAATGAATGTGCACAGTGCCTGGCAGAGAAAGGATTCAGTCAGTGCTCACATTGGCATTATTGGATTTGTTGTTGCTTTTATTATGATATTAAAGACGTCCATATTCATATAAAATACCTTGCATTGAATTTCAAGAGGACTAAAATCTTCAGTGGATGAAATGAGGGGGTGCTGTTCCTTCATACCAGAAGGGCTTTAGTGAATACTAGTTAGGAAATAGGGTGGGAAGGGCTTTGGGTAAAGGGATAGACCCTGAGTTGAATTTGGGATTCCCAACAAGACCTGGGACCACCACAGACAAAGGATACCAAAGTCCATCTGAATCCTATTTCAAATCCAGCCAGGTTGGGAAGCAGCACCCATGCTTCCAGCATAATTTTTACATCAAGCAGGCAGCTGAGGACTTAAGGAAACCAAGTCATGAAGCCATGGGGGTTGGGAGGAGCAAGAAAATGAAACAAAATTTAAAAGCCAGTTTAAGAAGTAAATTACTAACCCCTCCCAGGGGAATAGACAACAGAAAAGTGGGTTAAGGGAGACAGTAGTCAGTGTAAGACATGAAAAAAATTATAATTATCAAGGGTTCATGATGTAGGAAGGGTGTGGGAGGGTGGAAAATGAGCTGATGCCAAGGGCTCAAGGAGAAAGCAAATGTTTTGAATGATGATGGCAACAAATGTACAAATGTGCTTGACACATGGCTGGCTGGATGGATTGTGATAAGAGCTGTACGAGCGTCCAATAAAATGATTTTTTAAAGGTAAATAACTTTTTGGAGGGAACTTAGATCATCAAGGGATGCCCACTCTGTGACAAGTCTGTTGTCACAGGTCCTGAAGACAGAGAAAGATGAAATTAAGCGGGTGGTGGGGAGGAGACAGTCACAGGCAAGATGTGAGATCTAATGAAGTCAGTGTCGGAAGCCAGACAAAAAGGGCGCATGTGGCTGCAGAACCCCTCAGCTCTCAGTCTCACTGGGCGAGGTAGTCTCATTGAAAGCAGCTGTGGCATGGATCTGACTTAAGACTGAGGAGACCTCAACCGTCCACGTAAAGTTAGAACAGTGGCTGGGGTGGGATATTATATTTTATCTCACATCTGTAGGCATTTTGTACGATGAGGCACCAAGGGTAAACCCTTTACCACATGGTTTGAAACAGATGCTTGAAAGTCTTCCTTCAGAAATGAAATAGCCACATAGCTTAACCCCATTTTCAGCGAAGCACAACAGAGCCCAGGAAAAAGGGGGTCTTTCCTTCAGCTGCATCTCTTTCTCCCTCATCCCCTCCAGAATATCCCCTGAGCTATTTGAAAATGTCGGGACCACAGTGTTTTCCAGTATACAATCTCTACCCCACTCAAATTGCAATATAGATTCCTGGCCCACATTCCCAAATGCCCTGAAGCCAACACTCTGGATAGACTCCAAGATTCTGTATTTTTTAAAGTTGTTCTAAGAATCTTATCAATAACTTATGTGAACTATCTTTCTGTCCAATTGTAAATGCTCAATAAGTATCTATTTTCTTTTTCCATCTTTAAAGAGGATATGTTAGGTTGTTGTGAAGTACCATTGAGTGGATTCTGACTGAGAATGTCCCTACGTGCGGCAGAAGAAAATGTTCTGGTCCTATGCCATCCTCACAATTGTTCCTATGTTTGAGCCATTGTATCCATCCATCCTGTCAAGATTCCTTCCCCCTTGTGCTGCCCATCTACTTTACCAAGCATGATGTCCTTTTCCAGAGATTGGGCTCTCCTAGTAACAGGTCCAAAATCCATGAGATGAAGTTTCCCCATCATTGTTTTTAGGGAGCATTAGGATCGTACTTCTTCCAAGACAGGTGTGTTGGTTCTTTTGGCAGTCCATGGGATTTTCGGTATTCATTGCCAGCACCATAATGCAAATGCATCTTTCTTCTTTGGCGTTCCTTATTCCACATCCAATTTTCACATGCTTGGACCAAAAGGTAATGAAGAAAACACCATTGCACCTGGAAATTGTGTCCTAATATATCAGACAAAGCTGCCACCTGGAAAAAAAACACTAAAAATGTATTATTTTGTTTGCATATAAACATCCTTGTCCTATTTGTGCTTCCAAACCATCTAGATTCAAACAGTTACAGTCACTCACTCAAGGCTGTTGAGATAGTGACTCTATAAGACAGATTAGAACTGCCCCTGTATATTTCTGAAACTGTAGATTTGTACAGGAGCAGAAAGCCTCATCTTTCTCCCATGGAGCCACTGGTGGGTTCCAACTGCTGACCTTTCAGTTAGCATCTTAGTGCATAATCCACTACAACACTGGAGGCCCTTAACAGTATAACTTGTGAGAGCTGGAACCAGTGAAAGATGGAAACGTCAGAAAAGGAAAACATAATTTTTCCACTTTCAGAGAACAGTAGAAAAATGGTAAGACTGCACTGTGAAACCCAGAAAACAACAACAACAAAGCCATCTCTTCCAAACCCCAGTTGTCATGGGTTTCACTGTATCTCTTCTCATTTATGTAACCTGGTGTTACAAATCATCTTGGGCAATAGCAGATCTGTGTGTCTTGAGCGTTTCATTTGTGTGTGTGTGTGCATTGTACTGGCGTTGGCTCCTCAGGGTGAAGCTGAACATGCCTAGCACACAAAAGTCCACAATGAGGGCTCATTATAGAGTACGGACTTTTAAGAGACGACTCAAACTAGAATCTTAGTTTATGGGCAAAATTCTATGCCTGCGGTTCATCTGAAGTTCTATAGCAAAAGCTCTATTCTGAACTAGCGCTATTCTGGCTGGCCTCTCTATGCACTTCATTAATCACCGAGACTCATGATATGCAATTAGAGGGACAAGCTTTGCATTCATCAGAGAACTGTCTAGATGCGTGTCTCTCAGGAAATGCTGCAACTGATAACACTAAGAGGTAACACATTAAAAATTGCCCGGGAAGGGATCATTTACTGTTTCTGGAATGTGTCCCACTTAAGGCCCTAAGTCCCGAATTCATTTTTTATCATTTTACTCTAATTATACTCTTAAAAATGCATGGAATAGAATACAGTTGCCGCTCACATAACAGAAAAGGAAAGCACGCTTCAGGATTAAACAGACAAAAGAATAACTGTAACTGGATTCTTTTGTAATATATGTATATATACAATGTGTGTATGTGTGTGTGTGTGTGTGAGAGAGAGAGAGAGAGAGAGATGCACTACACACCAGGAACTATTCTAGCTGAGGGAACATTCAAAGGAGCGAAAAGCAGAGTATCTAGTCTTTGGATACCTTACACGCGAGAAATGAACATGGGTAAACAAATAGTCACTGTTTCATGAACACCACCTCTTGGTCATTCACTCTCGCTCACAGTTGATAATGTGATGCAGAAGGAGAGACAAGGGAATAGCAAATACAGCCCAGAAGAGCGAGCTGCACTGCTTACTACAGCCTTACTTTCCCAGGGCTGCCATCTCAAAAATGCAGCAGTGAATCGATTGAAGAATCAAGAATGTATTTTCTCACCGATGTTAGACGGACAAATCCAAGGCGTGGCTCCAAGTGGGGGGAAGGGCTTCTTTGTCTCTCTCAGGTTCTGGCAGCAACTGCAGTGATCCTTCTAGAAGCAGCTGTTTCCATGGTGTAGCCCCTTTTCTCTATAGACCCGGTCTTCTCCTTTTAGTCCTCAGAAACAATTAGATCTAGAACCCACTCTAGTACATATATCTGACCGAATTAGCTTCAAGAAAGAAATCATGATTTCCAAGCAGGATCATATTTATGTTAACAGGGTCCGGGATTTCAGTGCATGTTTTCAGGAGGCCGACTCAATCTGCAAAATCTACCCAGAGGTGAAAAAGGAGAAAAGCAACTATGGGGGGAAATATATGGGGACTGTTCACAGGGAACGCATTTTCTCTGCAGGGGAGAACAGCATGGCAATACTGTGTGAATTTCCATAAGAAAGAACAGTACATGTCTGGTAAATGTGAAGATGGGACTAGCAGATGGCCAGTTCATGGTAGTAGCTTAAGAGTCAGAAGTTTGCCTTGGCTCTAGAATAGGTTGGGCTAGGCTCAGTACTCTGAAAGGGTCCCTGTGATGGTTAGATTTTATGTCAACCAGATATATCCAGGTGAAAGTAGGGGTGGAGCTCAATGTGTCAATTAAGACACCTCCTTGGGGGTGTGGCCTTTTGTATAAGACAAACCCTGAGCAGAACGGAGCTCCTTCTTGCTCCTTAGCTTCTGATTGGATCGGCTGCTGCACTGTTTCGTCCACATGCTGTTGTGTGGCCCGTCTATCCCAGGAGCCGTTAATGAACGTCCAGCCTCAGATTCATTCAGCTCTGCAGCCAGCAGCCTGTGGCCCTCCTGCTTCATCTTCTTGCTTTCCAGGGCTCAGCCCCTGCAGCTGCCTGAGTCAGGAGAAGCCTCCAGCTCACATATGACATGTGGACTTGAACTGGACCTAACTCACCTACTTTTCCAACTGTGTGAGCCATTTCTCTTTTTATAACTGTGTTATTTGCATATAATTCATATATTTTACACTTCACTCGTCCAATCACATCAAAAAGAGTTGTCTAATCATCACAATCCATTTTAAAACCTTTTCTTCATTCTTATACTCGTTTTTAGACCCCTACTTTCCCCCAACCTTCCCGGCCGTACCCCAAAGAAACTATTAATCAAGCTATTATCTCTATAGATTTACCTGTCCTGGTTTTCATATACAGAAAAACATAAAAAAACTACTAACAAAAATAATATGAAACAGATAAAAAATCTCAATTTAAAAGAAAGTAGAAAATATTAAAAATTAGAAAACATTTTTAACAAGTAAATCATTTTATTAGGGGTTCTTACAACACTTATAGCAATCCATATGTCAATTGTATCAAGCACATTTGTACATATGCTCCCATCACCATTTCCAAACTACTTTCTTCCTGTTTAAGACCTTAGTATGAGGTCCTCTTTTTTTCAGTCTCTTACCCACCCTCCCAGAACCCTGATAAATTATAAATTATTATTATTTTCATCTCTTACACTGTCCGCATTCTCCCTTCACCCACATTTCTGTTGCTTGTCCCCCTCTGCTAGTGGTGGTGGTGGTTATATGTCAATCATTGTGATCAGTCTCCCCTTTCTCTCCCCACCTTCCCCCTACCCTTGTGGTGTCACTGTTCCCATTGCTGTTCCTGAGGGGTTTATCTGTCCTGGATTCCATGTGTTGAGAGTTCTTATCTGTACCGGTGTACATGCTCTGGTCTAGCTGGATTTGTAAGGTAGGACTGGGGACATGATAGTGGAGGGAGGGAGCATTACAGAACCAGAGGAATGCTGTGTGTTCCCTCGGTGCTGTGCTGCACCCTGGCTGTCTCTTTCTTTCCTTGTGACCCTTCTGGGAGGGAATGTCCAATTATCCACAGGTGGGCTTTGGGTCTCCACTCCGATCCCTATCATTTGCATTGAAATATTTGTTTGTTTGGGGTCTTCTGGTGCCTAGTACCTTATTCCTTCGATACCTAGTAATCACACAGACTGGTGTGCTTCATCCATGTAGGCTTTGTTGATTCCCTGCTAGATGGACATTTGTTTTGCTCCAAGCCTTTAAGACCTCAGATGTTATATCTTTGAATAGCTGGGCACCAGCAGCTTACTTCACCATATTTGCTTATGCACCTATTTTTGACTTCAGAAATTGTGTCAGGAAGGTGAGCACCATGGAATGCCAGGTTATTAGAACAAAGTGTTCTTGCATTGAGGGAATACTTGAGTAGAGGCCCTATGTCTGCCTGCTACCTCAATGTTTAACACTTAAATACATGTACATAGACCCATATCTCTATCATTTTATGTTAATGTATTTGCATATATGCATGCCTAAATGTATGCCTCTATAAATGTTTTTTGCCTCCTAGTCCTTTACTCCATTTCTTTCTACTTTCCTCCTGCCCCACTATCATGGTCGACCCACATTCAACTCTCAGTACTTTCAGCTGTCTGTCAGCTACATTGAACTTGATCAAACTCCCCATCATGCATAGAACACATTTTAAATGGATCAACAAAGAGATCAAATTTCCACCCAATTGTAGCTGCAACAATCCATCTTCCGAAGCATTCTGCATGACAAGAAGGCCATTTACATCCTTGATCTGAGGGAATTCACCAGAGGCTTAATCTACATATACTCCTCCTTCAATTTTTCTTTCTTAATTTAAACATCTTTAAAATGGTCAGTAGTGCAGTCAAGTGATAAAATACTACATTTCAACTTAAATCTGCCACAATCAACCCCCCACCCCAGTGCTCTCAGCATAACAGCAAAGCCACTCACATCCCTCTGCTAGGATCAGAGGGGATTCACCAGAGGCTTAATCCCTGTATGAAACTTGCAAATGGATCTCGGTTTCCCCTGCTATTCACAGCCTTCTACAAACCAAGTGCTCCCAATAGAAGGTATGATACCCTTCTCTCCTTCAGATTTACATGTTATTATTTACAATCCTGGATCAGTCTGGTGTGCTTCCTGGAAGCCATTTCTCCCCCCTCCCCGACTAATGGCTTTATTACCCCATAAGTCACGTATCCTACAACATATCGTTCAGTCAGATCAAGGGGCGTTGTACAGTCACCACCACATTGATCTAAGAGCACCCCCCTCCTTGGTTAAATTGCCTTTAAAAGGAGCTGTGCAATCAGGATCAGTTGTGGTGCTCCCCTCCCCCCACCCCCCACCACCACCTTCATTAATTACTCCTGAAGTCCCTGTTCTCTCCCTACCTGTCTGCCGGGGGCTGAGCGCTTGCACGCACAGGAGCTCGATAAAGGTGAGCTATTTGCGGATTTGGGGTGTTTTCCGGTCGACCAGAGAAAGCTGGTCCAGTGCAAAGATTGTGCCAACTAGAGCGAGAGGGTACCTGAGAACTCTCTGAGCAAAGAGTTGCCTGAACAGAGGTCACATCATTGCCAAGGAAAGACGGCCATACCTCAGGACAAACAGGGGCAATTGGTGAGTGGGCAGTGACAGCCTCATTACCTTTGGATTCGGGAGCATGGCTCTCAGTCACGGGGGTCCTCCAGCAGGTGCTGGCTGGTCTTCATGACCTTTCTCTTCAAGATTAGTGGCAAAACTGCAGCCTGGAGGACAGTTTATTTTCTCTAAAATGAGAGACTCCTGCTTCCTGACCATGGAAACCCCGCTTTAGTAGCAGCCCAGTTCAATTAAAGGCAGCTCAGAGCTTCCTCTAAAGAGAAAATAAGGTTTGCCACAGTAATTAAGAGAGAGAGAGAGAGAACATCTTAAAAGAGAGATTCACATGATCCCAGTACTGAAGTTAATAGCAATGCTTTTTTCTTTCTTTGTTTTCCCCTTTTCTCCCAAGAGGTTAGGTTGATCTGGCAAATTAGTACTGCGCCCCCGCTCATTGGTATTCCTTGCGGAGCACGCTGCTGCAAAGAAGGAAAGGAGGTGACTGTAGAACTGAGATCCTACAACCCCGCCTTCCCCACTGAGCTCTCCTAAAGTTTCCTCCAGCCCTTCCCAAGGGGCGAATTCTCCCTTCCCATTCTCAGCCTGCCGATTGGCTCCAGAGCCATCGGGAATGAGCTCCCGTTCTGGAAAGAAAAGCAAGACGATGGAGTTCGTTCCTATGCTGCGAAGGAGCCCTGTGGCCTGCTTTGCTGCTAGCCTGCTCACTGGGGAAGGTTCAAAGGCACCCTGACGTGGGAGAAAGAAAGACCTGGCTAGTGGATTTCACAGATTCCAGCTCAAATCATCCCCCTGCATGGAGTCTATTCTGGTTCCCAGGGACGCAGTAGGAAAGAAGTTTCTCAAGGGAGCCCTTGTGGTGTAGTGGTTACTGGTTAGACTGCGATCTGCACGGTGGACAGTTTGAAACCACCAGCCACTCCACAGGAGAAAGACTAGGCTTTCTACTCCTCTAAGTATTTACCGTCTTGGAAACCTACCAAGACCACGGGCTCCCTCTGAGTGGCATCGCCTGATGGCAGCGAGGGAACCTTTGCCGAAGCAGACTGCTTCATGCTGCTCCCACGGATGTTGCCGGTGGGTTGGAACCTTTTCCTTAAGTCCAGTGTTTTAACCACTGCACTCAGTGGGGCTCCTTTGGAAAGGTTACTGCCTAGAAGACCCTGTGGGCAATTCAACACAGTGACACCTGGGTCACTATGAGATGAAATCAGCGCATCCGCTTCCAACCACCACCACCACCACATAGTTCATAACAACTTTCAAACTTTACATGTGTGAAAAGTGCAGTCCTCTGGGAAGCAGAATGAAGCATGATAAAGTAAGTTGTGGTCGCATGTCCCAGTAGCGCAATATTGCCGCTCAGAAGCCTGATTGCTGTTCCCTCCAGCTCCAACCATTTATTCCTTCTTTCATTTGTCAGATAGTTAGTGGGCATCTACTCTCCTTCAGGCACTCTGCCACGTACCGGGCACCAATCAGATAACCACTGGCGGTTTCTGGAATAGATAGTTCCTAGCCTTCGTCTTCTTAAAACCCATCCACCCCTTTCGAACAAAAAAAATTCACCTCAATAAGCTGATGCTGACAGTGACCCTGTAGGAGAGGGTAGAACTGTCCATGTGAGTTTCTGAGACGGCAAAACTTTACAGGAGTAGAAAGCCCCATTCTTTCTCCCAAGTTGCAGCCGGTGGCTTCAAAATGCTGACCTTGTGGATCACAGCCCCATGAATAACCACTGCACCCCCATTCAATCTTGATTATTCCTTGGGTAACATCTTAAAATAGCCATTCATGTTTCATGGGTCTACTTAACAGATATTTCAATTACTAAACGGAGTAACTTTTAAGGGTATCATATCTATTCTTACAACTTTAAATACTATATAAATCTCAGCCACTCCCACATGTATTATTCAGTCCCTGGAGGCTAGACTCATACAGACAAATACTTTCTTGATCTTCCCGCCCCCTGGATGTCTACTGAAGATCTGAAATGCCACCTGTTCAAAACTGAGCTTTGAATCTCTCTTCCTCAAAATGTCTTGAACACTCTGATCTTTCCCATCTTGGTAAATGTGGTCTCCTTCCTCCGAGGTCCCAGTGCAAGTATATTGTGGTCATCCTTGATTCCTCCTTCTCACACACGCCCATCGCCAAGCCATTCGCAAATGCTTTTGAGCTTCTCCCTGTGTTACACTCTGAACAGCATCATTTAAGTCACCATTCTCTCTGCTGAGGAATATTGCAGGAGCCTTCGAGCTGGTCTCCCTACTTTCTTCCTGGTCTTCCTACCGTCCGGTGATTTTTAGAAGAACGCTGCTGTACACCTAACAAAGGCTAGCAATCCATCCGCGTTTGTCGATTAAGTGGGTTGGAAAGCGCACCTTTGCCAGTAGTTAGCATGTGGTGTTAGTAGTAGGGCTACATCAGTGACATGAGTTCTTCCCCGAATTTCACCATTGAATTGTTCAACAAAGAAAACCGCCCAGTGCTTTGCAATGAAATGCTGCAGCGTTCTGTCACCGCAGTTAACAACTGTATCTATAGTTCAGATTTCTTCAATGATGGCTGAGTCCCGTCTCTTGAAAGGGCAGGTCACCCAGCAGGCCAGTGACCAGCAGGTACGTTACAGAATGGGGGCTGTGGTAGTCTCTCCCCACTCACATGCTCCAAACGCAGGCAATCCCTCACCCCCACTCTCTGGGTTCGCACTTCTGCTGTAGCCTGCCTGCCACCTGACAAACAGCCTTCCCTTCCTGTTTTCTGGCTCATCGATTTTCCTATTTAATTTAAAATCCAAGCCGAACACCTTCTCCTACTTCTTGCCTGAGATTTTTATTTTCCCTGCTTCTGTGCCATACAGTCTTGACGACTGCCATCCTTATCACCTAACTCAGTGAAGCATGTGGTGAGATGCTTACGACAAAACGCACAATTCCTATGGAAACGATAATGTGTGCTATAAAGGATGGCTCCATTGGTGCCATCACTGGGACTGTTTGCTTTCTTTTTAAGGGATTAGCAGGTGTGGTTGGGAATTTAAGAAAGATCACAAATATGTGTGAAATTGTTTTCTTTGAGAATGTAATACTTTTAGGGATAAAGCTTGGCTACTTTACATAAGGAACTGAAAAAAAAAAGGAATGAAAGAAAAATCTTTCACAAACTTCTCAGGAGCCAAATCACAAGGTTGTGTTTCAACAGCAAATGACATTTCTTCATCTATGAAAGGGGTGAAATTTAATAAAGGCTAATACTTCTGTTAAGCACATGCTCTAAAACTACTGCATTCAACTGTTTCTTATGTAACTCACATAATGGAAAACCTGTCAAAGAATTCTGAGAAGTCATATTTTAAATAAATGAGGGACCTTAAAAAGTTTATGGAACTTAGAAGGAATGGAAATTTTCCATGAACTTGGAAGGCCCCTCGCATGGGTAAATTACTACTTATCCATATTTTATATATTCAGATAGATAGAGACTTGTTGATATGAAAAAATAGCACTAAAAATGACAACCACTATCAGAACATTCAAAGTCATTTAAAAGTGAATAACTTAACTATGGTAGGCACCATATGAAGAGCTAAGGATACACTGGTGACCCAGCTAGAAGTGGCAAAGAGTCATAGCAGCCAAGACTCCATTGATAAGAGGACAACAACCAAACAACTCATTGCCATCACGTGAAGCCGACTCATAGTGACCCCATAGGACAGGATAGAAATGGCCCTGTGAGTTCCGAGATGGTCACTCCTCACTGGTGTAGAAATCCCTGCCCGCTTCCAATGGAACAGCTGCTCGTTTTGAACAGCCGATCTTGCAGACTACAGCCCAACACGTAACCAGACTTAATGATTGGTTCGTACCGTGGGCTGTAGTGTGGTCACAGCGATGTGCTCCTCGCCCTGCAACTCTGGGAGCGAATCGACTACCTAACTTTGCCCTTCACACACACACACACACACACACACACACACACACACACACACACACACCCCTCCACCCCCCGCTTGACGGATGGAAAGTTAGCCTTTTCTCAGGGAGGCGTAACTTAGGACCTATGCTTTGCTGTTTCATAGCAGTTTAACTTTCTTTTCATACCACTTTGTCCATGTAAAATTAATTAGTTAAAATTGTTTAGGCAAAGACTGTTTCACTTACTCATTAATCCCATAGCATACTGCTCATAGCACACGCAAACAAAAAACCCTACCCATGGTCACTGACTCAATTCTAACTTACAGTGAGCCTAAAGGACAGAGTACTACTGCCCCAAGGTTTCTATGACTGTACCGCTACAGAATTAGACTGCTGGATCTCCTCCAGCCCCCTTCCTGGTCCCCTCGGCACCCCATAGAACAGCAGTGGCTTTTAATCACAGACCAATGAGTTAGCAGCCAAGCTGTTAACACCGACACCAGCAGGCCCTCAGTAACTATCTGCTGCATAAAACACATAATAAAACCAAAGACAGTCTAAAAAGGACCACCAGACTGATCCAGGAAATCGAACATGGCATCATTTCAATTCTGAAAATGAGAAGATACTAATTTGTATAATAGGAGAGTCAGTAAAAAGTTCATAAGCAGTTGATCAAAAACTGTTACTACAAAATTATAGAAACCTTTCTTAAGTAACATTTTTAAAATCCAAAATACTGTTTTTAATCTATTTTTTGTTTAGGTCTGTGGGTGGCTGGGAGTTGGCAGGCACTCAGTGACAGTGAGTTTCTATTTGTCTGGTTTGAGGTCTGCCTATTCTTGAAGCAGGAGAGACAGGACTTTTGACTCCCACAAAGAGTTACAGTCTCAGAACCTCACAGGGGAAGTTCTACCCTGCCCTATAGGGTTGCTATGAGTCCGCAAAACTCGAGAGCAGTAAGCTTTTTGGTTTGTTTGTTTACAATATTTCTGGGGTGGTGTTTCCATCTTTCTTACTGAAAAAAAAAACACCCCACCTGCAAACAGAAAGTCGTTTTGGCATCTCAGAAGAACTCTTCATGTTCCCTTAAAAGAGTCTTGGAATTGGGGGAATAAAAAGAAGTCAGGCAGCCAAGATCAGGGCTGCAGAATGGACAGGGTATGTTTTCCCCATGGAATTCCTTTAGGGCATCCCTTGCTACCCTAAAAATAAATGAGCACGTGTATCGCTGGTGTGTCACTTGCGGCTCACAGCAACTGCGTGGGGCAGGATAGGACTGTCCGGAGGGTTGCCAGCCTGTCATCTCGATGCAAGCTGACTCTCACGTCTTCCTGCTGTGGAGTAGACTTGAACTTTTGTTACGTGTGGAGTGTTGAGCCATGGTGCTACCAGAGCATCTTGCATGTGTATCGTTTCCCATAAACGACATACAGAAATGTTGTGGATCAGCTCTTTATTCAAAGCATGTTTATTAAGAACCTATCTGAGCAGAGCACCATCTAGGCAGTGGTGAGCTGGGGTGGAACAAGCAGGAAGGAGAAGGCTTGGTTGGTCCTGTAACTGAATGAATGTGTAACTAAAAGTAACCCAAATAGTTTTAAAGGGTCAACATAAATCATATGGACCACACGTACTACAGACAGCTTTAAGAAAGGAGAGATCAATGAGACATCTCATTAGAATTTAGATCCACCCTTTATATGAAAAATGCAAATTTATTTTATTCATATATTCCCTATTTCCCCCTCAGGCATATAATTAGCCCTCAGAAGAAATGCATTATTATCATGGCTATCAATAATGAGAACATAGTAAATGTCAACTGTAGATTGATTAAGAACAATGATTACAAGAATGTCTGAGTCTATTTCAAAGGACAAAGAAGAAAGAGAATCTTTCCCTTACGTGTCTTCCCCAAGGCTTTCACCAGCATATTCTTTTTAGCACATTCTCACACCAGAGTGGGTTTCAAATGGACTTACTAGTCCTGAGCCCAGGACCCTTGGTGGGGTAGAGGATGACATGTCAGGCTGCTAAGCCAACAGTCAATAGTGGGAACACACCTGGCACTCTGAGGGAGAAAGGTGAGATTTCTACCCTGGTAAAGATTGACAGGCTAAGAAACCCAAAGGGAGCAGTTCTGGGCCCTGTAGGTAGGGTCAATATGAGTCAGAATTGACTTGGTGTCAATTTGGGACTCAAGAGGATTAAGAATGAAGGGGTGGAGTGTAGCCTGCTAATCAGATCATAGCCAATATGGCCTCTCTATGGGCATGGCTTTCTCCTGAGAATTCTGGGAAATCTCTTTTATCTTCCTTGGAGGTAGGAGAGACTCTGTTTATTTCCTGTGAGACATCCCTGAAGAGAAGCCACATGCACCTACCCTGATGCAGACAGAATCCTGGACCTGGAGAAGCCACATGGAGACCCCTGTCAGCCCTGAGATGCTTACAATGCCACTGGATCTACAAGACTTCACACCCACTGGCTTGTGACCTTCCTGCACTCGTCATCATTACATGTGTTTTGTGAGTCTGAAGTGGACTTTATAAATTGTTATCGGACATATCAAGCTTATGAACTGGATCTGGACTGGGCTGTGATGTTTTCCCAAAGTACAATTACCCTTTTTATAAAACTCTCTCTTATACCCATATGAGTCTCCCTGGATTTGCTTCTCTAGTCTATCTGGACTACCACAGTTGTTTTGTTTTGTTTTGTCTCGTCTGTTTGAGTCCTGAGCTCAGCTTCTAGGGGGAGGCACATGCACATAGGTTTGTAACACATTAATACAATATCTCCACGTTGCCTCTTAAGTCCTTTCTGAGACTCCTCTTTGAGCAATTTCAGTGATAAAAAAGTTAGCCTGAAGTCCTGGGATTGACATTTGTGACCAGGAAGCAGATACTCAGTTGGTCCTGGGATTGGGTGCACGATGCGGAGGTGGTAGCTAAGGAGACCTTTTCTTTAGCTAACACCCCAGCTCGGGAGTGCCTCGCTCTTAGGATGGGAGTGTCTGGCCCTTACTCCTTTCATGGGGTGTGTGGAAGGGCTGTGTCTCTGCCCTGAAGCTGGGGTTTTACTTTGTGATGCTCTGTTATGTCCTGTGGAAATGTCTTGTCCTACCTGCCCCTCTGCTCCTGCCCCCCACTACCATTCACATACTCGAGGAAGACTGCTTCTTCAACCCAAGGAAACGATATTGATTTAGGGTTCAGACAGAAACTACCAGTAACTGAATGTACGGCTGGGTCTACAAGAATTGTTTCATATACAAGAATACAACTAAATAGTAAATACAATTACAAAACCCAATATATGCTTCTGGTTATGTCTATATACATAGCTCCAGATTATCCAGGGCCTGATTATTTCCCATGTGGCTTCTCTAGGACCACGCTCTTTTCTCCTCGAAATTCTTCTGCAGGAGCCCTGGGAATGGCATCGTGGTGATGGATAGGACTGCTCACCATAAGTGCAGCCATTGGAAACCACCCGCTGCTCCTGGAAAGATGGGCCTTTCTCCTCCCATCAAGAGGTGCAGTCTCCAAATGGGCAGTTTTACCCTGTCCTCTAGCTTCACTGTGAGTCAGAACCAACTTAATCTGCCAGAATTTCATGAAGAAGGATTGGCACATACATAATAAAGCAAGAATCCCCCATTGTTGCTAATTTGACTCGGACTCAGGATGACCATGTGCTCAAGAGGAGAACCGCGCCATAGGGTATTTTCTTTGAGGTAACTTGTCACAAGGGCAGATCATCAGGCCTTGCTTCCTTTCCCCAGCGCCACTAAGGCGGTGACACCACTCACCTTGAGGTTGACAGTGGAGCACAAACTGTGTCACCTCCAACCAAATCCACCTGGCTGCTCTTGTGTTGACTCTCACTCTCAGTGACCCTCTAGGATAGAGTAGAGTCACCCTGTCAGATTTCCAAACTTGTCCATCTTTATGGAAACAGACTGACACATCTCTTTTCTGGGGAGCAGCCAGTGGGTTCAAATGGCCAACTTTCATTTAGCAGTCAAACACTTTAACCCCTATGGCCCCCACGGACCTCAAAAACAAATACGGTAACATGCCAGTGGTAAAACAGACCTCACCATGTAGGGATCATGCACTGCCATTCAATCGATGCAGGCGCATAACAACCCCATAGGGCGGGATATTACCGCTCCTGCGTGTTTCCAAGATGCTGGCTCTTTATGGGAGGAGATAATCTTGTCTTTCTCTTGAGGGCTGATTTTGAGGTTAGGAACCAAACACATAACCACTAGACCACCTGGGCTCCTGGTATATGGACATTATTCTAAAGTTCTGTAACTGGCTCTTCTTCATTATAACTTTTTTTTTTTTCCAAAACCATTTTATTGGGAGCTAGCAGAGATATGATACAATTCCATTCTAACTTTTTCATAATCAAATGCTGAAAACATTTCAGTCGAGCACATCTATTTCTTGCTTACTATTCATCTGAACAGCCTGGCCAAGAGGAGGTTGGTTACAACCCCTAAGGTAGGTAACATTTGAGCCTTTTGTCTATCCCGCATCCTCTTGACCTACCTTCTCCAAGCTCCAGCTTCCATCAACGACTAAAAGAACTGGCTGTGACATATCATATTTACTTATAATAGTGGCTAAAAATCTCCCAGGAGTTAAATGTTTTACTATCACTGGATGTTGGAAACATATTATCAATTGCTATGATCTCTAAGGCTTCAATATTTTAATCTACTGTAAAAAGATTTCAATAAAATCTAGCACCTTGTCCAGCCTCTTAGCAACATTGGACAACAGTTGGACAACATTTCATGATAGAACGTGGTTGTAGGGAAGAGCTGAGGGAGGAGCGTACAAATAAGTAATTAAAATTACTTAGAAGAGTTGGGCTGCTAACCGCAAGGTCAGCCACTCCAAACCACCAGCCGCTCTGCGGGAGGAAGATGGTACTTCCTATTGTCATAAAGATTTACAGTCTCCGAAACCCAGAGGCCATTCTCGTTTGTCCTGTAAAGTCGCTGTGACACAGGATGGACTCGACAGCAGCGAATGACTGAATGAAATGCAGCCCAAATGAGTCAAGGAAAACAGCTTTAAAAACCAAAGGCACTCCAGTTGAATCTCGGTAGTATTCTGAGCTTTTTACAAGTATTAAATTAAACATTATTAAATTGGTAGGTTGCTGCAGCCCATACTACCACATCAGTGCTTTGAGCACCTTAAAAGGATCGGTGAGACTATAAACAAGCGTGGAACAGGTAAGAGGAGGGGTTGTCTAAGGTCTTTTAGAAAGTTGCTCAAATGTGACCCATGATTTTTCAATAAAATCTGCCCATATAGTAAACTCAGAGTTAGGTCTGCTTCAATCTGTTTTCAATTCTTGGATAAAAAGTGAATGGAAATTGAATTGTAGCTATTATTTTCTATCTATAGCTCATCCCATAGGCGAATCATACCAGAAGATGGATGCACGTGGTGCGGCATTGGCAGAAGTCCGAGGACGTGATGGGAAAATGCAGAACATTCACGTGGCCCTAGTCATCACCTTGTGGTGACCTTGAGAAAGCACTCTGCCGTAGTTGGCTCCTCTATTAATTGAAGATGACAGTTTTAATCTCCTTCCCAGGAGGGTGGAGAGAAAGGAAAGGCTGAAAATATCCTCAATTTCACTGTCTTTCAGGTTCTGAGTTAATTAAAAGATATGACTTCCTAGGTTATGAGACGCATATGCTATACGGAGCACTGAGTATGTGTACGTATGTACGTAT
This sequence comes from Tenrec ecaudatus, assembly GCF_050624435.1. Lineage (NCBI taxonomy): Eukaryota > Metazoa > Chordata > Mammalia > Afrosoricida > Tenrecidae > Tenrec > Tenrec ecaudatus. Next base: position 81,260,837 of record NC_134540.1, on the reverse strand, counting down.
GTGTGTGTGTATATATATGTATGGGGGAGGATATTCAAATATGGAAGCTAAAAGACACGGTGCTTCCTTTGTTTCAACTTGGTTTAATAGTGCTGTCTGAGGTATGGTAAGTTTGAATATAAATGAAGATTGGAAGCCCAGAAGCATTTAAAGATTTATTGTCCTCCCAGTCCCTGGTTTACACAGCAGCCTCAAAAAAATCCATACATGGAAAAGACAGAGTCGAGATTTAGCCGAATTGTGCCCAAGCACTTTCAGTGTGATTTTTATGTGGGAAATATGGCAAGAAATGGCATGGGTACCTGGGTGTTCTCTTGGCTAGCTAGGGATGCCTGACAGAAAGGTTGGTGGTTCCCACCCTCTCAGAGGGGCTTTAGAAGACATGCCTGACCATCATCCTCTGCAATCTCTCAGACGTACAAGCCCTGTGGGGCCGTGGGACTCTGCACGCACAGGGTCGCCACTTGTCACGGTCCGCTTGACAGTAACTAGGAACAGCAGCAATATTCGAAACTTGCATCTGGGAGCTTGGGGAATTTGTTATAAAGGGAAAGCTGAGGACATGTCTTACCTAGGTATTGGAGACATGGTGGAGAAGGGTTACTTGACATAGATGTTAAAACTGCATACTTCAGAAGCTAGAGAGTGTGGCTAGATATCCTTCATTATGGCACGCCGTCGTTTTGACTTGGCTGGGAGGAAGGCCATATATAGGAGGTTTCAGAAAGTACATGAACCTAGCCAAGTATCTTTTCATTGTATTTTTTCCATGGACTTCCTGAAGTCACCCCCAATCTACAGGTATATTGACTTTGTATCAGCTAAGGTCCATCCCAAAATAATGATGCAGTCAAATGAGATCACCTGAGGGAATGTAGTAAAATAATCCATCGCTTTCAATCTATCATCCTGTGTTAACTTAAATGTCACTGTGATGCTGGAAGCTCTCCCAATGTTTCAAACACTCACAGAGCCAGTTATGGTGGGTAAGTTTCCATGGCGCTCTCAGAGGAAGACAGATTAGGAAGGAGGCGTGATGATCTACTTCTGAAAGTTAGCCAGTACAAATCATTGGGTCACAAGAGAGCGCTGCCCAACTCCCTTGCACTACGCAGGTCACCAGGGAGGGTTGAGCAGTGAGGAGCATACCATGTTTGGTGCAGTGGAGGGCCCAGCAAAGGCCAGGACAAGGGAAACTCGAGGTGAGATGGGTGGGCACAAGGTTAAAAGGAAGGCACGGTGTGGGCAGATTACAAGGAACAGTACAGAAACAGAGGACGCTTAGAGAATAAGGGCAGAGGGATTGAGTGATAATCAGCCCCGGAGAACGTTGCTCACAAAAGGTATCATCTGGCAGAAACTGTGGCCTTTGCATAGTCCTGCCTGGTGGAAGAATCCAGAGGAATAAGTGAGCCCGCCTCATTCTTTCCCTCAGACCTGTGTGTCCTAGCAGTGCTTACCCAAGTCAACAAGAAGCTGGAAGGCAAGGACATGCAATGAAATATTTTGCTCCTGGGCAAAAAAAAGGAGGGGGGGTGGAATGCAAAGAGTGGAGTGGTTCCCTACTCATCACAGACGTTCTTCAGATCCCACGCTCTGGAGCATGACTGCTTAGAAGAGATCCGAGACATACCACGTAGCAGCTGTGAAAGCTTTGCAAACTTCTGTCAAACGAGTGTGCTAATGTCACAAAGGGAGCCAAACGTGTAGCGCAGTAAGGCAGCAGCCAATGCATAACCGCTAGGCCACCGGGAGGGTGAGCCAACGGGGCCACAGGAAGGGTTAAAGCAGCTGGCTTGACTTTCTAGGTAGATACCGCTGGTCTAAGCATGTTGTCAACTTCATAAATAGGTAAAATGTCAACGGAAACGTTCTAGGAGGAAGAGAGTCTTCATTGACGGACATTAGCAGGGTGTGCCAACTTAATGAATAACATTCAGTTTAAAAAAATACAAGAGCCCAATCTAGAATGCATGAAGCAAGGATCGCTGAAAAGAATGCCCCATAAGCCGTACCACTCTCAGGTACAACAGCCCTCCCTCTCAATGTGCGGACTCCATAGAGGCTCATCTACTGTCATGGACCCTAAAATGTGTTTCTGACCAGAGAAAGAGGATCATGAGGAGCTCACAGGAGACTGTAGACCTCCCTTTGCTACGTCTGTGACTCTCATTTGCCTAGACCCAGGAAATTGCTACTGAAGCTAGGCTCAGGGTAAGAGCTTTCATTTGATGAGAGTTGGGTTGAGAGGCCTGTGAGAAGAAGAATGAGAATGAGGCAAGTGAGGTACTTAGGATATAAAGTGAAGTGAAGGGGCACAAACTGGCGAGTGTGTGGCTTGCTCGATGTTAGGCCTTGGTGCATTTCTTGGCCAACCCTAGTCTTGGCCCGAATGCTAATCCTCTATGTAAGTGCACTCTGCTCTATGTGTGTGTCGCTGATGATGCCAGCTGAGGTCAAATCACCTTCCGACACATGGCAACCTCATGTGCGAGGTATCCAACCATTGGGATCCATAGGCTTTTCGTTGATTCCCAAACCCTTCGTCCCAGCTCTTCTGACAGTTCTGCTGAAACTTGTTCAGCAGCATGGCAGTATGCAAGCTTCCATTGGCAGCTGGGTGGTGGCAGGGCATTGGGCAGCATTCCAAGTTGGGTCTAAGCAAGGTGAGATTTCTACCACTGCCTCTTTGTGAGTGACTATTATTAGGTTAATTTGGCAAGGAACTGACACCAAAAATCCTATCTTGTACATGCCGCCCTCCCCTCATGTCACATGGTTCATATGGTTTCTCCCATCAAATTCCAGCAACTCCAGTTTTACCTGCACGTTCTCAGGCCCCACTTCAGACCCACTGATTTCTGGGCTGTCTTTTAACATCACCACGGGATGAATTAGACACATATTAAAGTTTGAGGGGCTCCCCTTGGGTTCCTTGTGCTCACAGATTGAAATGGCGACTGCAGTTCGTGTCCCCCTTCTCTCTAAATTGTGCAGGAGGACGCCACAGAGTGCAGGACACACACAATTGTCACATTGTTCATTTCCAAGAAACAGTAAAAGACTCAAGCACTTTTTAAAGGCGTAGGCTGAATTCCTAGGGATGTTATTGGGAGTAAAGGAGAAAGCCAACCCAAGACACATGATAGGGGATCAGTACTCTGAAAACGTGCCTTCAGGGTCAGCTCTTGTGAACTTAGCTGAACTCTATCTAGAAAGGAATGCCAGGGAGCGACATGTTCCACTGATTTGAGAGGAACAGAGAAAATTTAACTATTAAATGTCCCTGACTTTATATCTCAAAATCAAAACTCAAACAGGTGTGTTGTTACAGATATCAAGGAAGAAATCAGAGGTGAGTGGTTCCATGACAGTGCATGCCAAAGGGGCAGGCCTCACACTTTCATGACTGTCTGGGAGGAGGATTTATACACAAAAATGACTGGTTGGAGGGCAGTCCTCATTTGTTTGTCACTCTTTAACAGAAATCAAGATTTTTGAGAAGAGATTTGACACCAGTTCTTGGTTATTCAAGTTCTAAGACGTAGAGGAGACAACTTTCTGGTTTGCTCTCAAGAAAAGCCATCTCAGAACTTTTGAATGAATAGAACTTTTTAGTTTTGCAGTAGCCCGATAATAATAAAGTCGATTTCCTGTTTTCAAACTCAAACCCAATGGATGTCTATTCAGTATAAAAATGTATTAAATAAGGTCTTTTATGACAGTGGAGTTGACAGAGTTGAAACTGTCATATCTAACTCATTTTTAATTGTGCTTAATAAGTCAAGACTGAGTAAATGTTAGTAAACACAAAAATTTATAATTCCTACATTCCAATTGAACTTTTGTCTTACATCTCTGGATATATAATTAGCAGCTTAGGCACGATTCTAATGTTGGCTTTTTACAAATTTTCCCTCAAGGGATTCTGAGGTTGAGTCAGGGCAATCTATGTTTACCATCTTCTCATGGTTACAAAGGAGACCCGTCTGGCTCCCTCAAGATCAGCAGCTTAATAAAGTCAGCACTGACTCTGATTCACACTTGAAACTCTGAGTTGCCGAGAGAGTGAGAAAGGCTGTTTGAAACAGCAGCTTGTGAACTCTTAACATTGATATGAATGGTCTGTGAAAACCAGAAGACCCTTGATTTTTCAGGAACCGCTGAAAATCACAGTGCATTTGTATTGAATTACTCTACTCTGCTAAAGTACTTTAATTCCAGGGGGGGGTGGTTAGGAGGGGTGTTAAGCTCTCATGACAAGGGGAGAGTTTAGGCAGGAAGGACTTTTCAAAAAGCATGCCTTTGATAGCAGGTGAGGTAGGCTTGAATTCATTACATCAATATGGTGACATATTCATACAAATAGTTTCTACGAAAGCTGTAGGATAATTTTGGAAAACAAAAACCAGAACAAACAGACCAGGCGAGTAGAGCAGGATGAGGGAAGGTGTGTATCCAGAGCCCCTTCATAATGAAATGCCCTTCGCTTATAGCAAACGAAAGAAAGGAGAGAGAGAGAGAGAGAGAGAGAGAGAGAGAGAGAGAGAGAGATTGGTGGTTCAGGATAGAAACTCAATTTTTGAACAAATTGGCTTTAGATCAAATGGTCCTCTAAGAAGATCCACAGTGGTAATGACATTCATATTCTAAATCTGTGTGAGGGGACACTGAAAGGAGGTGGCAACAACCTTTAAAGGGTATAAGTACTGAGACCTAGGATGGAGGCCTGAAAGTATTGATGTAAGTCTATATCCTCTGTCCAGGGGACTCTTCCATGGCACTGGATCAGCTGCCCGGACTTGGGAGACACGTGAGCAGAGCTTTTGCTTAGAAAGGGAAGCTTGCATTTCTTGGTTCCTTGCTACCTGCCACATACCCGTTTGCTAAAGACGCATGTCAATGCCAAGAGTTAACCGCGATTCTGCCCGTCTATAGAGACGAAAGTAAGCGCTGTTGTTGTTTTAGATGCCACTAAGTCAACTCCAGCCATAGCAGCCATGCACAACAGAGCCGACCCCTGCCCTGCCCTGTGCCATCCCTGCACCAGTCCCCGTGCCGCAGCCCTTTGTGGCAGCCATGGTGTCGCTCCGTGTCTCTGAAGGCCTTTCCCTTTACGCGGTGACTCTACTTACCAACACGATGTTCTTCTCCAAGGACGGGTCTCTCCTGACAACATGCCCAAAGTCGGTAAGATGAAGTCTTGCCATTCTTGCCTCTAAAGAGTACCCTGGCTGAACTTCTTCCAAGACAGTTCCGCTTGGTCTTTCAGCAGCCCACTGGTCTTTCAATATGTTTCTCAAGCACCACAATTCAAATGCATTGATTCGTCTCTGGGCTTATTTATTCAATGTCCAACTTGCACATCATAGGAGGTTATGGAAAATACCATGGCTTCAAGTACGTGCACCTGAGTCCTCAAAGTAGCATCCTTGCTTTTCACTGCTCTGAAGAGGTCTCGTGCAGCAGACTTACCTAATGCAATGTGTCTGTGGGTCTCTTGATGGCTGCTTCCAGGAGCATTGATTGTGGATCCAAGAAAGACAAATCCTTCAACATTTTTTCCATTGCTCATGATGTTACATATTCGTCCAGATTTGAGGATGTCAGTCATCTAACATTGAGTCATAATCTACACTGAAGGCTACAATCCTTGATCTTCCTCAGCAAGTGCTTCAAGATCTCCTCATATTCAGCAAGCAAGATTGTGTCATCTGCATATCACAGGTTAATAGGCCTCCCTCCAAACCTCATGCCACATTCTTTTTCATATAAGCCAGTTTCTCTGATTATTTGCTCAGCCAACAGATTCAGTATGTATGGTGAGAGAATACAACCCACTCTCACACCTCTCTTGATTTTAAACTATTCAGTATTCCCTTGTTCTGTTTGCACAACTGCCTCTTGATCCATAAACAAGTTCCACATGAGTACAATGAAGTGTTCTGCAATAACCATTCTTCTCAGGGTTACCCGTAGTTTGTTATGATTCACAAAGTCCAGTGCCTTAGCATAGTCAATAAACCACAAGTATACCTCTTTCTGGTATTCCCTGCTTTGAGCCAAGATCCATCTGACATCAGCAAGGACGTCTCTTATACCCTACCCTCTTTCGAAGCCTGCCTGAACCTCTGGCGGCCCCCTGCCGATGTATTTCTGCAGCCATTGTTGGATGATCTCTCATAGAATTTTACTTGCATGTGACATCAATGATATTGCTCTCTAATCTGAACACCCTCTTGAGTCACCTTTCTTTGGAATGGGTGGCTTATTGTTGTTCGATGTCATCACCTTGGTTTCCGTCCATATCAGCTATATGCTCAACAGAAAGAAACAGGATGGTCCTTTACCATCTTCACAATCGTTCCTGTGTTTGAGGCATCAGAGGCACAGTGTCAATCCCTCTCCTTGAAGTCCTTCCTCTCCTTCGAATGGATAGAAAATGAACTTCTTCCAGTCAGTTGGCCAAGTAGATGCCTTCTAAATTTCCTGGCATGGATCAGTAAGTGCATCCAGTGCTTCATCAACTTGCTGAAATATTTCAATTGGTGTTCCATCAATTCCTGGAGCCTTGTTTTTGGTTAACGCTTTCAGTGCCGCTTGAATGTCTTCCTTTGGCATCATTGATTCTTGCTCATATGCTACCTTCTGAAGTGGCGGGATGCCAACTAGTTCTTTTTGATATGATAGCTGTGTGTTCTTTCCATCTTCTTTTAATGCTTCCTTCAATATTTTAATGCTTCATTCAATATTTTGTCCAAAAAAAGCATTGAATTGTTTCCTACAACTTTAACAATGTGTGAGCCTCGCCACAGAACTGTCTGTATTTCTAGGATTGCTAAATTCATGCTTTCCCCACCATTCCCTTGTGGTTGGAAATGGGGATGGAGGAAAGCAACTCGGGGAGCCCTATCTGGAAAATCCACCTTATTTATGTCATCAGTCATAAAATTCTATGACTAGACAGCTATTATAAAGACACCTTAGCACACATGAGAAGCAAGGGATTTCCTTCCATAAATTTAAATATATATTCTTCCATAAATTTATATATATTTTCAGATGAAAGTATCTTTGAATTGTTGAATTTAGGGTTCAATTGGAGTGTTTGTGAGCTCAATTCAAACCAAGGAACAATCCAAGCTCAATTAAATAAGATCTGCTACTAACAAACACTATACAGAGACTCCACTGAAGTTACCTCAACTAATTTTTCCGACATTTTGGAAGAAATACAACCTCGTCTTCCCAAGTGAGGAAAACAATTCATAAAACTGGTTTAAGAAGAGTTAGCATTAAAACTGGCATGTTTGACTCTGAAGCTCATAAGCTTCTTCTGCCTGTAACAATTACCTCTATTACTAGCATATGCTTTTGGGGATAGAAGGAGGAAGCGTCTCACTTGGGGCATAGTTACAGAACAAATTAAATGACTTCCCCTAAAGTAAAAAGAGAGATCCTTACATTATAACTAATTTGCTAGCTAACTCTGCCCTTGGAACAGACAGATGTTGATGCAGTTAGCAGCGTATTGGGTTGTGTTTTTTTACCTTATTTGTAAGTCAGATTGAAATCAAGGATCGCATCTCAGACCGTGCAGTGGAGCAGGCCATATGCTAGATCCTGTGGTCTTGAAGACTCAAGTCAAAAGGTAGTTTTTGTCCAGACACAACTTTGACCATGACAGCATTTGATAATTATGAACGTGCACACATGCATCTCCACCATTTGTCTGCCAGTTTGTTGCACTGTGGGGCTTGCGTGTTGTTGTGATCCTGCAAGCTTTGTCACTGGTATTTCAAATGCCAGCAAGATCATCCAAAGTGAACAGCTTTCAATGGAGCTTCCAGACTAAAAGCAGACCATGATGAAGGAGCCAACTGCCCACTTTGGAGGAAGCAGCCACTGAAAACCTTATCTAAAGTTTTGAAATGTTATCAGATGCCAAAGGCTTAATCAATGGAAGCAGAATGTTTTCAGAGAGAATGCTGGAGGACGGGTCCTTTGGGTCACAGAACACTCAGACTAAGGTGGAGCTGCTTGCTCAGTGTGGAGAAAACCATGGGGACAGGAATGGATTAAAGCCTGAGGGAGCTCTTGGGGTCTTCATTCACTGAGGGCCACTACTCATGGTGAGAAGAAACAGCTGTAAAATATGCTAAGGATTGGGATCTGGAATGTGTGGAGTAAGAATATCTAGGAAAATTGGAAATTTTCAAAAATGCAACAGCATGTATAAATATCAGTATCCGGGGCATTGGTGAGCTTAAATAGACTGAAATGGACCATTTTGAATCAGAAAATTTTATGATGTACTATGCCAGGAATGACACAATCGAGAGGAATGACCTTGCATTCATTGTCAAGGGGACATTTCAAAATGAACTTGAAATGCAATGCTGTAGGTAAAAGGACTATATCTACCTTGAAGGAAATACAATCCATACAACAATTATGCTAATTTATGCCCCAACTACAAAGCTAGTGATGAGAAAACTTAAGAATTCTCCAGAATTCGATGCCAGGAAATATGGAAGACAGGCCAACTGACTGGAAGAGATCCCTATCTGTACCCATTCCAAAGATAGAATACTTAAATTAAAGAACAATATCATTGACGTCACATGCCAGTAAAGATTTGCTAAGAATCATCCAGAAATACTTGTAACTGGCATTAACAGGGAGCTGCTAGAGACCTGTTTCAGAAAAGAAAACAAAACAATTATTATTGCTAATGTCAGATGGATCTTGGCTCAGAGCAGAGAATTCTAGAAAGATGTATACTTGTGTTTTATTAACTATTCCAAGGTATTAAACTGTGTGAATCATAACAAATTATGGACAACCTCTAGAAGAATGGAATTCCAGAACACTTCATTGTGCTTATGTGGAACTTGTACACGGATCAAGAGGCAGTTGTGCAAACAGATCAAGGGTACACTGCATAGTTTAAAATCAAGAAAGGTGTGAGAGTGGATTGTATTCTCTCACCATACACATTGAATCTGTTGTATGAGTGAATAATCAGAGAAACTGGCTTATATGAAAAAGAATGTGGCATGAGGTTTGGAGGGAGGCCTATTAACCTGTGATATGCAGATGATACAATCTTGCTTGCTGAACATGAGGAGATCTTGAAGCACTTGCTGAGGAAGATCAAGGATTGTAGCCTTCATTGTGGATTATGACTCAATGTTAGATGACTGACATCCTTAAATCTGGACGAATATGTAACATCATGAGCAATGGGGAAGAAAAGGTTGAAGGATTTGTCTTTCTTGGATCCACAATCAATGCTCCTGGAAGCAGCCGTCAAGAGACCCACAGACACATTGCATTAGGTAAGTCTGCTGCACGAGACCTCTTCAGAGCAGTGAAAAGCAAGGATGCTACTTTGAGGACTCAGGTGCACGTACTTGAAGCCATGGTATTTTCCATAACCTCCTATGATGTGCAAGTTGGACATTGAATAAATAAGCCCAGAGACAAATCAATGCATTTGAATTGTGGTGCTGGAGAAACATATTGAAGGACCTGTGGGCTGCTGAAAGACCAAGTGGAACTGTCTCGGAAGAAGTTCGGCAAGGATGGGGAGAGTTTATCTTACGTATTTTGGGCCTGTCGCCGGGGGACACCCATCCTGGATAAGAAGATCGCACGTGGTCCAGCGGAGGGGCAACTACAGAGAATCGGCCCTCAGTGAGATGGACGTGTGCACTGGCTACCGTAATGGTCTCAGGCATAGGAACACTTGTGAGGGCGGCACAGGTTGGGCAGTGTTCACTTCTGTTGTGTGTAGGATTGTTGTATCAGAACTGACTTGATGGCGCCTTACAGCAACACACTGTACCTCGTTTCCTCCTTCTGACGACCTACATATAGACAGACTTCCACGTTCTCTCAGCTCTATGATGACCACCACTTCCTTCTACAGGTACAAGCAATGGCAGAAGAGTGTACGGCAATGCAGTATACTTTCAGAGAACACCCCCAGTGTACCAGTGTGCTGACCCAGTCATTGCCAAAACCTTTCTCAAGGAAGAATAGATGTCAAAGGGTTCACTTCTAATGCAATAAGGGATCGATTCGGAAGTAAGTCAAAAGGGTCTAAATGATTCTTTGCAGCCTGGAGTGACATTTCCCTGTGCCTTAAGATTTTACTTCCAAAGAAACAGTAGTTCAGAATTTTCCATAAATAAAAAACGATTTAATGAATTGAAAGCTGTTCTGACCTGCACTGTAATTTCACACCATCAGGAGACTGACCTTGGATGTGATATTTCTAGTGCCTCAGCTAAGGCCTTTCAGAATTTAATGTAAATTTTCATTTCCTTCAATTAAAATGGCATTCCTCCAATTTTTTTCTCACCAGTTGGCAGTGAATTTAACCTGAATGTTTGCCTTATTTCCTTGGTTCAGCTAAAGTATAAGCATCGCATTTGGCATTACAGATTTAGTTTAAAAATGTATCCTTTGAGAGGAAATGTTCATTTGAATTTTACCTTTAAAAGTAGGGATGATTTCAAGAATACAATTTGTATTTCAAGAGAAAGTATATTACTTTTAGCAGATAATGAGAATGGCAGCATTCCAAAATACATGGGCATTTTATTTCTAATTCTAAACTGCTGAGTTACTAAAAAAGTTTCCGGTTACCACATTCACCCTTTTCTTTTAAAATGGAAACTATTGATAGAATTGACTTTGAATTATATTAAATATACTATAGGAACAGATCTTATTATCTCCTTATGAGTTTAATTGTAATTTTTCTTCCTATTAGAATAAATTAATTTTGGTCACTTTCTGAGAATAAGAAATACAGAGGAAAAATTTAGGACTTGTCCTCCTTTTCCTGTTATATCTAATGCTCTTCCCATAACTTGATTACATCCAAATATTATTCCATAACTATATTTCAAATCCTATTTTATCACCATGGGATCATGTTTTTTTAAACTTAAAACCCCATTTTCTGTGTTTTTATTGCATAATGTTTTAATTCACATCATACTATAGTTGGTGTATATAAAGTCCACTGGTAGAAAGTCAATTCTAACTCACTGTAACCCAATTTATAATAGAATTTCTGAGGTGGTAAATCTTTATTGATACAAATAGTTAAAACTTTCTCCTGCAGAGCAACTGAAAGATTTGAACTGCCAACCTTGCAGTTAGAAAACCGATACTTAACCCAGAGTTCCACCAGGACTCTTTAGCTGTATACAGTTGTTGTATACAGAATCCTAACAGGGTCTTATCAAGAACCCCCCGTCAATAGCCATTCTGCTGTTTTCTCAGACCTTGCTCCCTTTAAGGAATTTGATGCCTCCGTACATCAGATCCTAAAATGTTTGGTGTCAACCTAGAAAAGTCATAGGGACTTCTACTCCTTATGTCCCATATACTCAATCATAATTCTATTGTGCCTTTCATTTACCACCTTAGTTTCCTTTATGCTCACTCTTTTCATTTGCTCGTTGATACTTGCTCTTTGTCAATATATTCGCTCCCCAGTTTTCCCTGCCTCGGGAGCCCTGGTGTTGTAAAGTTACACACCAGGCTACTAACTGCAAAGTCTACAGTTGGAATCCATCAGCTGCTCCACTGGGAAGGTGGGACTTTCTGCTCCCATCAAGTCCAACAGCCTTGGAACACCCCCCCCCCTCCTCCTCCCGCCCAGGCACAGTTCTACTGTATCCTACAGGGTTGACATGAGTCAGAATCTACTTGATGACAGTGAGTTTGGTTGTTTATATACTTCGCTACATGGATATCTGTGGCACAGTGGTTTAAATGATGGGATAATAACTGGAAGGTTGGTGGTTCAAACCCACCACATGCTCTAAGGACAAAGATAAGACCATCTGCTTTCATAAAGATTTTCAGTCTTGGAAACCATTTAGAACAATTCAACTTTGTCCTAGTGGTTTGATATGAGCTGATTTGATGGTGGTGTCTTACATTTCACTCCAGATCTTTAAATACTATGTGCTGATAATATCCCCCTAAGTATTACTTCTGCTTTAAATAAGTTTCCTCTTTGTCTTTCCCCCTGCACCATCACCTGCTAATACTACTAATACGACTAATACTGCTAATACTCCGGAGGGAAAGGAGAACGGCATAGTTCTTATTAAGGGCTCAACATCATCCCCACAGCCCCGAACCGACCCCTGTCCATGGTACCACCAACAATTCGATCCTTGTCATTCCCTTTTCTTGACTTTCTACATGAGGGAGGTCATACAATATTTATCTTTTTATGAATGACTTCCTTAATCAGCATGTCTTCGAGCTCTGTCCATACTGTAGCATGTGCAGCAATTTAATTACTTTTATTGTATATGAGGGGGTACAAAAATGGAATTGCACTGGGTGGCGATGTAGTACAAATTTTCTGCTAGGTGAGCATAGAGCAACTTGCTCTGAGTTACTGCACCCAGTGGCATTGCCTGGGAAGGGTCTCTTTGATCACAGTGAATTTTTTCATAAAAGCAGTTTCATTCAAACCTAGTTTTTTGGTGATGGCTGATTAAAGAGAAGAGTTTATAGTTATTTTGTTTCATGCTGGAGAAAAAAATCCACAGAAAATGTTGTGATGTTGAACACAGCTTACAAGGACAGTGCCATGGGGAAAACTCAAGTGTACAAGTGGTTTTCTCATTTCAAAAAAGTTGAAATGTCAGTTGATGACAAGCTCATTCTGGGTATCAGTCAACTTCCAAACTGGACAAAAGTGTTGACTCATAGTCCATTTGGAGTTCATTCATTCCACTAGGTCAGACTGTTAATCAAGCTTTCTATTTAGAAGTTCTGAAAAGTTAGCATAGCAGTGTGTGACACAAAAGGGTGGCTATGGGGCAGACAGGGGACAGGTTTTGTCACAACAACAATGCACCTGCTCATGCAGCCATCTCAGTGCTCCAGTTTAGGGCAAAAAAACAGCATGCCTCTCCTCCCCCACGCGCCTTACTCACCTGACCTCCCTCCGTGGGAATTCTTTTTATTTCTGGGACATGAAAGGATAGCAATTTGACAATGTAGAAGAGGTGAAGAAAAAAACAAGGGAGGTGATATCAGTCTTTCTAACAGTTGAGTTTGAAAAATGTTTCCAAGAATGGAATTGCAGATTTTACAAATATACTGTGTAATGGAGAGTACTTTGAAGGTGATAGGGTTGTTTTGTAAATTTTTTTTTTAAATATATAGCTTTAAAAAAACATTGTGGGGTGGTGTACCCCATATGCTCCACTTTTTGTTTATCCATTAATCTGCTGTGGGTATTTGGGTTGCTTCTGCCTTTTGACAATTGTGAATAGTGTTGCATGGACATTGGTGCACAAGTCTCTTTTTGAGTCTCTGTTTTCAATACTTTAGGTATACACCTAAGAATGGAATTGTTGGATCGTATGGTAGCATCAAAAGAAGATGAGAAATATACACAGAATCACTGTGCCACAAAGAATTGGTTAGCATTGAGCCATTGCAGGAGGTAACCTGTGATCAAGTACCGATGGTATTAAAGACAGGAACTCAGGAGGCAACAAAGACATTGATCGAAAGTAAGACTTTCTGATTTGGCACAATACTGATTCAAGTGTTTCAGCAAACGGATGCAGTGCTGGAGGGGCTCATTCATCTATGCCAAGACATTGAAAGGCAGCTACATGGCCAGTCAACAGAAGACAGATGTCTATAAGGCTGGCTCAAACACACCATGCCCTAACCTAAAAACAATTTGTTATTATTATGTGGCTTTACTTGAGACTTGCATTCATGAAGTGATCACTGAAGATACGGATGCTAGAACAAAGTGTATTGCATAAATCAGTTGGTGTCTGACAATCTGAAAAAATATATAATCTGGGGTCTTAAAGGTCTGTCCTAAAACAAGCAGATATCTAAGTAAAGTGTCACCTAAGTCCATACAAAAGAAGCACACCAGTCAATGTGATCAAAGGATTACTAATAATAAAATCCATAAGAGAGAGGGATTATATTAGAGTTTAAAATCTGAACACCTAGTTTGCAGAAGGCTGTGGATGGTTGTGTACTGGGCTGTTAACCTGCAAGGTCAGCAATTCAAACCAACAGCTTCTCCATGCAGAAAGAGGAGGATTTTTACTCCCACAAAGAGTTACAATCATGGAAATCCACAAGGGCAGTTCTTTCCTGTTCTATAGGGTGGCTGAGAGTTGGAATTGATTCCAAGAGAGAGGGATTTCTTGGTTCATGGATGACAGTGAAAACCTTAAATCCATTTACAGAGCCCCTGCATAAATTGTCTCCTTTAAATCCCCTCAGTCCATAGACTAAAGATGTAAATAGTTTTAAGTCTTATCCTCAGAGAGAGTACATTGGAAAATGGATTGCTACAGGTATAATTAGGTTAAAATTTAACATCTTACCATTTGTTTCTCCCTTTGGCCCATTTTTAACTTGTTCTACTTTTTATTATCTTCTGTTTTCTTTTGTATTAATATTTTTCTGTATTTTATTTTGTTGTTGTTGGGATCATTTTTAATGATACTATTTATATGAAATTCAGGAAAGGTAAATCTATAGAGTTATTGAGTTGTATGGTATGTGGGGTATGTGAATTATATGTCAATAAAACTGAGTTGGGGAAGAAGGGGGAGAAAGGGGGAACCGACTGCAATGATTGACGTAGAACTAACCCCCCATTCCCCACCAGGGTGATGAACAACATAAACATGGGTGAAGGGAGAGAGTGGATGGTGTAAGATAAGAAAATTATAATTTATCAAGGGTTCATGAGGGTGTTGTTACCAAGGGCTCAAGTAGAGAGAAAATATTTTGAAAATGATGATGGCAACATATGTACAATGTGCTTGATATAATTGATGTATGGATTTTTATAAGAGGCCCCAATAAAGTAATTAATTTTTTAAAAGAACCAAAAATATAAAATTGTTGAAAAGACAATGAAAAATTTCCACAAACTCTTAGAAATCTCTTCGTTTTTGCGCTTATTCCAGAGGAAGGTGATTCAACAGAACATGTAAATTATATAGCAATTGTATTAATATCACATGCAAGTAAAATTTGCTGACATTAATTAAAAAATGGTTGCAGGAGTACATCAAAAGAGAGCTGTTAGAAATTCAAGCTACATTCAGAAAAAGATATAGACTGAGGTATGGTATTGCTGACATCCGCTGGACCTTAGCTGAAAGCAGAGAATGCCATAAAGATGTTTACTCGTGTTTTGTTAACTCTGCAAAGACATTAGACTTTGTAGATCATAATAAAGCATGTATAACATTGCAAATAATGGGAGTTCCAGAACAGGTAATTGTGCTCAGACTGAACCTGCATATAAACCAAGAGGCCATCATTCAAATAGAATAAAAAGATAGTGAGTAGTGAAAATCAGGAAGAGATGTGTATTAGGACTGCATCCTTTCAAGAAACTTATTCAATCTGTATGCTGAACAAGTAATCTAAGAAGCTGGATTATATGAAGAATACAACATCAAGACTGGAGGGAAACTCATAAAAACATGTGATGCCTTGCTTACTGAGAGCAAACAGGCACTAATTGACTTAAAGACGGTAACTTTCGAAAATTCTCATGTTTAGCCAATAAGCAACGTCACAATAAATGGAGGAACTATTAAAGTTGTCCAGGACTTCAATTTACTTGTCTCCACAATGGACCCCCATGGAAGCAGCACTCAAGAAACCAAGTGTGCCATTTGGTACCTGTGCTGCAAGCACCTCTGTAAAGTTTAAAGATCAAAGCTGTCATTTGGAAGACCATTGTGAGCCTGACCAAGTCATTGTGGCTTTAATTGTGGCACATGCATGAGAAAGAAGGACAATAAATAAGAGAAAATAGAAAATAACCAATGCATTAGAATTGTGGTTTTGGTGAAGAATGCTGACTAGACCAAGGATTGCCAGAAGAATGAGCAAATCTCTCTCTTGAACGAAGAGATTTCAACTGGGAAGCTCCCTCTAAAGGAGGAGCTAAGACTCTGTCTTAGATACTTTGGATATGCGATCAGGAGAGGTCATTCCCTGAAGAAGGCCATCCTGCTTGGTAAAATCAAAGGTCTCTGAGAAAGAGGAAGGCTACACAGGCAAAGGGTTGACACAGTGGCTGCAACAGTGGGCGCAGAGATAGGAAAGATGCTGTGCGTGCCCCAGGACTGGGTAATTTCATTCTGTTCTAGTTGGGGTCTCTATGGGTTGCTACATGCTCGATGGCACTTAACAAAAACAGCATGGCACATAGCTCCAAGGTTCATTTTTGCTCTACTGTTTGCAGTAGCAGCTGTACCATTTGCATTCCAACCAGCAGTTAATAAGGATTCCAATTTCCCCACATCCTTGCCAACATTTGCTATTTTCTAGTTTGCTTACTTTACGTTTAGCCATCTTTGTGGGAGTGAAATGTTTTTTAATGTGGTTGTGATTTGCATCTTTATGATGGCTGAGCATCTTGCGATGTTCTGTGGTCTTTGATAAAGTAGCTATTCAAACCCTTTGACGATTTATGTTTGAATTATTTGCCTTTGTGGTTGCTAACTTGTCCAAGTTATATATATATTCTTGTCATTACATTCTTGCCAGCTATCTGATCTGTTTCTGAAGTTATTCTCCTCATTGGTAGCTTGTCCTTTAACATTTTTAGTAAAGTCTTTTTATGGCTTTCCATTTATTGTTTCTCTTTTGTTGCTTGTGTTCTTATTAATAAAGTAGATAATTTATTATTGAAAGTCAGGACCAACATTACTGTCCCTGCTTTTTCTTCTCAGAAGTTTATGGTTTTACTGTGCACATTTAGATCCCTGATCCATTTGTTGTTGTTGTTTGTTTGGATTACTAGACATGACTTTTGTTTTTTATTTCAACATTTTACTGACATATAATTCATATAGCCTAAAATTTAATAGTTCAATTACATCAAGAAGAGATGTACAATCATCACCACAATCACTTTTGGAATATTTTCTTATACTCAGAATTATTAACTCCCCATTTCCCCCCACTTCCCCTGCCATACCTCCAAGGGCCCATTAATGAGTTACTGCCTCTGTAGATTGACCTATCCTGTAATTCATACACAGGAAAAAACATGAAAAACTAACAATCATAAGCAAGACAGATAAAAACCTCAATAGAAAAAAATAGCTAAAAAACTAGAGTAAATTTATATGGATCATAAGGGAGATAAAATAGCAGGGTGGTGAATTTTCTCCTAACTGCATCTGCAACATCCACATTCCAATGCACTCTGCATGATAGCAAGGCTGTTCACATCCCTGTCTGTGGTCAAAGGACAGTCACCTTAATCCATTTTGAATTTACTTTTCTATATGGTATGAGGGAAGATCATTTTTCTGCATGTGAAAATCCAATTTTCCCAACACTATTTATTGAAAAAACTCTTCTTTCACCATTGAATGAACTTAGCACATGTGTCAAAAATGAGTTGACAATAGATGTGTGTGTGTGTGTTTGTTTCTGGACTCTCAGTTCTATTCCATTAGTCTGTGTCTGTTGTTATACCAGTATCAGGTTGTTTTGATTACTGTAATTGTGAAGCATGCATTAAAATCAAGAACTATAAGTCTTCCTATGGTATTCTTCTCTTTTAACATAGTTTTACCTGACCATAAAGAGCTAAGGAATTGTTTTGCTCTGTCTGTAAAGAGCCATTGGAATTTTGATTGAGATTTGTGAAATCGCTAGATCATTTTGGTAGTAATGACATTGTAGCAATATTAAGGCTTCAGGTTCATGAACATGGAATATTTTCTATTTAAGTTTAATCTCTTTATGTAGCATTTTATAATTCCCATTGGATAAATCCTTCAAATCACTCGTTAGACTTATCCATAGGTATTGTATTCTTTTAGATGCTACTGTAAATGGAATTATTTCTCTAGCCTTCTTTTGAGGGTTCTCAATACTCTTGTACAGAAACCCAAGTGATTTTTGTCTGTTGACCTTGTACCCTGCAACTTTGCTAAATGCCCCTGTCAGCTCTAGCTATTTTCTTGTGCACTCTTTGGGGTTTTCTATACATGTAGGTTTTTCTATAGAAGGTCAGCATAAAAACGAAAAGCCATCAGGGGATGGTTTGACACAGTGGCTGCAACAATGGGCTCAAACAACAACAATGATGGGGACGGCACAGAACCAGGCAGTGCTTCATTTTGTTGTTGATCACTATGAGCCAGAAATGCCTTGACAGCAACTAACAACAGCAAACAACAAGAAGCATCCCATCTATGAATAGGGATCATTTTACTTATTTTCCCTTCTGAATGTCTTTTTACCTCTTTTGCTTCTGTATGAATTGGACTTCTAAAAGAAATATTGATTAGAAGAGGTGGCAGCACTCTGCCAAACAATACAAAAGCCTTTGTTTTGATCCCGATCAAGGGGAAAACTCTCAGTCTTCTTTATTAACTATAAACTTGCTCGTTGGCTTCTCACAGATGGCCAGAATCATATTGTGGAATCTCCCTCTATTTCAATCTTCCTTAGGGTTTTCATCAAGAAAGGGTGTTGGATTTTAGCAAATGATCTTTTTCATCCATAGAGATGATCAGGTAGCTCTTTTCCTTTGTTCGGTTGAGGTTGTGCTTTATGTTGACTGGTGTTTTTACTGTTGAACCATCTCTTTCTTTTTTTAAAAAAATCATTTTATTAGGGGCTCATACAACTCCTTTTACAATCCATACATACATCATTTGTGTCCAGCATATTCATACATTATGTTGCCATCATCACTCTCAAAACACCTACTTTCTGCTTGAGCTCTTGGTATTAGCTTCTCATTTCCCCCCTCCCTCCCCGCTCTCCCCTCCCCCTGAACCCTTGATAATTTAAAAACTATTATTATTTTATCATATCTTACACCATCCAACGTCTTCTTCACCCAGGTTCTCTGCTGTCTGTCCTCCAGGGAGGAGGTTACATGTAGACCTTGTCATGTTTCCCCTTTCTTCCTCACCCTCCCTCCACCTTCCCGATATCGCCACTCTCACCACTGGTCCTGAGGGGCTCATCTGTCCTGGATTCCCCGTATTTCCAGTTCCTATCCGTGCCAGTGTACATCTTCTGGTCCAGCCGGTTATGTAAGGTAGAATTGGGATTATGATAGTGGGAGGGAGGAAGCTTTCTAGAACTAGAGGAAAATTGTATGTTTCATCATTGCTACACTGCACTCTGACTGGTTGGTCACCTCCCCACAGTCCTTCTGCAAGGAGATGTCCAATTTCCCCCAGATGGGCCCTGGGTCCCCACTCTGCACTCCCCCTCGTTCACAATGCTATGATTTTTTTTTTGGGGGGGGGAGGTCTTTGATGCCTGATACCTGATCCCTTTGATGCCTTGTCATCTCACAGGCTGGTGTGCATTTTCCATGTGGGCTTTGTTAATCTTCTAGCCTATGGGACCCCAGATTCTATATAGTTTGACAACTGGGCACCATCATCTTTCTTCACCGCACTTGCCCAAGCACTCGCTTTGTCTTCAGCGTTCACGTCAGGGTAGGCTAGTGTGCTTCTTCCTTGTGGGCTTTTTTGTTTCTTAGCTAGATGGCTGCCTGATGGTCTTCAAGCCTTTAAGACCCTTAATGCTATATAATTTGATAGCTGGGCACCATCAGCTTTGTTCACAACTTTTGCTTATACACCCACTTTGTCCTCAGCGATCTAGTCAGGACAGGCCATGTGCTTCTTCCATGTGGGTTTTGTTATCTCTCAGCTAGACAGCTGCTTGTTATCTTCAGGTCTTTAAGACTTCAGGTGCTATATCTTTTGGTAGCTGGCCACCATCAGCTTTCTTCACCACATCCATCTCTGTCTTTGTGCTTTAAAACCATCTGTTTTGTTGTTCATCCAATTAGTCACATATTTTGTTAAAAAGTGTTAAGTTATATACAGATTATCAAGAATACTTACTAGAAAACTCACACTTCCCCAAGATTCAAATTCTCTGAGACTATTTCTCATTTGTTTGCAGAGTTTAATTCTACCCACCCACCCCCACCCACACATACACAAAAGGACCAGGTGTTTTTCTCTCTTAAACAGTCCTTAAAGTGAAAGCATAAATTGAAATTTTTTTTGGAAGAAAACTGCACAAAAATTTTATGGCATTGAAAATTTCAATTGTCTGATGCAGAAATGTATTAAATCAATTTTATAAATTAAATTTTCATAGAAATGCACAACACAAATGTGCCTGTTTGTGAGTTAAATGAAGATATGCAGACATTTGTATCAATATATTTATGTCATTGTTTATAGAAAAATGTAGAAAATAAAATAAATATTTAATAATAAAAATACTACCTGTTTAAAATGGAACAGTATGTAGTCATTAAAATTTTGATCTCTAAAAAACATTTAATGATGTATAAAAGTATCCATGAATTTTTCTTAAAAAAAGAAAATACTGATAAAAACCCCACAAACCAAGTGGATATATAGTATGAATACAATTACCATTGGGGGGAAATTATCTCCAGAATGTACACCTATTACTTACCAAACAGAAAAAGAAAAACCACCTTTAAATGATAGGGCGTATAGCTAGTAATTAAGAATGCATAATGGAGTCAGACTGCATGGGTTCAGAATCCTGGCTCCAATAATACAGCACATACATAGTACTTAGATCAGAGCCTGGTCTTTAGAACACGATGCAGAAAGATGCAGTCACAACTACAAGCCACAGTGAGCACCTCTAAGATTTTCAAGTTAGCTCCTCTCTTCTTCACATCCAACGATTGCAAGAGCTGACATGTTAATCCATTACTTCCTGGTCACAGGTTACCACTATAGATAGCAGTGAACCTCTGATGCACACTGGACTAGACCTTTTCCCTAGGAATTATAGAAATGAAACCTATAAAGGAGTAAATCTATTTTGTTTGCCAAGTTTATAAACTGTGAAATTGGGAAGTCATGTCTTATTTCTCTATACTCTTGTCACTCATTCCTTGCTTGTACCAAGTGAGTATATATATTCATATATATACTAGGGGGTAACCCAACATACCAAGATCGCACTGGGCAGAGCGGAGCCTTCGTCGTACACATCTTTCCTGTTAGGTGAGGATCAAGCAACTCCCTGAGTGAGTGCACCCAGTGGCATCACCCGGGAAAGTACTCTCTGGTCACAGTGAACGTTTTCATAAATGCAGTTCTGCTCTAACCTCAGTTTTTGTGATGGCCAATTTAAGAGAAGAGTGTGCAACTGTGAAATTTGGTTTCCTGCTTGGGAAAAATAACACAGAAACTATTGTGATGTTGAGCACAGCTTACAAGAAGAGCATTTTGGGGAAAACTCACAAAGAGTGGTTTTCTCATTTCTAAAAGGTGAAATATCAATTGATGACAAACCTCATTCTGGTCTTCCATCAACGTCCCAAATGGATGAAAATGTCGACTTCTGGTGTTTTTGGATTTCGCTCCACCAGCTCAGACTGTAAATCAAGCTTTCTATGAAAAGGTTCTAAAAAGATTGTATAATAGTGTGTGATGAAAAAAAAAGCCTGATCTGTGGAAGACAGGGACAGGTTTAGCCACCACGACAATATACCCACTCACACAACCAGTGTTTGGCAAAAAAACAGCCTGCCTCTCTTGCCCCATGCACCTGACTCACCTGATCTCTTGCTCCCTGTCACTTCTTTTCATTTCTGCAAATGAAGAGGGACATGAAAGGACAGTGATTTGAAGATGTAGAAGAAGTGAAGAAAGACACAACGGAGGTGCTGTCAGCCATCCAAGCAGATGAGTTTACAAAATGTTTCCAAGAATGGAATCACCGATTCGACAAATGTAGTAAGTATAATGGAGAGTACTTTGAAGGTGATTTTAAAAACAAACAACAAAACCCAGCAAGTTTGTATGGTAAAAAAATTTAAACACATAGTTTTGAAAAAAAAATTTAAACATAGTTCTGAAAAAAAATTCCACTGGGGGTTGGGGGTTACCTCTATGTATTCAATATATATTGGTAGTTATAAACTCTAGAAGCATGAATACTTTTATTTTATTGTGTATTATAAGGTAAATGAGTAAATCATTTATTTTGTTTTTGTTGTTGTTAGATGCCATCAAGTCAGTTCTGACCCACAGTAACCCAATGCTCAACAGAACAAATCACTACACAGCCCTGCGCCATCCTTGAAACCGTTGCTTGAGCCCACTGTTGCAGCTCTGGGGTCAAGTCATCTCTTTGAGGGCCTTCCTCGTTTTCAGCGCTCCTCCCCTCAGCTTTGCCAAGCATGATGCCCTTCCCAGGGACTGGTATCTCCTGAAAATATGTCCAAAATCTGTACATTTATTTTGTATTAAAAATAAGCATGCAGTATATGAATTTACTACCACCCTATCAGTTTGTCATGCTAAGGTGGCTTGCATGTTGCTGCAATGCTGGAAACTGTGTCAAATATAGATGGTATTTCAAATAGAGCATCACTCGTGGTAGACTGGTTTAGTTGAGCTTCCAGACTACGACAGATTGAGAAGAAAGGCCTAACCATCTTCTGAAAATTAGCAATGAAAAATTACAGCAGAATATTGCCTGACTTACTTACTTGGAGCACATCAACAGCATATGTGGTTGGGCCTATCACTAGAAGTGGACTTCATGTGTGGTGAAGCAGAGGGTCAGTGATGACAAGGCAGACTTTTTGTGAGATGGTTTCTCACAAAATTTTAAAGATGGAATCAAACATACTCGTGACAGTGAAGATGGCAGAAGATGGTACTGGGTAGCATTTTGCTCTGTTGTACATAGGTCACCATGCGTTGGAATTAAATCAGTGGCTGCTATCTATCTATCTGCCTATCTATCTACCTATCTTTGAAATACATACTATGTAAATATGTATCACCCATGTTTCTAGACCTGGTGATCAAGTGGTGAATAAAATTAAAGTGGAGATAAAAACACGCTTGATAGCATTGGAGACCCTAAATCCATGCATTCCACATATTCAGATGTCCCACTTGTCCTTGAATTACCTTTGCCTTTTAAAAACATGTCTTTTGACAAGTCTGATGGGGTGCCACGCCCTGGCCCCAAAGTCCATCTTTGAACCACTAACAGATTTTCGTTTTTCTGTCTTTTTGTTTTGTTTTCTTTTTTGCTCTTCTTTTAAATTTTGTATGTCAGTGGATTTTTTGTTTGTTGGCTTGTTGGTGTTGCTGCCATCATCACCATGTTCTTATATGCCACTTTGGTGCTGTCAAAGCCATTCCCAATTTTATGCACATATTACTATATCTGCAGGTCCACCTAGACAAGATAGGCTGGACAAACAATGTGAGAAGAAAATAACGTGACCAACGGTCCTGGAGGGACATGAGAGTGTGGGAGGTAGGGAAAGGGAGGAGATGTTGGCCAACCCAGGGACAAGGGAACAATGAGTGGTTCAAAACCAGTGTCAGGGAGGGAATGGGAAGACTGGTAGGGAGTGACCAAGAGCAAAGTAACTGAGGAATTACTGAAACCAGAATGAAGACTGAACATGGTAGTGGGACAGGAGGAAAGTGTAATGAAATGGACAAAAGGAGCAGAAGGCAAAGGGCTTACATAGAAGCCTAAATACAGACATGTACATATGTAAATATATTTATGATTATGGGGGAAATAGACCTATGTGCATATATTAATTTTAGTAATAGGGTAGCAGTTAGACATTGGTCCTACTCGCATGCATTCTCTTAATACAAGAGCACCTTGCTCAGCTAAACGGTCATTCCATGATACCCACCTTCCTGACATTATCGCTGAAGACAGATGTGAGCATACGCAAACATGGTGAAGAAAGCTGATGGTGCCCCATTATCAAAAGATATAGCATCTGGGGTCTAAAAGGCTTGAAGGCAAACAAGCGGCCATCTAGCTCAGAAGCAACAAGGCCCACAGAGAAGAAGCAAACAAGCTTGTGTGAACATGAGGTGTTGAAGGGATTAGGTAGCAGACCAAAGAACAAAAACCATTTTGTGATCACTTTCCCCACATAAACGCTGAAGACGAATGTGTGCATAAGCAAGTGTGTTGAAGAAGGTTGATGGTGCCTGGCTATCGAGAGATATAGCGTCTGGGGTCTTAAAGACTTGAAAGTAAACAAGCGGCCATCTAGCCCAGAAGCAACAAAGCCCACATGGAAGTAGCACACCAACATGTTTAATCATGAAGGGCCGAGGAGACCAGTTTTTAAGCACCAAAGGTGGCGGCAGGAGTAGGGGGGGAGGGGAACGGGAATTATATCATCGTGAATGAGGAGATGAGTCACTCATGGTTCAATGTAGCAATAATGAAACTCACAACCTTCCTCTAGTTCTTAAACGCTTCCTCCCCTCAACTATCATGATCCCAATTCTACCTTGCAATTCTACCTTGGTTAGATCAGAGGCTGCACAGTGGTGCAGATGGGAACTGGAAACACAGG
The DNA here is from genome assembly GCF_050624435.1 of Tenrec ecaudatus. Taxonomy (NCBI): domain Eukaryota; kingdom Metazoa; phylum Chordata; class Mammalia; order Afrosoricida; family Tenrecidae; genus Tenrec; species Tenrec ecaudatus. The sequence goes on along the minus strand of NC_134540.1, from coordinate 81,236,380 downwards.
GAATCTAGGACAGATGAACCCCTCAGGACCAACGGTGAGAGTGGTGATAGCGGGAGGGAAGGGGGCTAGAAAGGGGGAAATGATCACAAGTATCTACATATAACCTCCTCTCTGGGGGATGGGCAACAGAAAAGTGGGTAGAGGGAAATTCTGAGCAGTGTAAAATAAGATAAAATAATAATTTACAAATTATTAAGGGTTCATGAGAGAGGGGAGAGCAGGGAAGAAGGGAGGGGGAAAAAGGAAAATGAGGAGCTGATTCCAGGAACCCAAGCAGAAAGATAATTTTGAGAATGATGAGGGCAACGAATGTATAAGTGTGCTTTACACAATTGATGTATGTCTGGATTGTGATAAGAGTTGTATGAGCCCTAATAATATGATTTTTAAAACACATGCCTTTAGAAATTGCAACCACAAAAATCTTAACCAGTTAAACCCTTTTAAAATATTGCCTATGGATTGTTCTATAAAGTCATATTCCAGGTCTTTACCATGCCATGGATATAAAAACCAGAGCAGTGGAAGAGAATTCACATGCGACAAGTCCTTGGGAAGATCATAGTAGCTCAATAGGCTTGGGAAGACAAGAAGCCAAAAGTCAAGAACAATCAAACAGCAAGGATTTATTGTCCAGTTTCTACATACTCATCAGAGTCCACGGAAGTATCCTGAAATACTGAATCAAAACACCAGTAAGTTATCAGGTTTTGCAAATGGAGGCCTAGAAAATATTCCGTCTACACAGGTTCATGGATTAGCTCTTTAATAATACTTGGCTTGAGTTCATTTGCAAACTTTAGAAGCAAAGGTGATATTTGAGAAAATCAGTTATATCATGTGTGAACACAACTGTGTGATAAAAGTATTTTATAAATATTAAGAGTTAGGAGGCCAAGATTGTGACCAGATAGGTAGCTCATGCCCAGGGGTCTATGGAGATTGGTGAGTGGTGAGGGTTGGGGACCAAGGAGGGCTATCAAGGCTGTTGGTCGATCCTCTAGAAAACTCAGAGCACTTTTTTGGACCAGAAACTGACCACTCCCGTGGTCTCAGGCCTACCAGCTACCTCTTTTGCAGCACTTAGGGCGCCCGCTCTGCCTCAACCCAGCACCACAGGCCAACTAGGCACTGACTCAGGATCTGTGCAGACCTACCAGTCAGTACCCTCAAACACCCCCCCCCCCCCCCGCAAAAAGGCTCGCACCCTGGAGCCACAGGGAAGCCAGGCATGAAGCAGAGGCTTCTTCCCTACTTTGGTTCTCCATGCAGATCTGGCAGCCAGATACCGCCCCCTTCCTCCCCCGCCCCCCCCCCCCCGCGACACACACACAGAGGTTCCCATCGTGCCGGGAAGCTTGCCAGGCATCTGACATAGTCTGGCAGAAGCTTGTGGAGCTGTAGCATAGGGAAGCAAGCCTTTGGGGCTTTCCTACTGCATTCTGCCTTCTCCCTATGCAATCCTTGCCCCGCCCCAGGCTCCACCCAGTGGATCTGCACACTAACAGAAGTAGTGGGCCCTCCTTCCCACCCATTTACCTGTGGAAAGTGCCCCTAGCCAGGAAGAGAACATCCATTCCCCAACCCATACCTGAACTATGTGCTCACGTCAACACTTTCCATCAGACTGCAGTGTGTACAGCTGCAAATAGCTCCTATGGAGACTTGACGGTGGCTGGAGCATAAAACATAGGCCAAGGTAAGAGGTAAACCCAGCAGACAAAGGTGAAACTCACCCATTAAGGCATTTGCCTATAGGCAACCTACAGAAACACCACCAACCTCCCAAAGAGAGAGCTCAGGGCTCTGAGACACCCAGGAAAATGGCACCTCATTCCAATAAATCGAGAAAAAAATCCAGCAAGCTGCTTCCAAAGTTTCAACAAGTAAAACAAAATCCAACCTGGACCTAACAGCAGTCATAGAAAAGGCAGACATTCCCCTTCTACAGAAATAAATCTTCAGAATGCTGCCTGCAATTATATAAGACGTGATGGAAGAATTGCAGAAAAAGGATAAAATGATAGAGGAGATAAAAGCCATGCACCAAAGGGAAATACAAGAGCTAAGGGACAAGAAAACAAAAACTAACAGCAAACTCACAGATTTCATCCAGTAAATGGAGGAGGCAGAGAACTGAACCAGTGACCTGGAGGACTCACAAGCAGAAATTAATTAACATGAGAGAAAGTCTAGCAAGTCCATTAGAAAAGCTGAAGAACGCAGAGCTTTGTATGATGCTATGACAAGGAATAACATGAGAATAATTAGATTACCGGAGGAAAACATAGCAAGGAAACCAGTGCCAAAAATCGTGCTGGAATTCTTGGAGAAAAACTTGCCTAGATTAATGTGTGAAAACCAGGCAACCACTCAGGAGACCAAAAGAACACCAGCTAGACTGAATCCCAAGAAGACGTCACCAAGATATATAGATTTTGAATCATCCAACTTTGAGGAAAAGGAGAAAATTATGAGAGAGATAGGGGAAAACAGGCAGTTACAGATAAAGGCAAGCAAATAAAAATATGCTCAGACTTAATAGCGGGCACTATGAAAAAGAGAAGAGAACGGAGCAACACTGTCCAAAAATTGCAGGAAAGTAACACAAACCCAAGAATACTCTATCTAGTCAAATTATCTATCAAGGTTGATGGAGAAGTGAGAGTCTTCCTGGGAAAGTAAAACCCCAAAGAATAGGCTAAAAGGAACCCAGCACTGCAAAAGATGCTTGCCAATTGAGTTTTGGCAGAAGAACAACACTCACCAAGTACATATAAAAGACTGCCACACAGGACAACTCCATCCAGAGACCATGAAATGGAAAACAGCCTCCAAGATAACATTGGCGTAATGATAGAAAGAAAGCAAGAATGAATCACAAACACACACATGCACAACCCACGAAGAAGATGTGGAGGTAGGAAAACACCCAACACAAGAGGAATAAAATGACATCACAGAGCCACAGGTAGATGTAATAACCCTGAATACCAATAGAATGAACTCAGGCCTTAAGAAACAGCCTAACAGATTGGCTGAGAAAACAAAACTCCTCAACCTGCTGCCTACAGGAGACACATATCAAGATTACAGGGAAAAAAAGGCTGAAAATAAAAGGCTGGAAAAAAGTATACCAAGCAAATAAAAATTCAAAAAAAAAGCAGGAGTTGTGATCCTAATCTCAGATAAACTTGATCTCACTGTGCAAACCATAAAGAGATAAGGAGGGAAATTACATAATGTTCAAGGCAACTGTAGACCAAGAACCACTAAGATTTCTAAAAATGTATGCACTGAACAATCGATCAGCCGAATATGTCAGTCAAATGCTCCAAAAGATGAAAAAGAAATCACAGCCTCAACAATCACAGTAGGTGACTTCAATACAACACTTTCTGAGAAAGATAGATTACTAGGAAATAAACTCAACAAGGAGGCTAAATATCTAAGTACTACAATTATGTGATTTGATCTGATACATATTTACAGAACTCTGGACCCAAATACAAACAAAATTTACATTATTTTGAAGTCCACATGGCACATAGTCAGAGATAGACCACATGCTGTGTCATAAGTCCAATCTACATAAATATAACACATTGATATCATACATACCTCTATCTCTGACCACTGTGCAATAAGGGTCAAAATCAACCAAAGTAAGATGAAGAAAACAAGGGTATACTATTGGGGGATAAATAACTCTATTGCAAAAGGAATGTGTACTGCCCCAGATCAGAGAGGACATAAGGAAATTTCTAGAAACAAATGAGAAAGAGAACACTATGATCCCAAACTTATGGGACACAGCAAAGGCAGTCATCAGAGAAAGTTTCGTAGCAATGCATGCACACCTGAAAAGGGAAGAGCGACTTGTGATTGATGTGCTGGCCCAAAATTTGCAGCAATTGGAATAGAGTCAGCAGGACTATCCTACTAATAGCAAAAGAAAAGAAACAATAAAAATTAGGGCTGTGATTCAGGAGAGGGGAACAAAGAAAACTGGGGGAAATTAATGCTGCTAAAAGTTGGTTCTTTGTAAGGATAAACAGAATTGACAGATCACTGGCAAACTTAATGAAAGAAGGGAAGGAACAAATTTCAATAGCAAGGATGAGGGATGAAAGCAGAGACATTACAACGGACCCTAATGAAATCAAAAGGACAATTACACAATACTGCGAAGGACTGTACTCCACAGAATTAAACAACTTGGAAGACATGGAAAAATTCTTGGAAAAATAATCCCGCCTTAGACTATCCCCGATGGACGTCAAGAATCTCAACAGACCCATAGCAATAGAAGAAATAGACAAGGTTATCAAGGGAATACCAAGCAAAAAATCCCCTGGACCAGATGGCTTTACAGGAGAATTCTACCAAGCACTCAGGGAAGAACTGATACCGATCCTACACAAACTTTTCTAGAACAATGAAAAAGATGGCAAACTGCCAAACTCTTTCTATGAAACTAGTATAACTCTGATACCTAAACTGGGAAAGGATCCCATAAGAATCAAGAACTACAGACCAATCTCCCTAATGAATATCAATGCCAACGTCCTTAACAAAATAGTGGCCAACAGAATACAAAAGTATATAAAATAAACAATTTACCATGACCAGGTGGAATTCATACCAGGGATGTAGGGATGGTTCAACATATTGAAAGACCATTAGTATTATTCACCACACTAAAATGAAAAATTACAAGAGCCACATAATAATATCAATAGATGCGGAAAAAGCATTCGACAACAACCAACACTAATCCCTGTTTAAGATAATCAAGAGGATAGTAATGAAAGGAAAATTCCTCAATATAACACAAGCTATATATGAAAAACCAACAGCCAATCTGATAGTCAGTGGAGAAAAGACAAGATCCATGCTTCTGTACAAGGGGATTAGACAAGGATGTCCCTTGTCCAACTCCTATTTAACATCCTACTGGAGGTCTTAGCTAGCAGTATAAGGCAAAGAAAATACATCAAAGGTATTTGTCTGGGCAAGGAAGAAGTGAAACTATTATTATTCGCAGATGATATGATTTTATATATGGGGAATCCCAAAACTTCCCCAAGAGGAGTACTGGAAGCAATAGAGGAATATGGCAGAGTGGCAGGTTGGAAGATCAACAAACAGATGTCTATCAGACTACTATGCACATCTGACAAGGCCACAGAAGAGGGGATCAAAATGATGGTACCCTTCACAATAGCTAAGCACAAATGGAAATATCTAGGGATCTATCTGATTAAGAAAACAAAAAAAATCTGCATGAGGAAAGTTACAGAACGCTATTAAAAGCAACCAAGGGTGACCTCAACAAATGGAATGATATCCCATGCGTGTGGTCTGGAAAACTCAATATAGTAAAGATGCCAGTTCTTCACAACGCACTATATGAGTTCAATGCTATGCTGATCCAAATACCATCCTCTTTCTCCAAAGAAATGTTAAAACTGATTACCAACTTCATATGGAGATGAAGGAATCCAGAATTAGCAGAGAACTCCTCAAGAAGAAGGACAAAATTGGAGGGCTTGCTTTATCCAACTTTAGCGCCTACTATACAGCCACAGTGGTCAAAACAGTGTGGTATTGGTATAATGATAGATATTCAGGCCAATGGAAAAGGATTGTAAACCCAGAAATAAAATAATCAGCATACAGACAACTGATCTTCGATAAGGGTCCAAAAAATATCAATTGGGAAGTGGATGACCTGTTCAATAAGTGGTACTGGGAAAAAATTTATATATATATATATATATATATATATATATATATATATATATATATATATATATATATATATATATATATATATATATATATATATATATATATATATATATATATATATATATAGCTGGAGAAAAATGAAGAAAGACTCTTACTTCACTCCATGCATACAAATAAGCTCAAGGCGGATCACAGACCTAGAGATAAAACCCCTAACTATGAGGACTATCAACAAGGGAATTGGAACAAATCTGAGAACATTGACTCAGGGAATACATAGCCTATCAGAAATAGAGAAGGACACAAACAAGGCACAAATTGAAAAGTGGGATATACTGAAGATAAAATACTTGTGTACATGGAAAGAATTCTCCATGAGAGTAATAAGAGATACCACAGAATAGGAAAACATCTTCAACAATGACACATTGGACAAAGACCTTATTACTAAAATCTACAATACTCTGCTAACTTACAACAAGAAAAATCTAATTATCCACAGAGGAGGTGGGCCAAGGACCTGAACAGTAGTTTCTCAAAGGCAGAAATACAAATGGCCAATAAATATATGAGAAAATGTTCCAGATCACTAGCCATAAGAGAAATGTAAATTAAAACAACTATGAGATACCACCTAACACCCTCAAAGATAGCCCAATTCAAAAATCAGAGAAAAACAAGCGTTGGAGGGGCTGTGGAGAGATAGGAACTCTCATTCACTTCTGGTGGACCTGTAGGTATGTACAGCCATTATGGAAATCAATTTGGCAAAATCTAAAGCATATGAAAAATGGAGCTACCATATGACCAAGCAATCCCCCTACTGAGCATATACCAAGAAGAGATAAGAAACCACAGCCCAACCCAAATTTGCATCAACAAACGAATGGATTAAAATACTGTGATAAATGCATACAGTGGAGTACTGCAGTGACGTACATTGTTCCATGGGAAGAACCAGAAGAAATTATGCTAAGTGAAGTAAGCCAAGCATAAAAGGACAAGTACACATGAGTCCAATGAGGTAAGCTCAAAAATGCAAAAGGGGCATAGAGAAAAGTTACTTTACACATACATTCCTGGGATGAGGTTCAGCTAGTATGGCAGGGGCCAGACTAAACCCAGGGGTACATAAGGTAGCCAACTAAAAAGGAGTGGGCAGAGGGGAACAGGTGGGTATCAGGGGAACAGGTCATGAACCCACCCAAGGGGAGGGTGTTGTTTATATCTCCACAGGAAAAGAGGGACCAGACTTCAACCCAGTGCTCCAAGACAAGAATGCAACACACTGGCATGAAACAGGGAACCAACAGAGAGGCCTGAGGGGCCAGCTTCATTACCAACTAAGAAGACAGCCCCTCCCCACTTCCCAGAAGAATTCATTTCTGAGGACAACACTGAAGCTACAGCTCAGGGAGAGGGATGTTTCTGATCAGCACACACAGGAGCAAATGAAGGGGAAGGGGAAAAGAGTGGAGCACATCCTGGCCCACCATGCCCTGTGGACGATATTTTTGCTCAGAGTAGCCAATGCACAGAGAGGACCATAGGGCACGCCCTACCAGGAGACATGACATCTCTCACTGACTCACTGCACTACAGGGGACAACACTGGAGACACTGCGTGGGAATTACACCTGATCTGACCCCACAACAACGAGGCAAAACAGTCAGGGAATACAACAGAACAGTACGGGGAGCAGAGCAATGAAGTACCCAGGGAACACCAAAAATAGACTGTGGGGCCAGGGTGTGGCATCCCATCAGACTCAACTGGAAAACACTCACAATGGTAAACAAATAGACCCTGAACTATTTATAGGCTTTTCTTTTTTGTTTTTGTCATTGGCTTTGTTGTTGTGTTGGAGTTGTTGTTTTATACTCTATTGTTGCTTTGTTTTGCTTGGTCTTGTGTTTGTGCATGTTATTGTCTCTGCATGTCTAGCTAGGTAAGATAGGTGGGATAAACAATCTGGAGGAGAAAACAATGGGACATGGGAGAGGGGAAGGCAGGGGAAAGGAAGTGGATAGGGGTTAGGGAACAAGTGCCTGACATTTGAGGGTGAGGAGGGTATAGGAAGTTTGGTAGGGTTTGATCAAGGGCAATGTAACCGAGAGCAATTACTGAAACCCAAATGAAGGCTCACTATTATAGTGGGACAAGAGGAGAGTTTAAAAAAATAGAGGAAATAGCTAGGAGGCAAAGGTCATTTATAGAGATCTAAATACAGGCATGTACATATGTAAATATATTTATATATGATGATGAGGAAATAGATCTATGTGCACATATTTATAGGCTTAGTATTAAGTAAGCAGTGGACATTGGGCCTCTACTCAAGATCTCCCTCAACACAAGAACACTTTGTTCTAATAATCCAGCTCACCTTCCCGACGTGATTGCTGAAGACAAGTGGGTGCATAAGCAAACGTATTGAAGAAAGCTGATGGTGCCCGGCTATCAAAATACATAACATCTTGGGTCTTAAAGGCTTCAAGACAAACAAGCGGCCATCTAGCTGGGAAGCAACAAAGCCTACATGGAAGGAGTACACCAGCCTGTGTGATCATGAAGTGTCAATGGGATCAGGTATCAAGCATCAAAGACCCAGAACAAAATGTCATGTCAATGTGAATGGGAGTGGGGGAGCGGGGAGTGTGGTGTGGAGACCCAGAGTCAATCTGTAGGCAATTGGACATATCCTTACAGAAAGGTCACAGGGAAAGGACAGGCCAGTCAGGGTGCAGTATAGCACTGATGAAACATGCACCTTTCCTCTGGTTCTTTAATGCTTCCTCACCCCACTATCATGACCTAACTCTACCTTACAAATATGGCCAGACCAGAGCATGTACATGGGTACAGATAAGAGCTGGAAACACAGGGAATACAGGACAGATAAACTCCTCGGGACCAATATTGAGAGTAGCCATACCAGGAAGATAAGGGGAAGGTGGGGGGAGAAAATAGAAACCGATCACAATGACTCATCTCTAACCCCCTCCCAGGAGTATTGACAACAGATAAGGGGGTAAAGGGAGACATTGGACAGTGGAAGACGTGAAACAAATTTTGATTACCAAGGATTTTGATTATCAAGGAGGGAGGAAAGGAGGGGGAGGGAGGAAAGGAGAATGAAGAGCTGGTACAAAGGGCTCAAGTAGTAAGGAAATGAGGATGGCAACAAATGTACAGATGTGCTGACACAATGGATGCATGTGTGGATTGTGATAAGAGTTGTATGAGCCCCCAATAAAATGATTAAAAAAACAAAACAAGATTAATTCCAATCTCCTGATCTTGGGAACATAAGAATACATTCTAAAAGCAATCCCTGGTGGGACTTTCCGTGATGGGATGGGGAAGGAGGCAGGTCATTCAGCAGTCCACAAAACGGCGTCACCGTGGCTAGTGCGACTCAGTCTCACTACCAGGACAGGAGTGCGGTATGGGCGAGTTTCCCCTTCCGAAATAAAACTGTTGGTCCATTGAGCTAAAAACATACAATACCATAAAATAAAGTGTTAAAGAGCAATATATATATAGTTACAATAGGCTTAGTAGACAGGGTTCTTCTTTACTAATTAATGTATTATAAACAAGATATTTTACTGTATAATTAGTAAATATTGGAGACTAGGCAAATATATTTCTCTTAAATCTTTCCCCCACCAATTTTGACCTCGTTTCAGCAACATTTATCACACTACAATTATTACTGGAGTGTTTGCCTACTGGCACTTTTTCCCCGTTTCCTTCTATTGATTAATTAAAATACTTTGCAATAAGGAGCTGTCCCTTCTTGCCTGCTCTTTATTCAATCACCTACTACTCAGCTTCTTGAACTTTGAATCCTCTTCACCCTTGTTGCCCGAGCCATTTATACCATGGGCAAGCAGGGTCAGAAATTCCTCAAATTCTTTACAAGCTCTGCTTAATGTTGTGTTAACTAGATTTTGATCATTGCACATTCAGAAATCTTCTGTTGCCAATTTTTTACAAGCTTCTGTATTCAGTGGAGTGACCTCTTATGGGGTGCCAACTCGCAATTTCAGAAGCTTTGATCTAGAACATGAAGTTGTGCATGTTTTTATGGTATTGCAATCATTTTTACTTTGGTGCTAAATTCTCCAGTTTTGCCCATTCAGGGGGAATTAAGGTTGGTTTCTGTGACGTTTAGACACATTCTCATATTTGAAAAGGCAAAGTAAAATAACTTTTTAAAAAATTTGCTGGCCCCATAAGATGCTCTAGACATCCTTTTACATTTTCCCTGTCCCAAACTTCATCAACTTGTTCTCCAAAGAGCCTTGATCGGTTTTATTAGAGAATGATACTTAAAAACCAAGACCTGGACACTAGATACGATGAGCACTACTGAGGTGTCACTGCCTCTAGGTGCTGTTAGCAAACAACCTTAAGGAAGTATGGGTACGTATGTGTACTTCTCCATGGATACTCACACATATATTTTATGTTTTGTCTGAATATGTATTTTTAAAATACATATGTTCCTACTGGTACATCCTGAGTAGTTCATCCTTGACTTGCCCTTTTACTTATTTATATTGATCTTCTTTTAATAATCAATATGGGGGAAATGAACTATAAGGCCACTGAGGTCCCAAGGAGTCAGAGGAGGTCAGCTGGCAGAATACAGTGATGCCAAGTCTAGAGCTAGCAACTGGATTTTTCCGTGCCCTCAGATGGAACCTGAGTTGAGAAAGATCAGATCTCTTGTGTCAGAGAAATGGAAAGGTTGTTCTTATCTGAGAAGGGTAAGCAGAGACACGTATGCCTCACATAGTGAAACCTGGCTGGACTCATTCAACACCCAGAATGTATTGCCATGAGAGCCAAACCCTAGTCAAGAGTTTGCTGGAAAATGGCAATGCATAAAAATAGCTACCTGAACTAACAAATACCAGCTAAAATTTTTTTGCAATGTGTTTGTTTGATTCTTTCAACTTTAGGGCTTATCAAAGCTATGCACCTGGCCCTGGTGGTAGCAAACTATCTTGGAGTGAGAAAGATAAATTATTAGTTAGGGAACAACATGAGCACTTCTGGTCCCAAATTTTAGCCTTGGTGTTTCCTTGACTTACATTGAGAAATTGAAGCACGATTTCTCAGCTTTATTAACGTGAGGACTCTGACAAGTGAGGGATGTACACCGCCACATGAGAAATGCTTCTGTTTGCCTCCAGTGTCGATGTAGCTCTCAAAGCGGGTCTGGTCGGCATCCCTATGGCCTTGTCTAATACTAGACTTCATCACACACAATGAAGAAAAGAAACCACAGCTGCCCATTCTAGGCCGTACATAATCACATTCATGTGGCGTTTAGCTGGCAGGTCGTAAGAGCAATCGGTTTAGATATTAGCAGGCAACTTCCACAGAAGTGATTTCCTGGCTGGAGAAATACAAGCACAGAGAGAAGGTTCTCAAGAACTGTTTGGGGAGCACTTCAGGGCCATGGAGACAAGCTGCTTGTTTTTTTCTCCCCATTTTTAATCACAGTCGGTGTCAGATATCACAGAAAAGAATCGTTCTCCTGCCAACATTTCTGCCATCTGCAGTTAGAAAAAGCTCCTCCAGTATCTTTATTCCTCTTTCTGACTGTTATGATTTTAAAAATAATTTCTGAAGGCTCTTAATTCAACATGTTAATATCCTCTAATTCTGCTTTTAAAATTTGTATGTCTATGAAGAAATGCATGTAAACATTTACTAGCTGCATGTTCACTATGATATATACGATTACAAAATTAGAAACAATCAAAATGTTAGTTATGGTTAAATAAATGATGATCACATATTAATGAGACTGAACAAAATACAGTCATTTAAACTTGTTTTTCAAGGACCATTTAATGATGATTTTATCAGTCTAATAAAATCTCTCTTGCCTGTGAGCAAAAGAGATCTCATTGGAGTGATAAAAATGTTCTAAAATCAAATTATGCTGATGGCCTCACAACTTGGCACATTTATTAAAAATCAATGAATTGTATGCCTGACATGGGTGAATAATGTGATCTATAAAATATCCCTCAATGAAGAATAAGAAAAATGCCATATTCTGGGGACCTGGACCAGTGTGGTCATCCATTGGTTACCCTGGGCTGTTATCGAAATCAGTGAGTAAATGCAGTGTAGACATGTGCTTCCTTCAAAGTTGTCTAAACCTTGGTTATTTTATTAGGTGGGTTTGACTCGGGAAACAAATCCAGTGACACTCATCTATGTATAAGAAAGAGCTTTACATCAAGAAGTCATTATACATGAAGAAGGCATCTCAGGCCGGTCCATCTCAAATCCATGAGTCTCTCTTCAGCTTGACATAGCCATGTGCAATGATGCAGAATGCAGGATGATCACAGGTCCGTGAGTGCAAAGCCGTGTGATCCAACGTCCGGGGAAAAAGGCAGCTGTTAGGGTGCGTGACAGAGTCCCAGTAAGTGGAAGATGAAGGGTCAGAAAGAGAGGGAGGGTCTCAGTTTCCTCCAGTTATAAGAAGGCCACACCTCCAAGGAGGCAATATTAGGCTGTGACTTGATTGACAGAATAGACCCCACCCCCATCCTTTCATATATCTTCAATTCGACATAAAGTCATTTAACTACCAAGTTATTCTTCCAGATTCCAAGGAACACATGCATGCTCGGGGGAGAGCTACCTGGTGCTATTGAGCCCATGTTAAGTCATGACAATCCCATACTAATCAGAGGATAACTGTTCTCCTTACAGGGTTCAATGGCTGTCATCACCAAAAAGGTCACCAGGCCTTTCTTCTGAGGTGCCTCTGGATAAAGCTAAAAGCCAATCTTTCAATTAGTGGCCCAGTGTATTAACCAGTTGTACCACATTATGCCATTATCCTCAATCACTGGAATGATGCTCACATTTGCTCCTAGAGAGTCAGAGATTTTAGGATACGGAAGAAAACTTAGAAGACTTTAAAAACAGGCTGGGCCCTGCCAAACGGGAATAAGCATGCACTGTAAAGTGACCTGACAAAACACACACCTGCCTGAGAATGGGAGGCAGATACCATAACAGATTTAGACTCTCACCTAGGAAAGCCTAGGGTCTAGTGTGCCAGGGCATGTCAAGACACCTCCCCAACCCCACTCCCCAGTGAACAGGAAGCTGCTAAACCTAATGCTCTGTGCCAAGAAAACAGCACATTTGGCGACATTTATTCCATTTCATCTAAGTGCTTCTCTCTAACGCATATGCTCGTCCCCCAAGCCACTTCTGGTTTTGAGTAGTACCCAGAGAAAAAAGGAAACTTTTCAGGTGATCTGGGCAGCAGTGCAAATAGCTGGGTCTATTGATTTTTGTAAACTGGCTGAGTCCACGAAGGGTACAATGTCTGCAGGTGACTGGGATGCTATTTGAAGCCGGGTGAGTCCCAGTGCAGAGCTAGAGGCCTCATGTGCTCTGTACTGGTACCTACCTTCCCTTTAAGAAAGATCTCTCCGTTTTCATTTAGGCCTTTATAGAAATAAAATGTCTGCTTTTCATCTCCAGATTTGGTCAATGCTGCTGACTGACCAAATGCATTCATATATCCAAACCCTAACTTAGGCTTATATCTGTACCAAAAATAGGACTAGAAATCTACATTATTAAATTCCCACTCACTTTTGCACGCCAGTCATGGGGAGGAGGTGGCATGGCGTATGTCACACATATCATAACGAAACACACATGGACACCTCCAGAGGTATTTGGTGAAGAATTTCCTCTCCTGACCAAAGGAGTGCGCTTCTTTCTATGCTGCTGTCTGCCTTGGCTGTCAGGGCCTGGATTTGAAGGAACCCTTGAAGCATCAAAGGGGAAAAGCCATGAAAATGACGGCGGCATGATGGCCCACTCACTGAGTCACTGAGCCAGGGCCAGCCCCACCTGCCCTCAGGCTTCCCTCTACAAAAGAAAAGCAAACCCTTAGACGTTTACATTGCTTTAGTCAGAGATTCCATTATTCCATTGGCTCCAGTCTGAAGCATCCCTAACTGATCCTCCAAGGACCTTCTGACCCAAGCGATTTGTGAGGAGGCACGGGTCACCTCAAGTACTTTGCATGTTTTTTGTAACCCCATTATCTAGAAAGTCTGTAGATACACTCCCCGAGCGGTGTCTAGGCCTACCACCTTGTTACCTTTTCCTCAATGTTCATTTTTGTCTCCATGTGGAATTCTTTTTTTTAATATAAACGCTTACTTTTAAAAGAGTTTATATCGTTTCTTTGATTTTTTCATGTTTTTTTAAAAACATTTTATTAGGGACTCATACAACTCTTATCACAATCCATACATACGTCAATTGTGTGAAGCACACCTTCTTGATGAACAACTGGTTAGGAAATGTACATATCCAACCAAGCTCGCTGTCTTTGAGTCCATGCTGCCTCACAGCAGACCTATAGTTCAAGGGAGAACTGCCCTGTGGGCTTCCGAGACATTAAAGCTCCGCTTTTCTCCTGAATGTATATAAGAATATGCATGCACACACATATATGCAAATATGTATGCATATATGTGAATAGTCAAAGATAAGCTGCAGTACACAGTTAACATTTTTGAGGGAGTGCTACCTTGAGTCAAATACACTTAAACTTTTAAGGAATGCTTCGTCAGGAGACATCGGAAGGCCCCATCTCCCAAGAGAGAAGAGACCAAATGTTTCCTGCCATTGCCTTTTGCTGCAACCTGGAATGAAGCCACAGATCTAGGCTTGACCAATTTTATGGTTTCACCAGAATTACGAAATCATACATTCATGACACAAAATCTCTGAGAGCATTGAGATATTAGACATGATGGCAGCTAGGCAGATTTGCTCCTGGCCTGTGCTTGGCTCTGTCTGGCTGTCTGTCCTCCAGCCTTTATTTAAGACTGTTTCTTCAGCCTTCCCACTACAACCCATTCTACATCCTCCATTTTCAACTACAACCCATTCTACATCCTCCCTTTTCAAGTTAAACAATCCAAAGAAACTTTCTAATACTTGCCACCAAGCATCCTGAACAATACACCAAGCAATCTATCTTTTCACAGCACGTCTCAATAATAATCTAAAATGATATATTTTATCTAACAGCAATTTTCTTTGATTTAACCACTACTATCAGAAGTTTGGTAACTTCATTTTCCCTAATATTGAATTACCATCCTGATTTTCATTTCTTGTACACAATGAGGCAAGGAATGTTAGAGCAGTAACTGAAGTCTGCAGTTCCCTCCCCATCTAGGTTTTCTATTGTAATACTGCAAAATATACACAATACTACTAAATATTCATGCAGTGCCTCACAGGTTCCAAGGAAAGAATGTTGTCTAGAACACTTTAGATATCTTTCAAAGTTCACATCACGGATTAATTGATGGAGCAGCTCTACCCAACAGGCATGTAGTTTCCTGGTTTGGGAGTGAACTTGACAGCAGCAATGAACAACAACGACTGTAGTTTAGAAGGAAAAGTCATCAACATTTGAGGTGGCAAAGAGTGTTCCCAGAAATATGACATTTAATCTGCATCATGTCTTTAAAAAGTCAAATATTTCTTCAAGCAAATGATATAATATATTCAAAGCTTGTGAACAAGTCACTTACTCTTCAGGGAATTATATGAAGTTTGAAGTAACTGGGTTACAAATTTTTTTAAAAAGGAAAGGAAGAGAGTTGTGATAGTTAACGTTTATTGTGCCAACATGGCCACATGTGGAATTAATTGAAGAATGGAGAGATAAATGGCTCGGTGGACCTCACCTTTCTTATCTCTTGCTCTTTGATCATTGAACCAGTGTGTGGCTGCTTTTCTTGTTCTTGTCCTCAATTTGCAATTTACACTACCTGTGGGACACCTATACCATGAACTGTGTCGCTGTAATTTGAGGTTCCTTCAAGACCTGCTTCACCACACTATTGGAATGTACATCTCTTGAGCTGGGAGCTGTCAGACTCTGTCATCTGGCTGACTGTTGGTGACCTACCTGCCTTGCTGTGTGCTTCCTGTGGCCAGATAGCCTGAATTTCTCTAGAGAGGACTGTCAGATGCCCTCAAAACTTGAAGGGCTATCAGTGTTTCATGGCTGCCTTGTGAGAGTGAGTTGCACTGAGCCATTGGTACAGCTTTATAGAGTAATTGACTCTTCATTTCTCATGTTTTATATCTATATATCTCTATCTATCTATCTATCTAATTATTAGGATTCTGGTTTTGTTTCTCTAGAGAACCATGTTTAACATAAGATGTAAAACAAGTTTTGGACAAAGGTCAAATAATGACTAGCTCTGTACATTATGTTAAAGAATAAAGAATGTTCCTAAATGTCAGAAGAAGCTGTCATTGGTGGTGTTGGTTGTGATCCAGTCTATTCTGACTCACGGCGACTTCATAAAACACAGGTAGATTTTTAAAAGCAGAGGCATAGTCTGACTAGCCATGAGGAAGCATCCACTTTCATGCCAATGTGATGGTTTAAGTGTATGTGCACATATTTATTATATGCCATAACATTCCAAGATCCACAGCAAGAAATCAAATGAAAAACCCATGAAAGGAAAGGTCATTTGTTGGAGTTAGAAACTCTTTTCCCCAAAAAGGCTACAACAGATTTAGCATGTCCCTTTAAGTTATATGAATGCCCCTTTCACACAAGTATGCCCCTTTCAGTTACATGAATTTTGATATGTGTCTGTGTTGCAGAGTGAATTGATAGCATTGCCCCAGGGAGTATGTCACACATAAATCTATCAAGTGTCATGTGTGAGTACAATAGACAAGACATTTGTCCAGGACTGGAGGAGCTCTAAGAGGTTCCATAGTTCCAATACCCTAGAACCTGGGAGAGGAGGGCTGTTGGCTTAATGGGCTATTAACCTCAAAGTTAGCAGTTCTGAACCCCCAGCAACTTTACAGGAGCCTTTATTTCTGTAAAGCAGTAGTTCTCAATCTATGGGTCACAACCCCTTCGGGGGTCGAACGACCTTTTCACAGGGGTCACCCAATTCATAACAGTACCAAAATTACAGTTATGAAGTAGCAATGAAAATAGTTTTATGGTTGGGGGTCACCACAACACCAGGAACTGTATTAAAGGGACATGGCATTACGAAGGTTGAGAACCACTGCTGTAAAGATTTATACTTTCAAAAACCAGCAGAAGCAGTTCTACTCTCTCCTACATGATCGCTTGGAGCCAGAATTGACTCATTGACCGTGAGTTTGGTTTAGATGGTACCAAAAGGTGGACATTTCTTTTGAATCATAGATATAAACCAGATTTGTTAACTAATTCAGAAATTTCTCCATAGTAACTTTGAATCACTAGTAAAATTTCTATGACTATATGCTTATAGAAAAATTCCAATGTTGAATTATGTATTTTGAATAGTTCTTTAATTCTTCATTTTGAGGGTTTTAACTCATAAATGCTATACTTTCACTCAACAACAATTCGTGTACATAAAATGAAATGACCATAGGTCAATGATTCTACAACATGAATCTTCTCTTAGGGCCCTGGTTGTATAGTGATTATGAATAAATGGCTACTAACCACAAGATCAACATTTAGAAACCACAAGCCAATCTGTGGGAGACACATGATGCTTTCTCCTCCCACAAAGAGTAACAGTCTCAGAAACCCACAGGGACACCTCTAAACCACCCTAGAGGGTTGTTGTGAGTCAGAATCAACTTGAGAGCAGTTAGTGGCACAGTAGGTTAAGCACTGGACTGCTAATGGGAAGATCAGCAACTTAAACCCATGAGCCACTCCATGGAAGAAAGATGAGACTCTTTTTTTCTGTCAAGATTTATAGCCTCAGAAACCTAACAAAGCAGTTTTTCTTGGTCCTATAAGGTCTCTAGGAGTGAGAATCAGAATCAACTTGACCATAGTGGACAATACATTATTTCTGTCACCTGTCAGTTTGCCATTTTGTGGTTGTTTTCATGTTGCAGGCACACCGGTTGTAGACAGTTTTCAAGAGATCTTCCAGACTATAAAACAAATAAAGAATACCTCTAAACAAAGAATCTAGACAATGAAAGCCTCATGGGTAGTAATAGCCAATGTATGATATAGTGCCCAGAGATGAATCACTCAGGTTGGACGGCACTTACTGGGGAAGGACTGCCACCGCAAGGTTAAGTTGGGCATTATGTGAATGGTGAAAAGTTTTGGAGCCATTCATTTGCTGATGTAACATGAAATAGCTGATGCATGAAAATAAATAGCTGAAAATACCCATTAGTAATCACCATGTGAAATGTATGAAGTATAAATCTAAGAAAATTGGAAGTCATCAAAAATGAAATGGAATGCATGAATATTGATATCCTAGTCATGGGTAAGTTTAAATCAGAAAAACATATGATCTACTATTCTGAGAATGGCAAATTGAAGACTAAAAGCAATTCATTCATTATTAAAAAGAAAAATCAAGATCTATTCTGAAGTAGAATGCTGTCAGTCATACAATACTATCCATATGCCTAAAAGGAAGACTGGTTACTACAACTATACAAGTATATGTTAAAGACTAGAATATTAAAGATGTTGAGCATTTTAAGTTGCAAGTGATCAAACATGAAACCAGGATACATTGATGATTATGCTGATGACAATAAAAACTGGAAAATTGGACCTTGGTGTTGGAAACAATGCCAGTGAATGTGTGATGCAATTCTGTAAAACCAATGACTGGTAAATACCTTTCTTCAACAACATAAATAGCAACTATAAATGTGGACCTCACCATCTAGAATACAGTTATCAAATCCTCTCCATCTGTGGAAAGAGATGGTGGAGAAATCTAATATCATTCATCAGAAGAAGGTGATGGCAAAAATGCCATCATTGTTCACATGCAATTTCTAATTGAAAGTGAAAAACAAATTTAAAGTACATGAAAGCTAAAATATGACCTTCAGTGAGTTAGATAGGGTTCTCTAGAGAAGCAAAACCAAAATGCTAATAATGTTATATATTTATAAATATAGATAGATAACATAAGAAATGAACAGTCAATTAAATTATAAAGCAGCACAAATGGCTCAGTGCAACTTACTCCTGTGAGACAGTTGTGAGACTTGGTGTCCTTCAAGTCTTGAGGGCTGCTGGGTAGTCCTCTGTAGAGCAATTCAGGCTATCTGGCCACAGGCAGCAAACAGCAAGGCAGGTCACCAACAGTCAGCCAGATGACAGGGTCCAACAGTCCCAAGCTCAAGAGATGTACATTCCAATAGCATGGTGAAGCAGGTCTTGAAGGAACCTCAAATTACAGCGACACAGTCTATGTGTTAGGTGTCCCTCAGGTAGTGTAGCTTGCAAGTTGAGGCACAGGACAACCAAAGTAGCCGCACACTGGTCTGGTGATCAAAGAGCAAGAGACAAGAGAGGTGAGGCTTGCCGAGCCATTTATCTTTCCATCTATTAATCCCACATGTGTCTATCGGCCAGGATTGCACAATAGCTACTTCATTCAGTAGTTTCCCTCAGAATTTACCGACTATTTCAAGAACAGACTTCACTCCCCCAACATTATGACGGGCAACCATACACGTGTGGGCTAATATCAAGGACATTGTGTACGAGGAAAGGAAAGGCCATTAAAAGATAGGAATGAAATAAAAGACAGAACTGTCAGAAGAGACTCTAAAACTACCTCAAATCTAATTCTCTAGAGCATACGGGAAAAAAGGCCAGGTAAAATAGCAGAGTAGATTTCCACGGGATGCTTGTGAAAACAAAGCATTGTAGTGAAGGGTGCAGAAAAGCAAATGGGAAGAGCACGCTGAACATTTCTCAAGATGAAAGAACCGAAGAAAGAAAGTCAAGCCTGGAGTTTCCATAGTGAAGGAGTCTGTGGGTAAAAACTGAATGAAACAGAAGCATCAAAACAAGATGGATGTACATGAAACATACAACTTTCCTCTAGTTTTTTAATGCTTCCTCCCTCCCATTATCATGATCTCAATTCTACCTTACAAATCCAGCTAGACCAAGGGAGGTACACTGGTACAAATAAGAACTGGAAACACAGGGAATCCAGGACAGATAAAGCCCTCAGGGCCAATAATGGGAGTAGTGATACCAGGAGGGTAAGGGAAAGGTGGGGGAGAAAGGAGGAATTGATTACGAGGCTCTACATATAACCCCCTCTCTGGGGGACGGACAACAGAAAAGTGGGTGAAGGGAGACATTGGACAGTGTACAACATACCAAAATAATACTAATTTATAAATTATCAAGGTTTCATGAGGGGGAGGGGCGAGGAGAGAGAGGGAAAATGAGCTGATACCAAGGGATCAAGTAGAAAGAAAATGCTTTGAGAATGATGATGGCAACAAATGTACAAATGTGCTTGACACAAAGGATGTATGTATGGATTGTGATAAGAGTTGTACGAGCCCCTAATTAAATGATTTTGAAAAGAAGGAAGAAAAAAGAATCGAGAAGATGGAAGAAATACACAATCATGAAATGAAGAGAATTAATTGATGTTCGACCACTTTAGGAGGCAGTATGTGATCCTAAGTCAATGACACTGAAGCAAGTCCAAGCTCGTCTTGGACATTGGTGGGAAAAAATGATGTCCAGGAATTGATGGGATACGAATTGAAATGGTTCAACAAATGAATGTAACACCGAAGAACTTGCTAATTACACCAAGAAATTTGGAAGACAGCTACCTGTGCAATCATTGCAAAGAGTCCATTCCAAAAAAAGGGGGATCCAATGGAATGTGGGAGACACTGAACAATATCATAAATAACACAGGTGAGCAAAATTATGATGAAGATAATTGAAAAAGGATTATAGTCGTGCATCCACAAGGAACTGCCAAAATTTCTAGTTGGATCCTGAAGAGGATGTGGAAGGGAGGTTTTATTGCTAATGTAAGCTGTATCCTGCTGAAATTAAAGAAAACCAGAAAGATGTTTACACATGTTTTATTAACGATGCAAAGGCATTTGACTATGTGTTAGTTTATTGACTATTTAGTTAGTTTATTGTGCCAGCCTGGCCGATAAACACAAGTGGGATTAATTGGAGGGTGGGGAGATAAATGGCTCAGTGAGTCTCATCTTTCTTGTCTCTCACTCTTCGATCATCCACCCAGTGTGCAGCTGCCTTGCTTGTTCTTTGCCTCAATTTACAGGCTACAGTACCTGTGGGACACCTAGCCTGTGAACTGTGTCACTGTAACTTGAGGTCCCTTTAAGACTACACAATTGGAATGTACATTTCTGAATCTGGAGACTAACTGTTGGTGACCTTGCTGATGGTGGGTGACCTGCCTTGCTGTTTGCTGCCTGTGCTGAAATAGCCTAGCTCTCTCTACAGAGGACTGCCTGGCGGCCCTCAAGACTTGAAGGACTATCAGTGTCTCACAACTCTCTTACGGGAGTGAGTTGCACTGAGCCATTTGTACTGCTTTATAATTTAACTGTTCATTTCTTGTATTATATATGTAGCTATCTGTATATAATATATATATATAATTATCAGCAATCTGGTTTTATCTCTCTAGAGAATCCTGTCTAATACACAAATTATAGATAACATGGAAAAGAATTAGAGTTCCAGAAACTTAATTGTTCTTATGATGAAACTACATAAACCACAATCCAGTCAGACAAACAGACAAGGAAACACTGCACAGTCAGGAAAGAGGTGTGTCAGAGTTGTATCCTCTCACCATGCTAATTAAGTCTTGATACTGGACAAATTATCCAAAATTTTGGACTATATGAAGAAGATCATAGTGTCCAGATTGAAGGAAGACTCATTAACAACCTGTGAATATATAGAAGACACAACCTCACCTTTGCTTGTTGGAAGTGAAGATGACTTGAAGCTCTTACTAATAAAGAGCAAAGATTACAATGTTCACTATAAATTATACTTCAACACAAAGAAAGCAAAAATGCCTACAACTGGACCAACCATGATAAATGAAAAAATATTGAAATTGCTAAGGATTTCATTTTAATCTGATCCAAAATCACCACCCATGGAAGCCAGAATTCAAAGAATGTATTGTGTTAGGCAAATCTGCTGCAAAACGTCTTTAAAGCAAAAGTGTAATATTTAGGACTGAGTTATATGAGGTATAAATTAGCATTTTGACATTCTTGTCTAAATGCAAAAACTGGGCAATTAATGAAGGAGACCAAATAAGAATTGATCCATTTGAATTATGGTGTTGTCTAGGAGTACTAAATATTCCATAGACTGTCAGAAAAACAAACAAATATACCTTGGAAGAAATACAGCCAGGGCTAGGAATCAATTTTGGGCAATACATATCTGACAAGGGGGTAATCTATTAGATTTACAGAAAACTTTAATACCTAAACACAAAAAGATAAAAAAATACAATTGATAAAATGCATAAAGGACAAGAATAATTTCTCCAAAGAAAACATTCAGGTCAACATATGAAGAAGTGCTTATGACCATTAGTCATTTGACAGATGCAAATCAAAACAACAATGAGCTACCATCTCACCATGACAATAATGGCACTAAACACACACACACACACACACACACACACACACACTCCAAAGAAAACAGCAAATGCTAGGGAGGCATTTATCCTTTTATCCTTGTTAGTGGGAGTTTAAAATACAAAATCACTATGGTTTTATGAAGGTGTTTAAAAATCCATGGTCAGAGGATGTACCCCGGTACAGATAGGAACTGGAAACACAGGAAATCCAGGAGAGATGATCCCTTCAGGACGAGTGGTGAGAGTGGTGATATTGGGAGGCTGGCGGAAGGTGGGGTGGAAATGGGAAACAGATTACAAGGATCTACATATGACCCCCTCCCTGGGGGATAGACAACAAAAATGTGGGTGAAGGGAGAACATCAGATAGTATAAGACATGACAAAACAATAATAATTTCTAAATTATCAAGGGTTTGTGTGGGGTGGGGGTGGGGGGGGGAATGAGGAACTGATAGCAAGGACTCAAGTAGAAAGACAATGTCTTGAGAATGATGAAGGGAACAAATATACAAATGCACTTGACACAATGGATGTACCTATGGATTGCGATGAGTTGTACGAGCCCCCAATAAAATGATTCTAACAAAATGCCTGGTCATGACATATCTTTAAAAAGCTAGAAATAGAATTATACTATGATCCAGCAAACCCACTCCTAGCTAAACAGCTGAGAGAAAGAGCCAGGACACAAATTGGAATACACATACCTGTTTGTTGCCGTGTCATTCACAATCGCAAAACTATGGTCACCATCTAGGTGTCCATCAAGGGACAAACAAAGAAACAGATTACGGTATATATACACAATGGAATAGTAAGCAAGGTTAAATAGTTAAAATTAATCTGGGAAATACCTCATAACATTGAGGAACCTGAAGGATATCAGACGGAGTGAAATACATCAATCGCAGACACAAATATTGCATAAGACCGCAATTATAAAAAGTCAAGGAAAGATGTACACGCAGAAAGAAACACTCTTTTATGGCTATCAGGAATGGGAGGGAGGGACATGACTAACGAGGGCGTGTCCCACAGGTGCAGGGCAAGTGAATATATGATGACATCGAGGTCTGCGTAACACGAACAAGGCCAAAAACAAGGCACAGCTAGCTATGGAAGCTGGACAGATGTGAGATGGTGCATGGTATTACACTCACGAGGGCATACACAGCTTTTATGGATGCTATTTCTACATAGATATTTGTATTACAAAAATATATCCATGTAGTTAATAAATCAAACTCAATGCCATTGAGTCAACTCCGACTCATAGCATAGAACTTCTCCTGTCAGTTCTTGAGATTGTAGCACTTTATGGAACTAGAGAGCTTCATCTTTCTCCTGCAAAGCAGCTGGTGGTTTAGAACTGCTCACCTTGAAGTTTGTAGTACAACAAATAATCTCCTAGAACCACCAGGGTTCCTTCAGTATATACAGTGGCAAAATTATCAAACCTCTTAGCCGCAACTAAATAGCTTGACATCTAGGCCAATAATTTAGTTTACAAATGACTTTATTTTTCCATGCAAAGCAGAGAAGACTGAAGAAAAGTCAAAGGTTCAAGGCAACATTTAATCTCCAGGACTAGTGGAACATGTGAACTACAGCCTCCACTACTGGGAGACCAGAGGGACAAGATGTTGTCAGCGTACTGCTACTGATCCCTCTGGTGGGATGCACAATAGACGTTTCTGGCTAGAGTGGTATGGAAATGTAGACTAAAATTCAAAAGACCAGAAGTTATTCTGATAGAGTCTGCTGGGACTTGCAGGCTCCCTACAAATTTGGAACTGAACCTACCTCTTGGGATGATCTTTCACACAAAAGACAGGCCTCTAAAGTCACCAATAAAGTCCACGAGGGACACACTTCTCTGAATAATCAACCAGACCAAAAGGGCAGCATTCGCCCAAAGACGAAGTTCAAAAAGCAGGGAAGAAGGGCTACTGGAGACACGGCACCAAAGGGGAAGTGGGGGTGCTGGTAAGGGATTAAAACTGATGCCCATTAAAAAGGGGCATGAATTGCTGAATAAAAGATTAATTTTCTCTTGAACTTTCACCCAAAACAAAACGAAATATTCTTTTAAAAAAAAAGGAAAAAGAAAAGTGCAACCAGAAAGCTCCCTAGAAAGGAGGAGAGTGAGATTTTTATCTCATATACTTTAGCAGGTTATCAGGAGAGACTAGTTCCTGGAGAAGGATATCAGGCTTGGCAATGTAGAGAGTAACCAAAAAAGAGGAAGATCACCAATGAGATGCAATGACGCAATCAGTGCAACTTTGGGCTCACACATGGCCACCATGCTGAGGAGGGTGTAGGGCCCGGCAGGGTGTCATTCTGCTGTGCACAAGGTTGCTATGAGTCAGAACAGACTCAAAGTCATCAAACAGCAACAGATGTCCTGCTTAGACTAGCGTGAAGATGAAGTCTTTTGTTGTCTAGACAAGTCTAAATGTCCTTATTTGTCTGCTACCTGGAAATCAACCTGTGCACTTGATTTCATTCCACAAACTGTTGCTGGGGGATGAGGGATACTTTTCCAAGTGAACCATATAATGTTGCTGCATCATTTTGGATAAACACTGCAAATATCTAAAGTGTAAGCTCTTAAGGATGATGGCACATTACAAGGAAACTGTCATGGGTGTGAAGAATTCATAGGCATCTGCCATGCACAATTTAACTAAACCATTTTCCAGCCCTGTTTTTTTAATGGCATTTTAACACCTTCATAAAACAACAACATAAAAGACAGATCTAACATCTATTCAAAAAGACAACCAGTCCTTCTAATAAAAACACAGCAAGAAACAGAGTCTGTGAGTTAAAACGTGAGTCCCCAGAGTCATTAAGACAATTAAGTCTCAAACTGACATAGAAAATCAGTTGGATTCCTTAGTCAAGAAAGAAATAAAAATTATTCACTTGATACAGGTTCACTTATTTATAATGCCGCTGAAAAGCATCCTCTATTGTTCTTTCTGTATTTTTTTCTCTAAATTTGAGAGTACTGCACTCACATACAATCTCAAAACAACAGATGATATTTATGATAGGTCAGGCATTTAATGTCTAGTCAGTGGGAGGTGGGAAGCGTTCAAAAGAACGATCTTTATTAATAAAGTCACAAAAGCTCTTACAAGCTGTTCCCCATGGATTCAAGTTCATACAGACAACTGGCTCCAAGTCCTAGAGGGATTCGGTAGAATGAATACAAAAAGGGAAAGTTCATTTGAATTAGAAATGTTATTTCTAAAATAAAAATATAATTTATGTGAAGAATGAAATTGTAAAGAAAATTTGTAGACAAGAGTAATCCATTCCCAGGAGCTAAGATAAGCAGAAGCACTTTTTGTGACCTAAAATAGAAGTCAGTTGGCATCATCATCTTCATCTTTTAGGTATAATGTAAGTACTTTTAGAAATACGCTACAATATATTATTGAAGAAAACGTTAGGTGCCTCAGAATCAACTAGGAAATTATCGTCACTCAATTGAAACCCAGTAGAAATCAAAAGAGAGAGAAAGAAAACATTCTAAAGAAGGTTATCGTGCTTTCTGTGCACTTACCTGAAATGAAAATTTCCAGGAGCACTTGAAAAATGCCTAGCTCATTTCTCTTTGTTACTTGTTTCTCTGAACCTTTCCAGTTCTGATGTAATATGAAGTAGATGGAGGTGGAAAGAGAGGAAAATTTATTTTTCCATTCTGAGTAGGTACCAAAGTCCCCCCACTAGTTTTCAAAGGACAAAAAAAGAACACAAACTGATGACTTTCAGCAGGGTAAATTTATGCTATCCCAGTTTGGGAGGTTAGAAGTCTGAACCCAGGGTATCAGATGGACGGTTTTCTTTATTGACTGCATTAGAAGATCCATTCTTGTGTCTCTTCATTTCTGGTAGCACCAAACATAACTTTAATGTCACAGTGTCATTCCCCCTTATTTGTGTCTCTCCTCTATTGTGGGATATCACTCAAATTAGGTTATGACCATATCCTTGTCTTGTAGGATCACATTTCAATGGAACCAATAAATTTTTCAAAGATCCTATTTCCAAGCACGGTTATATTCACAAGTACTAAGACAGGGGTTCCAATATAAATTTTGAGAAGACACAGAAGTCCAACTGTATGTCATTTCTTCAGGGAAAACTCATAAAATGTGAGTAAATTATATTAATTGTGCAATTACTTCCCAAGGAATAGTCTAAATTTTTATTAGATCTGTTAGTTTATAAAATTCCTTAAAACTACAGATTACCTGGTCAAGGGAGATGGAGGAAAGAGCTAGGAGTCAAAGGGCATTCATGGAGGTCTAGACAAAGACATGGACATGCAAATATATATAGGAGGATGGGGAAATAGATCTATGTGTCTATATTTATAGGTCAAGTATTAAGGTAGCGGAAGGACCTTGGGCCTCTACTCAAACACTCCCTCAATGCATGAATACCTTCTTTTTATTAAATTGGAACTCTATGATGCTCACTCTCCCGACACAACAGCTGGAGCCAAAGTGGGTGAACAAGTAAATGTGGTGAAGAAAGCTGATGGTGCCCGGCTATCAAAAGAGATAGTGTCTGGGGTCTTAAAGGCTTGAAGGTGAACAAGCGGCCATCTACTCAGAAGCAAAAAAGCCCACATGGAAGAAGCACACCGGCCAGTGCGATCACGAGGTGCCAAGGTACCAGGTATAAGGCATCATGCAAAAAAACCACATGATATAAGTGTGTGTATGTATGTGTATATGTGTGTATATGTATATATGTATATATATACCATATTAAATGAAGGGGAAGTACAGAGTGGCGACCCAAGGCCCAAGTGTCGGCCAATGGAGAGCCCCTCATAGAGGGGTTTAGGAGAGGAGATGGGTTAATTAGGGTGCGAGGTAGTACCGATGAAGAACACAGCTTTCCCCCAGATCCTGGATGCTTCCTCCCCGCAACTACCATGATCCGAATTCTACCTTGCAGGGCTGGATAGGACAGAGGCTGTACACTGGTACATATGAGGGCTGGAGGTACAGGGAATCCAGGGTGGATGATACCTTCAGGACCAAGGGTGTGAGGGACGATGCTGGGAGAGTGGAGGGTGAGTGGGTTGGAAAGGGGGAACTGATTTCAAGGATCCACATGTGACCTCTTCCCTGGGAGAGGGACAGCAGAGAAGGGGGGAAGGGAGACTCCGGATAGGGCGATATGACAAAATAACGATGTATAAATTACCAAGGGCACATGAGGGAGGGGGGGAATGGGGAGGGAGGGGAAAAAAAGAGGACCTGATGCAAGGGGCTTAAGTGGAGAGCAAATGCCTTGAGAATGATTGGGGCAGGGAATGTATGGATGTGCTTTATACAATTGATGTATGTATATATATGGATGGTGATAAGAGTTGTATGAGTCCCTAATAAAATGTAAAAAAAGAAAAGAGGAGAAAAAAATGATTAGGGCAAAGACTGTACAGATGTGCTTTATACAATTGATGTATGTATATGTATGAACTGTGATAAGAATTGTATGAGCCCCAATAAATTGTTAAAAAAACAAAAAAACAACAACTACAGATTACCTGAATAGATGGCCAGAGGGTAACAGTATGAGGGGGTAACCCCCCAAAACTGGAATTGGGCTGGCCAAAACAAAGCTTTCAAAGTATGCATTTTTCCTGATAGGTGGATATTGAGTAGCTCGCTCTGAGTTAGTGCACCCAGTGGTGTCACCTGGGAAGGTTCTTTCTGGGCACAGTGAATTTTTTTCGCAAAGCAATTTTGCTCAAACCTTTTTTTGTGATGGCCGATTTAAGAGAACATAGTGCAGCTTGTGATGTCGAACATAGCTTACAAGGGCAGCGCTATGGGAAAAACTCAAGTATATGGATGGTTTTCTCATTCAAAAAATGGTGAAATGTCAATTGATGCAAACCTCATTCTGGACATCCATCAAATTCCTGAATGGACTAAAACATTGAATCATAGTGCATTTTGAGTTTGTCCCATCAGGTCAGCCTGTTAGTCAAGATGTCTATTCAGAGGTTCTGAAAAGATAACATAACAGTGGGCAATAAAACTGGCCTGACTTGAGGTACCAAAGACCCAGAACAAAAAAAAAATTATATTGATGTAAATGAGGGGGAGGGAAGTGGAGACTCACTTGTAGACAATTGGACAACTGTTCACAAAAGGGTCACAAGGAACAGATGAACCAGTCAGGGTGCAGTATAGCACCGAGGAAACATACAACAATCCTCTAGTTCTTTAATGCTTCCTTCTCCCCACCCACCACCACCAACTATCCTGACCCAATTCTACCTTACAACTCCAGCTAGACCAGGGCATGTTCACTGGTACAGGTAAGAGCTTGCAACACAGGGAATCTAGGACAGATAAATCCCATAAGACAATTACTGGGAATAGCAATACCAGGAGGATAAGAGGGAGGTTAGGGGGAAAAGGAGGAACCGGTCACAACAATAGACATATAATACACACAAACACCCAAGGGGATGAATAACAGAAAAGTGGGTGAGGGAGATAGCAGTCAGGATAAGACATAAAAAAATAATAATTTGTGGGGACTTCCGGGAAGATGGCGATGGAGTAACACATACCAGAGGGACTCTGCAGAATTCAGCCCAGGAGAGTTGCTTGGAGGGAAATTCAACACTGCTAGAATGCAGGAGGAGCATCATAAAGATAAGTAGGCATGGACCCACAAGATTTTGAGGAGCTAGGGGCTTGTGGCTTACCACAGTGGAGTCTGGCAAGGGCTTGACCTTGGCCCTGCCACTGTCTCTGCAGGAGCCGGGACCATTTGGAGCCGGTGAGGGGGCTTAATCTCAACACAGCCAGTTTGCTGCTACCCGCCTCAGGGCAGGGACTAAACACATGCAGCTCCATGGGCAGGGATCCGGGCTCAGCTACATTGTTACTTTTGCTTCCCTCTCTTCTCTGTACACTCCTGGGCTTATCCAGAGTAGCCCTTAGAAGAAAATGTTTTGGCTGGGGATCCTACTGACACTGTCTGGAGGAAATGTCCAGATCCATTACTTAGGCTATTAAGACAGGGTTGAAAGATCCCTTTTCCTGAAGACCAACCTCTTCCATGATCTTGTTTGCAATATCACCCCTCTCCATAATATGTATAACCGCAGTATTGGAGCAGGATGCGATATCATCTTAGTGAGTGGAGAGAAGAGAGTGAATCAGGCCTGAGTAGAAATGAATCAAGATGAATCAGCCAGAAGTAAGGCAGAAAAGTGTAAATCATCTGAAGCATTTCAAACAGTGTAATTAAATTCTTGTGGACAGGTACACAGAAGTGAGAGGCTAAGCAGAGATTTAGCTGTTCTGTGTATGTTTCAATTACTTTAAGAACCGCCCGCATGATTTAAACTCAGAATGTGATTTGTTCCTACTTTGTGTCCATTTTCAGCGTTGTTTTAGCTATCAAAGTTTTCTTGCTGTACCTAATGAAGGTAAGAATCTGTTTCTGTAAAGAAGGCCGTTGAACTTTTGATTAGGATTGTTCAGGATCCATAATCACGTTAGGTCAGAGTACCATCTTAACAAAATAAAGTCTTTCTAATGAACATGGAATGTCTTTCCAAAGATCTAATTCTTTTTTGATATACTTCAGCATTGTTTTACAGTTTTCATGCATAAATTTCTCATGTTGCTGACCATATTGATTCCTATTTTATTTTTCTTGGATGCTATTATAAATGATCATGTGGTTATTTTTTTTTTGCGTTATAGATGTGATGTCTTCCATTGATTCATTTTCTAATGTTGAATGATCACTGTCATTTTTCTCAACCATATTTTTGTGGTTCATCATCCAAGCAGGCACATATTTTGCTTAAAATGTTAGCATTTTAACATATATTCTCAATTGTTGCACAAATCACACATGAGCCCAATCAAATGTTCTAGAATTCTCACTCTTCTCAAGGCTATCCATAGTTTATGTTGAATACTTTTGCATAGTCAACAAAACATAATAAACATCTTTCTGGTATTTTCTGCTTTCAGTCAAGATCCATCTGATATCAACAATGAGATCCCTTGTTCCTCATCTTCTTCTGAATCGGGCCGCAACCTCTGGCAGTCCCCTGTCAATGTACAACTATGATCATCATTGGATGATCATCAGAAAAAATTTTACTTACAAGTGATATCAATGATATTTTTCTATAATTGAGCATTCTGGTGGGTCACCCTTCTTTGGGATGGGTATAAGTATGGATCTCTTCCAGTCAGTTGGCCAAGTAGCTGTCTTCCAAATTTGCTGGCATAGACAAGCGAGTGTTTCCAGTGCTTCATTAGCCTGTTGAAACAATTCATTTGGCATTCCATCAAGTACTGGACCCTTGTGTTTTGCTAATGCTTTCTGTGCAACTTGAACTTCTTCTTTCGTTCCCATTGGTTCTCACTCATGTGCTACCTCTTGAAATAGTTGAATGTTGAATAGTTCTTTGCGGTACAGTGATTCTGTATATTTTTCCCATCTTCTTTTGATGATTCCTGCATCTTTCAATTATTTGTAAAATTTTTCATTATTTCAACTTGACGCTTGAATTTTCTTTCTTTAGTCCCTTTAGTTTAAAATATTCTGCGTGTATATGAGAGAGATTAAAAGTTGCAAAATGAGATCAGGAACTACTGAAAACTGTCACTCTCTGTCATTCTTAACCAAGGTCGTACTGGCTGTCATAGCTAAAGCAATAGGCAAGAGGGGGAAATAGGAGACATGCAAATTGATAAGGAAGAAGGTAAACTATCTTTAATCAAGGATATTATGAGCCTACATGAGGAGACTCAAGTTTACGGAGGCTTATGAAAATATGAATTATTGGATAATAGAATTTTTAAACAAACCTTTAAAAGCCCGTGTATATAGAAAATCCCAAAGTTCTCATAAGAAAGTTATTTCCTCTGATAGGCAGGTTCAGAAAAGTGACAGGACACAAGATCAACATACAAAAAGAACGCCAGAAAGGAAATTAGAAAATAATACAATTTACAGTAGTCATCGAGAGGATAAAATACTTCTGAATAAATCTAATTAGGGATGTAAAATACTTATACAAAGAAAACTATAAAATACTACTGCCAGAAACCCAGAGAAACCTACATAGATGGAAAAAATATGCCATGCTCATGGATAGGAAGACTTAACATTTTGAAAATAATAATACTATGCAATGCAACCTAGAGATATAAGGTAATCCCAATTCAAATTCTTATAATATGCTTTAATGGGATGGAAAAAACCTAATTAGCATCTTTATATGGAAAATAAAGAGATTCTTATTGGTTAAACATTATTGAAGAAGAAAAAGTCACAGGACCCACTCTTGACAATCTCAAAATCTGCTACACAGTCACTGGAGTGAAAACAGTCTGGTGCTGGTATATATTTTTCAATGGAAAAGAATTGAAAATTCAGGTATAAATTCCTCCACCTATGGAGAGCTGATCTTTAACAAAGGACCTGAGTCCATTCAAGAGGCAGTTGTGTGGATAAAACATGGTAGTATTGCATGGTTCAAAATCAGTTTAAAGGTGTGTTATCTCTCACCACACTTATTCAATTTGTATCTGTAATCAGAGAAGAGGATTTATGTGAAAAGGAATATAGCACCAGGATTGGAGGGTGGCTAATTAACAACCTGAATATGCAATTAACACAACTTTGCTTGCTGAAAGTAAGGAGGACTTGAAACACACGATAAAGGTTAAGGATTGTAGCCTTCAATATGGATTACAATTCGATGTAAAGAAAGCCAAATTTTTCATAAATGGACCAACAGTTAACATTGTGATAAATGGAGACATTGTCAAATTTGTCACGGATTTTGTTTTTCTAGGATCTACAATCAATGCTCATAGAAACAACAGTCAAGAGATCCAAGGAGGAATTGCATTGCATAAATATGCAGCCCAAAAGCTCTCCAGAGTGTTGAGAATAAGCGTGTGACTGTGAGGACTAAGGGGTGCATGAGCCAAACCATGGTACTGTCAATTGCCTCATATGCATGTGGAAGTTGTACATGGAATAAGGAAGACCAAAGAAGAAAATAAGCATTTGAATTGTGGTGCTGTCAAAAATTTTTGTCAAGAAAACACACAGATCTTTCCTGGAAGAAACACAATCAGAATTTTCCTTAGAGAAAAGTATGTTGGCATTTTGTCTTAAGTACTTTGAACAGGTAGTCAGGAGAGCGCAGACCCTGAAGAAGGGCATCATGCTGGGTAAAGTCGAGGGTAATGGAAAAGAGGAAGGCCCTAGGTGGATTGATGCAATGGCTACAACAATGGGCTCAAACATAAGATTAATTGTGAGGATGGTGTGGGATTGGGTGATGTTTCCTTCTGTCCCTATGAATCTAAATAGATTCAACAGCATCTAACAACAAGCATCACAGAAAACATGCTTTCTACTAATGGTCATCTCCACTTTCGTGTACTTATCAATCTGTTCTCCAGAGGATGTAGCCTCTCTTTCTCTTGGTTCACTCCCTTCCACGCTCTGTTTCTGTAATCATGGCTTTAGTTGAATAACCCACACCTAGTAAGCCATGTTAGGGGCCTAGGTGTTGCTGTAGACTTTCTACCCTGCTCTGTGGTTGTTAGTTGTTAGGTGCCACCGAATCAATTCTGACTAATAGTGATCCTGCACAACAGAAACACTACCCAGTCCACTGCCATCCTGGCAATTGTTCTTATAGTTGAGTCCATTGTTGCAGCCACTGTGATAACCCCTCTTGTCAAGGGTTTTCCTCTTTTTTTTGCTGCCTCTCTACTTTACCAAAGGAGCCTTGATAGTGTAGTGGTTACATGCTGGACTGTGAGCCATAAGGTCAACAGTTCAAGACCTCCAGCTACTGCATGGGAGAGAGACAGGGCTTTCTACTCCCATTAAAAGGAATATCCTTGGAAACTCACAGGGGTAGTTTTACCCTGTCTTATGGGGTTGCGATGAGTTGGCACCAACTCGATAGCAGTAAGAGAGACTACTTTCCCAAGGATTATGTCCTTTTCTAGGAACTAGTCTCACCTGATAACATGCCCAAAATGTATCCATTGAAGTCTCTCCATCCTTACCTTTAAGTACATTCTGGCTGAACTTCTTCCAAGAAATATCTTTTTTGCAAAACATGATACTTTCCATCTTTTTCACCAGCACCATAGTTCAAATGCATCCATTCTTTGGCCTTCCTTTTTCCATATCCATCCTTCTCATGCATATGAAGCAATTGAAAATACCAATTGGCCTGGGTCAGGCACATCTTATCCTTAAAGTGGCATGCTTGCTCTTCAACCCTTTAAAGAGCTTTCACGCAGCAAATGTATCCAATGCAACTCATCATTTGATCTCTTAACCGCTGTTTCCTTGAGCATTGATTATGTACCCCAGGAAATTGAAATTCATGACAACTTAAATTGGTTCAGTTGTGAGGATTTTTGTTTTCTTTACAATAAGTTGTAATCCATCCTGAAGGCTGTAATTCTTGATCAGCAAATGATTCAAATCCTCCTCACTGTCAGCAAGTAAGGTTGCATCATCTGCATGTCCCTGGTCTGGGGTTGCTGCTGATATCTGCGCTGACATTCAGGCAAAGCACAGAAAGGCATTCTCCAGAAAGGCCTTTGCCTTGTTAATTTCACAGTCCCAGGTACCCTGTGGTCATTAATTGGGGGGAGCCATCCTTCCTGAAATGATCCACCACCTTACACCATTGTCGAGAATGCTATCTATGAGTTTGTATCTGTCCATCAGTGCAGCAGCTGAGCATTATTGGATAGTGGTGGGATAGTCACACTCAGGATGGGCCCCCAGGAAAGTCTGCCTTGTCATCAGAGTCCACCCATAGTATGTTGGCAGTGGATGTACCCTCCACTCAAGATGCCTACCTCCTGGCACACAGCATTGTCAGTCAACAGTCCATACGTGCCAACTGTTTACAGCACCAGGCTTACCCAAGCTAATCCCCAGTGAGTGCTGTCATGATGTTGGTTTCGGAGTTCTGAGCTTTTGGGTGTGGAGGGAGGCCCAGTAGCAGGTTTAATAGCAGCCAACTTCCCGTTAGATGCCTTCCCTAGCAGTTTGCAACAACCTGGCAACCAATAATTACCAGGTGGGAAGGAGGGCTTGTTCTTATCAGATTGCTATGTCTGTGAACACAGCCTTCCAATCAAGATGCGAGTGTTTTAGCCCACAGCAGGCTCAGTGAGCAAAGTGGGAACAGACTCGCCCTAACTGTGAAGTCTGTTCTGAGAGTTTCAGAAGTTTGAGCTGTAGAAGATGCAGGGATGGTGATAGAGTGTTTATTATGGGAGAAAATTCCATTTCACTTGTCTTGTATTGCTATTTTCAGCAGCCTTGCTGTTGACAGTGTCAGGTGGCACAGGTGCTAGCAGACTCCAAATGTATCCCCAGCTGAGTCTGCTTTGTTGCTATCAGAATTCCTTCTGGGGGATGTCGGCTGTGGGTGTAACCTCTACTAAAGAAGTTTGCTTGTAAGTATTGAGCCTTCGCAGCCTCAGTCAGCAATCCCCAGCACTGGTTGCATTGGAGAGCAGATGGACCAGAACTGAATCCACAGGTCAGTCCTATTTCCGCATCATGACTTTACTCTGCTTTCTCACTCAGAGTTGCTCAAAGTCATGCACTATTTCTCATGTTACTTGTATGCGGTGTGGAGGGTCAGAGCGATCAGTTAATGTATGCCATCATCTTCCCAGGATTCATGTCATCCTTATTATTCAATCGATCCTTGTGTGGCTGGGGGTCATTGTGGGGGGAGGGGAGAGAGAGAATGTGAACTATGAGAGCAAACTCAACGGTACAGGCCTTCGTTGAAGTTTTCGGTAAGCTTTCAACTAAACACTGTCTGCATTGTCGTCATTTCCGGCAACGTGGTTGATTTTAGGACAGAAACTTGATTCTAGAGGAAAATCTGACTATGTAGGCAGGAGCTGTGGTGGTTAGGTAGTAGACTGTTTGGAGTGAGCAACTATTCCAGTTTACAATAGCTGGTGACTTGGATTGCTGAAGGAGGGGTAGGGACAGTTGGAGATGCGGCTTTCCAACCATATGGCACTCGTGGTTGAGTCCATGTTGACTTGGCACGACTTCCCTCTGCTTTCTCATTCAGAGGGCCTCAAAGTCAAGCACTCTTTCTCATATTTGGAGGGGACAGTCAGAAAGATAAGTTAATTTATGCCATCCTCTTTCCTGGATCCATGTCATGTTTTTATTCACTGGATCCATGACACAGCAACTACGACAATAAATGTCATTCTATGTGTCAATTATTAGTGGCTCTCTGTATGTATTTTAAAGGATGTTGAAGCTATGCTTGGGCACAGCAGGAAAAAGTACTATGATCTCTTAATGTTTGTGTTGAACTTAGATAAGACCTAAGATTGCCTATATTGTCTCCTACCATTACTTCTTCTCAAAGTTGAATGTTCAGCTAATATCAAATGTTTGCTGTCTATAATGCATACCATAGGATTTCTTACCGCCTTTGGTCTTCCCTGCCTTTGATCATGTTGGCCCCTCCACTTAGAATATCCTCTTTCCAGCTACTTATGTGGGAAACCCTCCCCTTTCTGAAATACTTGGGCCAGGGCCTCCTCCCAGATAGTTTCTTCTCCCCTAAACCAAATTAAGAATCCTTACACTATTCTTACATTCTATAATTTATCTCTATCATTATACTTTCCATATTGCATTTTACACATCTTTTCATATGCCTATCAGCCTCTCTACCCCTCATCAGACAGTGAGTTGTTTGGGGACAAGGAGTTTGTTTTATCCAACGTAAAATTCCTGACACGTCTCCTGGCAAGTGACCAGTACTTCCTAGGCAACAGTAAACATTTTTAAAATGTGAATGAGCAAAGTGAAGCATATGCATATACTTATGACTGTGCTAGCACTGTAGCCAGCAGATACGCTTGGAGAGATGGCCAGAAGCAGAATCCAACTTCATGGAGAAATAAGGTTTGGTTTGAGGTCAGCATTCTCTATTCATAAGGCAACTAAGATGCCAACTAAAACTTCGGAGAAGTTCATTCTATTAATACAAAACTATGTCTATAGGCTGACGTGCAGGAAAAGAGGGATTGATTAGGGCCAAGAAAGCATTCCCTTGCAGATGGAAAGAAGACCTTCTCTATATTGACAGGAAAGAGCCTAGTTAAGTCAGTGAGTTAAAAATACTCAGAAGTGTTTTTGATAGACCAGGGGATCCCACTCGCCTTAGTGAACCAGCGAAGAGTAAGAGCACAGCCCACTCTAACTCTAACTCTACTCTAACTCTCCAGATTGAATGTTCCTCTCCACAATCTCCCTCTAGACAGCAGAAGAAGCCAAAAGTGGCCCCGCCTTTGGGGATTCTTGGTATTGCTGGGTAGCTCACTCCTCTTTATTCTTGAGCCCAATGTTGAACAGATATTTTCTAGTCCACTCTAGTTGGAAAATCATCTATTTCTCCCTCAATTCTCAATCCTATCTTCTCGGGTTTCAGACAAAGTGTTGTCTAATTGTACCGTACTGTAGTAGGCTTTAAGGTTTATGTGCTGCTGGAAACTAGGGCACCAGAATCCCAAAGATGAGCAGAGTCACCCATGATGAACAAGTCTCAGCAGAGCTCCCAATTTAGACAAACTAGAGAAAAAGACTTGACAGTCTACTTCTAAAACCTAACTGGTGAAAACTCAGAAACTCACATGATCACAACTGTACATTGTGCAATTCACTCGTTCTCTGCATGTCAGCGGAGGGGTCGGTCTTTGGAAGTGAACCTCATGCTCGTTTAAGTAATTGGCCAGGGCATGCGAAGACAAGGATGAGGATAGGGTCGGGGCATGAAGACCACTGATGAGATGAATGGGGCAGTAGCCACTATTATTGTCTCAAATATGCATAAAATTGTGAGGATAACACAGAATTGGACTACATTTTACATGAGATTGCCATGACTCAGAGTCAACCCAATAGTACCTATCTCAAACCTCGAACCTGAGACATTCACTTTGAGAATCCTGACTAGCGCTGTCAATGGTGGGGGCATGAAACACGTCATACAACCATTCTGAGCTTGAGCTACTGTTCATCACATCCCATTCGGATTTCTCAACCAAGACTATTTTCTCCTCTCCTTCCTTCTATTTTTCTGTTGTCTCCATTCTCCTGCCCTTTATTTTGCTGAATCAATAACTGTATGAGAACTAAGTCCCTTCCAACTGCATTCCTTCATGCAAGCTCCCAAGTCTCCAGTGTTCCTCAATGGTCACCAGCAGCCAGCAAGCTCGTAACTGTGCCTCCCGCTCACTATTTTCCTTCCTGTCTCCAACTTGGATCTCATTTAACTGCTAACTAAAACTTTGCAGGTGCAAGTCCTCACAGAGGTACCTCAGGGGTGGGGGTGAGGGGGGGAAGGGCACTTTAGATGATCTACTTCTAAAAAGCCAGTCACTGGAAACCCCGTGCAGCACTGCTCTGCTCTGATGCACGTTGAATTGTCATTAATTCAAAGTGATTTGTCAGTAATTGGCTATTTTCCCCACTGAATCTCAACCTCACATGGGCCAGGCCTTTGCAGAACACCAGCAGATAAGCCTGTATCAGATGTTCATAGTTTTCTGCCTAAATACTTTGCCTATTTTGAATCTTGCATTTGCATTGTCTTACATTACTCTCAACAATCCAGGACCCCTCTTAATCAAGGCTGACTTGGTGTGTTTATCTTTACTTGAATATTTGCTACAATTAGGCTGTATGGTCCCACTGATTTATTTAGGTTGGGGAGGGATTTATTGTAAAATATCTCAGAAGTAGTCATGGAAATTTCACTTTATTTTCCCTGAAATGATCAACAGATGTTTCAGAAGATTTCCCTCGTTTATTTTCCATTGCTATTTTTAAACTCAATCTTCATAATTTTGGGTTTATCGTAATTATGAAGCAGCAAGTTGATCTGATTAGTGTATGTTCTTGAATATATTCCTCAGCTAATGTGTGACGTCCTCAGAATCCTTTCACATCTGCAAAAGCCCCTTTTCCCCTCACCATGACGGAGAGGTCGAGGCTGTCCTTTCTTCTCTGTGGTTTCGACATGTTAGCCCCACTATGTGGTCAGCGTCCAGAGGTGCAGAGGGGAAGCCTGGTGTTATCTAAGAGCTCTTTCCTCTTGAAAGTACTCTTTTTGCGTGCAGTTTTGTTGTAGTAGGATATTTTTTATTCTTAGAATTCAGGGACTTCCCAAAGAAATTGATCTTCTCTGAGAATTGATAAATCCTCTCAACCAGCATTTACAAGTCTGCTAACTAAAAGTTTGGAGGTTCAAGTCCACATAGAAGTGCCTTGGGTGGGAGGGGAAACCCCACGGGGCTTTGAACGTTATTATCTAATTTCCCTTCATTCTTTTTATTATTTTTGAAATATCCATGCTCCTAATTTGCATGCTTCAAAGTCCTTTAAGTAACTCTTCTTGTTGCTAATATGTCCCTGTCTTTACATTTTTGTCTTCTGTTTTGAGTCGTCATTTTCAAAATCAAGAGCAACTAACAAAATCAATGGATTCTTTAGTTGTTCTTATTGTTCTCAGAAATGAGGATTCCTTCTTTCATTTGATCAAATTACGTCTTTGAATTAAAAGTTGATCTGCCTTACATTAAGGCGAGCAAAATTAGTCAATAAGAAAAGGACAACTATTACATAAGATCACTTTTTAAAAGTCAAGGATAGGTTTTCACACTTAAGAAACATTCCTTTGTTGGTTACTGAGAGGAGAAGAGGAAGAGAGAGAGGGGAATTCGTGTGCTGGAAGATAGATAGGTGTTAACGTCAGTGAAGGGGCAGGGAATGTACAACAAGAGGGAGGCTAGGAAAAATGATGGAGGCAGGGGGAGGTTGGCGAGCGTAAAAGGTAACAGACAAACACTGTTATCTATACAATCCTGCCATCGTGGTGATCTATGGGTAGATCGTTAAATAGACATGCAGATGGAATAGGTTTGAGAATCAAAGTGAGCATATGCCCATGGCAGTGCATGTATGTATATGGCAGAGATAGTTTGCATGTGTGCATTTACCTTTGCTGCAAATATATCTAGGAACGTGATGGAGCATTTAGGGGGCATGGCAATGAAAACGTGTTAGATATAACCAAACACCTTGAACGAAGGAGCCCCTGGCCTAGGAGATAGTCTCAAGAACATCCACATCAACTAGCTCATCACAGGTCACCAAGAGAGTGCTCTGTAACCTACTTCGGTGGTAGCAACTGGGGTCTAAAGCACTGTGAGCAGCCATCCAAGATACGACTATTTGTCTCTCCATGTTCAGAGGGAAGGAAGGAGACACAATTTGAAAGCATATGGAAACCATTAGTCCAGTGGACTCATGAGCCACACAAGCACCAGTCTACACACCTCTGAAATAAAAAACGAGCTGCTGCCACGCTACCGCTGCTAACTGTTCTATAAAGAGTCACTTTAGAAGAGTTGGGTAGAGTGAGGGAGAACTGTGGACTGAACTCAGAACTATGAAGGACACTCGGTCGAGAGAGATTGGTGGGACTCACAAGACGTCGCTGCCCTTTGAGGGTAGAAGTGAATTCAGCTCTGTGTTAAAGTCGTTGGCATTGAAAATGAAAGGGGCAGCGTTCACCCAGCACAAGACTCAGAGAGTTAGGGAAGAGGAAGGCACGGAAACAGGGAACATAGGGAGGACGGAGGAGAAGTGATGAGGGGGTTGCCAGGAAGGATTTGAAACACTGTGTGTACAAATTATAGAACATCAAACACATGATTCACTCTGTAAGCCTTCACCTAATTCACCATTAAAAGTTAAAAAGAAAAAAACCCGTATGTGTCTTAGCTTCAGGAAGCATTTTGTAGTCTAATGGACTCTCCTTAATGGATCTTTTTATACTTTAATATTCCAGAAGTGGCCTCACTCTACCAGCAGTCTGGTTTCAGTGGCAGCTCCGATTCTGTTTTGTTTTGCTCTCTTCCCTCCTCTGGCAACTGGATCCCTTCTTTGTCTCCTGCCAGTGTTTGACGCTGTGCATTCTCTGGGTTTGACGCTGCCTGTTGCCTTTTCCAGTATCCTCCTCCACTGCCTTTCGTACCAACAGAATGTTCCTTTTCTTGGGGTCACCCATGTGTCCCACTAACCTAGCACACCAAGTTCTCTAGCTAGTCCTCGGGGAGGAAGGACAGAGTTCTGGCCAAAGGAGCATCAAGTAGTGGAGTGGGCAGAATAAGCTGCCCTGTCCTGTGTGTCTTTCTCTCTCTTTCAGCCTGGGAACTGGGACTCGGTGCTGGGGGTAGAGAATCCACCTTGTGCCCACAACGTAGCAAGCCCATCTTATGCTAATTGTTTTTTAGCAGACAGCTATAGAAAGAATATGAGTCTCTGATGTCATGGATTTTCTCTAGCAGCTTTGGAATGCTTATCTCTGGACTTTTCATTACATGGACAAACTGAAATCCTTAATTTGCTTCCACCACTCTAGGACAGTGTAGGACAGTGTCATGACTGGCTGTAATTCTTAATGGAGATAGTCTGAGCAATTGCTAGTTCCTGGAAAACCT
The DNA here is from genome assembly GCF_050624435.1 of Tenrec ecaudatus. Lineage (NCBI taxonomy): Eukaryota > Metazoa > Chordata > Mammalia > Afrosoricida > Tenrecidae > Tenrec > Tenrec ecaudatus. The sequence continues at coordinate 81,195,465 of NC_134540.1, read as the reverse complement.
CCAAATGTTAGGAAGCAGGACCATGACCACTCTTACAAGCCAGCAGTGGACAAACCAACAAATAGGCAAGTTGTCTGCATGACGCAGTGGAACCGCAAGGAGCTTCCAAGGAGCCAGATCTCCCAGGATATAATGAGCAGCCTCTACCAGCGCCCCAAACTGGCAGTCATTCTGTCCACCAATACGGCTCTCCACAAGTGCTGGAGTCAGCAAGACCAGGAAGACATATCCAGGATTACACACAGTAGTAGAAACCACTGGCCGCCCTAGTTGCCAGCTCCTTGGTCAGCAGTTTGAAACCACCAGCAGCTCTGCAGGAGAAAGACTGGGCTTTCTACTCCAGTGAAGAACTCGTCTCAGAAACCCCCAGGCAGGGTCACTATGAGTCAGTCAGCATTGACTACATGGCCGTGAGCTTTGTTTGTTTGTTTGTTTGGGGTAAGGCAAAGTTTGGGAGTAAATACTCTTCTTGAATCAGTCGCACCTCAGTCCCCTTCCCAGGCCTATGGGTCACCCAGAGGTAACAGCATAATCCTACCTCTTTGCTGTGATCCAGAAGGGAGCTAGTGGAGCCGTGGGCTCCCACCATGCCCGGCTGCTTTCCTTACTTTAGCCAGAGTCTCGCTCTGAGGGTTGGGGCATGAATGGGGATCAGGGATGACTGCTTAGGAGGCTGCCATCTGCCCTCACATAACAGTGTCGTATCCTGAGGCTGCCCATCTTTTAACCATCGTATCTTCTTAGCATCCCTTATAACCCAACTGTTCCCTCATTTTTATTTTGAAAACCCTCGACACTGATAAAACAGTCAGCTGCTTAATATGTCTCTGCTTCACATCAAAGCAGACAGCCCCTTCCAATGAAATGGGCTCGTCCCTCCAAGGAGCCATGCACTGGAGCTATGTGAGCACTTTGTGATATGCTTCCACATGTTCGTTTCCCGTCTCTTCCATCAAGGCAACCATACCTGGGGAAAATGAAGCGGAAACAGACAAAACCCCATGCCCCAAAGCCTGCACCAGGATTTCTGGGGGATGGAGATGGAAACGAGAAAGCGCTCGTAGGAGCCCTGGTTTGAGTCATTTATGAAAGTTCCCCCTTCTTGCCCCGGTTTTCTGAAGCCTTTTTTTTTCACTTCCTAGTTCCATAAAGAAACACTGGATGACATCTGTTTCATCGGCAACTCTTATCAATTGGAAATGGATTTTCAGTAATGCAGCAAAACCCTGTGCCACAAAATCAATAAACCCTGTGGACTGTGCTCTGAGGGATTTGACCTATTAAAGAAAAACCTTAAGAATGAATCAAATATGGCACTAAGTCCTGGAATTGACTTTGTGTTTCTGGTTTGTCTCCCCTCCACCTGCCGGTCCTTCTATGGAAGAGTTCCGGGAGATGGCGCCTCCTTGCACAGTGTACAAGGGCCTGCTTGCTCCTCCAGCCAAAGACCTCAACGTGTGCTTCATACAATACACCCTGTGCTGAATTACTTACAGTTTATGTTCTATTTGCCATGCTCCACTAAACCCACTCCTTCCTCCCTTTTCACCTATAAATGACTGCCCCAGACAATACATCTCTTCCTCCGTGACACCGTTTGTTTGCTCAACACCGCGCTCCTAGAACTAGCCTAGGGGTCTGGGGCTCTGAGAAGTCTCGATGCACGGGGTACAAGCTTTTCTCCTTGAACGCCACTGCCCTCAGTTCTTCCAAACCGTCTGCCTTTATCACTGGATGCTCAATGAGGACAGAGAGCATGATGCCACCAACTCCATTCTAACACATAGTGACCCTCGAGGACACAGGAGAGTGGCCTCACATGGTTTCCAAGACTGTGGCCTTTACAGAAGCAGACTGTCACATTGTTTCCCTGCAGAGCAGCTGGTGGGTTGGGACTTCTCAGTTAGGAGCTGTCTGGTGAAGCACTGTGTCATGAAGGGGTCCTTTGGGGATTGAGATCCCATCTCAGATCCAGAGTCTGGCACTGGACATTTTTTAAATGAATTACGGTCAGCTAAAGAATACATGTGACCTTCTCGCTCCCTCCCTCCATGCTTTAGTTCATTATTAATCTACAGTGCCCTTCATTTTTTCGCATTGCTGGCTGTTCAAACACAAACCATCCATTAAGAACAAGGTCAACGCCTACCTCCTCGGCGAAGCCTTCTGTGCATCCCTTTGGCGACGCTCTTCTCGTCTAACGCTCTGCAGAACTCTACTGCAGCCACAGTCTGGCTCTGGGTGCAAAACAATTTGCTTTGTCTACTTGTATGTTAACTGTGTGCTTGTCTTTTTAAATGTATTATAAGATCCTTGAATAGTAATATCACTGAGTGGTTGAATACACTTTTCATGGAAAAGGCATCCTCTTATGCCCAGTTCTCTCATTTCTGAATTACGAGGTCAAGCCTTAGTCTAAACTCTCACAGAAAGCCCAATATCCATAGTCACACGATGACACTCCCCAGTCATTTTGCTATAGTGGATACAAACGTAGATGCAAGCCCTTCAAGCCCTCTTCTGGCTCTCTTATAGTTAGTAATATCTGAGCTGCCTAATTTGGGATGTTGAGGGTAGATGTTATTCAGAGAATTTTTCTCAAGATCCCTAGTTCTTAGAGTAGAAATGTGCCAAAATTCTCTGGGCAAGATTGACCGAAAAAAAGGAGAATGACTATGGAATTAATAAACAAGTAGGTAGAAAGGTTATACATGTTTTTAAGATAACACATGACTTTTTGGAAGGTGAAGGAATTTAGAGCTTTCCCAAGGAATTGATCTCTCCACCCTCCTGGTATTGCCACTCTCAGCACTGGTCCTAAAGGGATCATCTGTCCTGGAATCCCTGTTTCCAGTTCCTATCTTTACCACTGTACATCCTACAGTCTAGTCAGATTTGTAAGGTAGAACAGGGATCATGATAGTGTGGGGGGTGGGGGAAAGAAGCATTTAGGAACTAGAGGAAAGTTGTATGTTTCATTGTTGCTACCCTGCTCCCTGACTGGCTCATCTCCTCCCCACAACTCTTCTGTAAGGGGATGTCCTGTTGCCTACAGATGGGTCTTGGGTCCACATTTGGCACTCCCCCTCATTCACAATGATTTGATTTTTTGTTCTTTGATGCCTGATCCCTTCAACACATCATGATCATACAGGCTGCTGTGCTTCTTCCATGTGGGCTTTGTTGCTTCTCAGCTAGATGGCCATTTGTTTACCTTCAATCCTTTAAGACTCCTGACACTATGTCTTTTGATAGCAAGGCACCATCAGCTTTCTTCGCCACATTTGCTTATGCACCCATTTGTCTTCAGTAATCAAATTAGGAAGGTGCGCACACAATGATATGATTTTTTTTGTTTTTTGATGCCTGATAACTGATCTTTTTGGCATCTCGTTATCACATAGGCTGGTGTGCTTCTTCCCTGTGGGATTACTCCATGTCCCATCTAACGTCTATGGAATTACATTTGCAAACTCTGGCACCTGTTAGTCATTATTAGCTACGGGAGGTCAGAAGATGTAAACTTTCAGGCATATCTAGATTTCCGTGGGTAAAGAGGCCCTGGTGGTAAAGGGTACTTATTTTGAACAAACTCAACGTGTTCAGCCACAAAGCACACACATAACTTAGGTGGTGGGCATACCAGAAAGGCAGCAGACTTCTAAGTGTATCTGCATAAAGAACTCCTGGTGTTTGCTATTTGTTATACATTGTATTTCTGAATGTTTGAGTTTATACATTTAATGCCACTTTTAAAAGGGGTCTATAGGCTTCACCAGTCACCCAGTCCACAGTTAAGATTTCTAATAGATGGCTATCTAAGTGCCTTCTTAAATCACAGGGAATGTGCTGGCCCCACATATGGACACAGAGGTTATGGTCAAGCAGGCAATCTCACTTCTACTTCCCCAAACGATGCTGAGCAACTTTGTGACCATCAGCACTCCTCCTCACATACGACATTTCATGCATTTCTTCTGAAAATTACACGTACGCTCTAGTTCGTTCCAATTAGGAAAGAGATATACCAAACTTATGAGTAATAACGTACTTTCAAAAATGAAAACTATGTATCAGTGACTGGGGAGTTTTTTCTTTTAAAGATATGCCTTGAAAAGGTAAACTATTACAATGCTAATTGAGAATCTTATGTTCCTCTGGGATAATGGAAAAAGACAAAGGCTGCTTGGCTTATTATATTAGGCAAGCACACATCTTACAGCATGTTCAACTAGAATGAGAGATGTAGTTGCAGAAATGGAGTCCAAAAGAGAACAAAGGGAGCATCATCCAATGAACTAGTAAGAGAATCTATAGAGTTCTATTGAAAGACAATCAGTATTATTTTATCTAAGTACATGAACAATTATTTTAAAAGATACTTTATCTTGAAAAGGTATTTCTCCTTGGTTAAATTATTTTAATGTTTTCATTTAAATTCCAAGTTGAAAGAAAAAAATCAGAAGAAAGAAACCTGTTCATTGGGAGTTTATTTACTAAAAAAAATAATAACAGTGCACTCTCAATTTGAAAGAAATTACAACTTTTCTAAGAGAAAAATGAGTGTGCAGGGACAGGATGACCTAAGAATGCTGAGTTAGGAATTTTGTAAAAGGGGAAAAAGCGATGTGCCCCACACAAAACTGGAAACTGTTTCATTCCATTGCGCATGGCATTTCCATGCGTAAAGGGCAACCTCTAGAGCAGCTAACAGAAACATAAATCCGCAGCAAGCCCACAGATGTAAAAACGGAGTACATCTTTGATTTTTCGCATTGGATTTTTTAAAAATCATTTTACTGGGGGCTCATAAAGCTCTTTACACAAACCAAAGATACATCCATTGTGTCAAGCACACTTGTTGCCATCATCATTTTCAAAACATTTTCCTTCTACTTGACCCCTTGGTATCAGTTTCTCATTCCCCACCCCTCTCCCTCTCCTACTCTCCCTCGCTTACAAACCCTTGATAATTTATTAATTTTTTTTCATGTCTTAACTGACCGATGTGTCCCTTCACCCACTTCTTTGTTGTCCATTCCCCAGGGAGGGAAGTATATGTAGATCATTGTGATCGGTGCCCCTATTCTCCCCCACCTTCCCCTTCCTCTCCTGGAATCACCACTTTCATTATTGGTCCTGAGGTGTTTATCTGTCCTGGATTCCCTGTGTTTCCAGTTCTTGTCTGTACTCGTGTACATGCTCTGGTCTAGTCAGATTTGTAAGGTAGAATTGGGATCATGATAGTGGGGGAGGGAACATTAACGAACTAGAGAGGAAAGTTGTATTTGTCATCGGTACTATACTGCACCCTGACTGGCTCGTCTCTACCTTGTGACCCTTCTGCAAGGGGATGTCTACAGATGGGCTTTGGGTCTCCCCTCTACTCTCCCTTGTTCACATTGATATGATGTTGTGTTTTGAGACTTTGATGCCTCATACCTGATCCCTTCGACACCTCATGATCACACAGGCTGGTGTCCTTCTTCCATGTGGGCTTTGTTGCTTCTGAGCTAGATGGCTGCTTGTTTACCTTCAAGCCTTTAAGATCCCAGACGCTATATCTTTTGATAGCTGGGCACCACCAGCTTTCTTCACCACATTTGCTTATCCACCTACTTTGTCTTCAATGATTGTGTTGGGAAGGTGAACATCAGGGAATATCAGGAACAAAGTGTTCTTGCATTGAGGGAGGACTTGAGTAGAGGCCCGTGCATTGAATTTTTTATTTCAACATATTCTACCTGATGATATGGTAATTTAAGAGCAAAGTGTGCATTACATGAAAGAACGCTTCCTTTACAATGATCCAATTAATGGAAATACTCAGGAAATAGCAAACCTTGTCCATAATAATAGTTCTCAGGTTCCGATGCATAGCAGTCCTATGGACAACAGAACAAAGCACTTCCAGGGGCTGGACCATCATCACCACTGTTGCTCTGTTTGAGCTCACTGCTGCAGCCACTGCTATTGGTCCATCTCAGTGAGAACCACCCTCATTTTCAGTGACCTTCTTTATTTTCTCCAGCGATTGGTCTTTCCTCCTCATGTGCTCAAAGTACTGGGAGTTAACTGTTCCCACCTTTGTGACTCAGGATCATACTGATCTAAGACAGATCTGTTTGTTCTTCTAGAAACCCACGGTCTTCATAATATTATTTACCAACACCATAACTCAAATGTGTCAATTCTTCCCTGGTCTTCCTTACTCATTTTCTAGTTTTCATATGCATATAAGGTGACTGACTGAACGTACTCCGGTAGATGGTTTGCATAGCCAAACCTTCGTCCCCAAATGACACTTTGCCCTTTAAGATTTGCTCAATGCAATTTTCCTTTGATTTCTTGACTGTTGCTTTCATAAGCATTCATAATAGATATAAATAAATGAAATCCATAACAACTTTGATCTTTCCCCCATTTATCATGATGCTGTGCAGTAGTCCCATCGTGAGGATTTTTGTTTGCTCTACATCGATTTTGAATTTCTACTTATGGTTGTAGTCTTTGGTGTTCATCAGTGTTTCAAGTCTTCCTAGATTTCAGAAAGGAAGGTTATACTATTTGCATGTCACCGGTTGTTAATGAAACATCCTCCAGTCCTGACACTATATTTTTTTATGTAGTCTGCATTCTCCATGTGTATACTGTGCATACAGACTGCTTGTTGTAAATAGTGCTACAATGGTCATGATGCACGTCAGTCTATTTGCATGACAGCTCCTATTTCTCTAGGGTATAAAGCAGCATGTGGGGTTTCTGAATCATTTGGTATTTCTATTCCGATCCTTTTGAGGAAGTGCTGTTTTCCGTGGTGGTTATGCCATTTTACAACCCTGCCAGCAGTGCGGGAGGACCTTGGTCTCTGCACACCTCACCAGCATGTGTAGTTGAGAGAAAGTCATCCCACGAAGACAGGGCTTCCCTTAGTTCCAGTTTGACTCCTTTTAGTTTTTCTTTCTTAGCTAGTAACTGCCTTACAACTTCTAGCACAATATTGAATAGGAATGCTGACAAAGGGCATCCATGTCTAATTGTTGTTTTCAGGTGGCGGGGTTGGGGGTGGTGGTGGCATGTGGTATTCTGAGTAGACTAGAGAAACAAATCCACAGAAACTCATGTGTATAGAGAGAGTTTTATATAAAGGGTAAGTGTACATTAAGAAAACCAGCCCAGTGCAGTCCAAGCCCATAAGTCCAAGATTAGCTCATATGTCTGATACTACTCTCTGAAGTCCTCTTCAGACTCACGAAACACATGCAATGATGCCGAATGCAACATGGTCACAGGCCAGTGGGTAGAAAGTCTTCGGATCCAGTGGTGCTGTAAGCATCTCAGTGCTGGCAGGTCTCCAGGTGGCTTCTCTGGCTTCAGAGGTCTGGTTGCATCAGGGAAGGTCCATGTGGCTTCTCCAGCTCCAGGCACCAGCATAGTTTCATGTGTTTTGTCAGCTGCAATGTCTCCTAGGGAGTCTACAGAGAAATACAGTGTCTCCCACCTGCAAAAAGGAAATCCCAGAGTTTTCCAAGAATCCTCAGGAGAAGGCCGTGCCCACACAGAGGCCTCATTGGTCATGTCTCGATCGACAGTCCAGACTCCACTCCTTCTCTCGTAATCCTCTGAAATCCCTAATTGACACCACATTATGTAATTACCACAGGGAGTTACTTTACTTTCTTTCTGTTGAGAGTATTGTTGATTGTTGGTTTTGTGTGTGTGTGTACTCATTATTATGTACAGACATTTCCCTTCTATTCCTAATGTGTTTAGAGTTTTGTTTGTTTGTTTTTTAAATTAGGAATATATATTGAATTTTGTCAAATACTTTTTCTGGACCAACTGATAGGATTATGTGACTCATCTTTCTTTTATTTCTAGGATGGATTTCATTGAGTATTTTTCTAATGTTAAGCCATCCTTGCATACCTAATATGAATCTCACTTGGACATGATGTATTACAGTTTTGATATATTGCTGGATTCTATTTGTCAGGATTTTGAGAGTTTTTGTATTTATATTCATGAGGGACATTGTTTTGAAATTTCTCTTTTAATGATACCACTGACTGAATTTGGTATCTGGGCTATTCTTGCTGCATTAAATGAATTTGAGAGCCAAGATATTTTATAATATGCAGTAAGCCTGTCTAGTCTTTACTCCTAATGGAGCCATTATCTAATTTACTGCACAGAAAGCATTACCCTTTGCTCAAAGGAAAATTCTTCCAAATTCCAGAGGGTATTCGCTATACACATTTTCTTGAAAAGGTGGTTCCAAACAAAGGTCATCAATTTGTTTGCTTGAAAGACATGTAGGAATATGAGACTCCAGGGACAGCTGCCTTCCAGCCATTAATTAGTCAAGTCTTCCTCATTGCTAGGTCAACAACAATGAAGCATGCCCTAGACCGCTTTTCCCATCCAGTTATGACCCAATCAGCACGCTTTCTTCCACAGCTAAGTAGCTCAAGAAGCTTCTATTTGGTCCATCACTCAGTCACTCTTCATGGCATGCATTGCATTTCTTCCCCTTTTTCCTATTGAACGGTCATTCCTGAACCCAAAGCCTCCTTTGCTCATCTCCTCCAACCTGTATCCCTAACAACGTTTGCGCCGTGGCAACTCCCTCTTTCTTAAAGCGTGTTTCCCATTCCTTTCTTGAAACCACATGGCCACAGCTTTATTCTGAAGTCTCTCTTGTCACTTCCTAGTCTGTTTTCTGATATTTCCTCTCCCCTAAGTTAAACGTGTTGTTTCCTTTAATGCTAGCATGTCTCTCCTACTGGACACTCTATCTTGGGTGTTTTTAATCCAATTCCACCATGCCATTCTTGTGCATGTGCTCTTTCTTACTAGATTGACTATGCTGACCTAAATCAATCTCTCTCTCTCTCTCTCTCTCTCTCTCTCTCTCTCTCTCTCTCTCTCTCCAGTTGAATATATTCAACTGCCACTTTGATTTTTCACATCTCAACCAGAAAAGGTCAACATTAAACCCGCGAAATTCCTTCCCCAAGCCTACCCTGCAATAATTCTCAATCTACTCAACAAATCCATCCCTTACTGAGGCAAATTAGAAAACAGCTGGCCTCTTCCAGAAGACATGTGCCTTCCAACTATCAGAAACACTTTTTGATCTTTTATTTTGCTAGGAAACTATAGTACCTCTAACAACCAGAAAACTATTGCTGTACAGACACCTGTGCTGTCACTAGTGTAAATGACATCCCTTAGAAGTGACGCCAGTATTCACTGCACAACCACTGAGGCACGTGTGTTAATCTGGAAGGTTTCTCTGTTAAAAAGAGGCTGCAGCATTTCCATCGATGCATTCATTCTGTATGCTGACCTAGCAGAGTGAAAGAACCACACTGTTATATACGTTCATACCCAAAAGAGAAGAACGAAGAAGCCGAGTGACGTTAAAAGCACGTCTTTGAAAGCTCTGGGACGTGAAAGGTAGAGCAGCAGCGGGCCTTTTTCTGATTGGTGTTCTTTGTTACGGTGAGACCAACATGAAGGGAAAGAAAAGAACAGGTTCTTATTTTCTCTCCTTTCCCTCTAAAACAGAAATCTTGACACCAGCTACACAAGGCTGACCCTTAGAAATAAAATCAAAAGCGAGGCGGTCTATAATTTTCCACCTTGAAAGAGCAATACACAAAGCGGTACTGTGAGGCAGCGGTACCAACGCTGATTAAAAAGGCAACTTCGCAGAGCACAGTCATATTCAAAACAATCACTAACACCAGAGGCCTACAGATCATTTGATAAATCAGAACTGAGAGGAAAGCATATTCTGCAACCTCTAGCTGTATGTACTTGAGTCTTAAGCCATATAAAAATGCAAATCTTTGCAGGCATTTCGAGCCTTCACACCGGAGTTCCAACTGCTTCTGTTGAGTAATAGGCACTATGTCAATTAACTGATGCCACTGTTGGCACTTTTTGCTGATTCAACTTTGTCATTGCTCCAGAAATTATATTTATACCCTATCTCTTTAAAATGTTAATGCATCATTGATTTTTATCTCTATACGGATTAGGTATGAAATAGTGTTTTATTAGCATGCATGATGTCATTTAAACAATATTGGTGTTTTATATTATAAAATCAAGGACAAAAGAGTATATAATGTGGCCAATGTGCAGAAACGTGCCAGTTTGTAATTGGATATGCTGAAATGCAACGTGCAAGTTTGCCTTTTGAAAATATAGGACATTATTTTAGGGCAATCCAAAATCAGTCACTGCAACCATCCACTAGCAGTTCATTCTGATCAGCCCTTGGCCTGACTCGCTCTTAGTGGAGGAAATGCAGCTCAGGAAAAATGGAAGGCCTCCAAATTAAAATATCAATCTATAGCTGCAAAAATTCTCTACAAATTAAAGGATCCATACCCTAAAAAGAGAGCACTGGTAAAAAACACCCTGAGATTAAGCACAGACTTTAAAAATAACGGAATACCTGCAAAACATAATATACCTACAAAAACATAATATACATTTTATCAAAGGCATCAAATGTGTTTGTTTTTTTTTCTTAATGGGATTTCAGAAGGTGAATGACTGAGGGGGAAGACTGCAGAGGTGATATAGGAGGAAAGGGAAAATAACTTATACCTGCCAGGGACGTCCCACTGTGCCGGCGGAGCTCTGAGTCCTGGCATGAGTCCGGTTCCTGTGTGTGGAAGCACTCGCTCTGTGTGAGGCACTTTCCATGGGTTAACTCACCGGAGCAGTCCCTCACAGTAACCCTTAAGGGTGGACGATGATGTTGCCTCTATATTGATGTTGACCTACATGAGCATTGTCAATCATGGATCTACTCATCCAGTATTTATTTTTCAAAGCTAAATATTTAATTGTTTGTTTGTTTTTTACAAAACAACCTCATCACCTTCAGCATACTCTCCATTACACTTACTACATTTGTCAAACCTGTGATTCCATTCTTAAACAGTTTTCAAACTCACCTGTTTGGACGGCTGACAGAACCTCCCTTGTTTTTATTCTTCACCTCTTCTACGCTGTGAAATCACTGTCCTTTCATGACCCTTTTCATTCACAGAAACAGAAAGGCAAAAAATCACCTGAACGAGGTTGGATGAGGCAGGTGGGTGGGGCAAGAGAGGCATACAGTTTGTTTTTGTTTCTTTTTACTAAAAATGGGCACACTGAGATGAATGTGTGAGTTCATACATTGTCCTGGTAGCAAAATCAGTCTCTCGTCTGCCACATATCAGGCCTTTTTTGTCACTCATTGTTATGCTATCTTTTCAGAAACTCTAAATAGAAAGTATGGAGACACAGACCAAGAGTGAAATCTGGGGAACACTCTTATCAACTGAAAAGGGAATTTATGATCTGAAAAGTCAGCCAATTAAAGAAGGTAATTTTATATCCAATGGGTGCCTCCGATTAGTTGGGTTGGAACAGGGGCCTTCAGTGTTTCATACTGAAGTACCTCTTTAATACATTCCCTCGTTTGCCTCAAATCTTTTTTCGGGCTCTGGTCTGAATACAGTCCCTCAGCTGGACAAGAAACAAGGAAGACTAAGGGAGGTGGGGTGGGGGGGCTGGAAATCTCTCGCTACTCCCCATTAATACTACCTTACCAAAGAATTGGCCACAGCCTGGGCGACTGACTGGGATCCCTGTAGTATCAGGAGGCTGTACCACATACAGAAAATGGTCTGGACATAAAAACTGGGGGAAACTCTTCGATCCTTGCTTGTCCTGCAGACAATAAATACACAATACCCTGTCTGGACAGGCCCACTACACTCATACGGAGGGCCTCCTGCTTCTTAAGATTTGACCAGCCAGCTATGCATTGTGTTCAAGGATTCTGTCATTGCTAGCTAGCATGCCAGGGCCCAATATCACTCCAGATATCTCTGCTTGAGTAATCTTCTTGGTTTTTTGCTTCTTTTGGAAAGGGCTCAAATCTTGCCCTCTGGTTGTCTGGAGGCAGAGTTTAAGATGAAGCTGTCTTTCTCCTCAGGGTGTGTTCAAGGATCTGAGTTAGATAGTTCCTATTTTCCCTGTTCATTCTTCACCACTTTGTGTTCCCAAAAGAGGCATTTCATTTAAATGGAGCACATCAGTGAATTGCCTTGCTTTCTACTTTCAGATCTGTTCTGTCATTTGAAGGGACCCTCACTCAAACTCACTGCCATCGATCAAGTAGATGCTAACTCACAGCGATGCAGACCGTAACTCTTGATGAAAGTAGAAAGCCTGTCTTTCTCCCCAGGAGTGGTTGGTGGTTCTGAACCACTAACCTTGCGGTTAGCAGTCCCCATTCAAGGGAGCCAGATGTACCTCTCTCTGGGGCCCTCTTCCAAAGGCCACAGATTCTGTCATCAGTGCTTTCCATAGAGCTATTCTCCTGGGTCCCTAACACCTCTTCCTTACTCTTCCCTTGCTGATAACCTCAGGGTAACACACTATTGCTGCTTTATGTCCTAAGGCTGTATCTTATCTTTCAGAGCAATTCTTTTATTGAGTAACTTTTCTGCCGGGAAGTTTATTGACCTAGAGGACAAGCTAACTATTCTGTCAAGGAAGAGGAGGCAGCTCAAGAAAGCTGACATATTACAAAGAAATTACCATGCAGAAAGACTTCCCCAGGGATTGATGCAGTCCAGCCAACAGGATGAAATATAATATAAACAAACATAACATCTAACTTTATATTCGAAAATACCAAAGCTACACAACCACAGCTCACTGGGGCTTTAGTTCCTAGAGGGGTAGTCCTCAGTTACAGGAGATCTTGCTCCTTCAGGGACACTTGGCAATGCCTGATGATATTTTTGGTTGCCATACCTAAGGGAGTGCTGTTGACTCTCAAAACTTGAAGCTCACTGCCATCGAGTTGATGCTGACTCATAGGGCCCCTACAGGACAGGGAGGAACTTGCCCTGTGAGTTTCTGAGACTGTTTACAGGAGTAGAAAGTCTTTCTCCTGTGGAGTAGTTTTGGTTTTGAACTTCTGGCCTTGCAGTTAGCAGCCCAAATGTAGAGTCGGCTCTTCAACGAGGGCTGTTGCTAAGCATCCTACCATCCACAGGATAACCAGTTGCCAAAACGTGTGTCAGAGAACTGGTCTCCATAGCATTTTCAGTTGTTGGTTTTTCATAATTGGATTGACAGGCCTTTCATCCGAGACACTTCTGGTTGGTTCAAACCTCCAACCTCCACTTAGCAACCAAGTGTGTGAACCTTTTGGTACCACTTAGGAATTTTGTGTGAAGGAAAGAATTATCTGGTCCCAGATGTTAAAGTGCTAAAATTGAATGGCCCTGAGTTAGTATATGACATAAATGCAGAAGGAAGAAGGGACACGTTTTCAACTTGATTATGAATACCAACTTCTGACTTTTACAGATACCCAGCAAGAAAGCGAGGTCTAACTTGAAGCCATGTTCAGAAAGAGTGTGGAAGAAGAAAGAAGACTGTCTTCGGGGATGTGTCAGGGAAACTTCTGAGCTGAGAGAAGGTCTAGATGGACAACTGCTAACACTCATCTTGCTTAGGGATTCTTAGTTTCCGGTTGGCAGATGCTATGAAAGGGGGACTTGGTTAAACACTTGGCAGCTCCCCAACCACTTGGCAGTTTGACCCCACTTAGTGGTTTGGCAAGAGACCAGACGTGGCAATCAGGAGACAAGACATCGACTTCCATAAAGATTATAGTCTGGAAAACCCTATGAGGTAGTTCTATTGTGTCACAGAAAGTTGTTATGAGAAGGAACTGATTCAATGGCACTCAACAACACTGCTATGAATGTCCCTCGTGGGGACATCAGCAATCTCCTTCAAAGCCTTTAAAGTTGGTAGATTTCCCCCAGCATTTAATTATGTATAACAACCGTCAAACATAGAGCAAAGCTAATATGTACCATCATGGTGAACAGATAACGATTGAGTTGTCTAGGATTTCATTTTACTTGGATCTACAATCAACACCTATGGAAATGGCAGTCAGGAAGTTAAACAATATAAAGTGCGGGGCCAATCTTTGGCAAAAGATGTTTTGAAGTGTTAAAAATCAAAGATGTTTGAGGACTAAGGTACAGAAGGCTTTCACCATCTATTTTCAATTGCCTCACATGCACGTGGAATCTGGACAATGAACAAGGAAGATCAAAGAAGAATGATGCATTAATTAAGGTGTTGGCGAAGACTATTGAATATAATCATAGACTGCCAGAAGAGCAAGCAAATCTATCGTGAAAGAAGTTTTATTCAGAATGCCCCTTAGAAATGAGGATGGTGAGACCATATCTCACCTTCTTGAGACATGTTGTGAAGAGGAACCCCACCTTGGTGAAGGGCAGCCTACTTCATACAGGACGGACACCAGGACTGCAGCTACGACTCAAAAATAAAACCATATGAGAATGGTACAGGACCAGGCAGGGTTTCATTCCGTTCTACATAGTCTCTATGAGTCTGGACCAATTTGACAGCACCTAACAATAAGAGCATGAAATAGAGTCACTCTCATAAATACACATCAAAAACACCTTGTCAAAACTGAAACCCAGCAATCAAGAAATTTCATGCTTATTGCTCACAAATGCTAATTGTCAGTCAATTTACGTTTTGATAATAACCAGAAATTACAATCTGAATTGGTCGCTATGATTTTCTTTGTTCTTCAGCTTCCTGTAATAGTTTGAGTTTTCAAAAGGCAATACAATGAGCATTTCTCTTATTCGTCCAAGGGAAAACCTGAATGCATCCATTTTCTGGAATGCAGAATGACAATGATTGATAATTCCATACCCTGACACATATTTAGGAGCCCTGGTAACACAGAGGCTAAGTGCCCAGCTGCTGAGCAAAAGTTAAGTGGCTTAACCCCCTATCTTTCTTGGTGAGAGCACTGCAGTGTGTTTCTGTAAAGATTCCTTCTTTGGAAACTGGGGCAGTTCTCCTCTGTCCTCTTTGGATGCCATGAGTCAGAATTGACTTGATAACAACAAATTAACAGATATTCAGAAAATTAACTTTAGTTGGTTCCTCTCAAAGAAAACAAATTTACAAATTTTACCTTGCACTATAAAAATACCTAACTAAAACCTCATTGGGGAAGTTTTATAGAGATTAGTTTAAACATAATGTTGTATAACATTCATTTTGGTTTTACCCCATGTACAATGTCAAATTTATTGCTCAAAAGATTATTTAATACAGGTATTAATGAAAAGTATCGAAATGTGAAGCCATTGTTTATTAGCATATCCTCCATCTGGGTCCATACACTTCTGGAGTCAGTGTTTGCATCTCGGTCACCCTTCCAAAAGATGTCTGTGTTCTTTGATTTACACACCTGTCAGAACATAAGTTTCGGTGGCCCCGCTCACTGCCTTTGCAATCCCTTGTGGGTTTCAGAGACTTTCCGTTTACCGGAGTAGAAAGGTCAGTCTTTGTCAGTGTTCTTCTTCGAGGTTCTTTAAATTCAGGGAACAAAAGGAAGCCTTGTGTGGCAAAATCAGGATTGTAGGGTGGATGAAGTAAGTTTTCATAGAAAAATCATCTCCAACATACCTTTGTGCTAGGGTAACATTTTACCTCAGTGAAACTTTATGGGCCCTTTTATCACCAATGATATTTTCCTTTTTTTTTTAGACTTCTTAATAAATCCCTGTGGTTGTCCTGTGTCCTTTGAGAAAATCTATCAAGAGTATCCCTTTGAAATCCCCCAAACAGTAGCCATAACCTTCTGAGCTGACCTCTCTACCTCGAGTTTAAGTCTACAGATTCTCTCAGGTGCCACTGTTTGCATGGGACCTTGTAGATAAAGCTTCCTGAACAAGATGAGGAGTGGATTACTGCGGGACTTTGTGTGCCGCCACCCACTGGAGATTGACACCTATTTAACCACATCTTGTTTTGAATGAACCCATGAAGGTATGGACTGGCGACCCTGGTAGTAATTTACATCGGACCTTTCCTCTGAGAGCCCAATTCCAATCTTCAGCCATTTGCTCAGTAATAACCAAACAAAAATTTGTATTATCCAAATTTCTTCTTTTCCTGTGTTTCTCCACATCCATCTCTCTTCCCCTGGCATCATTTCTCACATGAACATTTAGTTCTGCTCACAAGCCGTGAACAGAACCCATAAGCAAGCATGTCAGATTCTAGGGGAGAGTTCAAGGGAGCTAATGGCTCAAGGTCGCTTTAATCTCACCTACTGATACAAAAGTCAACACTTTTAAGAACGAGTCTATAAGGGGTAATTACCACATAAAAGAACTGTTGAAAAGCCCCTCTTAAAGAAGCACAGGCTGAATGTAACAATAATTACAGCTGATGGAAGTAGCTAAAGAAAAAAACAGAACAATTTCATTACCTTCTAGAGCTCCAGTTCTATAAATTATATCAGAAGGTTACCAGAGCGAGCCGAGATCAAAGATCATTTTATGTGCACCAACTACAAAAATCTGAACGCATTTTAATAAAAACATACGACAACTTCGTGACAAGTTAGTAGTACTCTAGAATCAAAACCAATATGATCAACTGGATGGATTGACAATGCTTGCACTCACTCCAGCACAGTGATTGGCGGTAAGGATGGCGCACAGTGATTGGCGGTGAGGATGGCGCACAGTGATTGGCGGTGAGGATGGCGCACAGTGATTGGCGGTGAGGATGGCGCACAGTGATTGGCGGGGAGGAGGGCGCACAGTGAATGACGGTGA